>NC_139009.1:63524689-64724689 GCF_964374135.1 Grampus griseus
CACGCACACACACACACACATATATACGTCTGTATATAGTGGACATAGGTACATGCGTGCACACACACATATATGTCTGTATATACTGGACATAGGTACATGTGCGCAGACACACACACATATACGTCTGTATATACTGGATGTAGGTACATGCACACATAAACACACACACTCACATATATATACACGTCTGTATATACTGGACATAGGTATATGCGCACATACAGACACACACACACACACACACACACACACACACATTTCTCCAAACAGAGGACTTGGTAAATTGTTTGAAGTTTAATCACCCGTACAGTCTTGAGGGCTTTTAAATCCAAATCTTTCTTCTACCTGAGTTAAACTGCTTCACTGTGGTCGGTGCTATGCCGAAGTTTAAAACCATGTGAAACACTCATCTGTAGAGAAAAGCTATCAAATATACATTGTTTCGCAGGAGTATGTTTACATTATGCTCAATGAAAGTTTATGTAAATAAAACTTGTAAAGCATCCATGTAACTAAACTTATCTCCCTATACATCCTTCCTTAATTTATTTATTATTTTTTAACATCTTTATTGGAGTATAATCGCTTTACAATGGTGTGTTAGTTTCTGCTTTATAACAAAGTGAGTCAGCTATACATATACATATGTCCCCATATCTCTTCCCTCTTGCGTCTCCCTCCCTCCCACCCTCCCTATCCTACCCCTCTAGGTGGTCACAAAGCACCAAGCTGATCTCCCTGTGCTATGCGGCTGCTTCCCACTAGCTACCTATTTTACATTTGGTAGTATATATATGTCCATGCCACTCTCTCACTTCGTCCCAGCTTACCCTTCCCCCTCCCCATATCCTCAAGTCCATTTTCTAGTAGGTCTGTGTCTTTAATTCCCGTTGTAAGGAGTCTTTTATCACATTAAAATAAGCTGGCATTATCCAGCTTATTTACCTAATTTGTTCACCAGAGTTGTTTGCTATTTTCAAATGTGAAAACCGGAACTTCCCTGGTGGCACAGTGGTTAAGAATCCCCCTGCCAAGGCAGGAGACACGGGTTTGAGCCTTGGTCCAGGAATATCCCACATGTGGCGGAGCAAATAAGCCCAGGCACCACAACTACTGAGCCTGCACTCTACAGCCTGCGAGGCACAACTATTGAGCCCCCGTGAGCCACAACTACTGAAGCCTGCACACCTAGAGCCAGTGCTCCACAACAAGAGACGCAACCGCAACAAGAAGCCTGCGCATTGCAATGAAGAGTAGCCCCCGCTTGCCGCAACTAGAGAAAGCCTGCACGCAGCAACGAAGACCCAATGCAGCCAAAAAAATTTTTTAAAAAAAGAATAAAAATTAAAAAGGAAAAAACAAATATGAAAACCACTCTCAAAGATATTGAAGATCTATGTTTTTAAATATGCTCCAGGCTATGATTACAATGACAAATGATTTGCAGGATTCCAGGCATCCCCTCGTCTTTGCTAAAAACATTTTCATCACTGTACTTAATATTCCCCTCTTTAATGATTCACTGCTCCTACCTCTCTCCCAAAGTGTGTGTGTGTGTGTGTGTGTGTGTGTGTGTGTTTGGGGGGGGGGTGGTATGGGAGGAGAGTTCTGCAGAAGGAGGGGAGCACTTGCCCCTGTGACGGGGAGACACTTTGGTACTGACTCCTTAGTGTAGGTGGCTTGCAGCTCAGAGGGGCCAGCAAGCACTCAGTTTGTGAGGAGTGAAGAGGGGAGGCTCTTAGAAGTGATTTGGAGATCAATATGTGTCTTCTGTAATTGCAGAGGGCCAAGCTTCCTCTCTTCCAGCCTCTGGTTTTCTCTCACCTCCACGAGCAGAAGAGCTTACTGTAGCCTCAGAGAAACTCTCATTTGTTCAGCCATTCATCCAACAGTCTTTAAGCAGCTGCTGCATGCCAGCCCTGTGGTAGGAGTAGAAAGGCAGAGCCGCCCAAATCCTGGACACTCCCGAGGTGGCCTGCAGACACGTGCTCCAGATGGTTCAAGGGCCCACAAATGCCTTTAGATATTATTATTTGGATTATTTGAATACCACTATTAGAAATTCACTCCTGAACCATCAGCGAGTGAGAGACAGCAGTGCCCTCTAGGGACCCGGCAAAGTACACGTGCCAGGCAGCACGTAGCTGCTAGGGCAGAATGGAGGCGTTGCTATGGAAACTGCCCGAGCAGCCTTTCCTCTCGCAACCTCTAGGTTCCTTTCTTTGTAGCCATTTATTGCAGGGAGACACGTGCACAGCTGTCTCTCCTCCTTTTTCTCATCTCTGGGAAGCTACACGATTGAGGAGGAGTTGTCGGCAAGTGGCATGGGGAGAGGATGAGTGGAGCCTGGGTAGGAAAACAGCTGCGGGGTGGGGGCAGTGGCTCGCACCAGGTTTACAGCTCTGCCACTGTGGCTGGAGAAGCCCCTCAGAGCTGATCACATTACATCACACCCACTGCCCGCCCCTCTCCCTGCCCCCACAGGCTGCATGGCATTTAGGAGCAAGGCCAGGCAGAGCAGGATTGCTATGATTAATTCTCACTCAGTTTCCCAGAAGCCAAGCACAAGGGTCTGGGGCCTCTAAGGCAGAGCAGTATAGTTGAGAGAGCACTGGAATTGGGAGTCAGGAGGCCTGCACTCTGGCCCTAATCCTGGCATAGTGTGACAATGTTAAGTCATTTCCATCCTACCTGGCTGTTTGCTCATTTGAAAAATGAGAGGACTGGAGTAGAGCAATGATTCCAAAGTGTGGTATCAGATCCGTCTGAGAATCTTTATTAAGAGATGCAGATTTCTAGGCTCAGCTCCAGGAATTCCTATTAAATATGTCTGGGGTGGGCCCTGGGAATCTGTATTAAGATGAATGCAAATTCAAATCACTTGCAGAGTCTGTGATATACTTGAGATAGAGACACCTTGAGAACAGTCACAACCAGGACTTTGAATCACAGAGGTAAATGTCAAGGGTACTCAGATAATTGCAGAGAGTACACTAAGAGAATGTTATCTGACTAGTCCCAGGCCTTTATGGCAGTGATGCCAATTACCTCATTCTGTAGTGTCTTTTAGTACAAGAAAAAATGACCATCACTGAAACCCTCTTAGGAAGGCATAACTTCAAGTGTGTACTTTAGCATCAGAAATGGATGGGCACTCAACCAGCCTCTCCTGGGTGACTGTCATCCACCAACTGCCACGCCAGTGCTGCAAAGGTGAGGGGCAAAGAATAGAACTCCTAATACTTTCCTGAAACTTTCCTTCCTTCGCTTTAGTAAGTCAGTTCCCTCTGAGTCTTTCCTAAGGGAAAGACCTTTTTCATTTATTTATTCAGCAAATATTGATTGAATGCATATGTGCAACTAAACTCTGTGCCGGGCACTGGGGAGACAATGAAGGACAGGATCAAATATAATATGATGTCATGAATGCTATGAAGGTGTTATAGGACGTAGAGGGGTTCTCAACCCAAGCTGACCCCAAATATCTTCTTGCCCTCTCTGCCTCTAAGTACGGGCATTCTTCAAAGCTCAGTTTTATACAGACATAAAATGGCATTTATTGGCAGAAGGATGGAGCAGAACAGGTTGGCCATGACCAGCACCCTGGATAGACTGAGGAAAAGAAGGTGGCCCTGGCAGGAAAAATCTCAGAGCTGGTGATGAGAAGTTCAGATTGAAGGTCAATCAGTATCCAGAAAGTCCAAAGAGCTTGAAAGAGATGAATATCCCGATAGGCAGGTAAAAACTAGACAGGTAGATATATATTCCACGACTCCATCAGTGGTCATGTGGACTCAGCCTCAGGGTTCTAGGGCATGACTAGGGTGATGCTTTGTCCAGGGAAACTGGGAGACTGAACAGGGCATCAGGCATGAATACAGACATGGACTGTCACAAAGGAAGTGGCACAGATTTTCCTGGTCTCAAGACCTAAGAGAAATATCTCCTGGGGTTCTCAGAAATAGTCCTGTAATATGCCTTGGAACTATTCAATGAAAGCTGTACTAAGAGGGGTTAAAACAAAGTAGACCTACCATGAACTCCAGGTTCTCTTGGTCCTATCCAGACTCTCCTGCCAGAATAGGGACAGAAGACAACTTCTAAGCATTATATCTAGATGAATGGGTGACTTGCATATCCTTCAAGCCAGGGGCTGACAAACTTTTTCTGTAAAGGGCCAGATAATAAATATTTTAGACTTTAGGGCCATTAGGTCTCTGTTACAAATATTCAATACTGTTGTAGGGTAAAGGCAGCCATAGAGAATCTGTAAACAAATGAGTGTGGCTGAGTTCTAATAAGACTTTATTTTGCGATACTAAAATTTGCATTTCTTATAATTTCCATATGTCACAAAATGCTTTTTGGAGGGTTTTTTTTCTCCAACCATTTAAATGTGTAAAAACCATTCTTAGCTTGTGGACTGTAGCTATTCAAAAACAGGCAGCAGGCTGATTTGGTCCATGTGCCATGGTTTGCTGACCTCTGCTTCAGATGTTCCTCCATAATGAGTAATTTTTATAACTGATTAAGAAATCAGGAGGTGAAGCGTTTGGGTAACATTAGCTACTTTTACAGACAAACCTCAAAATCTCAGTTGCTACATACAAAACCATGAATGTATTTCTGCTTATGTCAGGTGTTCCTAATGGGTGGGCAGCTTTCCTCCAATGTGTGGCTCAGCAACGTGGGCTCCATCTACCTTCTGGCTCCACTCCCAGTTAGCAGACGTGGGGGGAGACAAGGTGATGGTGGGGCTGCTTCTCAACCATATCAGCCCAAAAGTGGCACATACAACTGGGCCAGGTTTAGATGCAAAGGGTTGGGCGGAGGGCATGCTGAGAAAGACAGCAGCTGGCCATGTCTGGTAATGATGCTCCCCTGTGGAAGAGAATGTATATCTGCCGGGTTGCTAGCTGCCCTGCTACAGTGACATTCTTGGACAAGAACTTGAGGGTTGATAGTGATGCTGATTAAGCATGGTTCTGTGAACCAAGCTGAGTGTAAAGAGGACATTCTTCTATGAAAGTTAAAACTACTGAACACACCACATGCCTGAAGTACATGGAGGGCCAAGACTTCCCTCTGAAAACCATACTGGGTGTGCTCAATACAAACTCTAATATGTAGATGGTGGAAGTCTCAACATTCTTCACACAAAAACATGACTATAACATATTTTGTCTGGAAAAGCTTCAAAGAGTTGTAACCAATTATCCAATATGGCCATAAAAAATCATCAACAAAGAACTCAGGGAACCTATAAGATTAAGCTATATAATCTCCTGTTGAACCTTCCAAAATACAGTTATCTTAAAATATATTTCCATGTAACTTAAGGATTCTCAGCTTTGGCACTCTTTACCTTCTGGGTAGGATACTTCTTTGTTGTGGGGGGTGACCTGTGCATTATAGGGTATTAGTAGCTTCCCTGATCTCTACACACTGGATGCCAGTGGCATCCTTTGCCACCCTTCCTTGGTTGTGACAACCAAAAATGTCCCTGGACATTGTCAAGTGTCCCTGGGGGGCAAAACTGCCCTGAGTTGAGAACCACTGTGTGACTAAATGATAGAACTTAGTGAATAAAATTGTTGAAAATGAGTCAACTAAATGTTGCAGGTGTGAATATAAATGACAATGTTGATTCTAGAGTTTTGTCTTGGGTCGGGCTTTCTGACAATGATTAGGAATTGGACTAAGTCCTCTCTTGGTAAAAGATGACACTCGATCAGCAGTGTAGACAAAAATAGCTGCCTTCAACACATTCCTTTCAGTTCTCAGTATTAGGAGGGCATTTAGCTACATATCCCAAAGTGGTTTCATGTAAGGATACGGGATTGCTGCTAAAATGTGCCAGAATTAACTTAATTAACTTATTAGTTTAAAAACTATTCTCTGACATGCCAGGTTGTTCTTACCAACCTTAGCCCTGGAGGTGGCTCTAAATTACAGGTTTCAAATACACGAATACTGCTCAGAACCCCTGACCTTTACTATTGTCTGGCTGCAGTCTCCAAGGCCAAGATATAATCAATAAAGCCTAAAAACTGAATCTGTTTCTGAACACATGCTCTACAGTGTGATGGAGAATGCACTTAGCCTCATGGCTGAAACAAACAACAAATTGTTAGCTTTGTCATTATTATTGCTATTATTATTACTACTGTATAACAACGGGCATTTGCAGAGTGACTTGCATTAAAGCTATGCAAGCTTGTAGTACAGAATATCTCCCTACCTTGTAGTTCATTAAAGAGGAAATCAGAGCAGAATACAGCCCAGACTCTTTAACATGGCCTTCAAGACCCTGAGTGATCTAGCCCCTAACTAAAGCTAAGCTCATCTCGCCCCACTCTTCCCCCGGCTCACCAAACTTTGGCTTTTAAACATTCCTCTCACCTCTGGAGATTTGGCTTTAGTAGGTCCAGGAACGGGTACTGTTTTACAGTCTCCCACCGGTTCTGATGGGCTGACAGATTTGCAAGTTGTGGCTACAAGTTGTGCATGGCTTAAACCTCAGCCAGCTCCAAAGCCAGACAGTTGCCAAATGAAGTAAAAAACAGGGGCTCTATGAACCAAGGACTTCCTATATAGGGATGGGGAGGCTGTTGTTTTAGTGGCAATGTGGGCTGAGACTGAACTTGCTGAAAGTGAGGGGGCAGAGGGGACAAGCCCCAGGAGGGCAGATCCTAGTAGGCAAAATGAATAATGCAATTTCCACTTCAGGACCTTCTTCTAAGTGTGAGGGGTGTGTGTATGTGTGTGTGTGTGTGTGTGTGTGTGTGTGTGTGTGTGTGTGTGTGTGTGTGTTGGGGGGTGGTGACCTCAAGGCCTCAGCTTAGAGCTAGACACTCTGGGGGAGGAGTGGAGTCTCTTGGAGGGGGAGTGTGAGTGACTTTGGTGCCTAAAGTAAAACTTTCCTATTGTCAAAATTCCCTTCAATGGCCTGCATCTGCCATGAAGTCCAATGTTCAGGATAAGCATATCCTACTCTGCTTAGGAATTCATTTGCACACTGACATTTAACACTTAAGAGCCACTAGTGATGGTGGTACAACCTTGTAGATGTAATGAACGCCCCTGAATTGTACACTCAAAAATGATAAATTTTATGTTATATACATTTTACCACCTCCCGCCTCTCCCAAAAAAGAACCACTGAGCTGGACTAGAGGTTGTGATAAAAGGCAAATCTATGTATATGTGGATGTGGGACATTTAAATAATTCCCTTTAACCTCCAAAAGGAGGATAGGTGGTCAATTTCAAAGAGTTCTTGCTTGTCTGCAGGATTTATTACATTCTGACCTTTCTCTTATTGAACTTTTTATTATGAAAATTTAAAAGTACACTCAAAAAGTGGAGAGAATTGAAAAATGAACCCCCTTTGAATCTAGGACCCAGCTTTAACAACCGTCAACTTTTGCTGTTCTTGTTTATATAGCCCTCTAACTTTCCTTTCTTTCTTTCTCCCTTTCTTTCTTTTTTCTCTTTCTTTCTTTCTTTCTTTCTTTCTTTCTTTCTTTCTTTCTTTCTTTCTTTCTTTCTTTCTTTCTTTCTTTCTTTCTTTCTTTCTGTGTTTTAAAGCATATCACAGACATATTTACAGTTCATCCATAAACACGTCAATTTTCCTATTCTAACATTAAGTTTTCATAGCTTAAATCTCATTAAAGGATTCATTTGCTGCTGTAAGGATTAACGAGATAAGTTAGGTTTGTCATTATTATTGCTATTATTAGGTTCAAAAGTCAGCTCAGTTTCTAAATTAGTATTTGTTTCTCATTCCATGTGATAGGTGGTCCAACCTTCAAAAACTTTACACTCTACCTGAAAAAACAAACAATGGATATAAAATAAGATTGTGCAGAATTAAAGGTTACAATCACCAAACCACAAATGTCAAAGGGCAGCCAGTGTAAATTCTGTAATAAGACCTGAATCTTGTGTATGTATGTCAGCTGTGCAGGAATTCAAGAGAGGGGGCTGCCTCTCTGAACCAAGCAGTTGGAGAGGTCAAGATAAGAATGTACCAGGAATGGGTCTGGAATAGATAATCTCTATTCTTGGCCCTGAACATTTGGTGTCCCTCACAAGATCATTTGTAATTGGCAAGATTTAGAGATCTTGATTGCTAGTCTTTTTTAGTTGATAATACCTTTCTTTTCTTTTTTTTTTAATAGATCTTTATTGGAGTATAATTGCTTCACAACACTGTGTTAGTTTCTGTTGCACAACAAAGCAATTCAGCCATATGCATACACATGTCCCCATATCCCCTCCCTCTTGAGCCTCCCTCCCATCCTCCCTATCCTACCTCTCTAGGTCATCTCCCTGTGCTATGATGCTGCTTCCCACCAGCCAACTGGTGGTGTGTATATGTTGATGCTACCCTCACTTTGCCCCAGCTTCTCCCTCGCACCCTCACGTCCTCAAGTCTATTCTCTATGTCTACCTCTTTATTCTTGCCCTGCAACTAGGTTCATCAGTACCATTTTTTTTTTTTTTAGATTCCATATATATCCGTTAGCATATGGTATTTGTTTTTCTCTTTCTGACTTACTTCACTCTGTATGACAGTCTTTAGGTCCATCCACCTCACTACAAATAATTTCATTTCTTTTTATGGCTGAGTAATATTCCATTGTATATATGTGCCACATCTTCTTTATCCATTCATCTGCTGATGGACATTTAGGTTGGTTCCATGTCCTGGTTATTGTAAATAGTGCTGCAGTGAACATTGTGTTACATGTCTCTTTTTGAATTATGGTTTTCTCAGGGTATATGCCCAGTAGTGGGATTGCTGGGTCATATGGTAGTTCTATTTTTAGTTTTTTAAGGAACCTCCATACTGTTTTCCATAGTGGTTGTATCAATTTACATTCCCACCAATAGTGCAGGAGGGTTCCCTTTTCACCACACCCTTTCCAGCATTTATTGTTTCTAGATTTTTTGATAATGGCCATTCTGACCAGTGTGAGGTGTTACCTCATTGTAGTTTTGATTTGCATTTCTCTAATAATTAGTGATGTTAAGCATTTTTCATGTTCCTCTTGACCATCTGTATGTCTTCCTTGGTGAAATGTCTATTTAGGTCTTCTGCCCATTTTTTAACTGTGGATTGTTTGTTTTTTTGATACTGAGCTCCATGAACTGTTTGTATATTTTGGAGATTAATCCTTTGTCTGTTGTTTCATTTGCAAATATTTTCTCCCATTCTGAGGGTTGTCTTTTTGTCTTGTTTATGGCTTCCTTTGCTGTGCAAAAGTTTTGAAGTTTAATTAAGTCCCATTTGTTTATTTTTGTTTTTATTTCCATTACTCTAGGAGGTGGGTCAAAAAAGGTCTTAGTGTGGTTTATGTCAAAGAGTGTTTTTCTCTAAGAGTTTTATAGTGTCTGGTCTTATATTTAAGACTTTAATCCATTTGGAGTTTATTTTTGTGTATGGTGCTAGGTAGTGTTCTAACTGCTTTCAAATCCTCTGCTGTATACGATCCCTTCGTTTCTCCTATAACCTTCTTATACCACTGGTCCCCATCACAAACACTTTATTCAGTTCTCTCCTTGGGTGTGCTTCCATCTACTCCTTGCTTCTTCTACCCCAGAACCTTCAAGACTCTGTTTATGTTGGGCACTGGGAAGGCACTGTCCCATCAGCCTTTCTCCAGCCTCCTGGTTCTTTAGTGGGGCTGTGGTGGAGCCCACTGCTGCTCTTTGAAACCAGTGAATTTTACTTGTTTTTAGGACTTGAACTAGCCATGGACTCAGAGAGAGAGCCTGATGGGCAAATTCATGTAAATGTTGAATGCAGGACTCCAGTGACTAAAAAGCAGTGGGTAGGGGAGGGAAGAAAAGAAGGAAGGGAGAAAGGGATGAATTAGGAGCGTAGCTGAGGGTGTAGAAGAGGCTGGTGGCAGAGATCCAGTGCTCAGAACGTCTGGGGCCCAGCTCAGCTAGAACAAAAGCAGGGCCTGATCATTCCTCCTCGATGCCCTCCTGGTCTATCCAGGCCATATCAGGGAAAATTCAAGCAGAAATCTAAGTCGGGTCAGAGTGAACAAATTCTGGAGGGAGAGAGATGAAAGATGACCTGAGTTGGCAACAGGCTGATGTCAGGTAGTAACAGTACAGTGGGATTTAGGACCCTGGTGCTCTGTAACCTCTAGCTTCCTGTTCTAGACACTTGCTACTTACAGGGTGGTTTTGGGGTTGGCAGCATCTGTATTACTGGGAGGTTTTTAGCAATGCAGAACCGCAGGTCCTGCTCAGACTTACTGAATCAGAAACTTGGGGGTGGGAATTCCCTGGCAGTCTAGTGGTTAGGACTCTTTATTTCCACTGCGGGGCCCGGGTTCAATCCCTGGTCAGGGAACTAAGATCCCGAAGCAGCACAGCACAGCTGGAAAAAAAAAAAAAAAAGAAAAAAAAAGAAAGAAAGAAAGAAGAAGAAAAAAAGAAACTTTGGGTTGGCATTCCTTGGCCCGTGGCGACATCACTCCAAACTTTGCTTCTATTGTCGTCATATCCTTCTCTGACTCTGACGCTCCTGCCTCCTTCTTATAACACTTGTGATTACATTAGGTCTACCTGGATAATCCAAGACTTCTATCCATCTCAAGATTATGAACTGAAGCACATCTACAACATCCCTTTTACCATGTAAGGTAACATATTTGCAGGTTCTGGGAATTAGGATGTGACATCTTTGGGGGCCCACTATTCACCCTACTACAGGAAGCCATTAGAGAAGTGACAAAATTTGACATATATTTTAAGAGTACTTATGGCTGTTGTTTTGAAAATAGTTTTGTGGGGGCAAGAATGGAAATAGGAAAATTAGTTACTATATCAGAGTGAGTCTTTAAATTCTAAGGGCCTTGTTGGCTGTTCCCACATAAGTGAGCATATAATTCTGTTATGGGCTGAATTTTGGCCCCTAAAATTCCTATGTTGAAGCCATAACCCCTAGTACCTCAGAATGTGGCCATATTTGAATATAGGGCCTTTAAAAGGGTGATTAAGTTAAAATGAGCCTGTTAGGGTGGGCCCTAATCCATTCTGACTGGTGTCTTTATAAGAAGAGGAAATTTGGACAAATGAAGAGACACATGGGATGTACGCACACAGAAAAAAGACCATGTGAATACACAGTGAGAAGTTAGCCACCTGCAACCCAAGGAGAGAGGCCTCAGGAGAAACCAACCCTGCCAACACCTTGATCTTGGACTTCCACCTTCCAGAACTTTCAGAAATAAATTGTTGTTAAGCCACCTAGTCTATAGTATTGAGTTGTGGCAGCCCTAGCAAACTGATACAAATTTAAAATATCTCTCTGAAATCCAGATGCAGACTCTCTTCCTGATGCCTCAGTTCATGATTCTTGTCAGAAAAGGAAGTTGTGTCAGAAAAGTAGTTGGCAGGATCTTCCTGAAGTCACCTCACCTACATCCCAAGAGTGAACATTTAAAACAATCTTTGCTCTTTAAAAGACACTGTTTAAAAAAGGAAAAGAAAAGCCACAGACTGGGAGGAACAATTTGAAAAACACATATCTGATAGAGGGTTGTATCCAGAATACATAAACCACTTAAGTAAGACAAAAGATTTGAACAGATACTTCACATTAGACGAGGTACAGATGACAATCACACAAAATGATGATCAACATCATTAGTAACTAAGAGTATGCAAATTAAAGCCATAATGAGCCATCACTATGTACCTACCTACTAGAGTGGCTTTAAAAAAACTGACAATACCAAGTTTTAACAGGAATTCAGAGCAATAGAAACCTCATACACTGCTGGTGGGAATGCAAAATGATACAGCCACTTGGGACAACAGTTTGGTAGATTTTTAGAAGGTTTAAACATACTCTTACCATATGACCCAGGAATCTTACTCTTAAGTATTAAACCAAGAGAAATAAAAATGTTTTACTGAAAGACCTGTGTGGGAATATTTATAGCAGCTTTATTCATACTATCTCAAGCTGGAAACAACCCAATGTCTCTCAACTGGTGAGCAGATGAACAAACTGTGTCACATCCACACAATGGAATACTACTCAGAAATGAAAAGGAATGAACTATCAATATAAGCAAGAAAATGGATGACTCTCAAAAGCATTATGCTATTGAAAGAAACCAGAAAACAAAGGCTACATACTGCATGTTCCATGACTTTTTGAAAAGGCAAAACTATAGGGATATAAATAGATTGGTGGTTGCTGGGGGCAACCCAGTTGCCCGGGTGAATTTTGGAGGGGTGATATATAATACCATGTAATTGTGGTGGTCCTTACATGACTGTATATATTTGTCAAAATTCATTAAATTGTACATTTAAAATTGGTAAATTTAAATGTGTGTGAATCATACCTTGTAAAGCTGATTTAAAACAATAAGACCCCATACTACCTGGACATGTGGAGAGGATATCTAAGCTATGACTCGGGATAGACGCAGTCCCTGTGCATTGAGTCCTGATGGCTACTTCTATACAGGTCACTCTACCACAGTGGTGGAGCACTGAACCCCCAGCTGTCCTTGTCAGTGGAGGAAACTTTGGGATCACTCACAGGCAGCTGTGACAAGGTCTTTTTCCACGATGTAGCTGAAGAGCAGGGAAGTGATTTTAATGCATATTAAAGTTTGAAAACCACCAGTTTAAAAGAGGGGTCTTTAGCAGTAATGTATGTGTGCACACAGGAGGCGCTCTCTCTCTCTCTCTCTCTCTCTCTCTCTCTGTGTGTGTGTGTGTGTGTGAGAGAGAGAGAGAGAGAGAGAGAGAGAGAGAGAGAGAGAGAAGCTGTCTGTCTGTTTGTAGGAAGGAGGCTGAGGGAGAGGGAGCATTTATAAGTGCAAGTAGAACGCGGAAGACAACCTATGAGATTTTAATACCCTTAGATAATCTGGACCCAAACTACTTTGGGAGAGCTAAGAGCCTGTTGATAACCATTATCTTTGGCTCCAACTACCTTCTCCACCACTTTTTCCCTGTGACTCCAAAGCCTCTCCCCCATCAGAGGCTCATCCCTTCTCCTTGAGCTTTAGGGACCTTACCATTGTTTTCATCAGCTGTTAATGAGAGTTGCTTAAATCTGTTCCTCAGTTCCTCAGTGTTACATCCTATTATCATCCACCTTTTACAAAGAAAAAAGTTTCTTGTCCCAGTTCACGCAGTGAGTAAGTGGACAGCTTTCAGGCTTCCAGCTCCAGGGTCTCCTGGACCAGATGGCTTACATAATTTCCCACTACCCCTCGCCATCCAAGAGTTTAATTCTGAATACTCCCTTTGTGACCACCAATCAGAGTGAGGAGGAAAATGGGGTGGTGGGGAGAGGGGGCCTGGCAACAGGGTACAGAGGTGACCAGGAGAGAATGACTAGGAGATGATGGTTTTGAGCTCCCTACACTTTCTGTCCCAGGGTATTTGGCTGGGGACAGTGGGGGACAGAGTTGGGGAAGGTACACCTCTATAAGAGAAAAAGCTGCTAGAAGTGGCAAACAATGTAACTATAATTGTCAGGAGACCACCTCAGGAAGTGGACAACATGCTGTGGTCACAACTATGAGACCTTGGTAGAAAACCTCACCACATGGGAAGAGCAGAGCCCGGAGCCCAGAGATAAGGATTTCTGTCTTGACTTATGTTTACTAAACCTTGAACAAGTCACAAACCCTCTTTCAGCAAACGCTTAACCCAAATAAGACAACATATTCCAATGTGTTTTGTAAAATGCTACACAAGAAGGACATATTATTTCAAAAACTGGCAAACCTTCATTAGAAGAGCAATCCTTGTGACATGAAAGAATGTCTTGTACCACCTTTCCTGAGGCAATGGTGCTGCTGCTTTACACTTGAGCATTTAAAAGCCAGCACTTGAAAGGTTTATTTGCAGTCTTTGCTCCAAAGTAACTTGCTGGCAACTCACTCAATTCTTTCTAACCAGGCACAGCTGAATATCAGTGTCAGTTATCTCTTGGGTAGCAGAATTAGAGTTGATTCTTATTTTATTTTTATATGGTTCTGCATTTAAGAAAACAAAGGCATGGACATGTGAATTAGTGGGGAGGTTTTGGATAACTACAAGAGGTCAGGTGCATTTGGAAGTTGGAATATTTGTGGGAGGAGATGGGGTGGGAGCTTGATGACAGCCGTGCTGGGGACTGTGCTTGTGGAGTCCTCTTTTCAAAGGCCCTTAGCCTACTCTGCTCTGGGTTTAAAGCTGTAGCCCTCAAAATGTGGTCCCTAGACCAGCAGCACTGGCCTTGCCTGGAAATTTGTTAGAAATGCAAATTCTTAGGCCGCACCCCAGATGTATTGCAGCTGAAACTGGGGCTAGAGCCCAGCTCTGTTTTAATTAGCCTGCATGTTGAAACCTGAAAACCACTGGTTTAAAGCATGCCTAAGCTGGGACAGTGCTCCTTGCTCCTAGTGAGCTGGCAAAAAATAACCAGTTGCCTCAATCATCTATTAGCCCACCCTTTTGTGTGGGGTCCCCTGGGTTGGTTCTCTAAGCCCTAGATAGGTCCTCTTCTCTGACATAATGGCAGCGAGGTGAGGCCTTGCAGTTGAATGATTAGTTGGGATTTTATTTACAGTCAGAGAAGCATCTGGGAGGGACAAACTTCACAGTGCTTGCTCAAATTTAGTTGCTTCTCACTTTGGGTTAAAAAAGATCTGGAACTTCCCTAGTGGCGCAGTGGTTAAGAATACCTGCCAGTGCAGGGGACATGGGTTCGATCCCTGGTCCAGGAAGGTTCTACATGCCATGGAGCAACTAAACCTGTGAGCCACAACTACTGAGCCCACGTACCACAACTACTGAAGCATGCATGCTATAAGGCCCGTGTGCCATAACTACTGAGCCCGTGCTCTAGCGCCCATGAGCCACAACTACTGAGCCCACACGCCACAACTACTGAAGCCCACATGCCTAGGGCTCGTGCTCTGCAACAAGAGAAGCCACCCAATGAGAAGCTCACGCACAGCAATGAAGAGTAGCCCCCGCTCGCTGCAACTAGAGAAAGCCCGCATGCAACAATGAAGACCCAATGCAGCCATAAATTAAAAAAAAAAAAAAGATCTGGAAGTAACACAAAAGAGGTCCTCAGAAGGCACTGGGTCATCTAGTTTTAGGGTGTTACAGTGTGCTCCTTGCTAGTTCTCCAGACTCTGCAGTTGCTCCTGCTTGTTCCCATTATCCAAGGACAGAGCCTCCCACCTGGGCCTCCCCACAGAACAAGGAGGCCAGGGGTGCGTTGAATTGCTATAAATCCCTCAGGGCCAACAGCTCCAACACCTCGGACTCTCAGATCTCTCACCTGGAAACCATCTCTGCTTTACCTGCATTTACTTTACTCTGAAACCCTACTTAGAAATACAACCATCCCTGTAGGTCTTACCTTCCTTACAGTCTAAAGTGTTTAGTATATAGTAAAGAGTTCAATAAATAATAGTTAATACTATGGTTATTATTATTTTGTGTTAAACAGGGAGAGAAGGGGTGGAGGGCATCTCAGTAAGAGGAAACAGCAGGGTCGGCTGTATGGTTTGTAGGGCCCATTACAAAGTGAGGCCTGGCCAGAGGGTTGAGAAATCATTCTCCCTTTCCCATGGGCTCACTGCCCCAACTCAGGTCTGATGGGTTTCCCCCAAGAGACTGCAACCTCTGTGCAGGGACATGCTGAGAACCTGTGCCAGGGGTGGGAAAGGGGCCGTTACTGAGTCATCTGCCAAAAATCATCACCAGAGCACTGCCAGATCAGGGCAGGGATGGTCACCACCACCTCCTCCAGGAAGCACACCTCACCTTGACCCTCCTCACTCATGCACTCGTTGCCCTGGGGCTGGAGGGCAATGGAGGCAATGACCTGGGCAATGACCCAGTTATCACACAGGCAGAGGGCAGCAGTTGTTATGAAGTGGGAAGGGGGATAGTGGGCTCCAGGGCAAGGAGCAGATGGCCAAAAACTCATCCCAAGTAGGCGGTGGAAGTGGGATCACACATGAGCCGAGGCTCTGAGCCTTTGAGCATGCTCCATTACCCCATTGGACTTCACTTACAAATTCAAAGATATAATTATTAAGAATTTCAAGACTCCAACCAACCAGAGAGCCCTCTAAGTGTGGAGCCCTGTATGACTGCCCTGGTTATGTGTCCATGAAGCTGGTTCTGTGGGACAGAATATGTAAAGACATGGCATATAGTGAAACTGCAAGATGGTCCATTGTAAGAAAAGAGTAAGAGTAAGTTCTGAGGTGAGAAGGCGTAGGAGCGGAGGCTAGAAAGACAGACAAGAACATAATACTTAACAGTCAAAAGTAGAGCCATAAAACTTTGATTTAAGTTAAAGGATATAGTAATATATAATCAATACGAAAAATTTGAAATATGGGACTGTATTAGTTTCCTAGGGCTGCTGTAACAAATTATCATAAATTGGGTGGCCTAAAGCCACAGAAGTTTCTTCTTTCATAGTTCAGGAAACCAGAAGTCCAAAAGTCAAGATCTTGGCAGGTTGATACCTTCTGGAGTCTATGAGGGGGAAAGCTATGCCTCTCCTAGATTTTCCTGGTTTCCTGGTTGCCAGCAATCCCAGGCATTCTTTGGCCTGTAGATGCATCAATCCAGTCTTCACCTCCCTCTTCCCATTACCTTCTACTCTTTATCTTTGTCTTTTCCTCTTCTTATAAGGATACCAAGCATTGGATTTAGGACCCACCCTAAATCCAGGATTATTTCATCTTGAGATCCTTTACTAATTATTCTTTTTACAAATAAGGTCACATTCTGGGGTTCTGACTGGACATGGATTGGAGGAATTGTGGGGGGAGGGGACATAATTCAACTCACTACAGGGACAGTAAAAAGAAGAAGAAGAAAATCATCCATGCTTCTGCCACCTAGAGCTAATATTGATGAATACCTTGTTATATTGGTGGGCAGTGGTAAGCACTAAGGGCTGGAGTGAAAGATGGGAGGCTGCATTGAGAGGAGTTTGGGAGCCATGCAAAATGATTAGCAGTTAAATTTTAGAAAGATAATAACTTTAGAAAGGTAAGACTTCCTTCTGGACTTCAGCCCAGCTAGTCCCACCTAGCTTCAAATGTCTTTTACACTTAGAATTCAAGTCTCATTCCAACATATCTCTGGAACCATTGGTTATCATAAACAAACCTCCTTATTTTATTTATTTATTAAAAAAATTTTAAACGTCTTTATTGGAGCATAGTTGCTTTACAATGGTGTGTTAGTTTCTGCTGTATAACAAAGTGAATCAACTATACGTATATCTCTATATCTCCTCCCTATTGCGTCTCCCTCCCACCTTCCCTATCCCACCCCTCTAGGTGGTCACAAAGCACTGAGCTGATCTCCCTGTGCTATGCGGCTGCTTCCCACTAGCTATCTATTTTACATTTGGTAGTGTATATATGTCCATGCCACTCTCTCACTTCGTTCCAGCTTACTCTTCCCCCTCCCTGGGTCCTCAAGTCCATTCTCTACCTCTGCATCTTTATTCCTGTCCTGCCCCTAGGTTCTTCAGAACCATTTTTTTTCTTTAGATTCCAGGTATATGTGTTAGTATTTGTTTATCTCTTTCTGACTTACTTCACTCTGTATGACAGACTCTAGGTCCATCCACCTCACTACAAATAACTCAATTTCATTTCTTTTTATGGCTGAGTAATATTCCATTGTATATATGTGCCACATATTCTTTATCCATTCATCTGTTGATGGGCACTTAAGTTGCTTCCATGTCCTGGCTATTGTAAATAGAGCTGCAATGAACATTTTGGTACATGACTCTTTTTGATTTATGGTTTTCTCAGGGTATATGCCCAGTAGTGGGATTGCTGGGTCATATGGTAGGTCTATTTTCAGTTCTTTAAGGAACTTCCATACTGTTCTACAGAGTGGCTGTATCAATTTACATTCCCACCAGCTGTGCAAAAGAGGGTTCCCTTTTCTCCACACCCTCAACAGCATTGTTTGTAGATTTTTTGATGATGGCCATTCTAACTGGTGTGAGGTGATACCTCATTGCAGTTTTGATTTGCATTTCTCTAATGATTAGTGATGTTGAGCATCCTTTCATGTGTTTGTTGGCAGCCTGTATATCTTCTTTGGAGAAATGTCTATTTAGGTCTTCTGCCCATTTTTGGATTGGGTTGTTTGTTTTTTTGTTACTGAGCTGCATGAGCTGCTTGTAAATTTTGGAGATTAATCCTTTGTCAGTTGCTTCATTTGCAAATATTTTCTCCCATTCTGAGGGTTGTCTTTTGGTCTTGTTTATGGTTTCCTTTGCTGTGCAAAAGCTTTTAAGTTTTGTAAGGTCCCATTTGTTTATTTATTTATTTTTATTTCCATTTCTCTAGGAGGTGGGTCAAAAAGGATCTTGCTGTGATTTATGTCATAGAGTGTTCTGCCTATGTTTTCCTCTAAGAGTTTGATGGTGTCTGGTCTCACATTTCGGTTTTTAATCCATTTTGAGTTTATTTTTGTATACAGTGTTAGGGAGTGTTCTAATTTCATTCTTTTACATGTAGCTGTCCAGTTTTCCCACACCACATATTGAAGAGGCTGTCTTTTCTCAATTGCGTATTCTTGCCTCCTTTATACAAAATAAGGTGACCATAGGTGCGTGGGTTTATCTCTGGTCTTTCTATCATGTTCAATTGATGTGTATTTTTGTTTTTGTGCCAGTACCATACTGGCTTGATTACTGTAGCTTTGTAGTATATTCTGAAGTCCAGGAGCCTGATTCCTCCAGCTCCATTATTCTTTCTCAAGATTGCTTTGGCTATTCGGGGTCTTTTGTGTTTCCATACAAACTGTGAAATTTTTTGTTCTATTTCTGTGAAAAATGTCAGTGGTAGTTTGATAGGGATTGCATTGAATCTCTAGATTGCTTTGGCTAGTATAGTCATTTTCACAATGTTGATTCTTCCAATCGAAGAACATGGTATATCTCTCCATCTGTTTGTATCATGTTTAATTTCTTTCATCAGTGTCTTATAGTTTTCTGCATACAGGTGTTTGGTCTCCTTAGGTAGGTTTATTCCTAGGTATTTCATTCTTTTTGTTGCAATGGTAAATGGGAGTGTTACCTGAATTTCTCTTTCGGATTTTTCATCATAAGTGGAGAGGAATGCAAGAGATTTATGTGTATTAATTTTGTATCCTGCTACTTTACCAAATTCATTGATTAGTTCTAGTAGTTTTCTGGTAGCATCTTTAGGATTCTCTATGTATAGTATCATGTCATCTGCAAACAGTGACAGCTTTACTTCTTTTCTGATTTGGATTACTTTTATTTCCTTTTCTTCTCTGATTGCTGTGGCTAAAACTTCCAAAACTATGTTGAATAAGAGTGGTGAGAGTGGGCAAACTTGTCTTGTTCCTGATTGTAGTGGAAATGCTTTCAGTTTTTCACCATTGAGGATGATGTTGGCTGTGGGCTTGTCATATATGGCCTTTATTATGTTGAGGTAAGTTCCCTCTATGCCTTCCTTCTGGAGGATTTTTATCATAAATGGGGGTTGAATTTTGTCAAAAGCTTTTTCTGCATCTATTGAGATGATAATATGGTTTCTCTTCTTCTATTTGTTAATATGGTTTATCACATTGATAGATTTGTGAAGAATCCTTGCAATCCTGGGATAAACCCCACTTGATCATGGTGTATGATCCTTTTAATGTGCTGTTGGATTTTATTTGCTAGTGTATTGTTGAGGATTTTTGCATCTATGTTCATCAGTGAAATTGGCCTGTAGTTTTCTTTCCTTGTGACATCTTTGTGTGGTTTTGGTATCAGGGTGATGGTGGCCTCGTAGAATGAGTTTGGGAGTGTTCTTCCTCTGCTATACTTTGGAAGAGTTTGAGAAGGATAGGTGTTAGCTCTTCTCTAAATATTTGTTGGAATTCTCCTTGAAGCCATCTGGTCCTGGGATCTTGTTTGTTGGAAGATTTTTAATCACAGTCTCAATTTCAGTGCTTGTGATTGATCTGTTTATATTTTCTATTTCTTCCTGGTTCAGTCTCAGAAGTTGTGCCTTTCTAAGAATTTTCCCATTTCTTCCAGGTTATCCATTTTATTGGCATAGAGTTGCTTGTAGTAATCTCTCATGATCCTTTGTATTTCTGCAGTGTCAGTTTTTATTTCTCCTTTTTCATTTCTAGTTCTATTGGTCTGAGTCTTCTCTCTTTTTTTCTTGATGAGTCTGGCTAATGGTTTACCAATTTTGTTTATCTTCTCAAAGAACCAGCTTTCAGTTGTGTCGATCTTTGCTATTGTTTTCTTCATTTTTTTCCATTTATTTCTGATCTGATCTTTATGATTTCTTTCCTTTTGCTCTTTCCTTTTTCTTTTCCTTTGGGTTTTGTTTTGTTCTTTCTCTAATTGCTTTAGTTGTAAGGGTAGGTTGTTTATTTGAGATGTTTCTTGTTTCTTGAGGTAGGATTGTATTGTTATAAACTTCCCTCTTAGAACTTCTTTTGCTGCATCCCATAGATTTTGGGTCGTCGTGTTTTCATTGTCATTTGTTTTTAAGTGTTTTTTGATTTATTCAATGATCTCTTGGTTACTTAGTAGTGTATTTTTTAGCCTCCATGTGTTTGTATTTTTTACAGATTTTTTCCTGTAATTGATATCTAGTGTCATAGTGTTGTGGTCAGAAAAGATACTTGATATGATTTCAATTTTCTTAAATTTACCAAGGCTTGATTTGTGACCCAAGATATGATCTATCCTGGAGAATGTTCCATGAGCACTTGAGAAGAAAGTGTATTCTTTTGTTTTTGGATGGAATGTCCTATAAATATCAATTAAGTCCATCTTGTCTAATGTATCATTTAAAGCTTGTGTTTCCTTATTTATTTTTATTTTGGATGATCTGTCCACTGGTGAAAGTGAGGTCTTAAAATGTCCCTTACTATGATTGTGTTACTGTTTATTTCCCCTTTTATGGCTGTTAGTATTTGCCTTATGTATTGAGGTGCTCCTATGTTAGGTGCATATATATTTACAATTGTTATATCTTCTTCTTTGGTTGATCCCTTGATAATTATGTAGTGTCCTTCTTTGTCTCTTTGATAGTCTTTATTTTAAAGTATATTTTGTCTTATATGAGAATTGCTACTCCAGCTTTCTTTTGATTTCCATTTGCATGGAATATCTTTTTCCATCCCTTCACTTTCAGCCTGTATGTGTCCCTAGTTCTGAAGTCGGTCTCTTGTAGAAAGCATATATATGGGTCTTGTTTTTGTATGCATTCAGCCAGTCTATGTGTTTTGATTGGAGAATTTAATTCATTTATACTTATGGTAGTTATCAATATGTATGTTCCTATTACCATTTTCTTAATTGTTTTGAGTTTGTAGGTCCTTTTCTTCTCTTGTGTTTCTCACTTAGCGAAGTTCTTTTAGCATTTGTTGTAGAGCTGGTTTGGTGGTGTTGAATTTTCTTAGCTTTTGCTTGTCTGTAAAGGTTTTATTTCTCTGTCAAATCTGAATGAGATCTTTGCCCAGTAGAGTAATCTTGGTTGTAGCTTTTTCTGTTTCATCACTTTAAATATATTGTGCCACTCGCTTCTGGCTTGTAGAGTTTCTGCTGTGAATCAGCTGTTAACCTTATGGGGATTTGCTTGTGTGTTATTTGTTGTTTTTCCCTTGCTGCTTTTAATATTTTTTCTTTGTACTTAATGTTTCATAGTTTGATTAGTATGTGTCTTTGCATGTTTCTCCTTGGATTTACCCTGTATGGGACTCTCTGCACTTCCTGGACTTGATTGACTCTTTCCTTTTCCATATTAGGGAAGTGTTCAACTATAATCTCTTCAAATATTTTCTCAGTCCCTTTCTTTTTCTCTTCTTCTTCTGGGACCCCTATAATTCAAATGTTGGTGCATTTAATGTTGTCCCAGAGGTCTCTGAGACTGTCCTCAACTCTTTTCATTCTTTTTTCTTTATTCTGCTCTGCAGTAGTTATTTCCACTATTTTACCTTCCAGGTCACTTATCCATTCTTCTGCCTCAGTTATTCTGCTATTGATTCCTTCAAGAGAATCTTTTATTTCATTCATTGTGTTGTTCATCTTTGTTTGTTTGCCCTTTAGTTCTTCTAGTTCCTTTTTAAACGTTTCTTGTATTTTCTCCATTCTATTTCCAAGGTTTTGGATCATCTTTACTATCATTACTCTGAATTCTTTTTCAGGTAGACTGCCTATTTCCTCTTCATTTTTTTGGTCTGGTGGGTTTTTACCTTGCTCCTTCATCTGCTATGTGTCTCTCTGTCTTCTCCTTTTGCTTAACTTACTGTGTTTGGTGTCTCCTTTTCACAGGATGCAGGTTTGTAGTTCCCGTTGTTTTTGGTGTCTGCTCCCAGTGGCTAAAGTTGGTTCAGTGGGTTGTGTAGGCTTCCTGATGGAGGGAACTTGTGCCTTTGTTCTGGTGGATGAGGCTGGATCTAGTCTTTCTGGTGAACAGGACCGTGTCTGGTGGTGTGTTTTGGGGTGTCTGTTGCCTTATATAATTTTAGGCAGCCTCTTTTCTAATGATTGCGGTTGTGTTCCTGTCTTGCTAGTTGTTTGGCATGGGGTGTTGAGCACTGTAGGTTGCTGATCGTTGAGTGGTGCTGGGTATTAGCGTTGAGATGGAGAACTCTGAGATAGCTTTCACCATTTGATATTACATGGAGCTGGGAGTTCTTTGGTGAGCCAATGTCCTGAACATGGGTCCCCCACCTCAGAGGCACAGGCCTGACACCCAGCCGGAGCACCAAGACCCTGTCAGCCACACGGCTTTTGAGAAGTCTGCGGTCTTCTGCCAGCATTAAGTAGGTGTTCTGTAGGAGTTGTTTGACATGTAGATGTATTTCTGATGTATTTATCGGGAGGAAGGTGATCTCCACGTCTTATTCCTTGGCCACCTTTAAGGTCTCCCCAGAAACTTCCTTGTAGCCTGAATCTCTTTAAACTAAAAGAAAATGAACAAACAAAACCTTCCCCTGCCTTTTGGAAATCTGGTTCTCTCTGGGAAGCACTGGGCTGTTCATTCACCAGCTACCACGTAGGGAGTGGGGGCAGGTTGTCAGAATTCTTCTAGCATTTTGTTGCTCTTCCTGAAACATTTTCCTTCACCTTCCTCTAAAACCCTTTCTCCTTTGGGACGGTACCCGCCTGTCTTACCAGTGTGTTTTGTGGATTTTCTTCCTAGTCCTTGAGGTTCTAGGATCCTAGATTATTGTGTTTTTGCCCAGCTCACGTTCTGTGCCATCTTGGGCAATTTTAACCATGAGGTCAATCCACCTATATCTGGATTAAAAATTTCCTGATCTCATGATTTATTTAATAGATCTATATTAAAGTTTTGTGTCCTATAAGCAGAGAATATATAGTATTTTCCAGCATTCCTGGGATATTTAGCAGGAAGCAAAGGTTATCACTGCTCTCAAAAGTCTTTCCTAACACATCACTCCTCTGCTGTCTCCTTTGTTCTTCAGAAACCAATCTTTTGAGAACCATGTCACTTTGTTCCATCACCGACATTGATGGTTCATGGGCATGTGACCTGGGTAGCTACATCAGGACTCCATGCTCAGAAGGGCCCCACACTTGGCTTAATGATCCGCTGTTGCCATCTTGAAATTCTTAATAATTTTATCTTTGAACTTGTGTTTAGTAAGTGAAGTCCAATGAGACAATGGAGCATGAACATGAACAGAGGACATACTTACAACATGTGTCTGCTAGTCCTTGCTGCCCATCCATATGGCATTCATGATGCCCCATGGGCACAGAATTCTATTTTATAGCCCCAGAAGCCACATTTTCCATTTCAACTAGGACTTGCTTCACATGCAGAAAAGCAGGCATTTTAAGAAACAGAAACAATTGAGGAACACTATCATATCCTTTCTTACTGCATCAGCCAACCACTTACTCTGAAAATGATGATGTAGAAAGCAAAGTTCCTTCTCCTTTCAGTCCTTCCTTACTCATCAGTAAGCCTAAGGTAGGTAGAATTGTATACATTAAGAAGGGAAGTTAAAACAGGTGAGTTGGTTCTGTTCTGATAAAAATGAAATACTCATTTTGTAGCATGTACCAACTAAAAAATACAGATTCTGTAATTTTAGTGATTCTGCATGTGAGTTATACGATTAAAATGCTCTTGCATTTTCATATAAAACTGGCATTCCACATAAAGATGAACAGTATACCTTATATTAATAATATAAATTTTTAATTTTTTCTGTACTCAGAACGACATTAAATAGCAAATGTAAAACAACACGGGGACTTCCCTGGTGGTGCAGTGGTTAAGAATCTGCCTGTCAATGCAGGGGACATGGGTTTGAGCCCTGGTCCGGGAAGATCCCACATGCTGCGGCACAACTAAGTCCATGTGCCACAACTACTGAGCCTGCACTCTAGAGCCCGTGAGCCACAACTACTGAGCCCACATGCCACAACTACTGAAGCCCACGTGCCTAGAGCCCGTGCTCCGCAACAAGAGAAGCCACCAAAATGAGAAGCCCGTGCACCGCAAGGAAGAGTAGCCCCTGCTCGCCACAACTAGAGAAAGCCTGTGCACAGCAATGAAGACTCAACACAGCCATAAATAAATAAATAAAATAAAATAAAATAAATAATAATTAAAAAAAAAAAACATCATGGCAGGGCTTCCCTGGTGGCGCAGTGGTTAAGAATCTGCCCGCCAATGTAGGGGACACGGGTTCTAGCCCTGGTACGGGAAGATCCCATGTGCTGCAGAGCAACTAAGCCCGTGTGCCACAACTACTGAAGCCCGGATGCCTAGAGCTTGTGATCCGCAACAAGAGAAGCCACCACATTGAGAAAACTGTGAACCACAACAAAGAGTAGCCCCCTCTCACTGCAACCTGAGAAAGCCCACACGCAGCAAGGATGACCCCATGTAGCCAAAAATAAATAAATTAAATAAATAAATTTAAAAATCCCAACACCATGGCAAGTCAAGAGAGAGAACATGGAAGAAAAAAAAACTTTATAGATTTAGGATCATGGCCCATATGCTTCCTCTCCACCTGGCATCATGTTCTGCAATTTCAACACTCATTTGGTTGATCCACAGTCCAGAGATATATGTTTTGGAAAAAGACAGTGTGTTTTATTAAGATACAAAGTTGTACATACATGAAATACTTAGAAAAATTCACCCTATTTTATACAAGGATGTTTATTTCAATACTTCTTATAATAGTAAAATTTTGAAATGATGTTTATGGAATATAAGGTATATGGAATATAACATAAACTCTTCCCTGAGCCTCCAGCCTGCTGGTCTGTGCTGCAGATTTCAAATTTGCCAGTCCCCCCAATCACATAAGCCAATTCCTTAAAATAAATTCCTCTCTTTATCCACACACATCCTACAGGTTCTGTTTCTCTGTAGAACCCTTACTACTAGAAGGTTCTACACTCTTCTTCACTTCTCCATTTCTATGACCACATCTGGATGGTGTCATGTTCAGAACCAGCACCATCTCAGAAATCTTATACCCATTTAGCACTTCAGATGGCACTCTTCTCTGACTCTTAGACCTGTGTCTACACACCTGTTTCTTCAGTCTCATTGAGATCTCTGGTCCTGCCATCCTTCTACTTTCTCACCATCCATTGACCCTCTTCTGGTTGACTCCTTTGTCTTTCCCACCCAGCTTAAGCTTCCACAACCCATTATTTCAGTCACTCTTATGCCCAAACTTTCAATTCCCTTACCTTTGTCCTTTTGCTCCAACTGCCCTGCCAATTGTCAACTTTGGATCATCCTAGCTAACTGCTACCTTCACTTCTATAACCACAATTGATGTATTAGTGTTCTCCAGAGAGGCAGAATTCCTTCTTCCTCTGGGGTATGTCAGTATTTTTCTCTTAAGGACTTCAATTAATTGGATGACTATGGAGAGTGATCTGCTTTACTCAAAGTCTACTGATTTAAATGTAATTACATTTAAAAGATAGTTTGACCAAACATCAGAGCACCAGAGCCTAATCAAGTTGACACATAAAGCTAACTATCACAGCTAAGTAGCTGCAAAAACTCACATTTTCATTTAACAAATATTTGTTGAACACATAGAATATGCTGTGTGATGAAAATACAAAGATGGATAAAAGACACAAGGAATTTGTCATCTCTTAGCATGAGGCAGACACAGAAGCAGACATTTGTGATACAAGGTGATAAGTGCTATGATGAAAAAGGTATTAGAGGTAATATCTGTTAGTAGGATACAAAATTTGATGTGGATCTATTAAATCAATGGTAAGATCAAGAAACTTTGAATTCAGACATAGAATGAATCAACCTCATAGTTGAAGTTATCATATAGGATGACACAGAACTTGGGCTAGATAAAAAGGTGGTGACTGAACAGCATCTTGGAGAATAAGTAGGGATTGGGTAGGTAATGAAGGTAGAAGAGGACAGGGCATTTCAAGTTGGAAAGTAAGGCGATAAGGGAGCACATAGCTTGAGTCAAGAATCAGAGATAATATGGTGCATCAGGAATTTGTGTTACTCGAGTGGAAAAGTGGGGAAAGCAGAAGGAAAGATTCTTGAGTTCCATGAAACAACATCTGTTTACTGGGAATCTGCTATTGCCAGATACAAGTTTGTGTATGAGGGTTGGGGGAGAGAGGATGCAGTGTGGGGTATGTTGAGATGTTTCTACCTCCATGGAGTTAAAGCATAGGTTGGGTACACACACACACACACACACACACACACACACCACTATGTGTTCTCCATGGGCTGGAGTGATCAGAGGTGGCTTTGGCCACTGTAGTTATACATATCTTATATTTGGGGCGGTGGAGGAGGGGCACTCCTAGGTGGAAGGGAAGGACAGCAGAGAGAAAAGGTGCAGCCATAATGTAAACAAAGGTTCAAAGGAGGCTCATAAGACCCCATTTTCCACTGAGAAGAGACCAAGCTTGCCAGAGGGGAGAGTTTGTGCCAGGGAGGAGAGTAGGACAGGGAGAGTGATGATTACAAACTTAAGTAGTTTGGACTTGACACCATGTGCAGTGAGGCTTGATCAAAGCAGCAGTGTGGTAAAAAAACAAAACAAAACAAAACAAAAAGAAAACCCCAAAACCCAAACAACTTTAGGTGATATGGATGTAGACAAAATTACTAAAGTGTAGGGCTTCTGAGGATGGAGGGAGGGTTAGGAGACATGGCAATATTATGAAGGGCTTTGAATGATAAGCTAAAGGCTTGAAGTTTATCTTTCAGGCTAACATTTTTCAAAAAGTTTTAAAGCAGTGGAACTCTTTTTTTTTTTTTCCTCAAAATAATCTTAACAGAATTCCAATATATCAAACAGATACAAACAGCTGTCTATCAGATTTTCCTGGTTTGAAAGCCCCTGATGAAGGTGATGTGGATCAGAGGAAGTTGTTAACTCTGATGGCCATGTAGGATCTGGGTTGGAAGGGGAGAGGGTGAAAGCTGAGAGGAAGGTTAGAAAGAGATGAGAGTCTGGATTTTGGAGGAGGCAGCAGAGATGAAAGAAGCAGGTGGATTTGAAGGATTTTAGAGGGAAAAGCAGTGGGAGTGTTGAGGAAGCAGAGTCCAGCTTTAGTCAGGAGGGAGGAAGGAGAGCTCTTGGTATGGTGGAGGGGTGAGGTTCTTGGCTGCCATCAGTGAGGAGAACTTAAAAACATCTGGTCCAGTTGTGTGGCCACTGTTACAGATGATCATTATTTCTTGTCCCCAAAACTTCGTTCAGTGCTGAGACTTTTTGGAAGAACTTCTGAAAGAAGATTTCGAATTTAGAGTCTCATAAAAAGTGCAGTACTATGTATTTGTTCATGCAGTCTGACAGTCTGAAGAAATAAAAGAACTCCTCCATTTGGGTGTCAAGGAAGTTTTATTTGAAAGATCCAACATGGTTCTTGATATCGTTAACACTGCTGTTAAGTCCTGTGCTAAAATTACCTTCACAGGTGCCAAACAGTCAAGAATTGTGAAGGGTTTGAGATTTTATCTGACTTGAAAGCTACAAGACTGCCTCATGGATGCTGGCAGAAGACATAAGATTCCTGGGCCAGAGACAAAGGACAGGTTATTACTCACAGCAATAGTAGTAGCTAGAGTAACATCATTTTTGCATTGTTTCATCAAACCCCAATTTCTACAGGGTGATATGGAAGAATCAAGTAATGCCTGCACATGTAGTGGGTTACATTTTAAGAGAGGAACCCCAATTTTAGGGAACTCAGATCTTTTATACTGGATAGTAAGCCTACCTGAACTTTGTCCTGAAGGGAGACACTATCATTTTTATTTTTAAAATTAAAAAAAAATTTATAGAAATATAGTTGATTTATAATGTTGTGTTAGTTTCAGGTGCATAGCAAAGTGATTCAGTTATTTTTTTCAGATTATTCCATTATATGTTATTGCAAGATATTGAATATAATCCCTATGCTATACAGTAAATCCTTGTTGCTTATCTATTTTATGTATAGTAGTTTTGTATCTGTTAATCCTGTATTCCTAATTTGTCCCTCCCTCCCTCTCCCCTTTGGTAACCATAAGTTGTTTTCTGTGTCTGTGAGCCTGTTTCTGTTTTGTATATAGATTCATTTATATATTTTTAGATCCTATGTATAAGTGATATCATTTGTCTTTCTCTGTCTGGTTTACTTCACTAAGTGAAGTACTTCACTAAGTACTTCACTTACTTCTCTAGGTCCATCCATGTTGCTGCAAATGTCAATACTTCATTCTTTTTTAAGACTGGGTAATATTCCATTATATATATATATATATATGTATATATTTGTGTATATATATATATACACGTATATATTTGTGTATATATGTGTGTGTGTATATATATATATGTACACACACATGTATATATATATGTGTGTGTGTGTGTGTGTGTGTGTGTGTATATTATACCACATCTTAAGCCAATTTTCTGCTGATGGTCACTTGGGCTGTTTCCATGTCTTGGCTATTGTAAATAGTGCTTCCATGAATATTGGGGTGCACGAATCTTTTCAAATTAGAGTTTTCCTTTTTTTCCAGATGTATACCCAGTAGTGGGATTGCTGGATCAAATGGTAGCTCTAATTCTAGTTTTTTTAAAGGAACCTCCATACTGTTTTTCATAGTGGCTGCACCAATTTACATTCCCACCAACAGTGTACGAGGGTTCCCTTTAGGGAGACACTATTTTTATCATACTGGACAGTAAACAAATTTGTCTCATACTTTGGAGGAAGACACCATCTCTGTCTTCAAGGTGGTTTGCTGTATATATATTCCTGAAAACATAGTCTGGAATAAAGGCAGGCAGAGCTCTGATCCCAAGATATGCAGAAATGCCAGAGAACTCTGGAGAATTGTCCCTTAATGTGACAAGGCTCTAATAATGATGAGCTAATTGGGTGATTAATTTCCTTCACTTCCTATCTCTTTCTCCCATTGGACCTATAATACACAGGTGAATTTTCCAGTTGACCTAAAAGGTCAAATCTTCTATTACACTGGCATTCTTTAAAACGTCTCAAAGATCTGACCACTATGTATCTGAAGTGCTCTCTTAAAGGGAAGTTTCACTTGTCTATACACAGTTTAATGATCCTTCATTGTTCAGATCTTCAAGCTACTTTGATTCTTTTTACCTCAAATCTCTCAGGTCCCTTTCTAGCTTGAAATTTTGTAAAACTTGATCAATGTTATTTATTTGGACCCAAATCCTGAGCTTATAATTAAGAGGTGTATAAGGAATGTTCAAAAACTCTCCTAAAGAATTTTCTCAAGTTTGAGAGAAATAAAATGCATACAGATCTTTGCAGATAAGAGTTGTAAAATAGAGCAGTAATACACCCTGGTGAAAGATTTTATGAGGTAGTTGAAGAGAGTAAGCTTCCACACCTGGGAAGTCCTCCTAAGCCACCAGTCTACTTACTTTATAATATCACTGGAATGGAGATTCACCTTCTGACACCTTCAGATGAGGATGAGTTATAGCAACAGCCCTAAAGATGGGACTAGGAACTGTAGTTCCTTCAGGTCAACTAAAGGTCACCCTCTAAAGGAGGGTGTATCCTCAGCCTCTTCTGAGGCTAGAGGGCTGAAGTGGAAGCTGCATCTGTTGCAGTGACCCAGGCCTGTACATTGAATGAAACTAACTTTGTTTCCAGGATAATGACTGACAGAATCAGGGATTGTTATCCATACCAAAGGCAACTAGGTATAGACTGAACATCATGCAGCTCAACCCATTGTGAGGTGGCTTGAAGAAAAACTTAGCTCAGGGCTTCCCTGGTGGCACAGTGGTTGAGAGTCCGCCTGCCGATGCAGGGGACACGGGTTCGTGCCCCGGTCCGGGAAGATCCCACATGCCACGGAGCGGCTGGGCCCGTGAGCCATGGCCGCTGAGCCTGCGCGTCCGGAGCCTGTGCTCCACAACGGGAGAGGCCACAACAGTGAGAGGCCCGCGTACCGCCAAAAAAAAAAAAAAATTAGCTCAGTAAAAGAGACCTGTATTGAATGGGCCAAACAAGTCCAACCAAATACTCCTTATTGAGGAATATAAATGTTAGATCCAAAAAATAAATTAATTAATTCAAAAAAATAAATGTTAGATCCACAGAGACACATTGGCAGACCCCTGGTAAGCAAAGCTGCAGTGTTTGAGTTCTCCTTGAGGCCTGCTGGTCATCCAACTTCTGGATCCATTGAAACCCATAGAAACTGATTCTCTTGTATCCTCACCTCTGTTTCTAACCCATCATTGAAATCTTATAGAGTAATATTATTATGTCCTAACCGATCAAAAAACCTTTTAATCAAAGTGTGAATAGACCCAGAATCATAGGTAAAGAAGTAGAGAATAAGTCAAGGATTCTCACATGAGAGAGAAAGCTGAGACTCTAGGACATCATAAACACTGAGTTGGTCAAACATCTGCTGGTAAGAAAAGAAATTAGTTTCACCTGTCCATACTGCTAAATACAAAGGTAGAGACTTGCTCCTAGGTGCTTCAGAAAAAGTTTATGTGGCATGGTTGATAATGAATGGGAGACAAAAATTTCAAACACGTTAGAAACTAAAGCTTCTTTGTCCACACTCCATCACTAGGGGATCTCATCCTTTCCCATGACTTTAAATACAGTCTTATGCAGACAACTCTCATGTTTTATCTCCAGCCAGATCTCTGATATGAAAAAAGTCATAGAACCAGCTGTCTGCTTGTCATCTCCACTTAGATTAACACAAGCATTTCAACTTAGCATGTCCAAGATGGTACCCTGGATCTACCTGCTGAGTCCATTCTTCCCCATATTCCCCTCAAAAAATGGTACTATCCATTTGCTTAAGCCAGAAACCTGGAGTCATTCTTCACTTCTCCCATCCAATCTACCAGCAAGTGCTGTTGGTTCTATCTCCAAACATGTCTTGACTCTGCGCTATTCTTCCTCTCTGCAGCCATCACCCTTTGCTGCATCCTTCATCTTTTGTCAGCTGACTCAAGGGCCTCTTACTGGTTACCTACTCTCTTCCAATCCATGATCCAGACAGTAGTCAGAGTGGCTTTAAAATATTTATACATTGAATCGTGTCACTCATTGTTTAGTACCCTTTAGAACATAAAGTTCCTCTCATAGCCCTCTAGATTCGCCATGAATCTGAGCCTCATCTCACACTCCTTACTTCATGCTGCCCCTACTCTGTACTTCCCGCAGTGACTTGTCCTTGCCAAACTGTTTCCTATTCTGTTGCCTTTGAGCACATTGCTCCCTCTCCTGGAAGGCATTTTGGCCCCACTCTGCCTGGCTGGCATCTGGGATACCTGTACGTCATGCAGTGTCCACTGAGGCTATGTATCAAGGCAGCCCTCTTTCCTGATCACACAATTCAAAATGGGCTGCCGGCTTCTCACTCTCAGTGCACCACACTCTGCCCTCATAGCATGTATCATAATTTGTATTATATATTTATTTGGGTTTTTACTTTTTTACTGTCTTGAAAATGCTGTAAGCTCCATGAAGGTAAAAATCATATTTGTTATGTTAACCACTGTCTGTCCGAGTTTAATACAGTGCTTGGTATAACAGGTTCTCAATAAATTCCTGTTGAATGAATGGATGAATGAATGAAAGCCTACAGGGCAAGGGGAACAGGGTCTTACAGGTTGGGTAAAGATGAATGAAGCAGCAGCATGGCACCAATACTGAGAGAACTTGAAGCATGAGGGCGTGACATGCTGGGTGCTTCTCTGAGAGTCCCATCTGTCAAAGCTCATAGAACTGTGTGCTCTAAGTGGGAATAAATATTAACACACCATTATTACCCCGAATGCAAACTCAGCCTGCACAGTACTAGGCCTTATCTCTTGGATGTTCACCAGACACAAAATGGAGACAGATGGGTATTCTCTGCCTCAGCCAGGCTGAACCTCTGCCTTTCTCCCTCCTCTTACACCCTCATTCCATACCCTGATATTCTTTGCCCCTTCAAGCTGCTGTGTTCTGCCTCTGCTACTTATTTATCTTTTTGGTGCTCCATTCTCCATGCCCAGAAGGCTCCATGTCCAGAAGGCTGCCCTCTCTTTTTGGGCCCTGCATTGCAGAGGGGTCTCCGGCATTCTGGCCCTCGCCTTGGGGGTGACTGCTGAATCAACACGGTGCTTGCGTCCTTCCCTCTGGGCTTGCCGACTGCCTTGGCTAGAGAGCCTCCACCTCCTGCCTGCCCCCACCAGCTAGCGCTCACTCTCACCAACAGTAGGTTAGCTTTGTGACCTGACACCCACTCTCTGAGGCTACACTGTAGCTGTCTCTCATGAGGGAGTGAGAGCTATTCCTCATGCTCTTGTGGTTTAAGAAAGCAGGCATTACTTCATCACTAAATGCCTAGAGAAACCAAACCCCAGAATGAAAACAGACCCTCTCTATAGTCTCTTTCTACTTCCTTGTTTGTTTGTTTGTATCTACAGTCAATAGAAATTAGAAGCATAACTTAATGGACACCAGAGTTCTGCTGGAAAAAACTGCCTTAGGTATATTTGTTAATTGTTGTTTAAAATTTCATTATATTTTATAATGATGCACATGCTATAAAATTCAGCAGGTATGAAAAGGTAAACATGAAATGTTGTCTCTCTCCCCTGCCCACACTGCTCCCACTTCCCCTCTGTAACTTTCTTGCATAACCTTCTGGAGATCTTCTATGTACTTACAAACATGCATATATTTTCACTCTCCTTCCCCTTCCCCCACTCTTACATTGTTCTGCAGCCTTCTCTTTCCTTTGAACATGTTCTGCTTCAATAATCCAAAAGCTTTACAACTTTTTATAGCTGCATGTAGTATTCCATTATTTAGGCAAATTTATAATTTGCATTAATAAAATGATGGTAATTTCACACATATTCAAGTATATCTGTGAATACATTCCTAGAAGTCAAAAGGTATGTTTATTTTTAATTTGATATATTGTCAAATTGCTGTCTGGAGTAACTTACAAGAGTGTCTATTCCCATACATCTTTGTCAGTGTAGTTTCTAAAATCTTTCAAAGTTGTCAATCTGTAAGCTGAAGAAATGTATCACTATTGTAACTCTAATTTGCATTTTCCCTATTATAAGTGAACTCAAGTATATTTTCATGTTTAGAGCATTTATATTTTCTTTTCTATGAACTCTTCATATTCTTGCCCATTTTTTCAAATAGGATAATGTCTTTTTCTTATTGAATTGTAAGTGTTATATTTTAAGGAAGGTTGTTTATGGTAGATTTGTCTTGAGGAATTAAATTTTTTTTAATGTAGCTAAATTCATCTTTCTTTTGAGGCATCTGGGTTTTTGTGTGATGCTTAGCCAAGCTTTAATTGGAGGTTACTGCAAAAATTTCCCCATGATTTTTTCTAATAATTAATTTTTTAACATATAAATCTTTGTTTCATCTGGAATTTATTTTGTTGTAAGCAGTAAGATAATAATCCAAATTAATTTTTCTTTACTGATCATCACCCTGCTGCTCCAACACTATTTATTAGTTAATCCATCTTTTCTTCTCTGACTTGAAAAACCACTTTTAGCATATGCTAAACCCCCATATGTCTCTGGGTCTGTTTCTGGGTCTGTCTCTGGTCTGTCTAATCATGATTTAAACTCTTTAATGTCTATCATTATGTCAAAGGGTAACAGTATTTTAGGTTAGTGTTAGGGGCGCTGTTGGTATCTAGCAAAGCTAACTGGGCCATATGGAGACTGAATTCTTAATCCTGGCCTAAATCACTCATCATCCAGTCCTTTGCCAACTACAACAAAAGAGGGTCTGACACTTTAGGAGCAATGGGCCGGGGATGTCTAGACACCACATCTTGCTCTCAGTTGAGCTCACAACCACCCTATGATGTAGTGTGTTCCTTGAGTTATTTTGGTTGCAAGAAATAGAGACTCTCTTGGGTTGGTTCAAATAATAAGGGTTCATTCTCTTGCTATATAAATAAGGGGGTCATGAATCTCAGCCACCTCATCAGAAGAAGCCTACAACAAGACCTCGTAGGAAGGTCTCATGTTTTTTTCTTTGTAAATTGCACATCATTTATATAGTTTAAAAACATAAGCATACACAACTCATCTTACAAGGTTGAATGCATGCATGTTTAATGACCTATAGCAAACATACTAGAGTGCTGGCCTATGATAAGCGCTGGGGAGGAAAAAGGTGCAGCTATCAGGGTTGAAGAGTTAAAAAAATGAAAATGAAAAGAAATAAACTACAAGTAGCAGGACCTATCATGGGCTGATGAGAGTGTGCTATGCATCGAAGAATAGTGAACCATTTACATCTGAGATTCTTTTAAAAATTAAAAGTCAAAATGCAAAACTCCAGGCAGAACTCACAGTTCACTGGACTCCTTGAGGCAGGTCTCTATTTTGGGGGCAGGTTATACAGGGATTGATTAGAACTCAAAGAGGTAGTGGTGAGCTCTTCTCATAGGAAGAAGAGAAAGCACAGGGTAGCCAGGTTTCATGGACACTTAGCTCCTTGTGACTCAAAGTAAGGTCCATGGACCAGAGACATGGCTATTACCTAGGAGCTTGTTAGAAATGCAGAATCTCAGGTCTCACTCCAGACCTGATTAATCAGAGTCTTCCTTTTAACAAGGTCCCCAGGTGATAAGAAAAAATCATTAAAATTTGAGAACCTCTGCTCTAGGACATAGTCTGGGAAGAGGAAGTTTGCTTAGAATCCAGTGCAACTCAACCTACTGAGCCATTTCATCATACCTCCACAGTGGTCATCATAGCTTTGACTGCAGAAGGGAAACAATTCTGAGTGGTGACAAGGTTCAGGATGTAGCCTCAGAGAGAATGACCAGAATACAAAGAGGGTGGAGGTCGCTGGATATGGAAAGGTCCAGAAACTATGAGGCTGGGGTGCTTGGTAGTTGTCCATGGGGCTGTTGAAATCTCCCAGAATTCTGCAGGACTTGGAGAAGACAGGAAGACTATGGTCCAGGTGCCCAAGAGGGCAGGATGTCAGTAAAATGAGGAAAGACCTGGGGTGACCCAGCTGGAGGCTGTGAGTCTTAAAGGAGTGGGACTTTTACTCAAGAATAGAGCCAGCATTGGCACTGGGAATTCCGATCTCACCTGCCAACCCTCAGGAAGAGAAGCCTCTAGAGGAGAGCCAGGGTTCAAGTAAGGTCCAGAGGTAAAGGACACATTCTGCGGAGAAGCTAAGGATGCAGGAGAATTTCTCTGGTACAAAACTGGGGCTCCAGAAGACACACTGTAGATATTGGGATGTGAAAAGAGAGGTAGGAAATTAGATGGAGGACAGCAAACTTGGAGCAATACATGGAGAAGATGCAGGAGGAAACAAACAACTGGAGGGGAGTGAACATTTTGGGGATGGTATCAGTCAGGATAAAGTAGTTTATACTTCCTAAAACCAACATTACAGGTTGACATTACATCTGCTCCATGTCATCTTCACTTAGGGATCCAGATTGATAGAGGCTGTCTCTGTGCTTCCATGATATAGCCAAAGCTCAGTTTTTGGTGTGCACTTGCTGAAGTTTTCATTGACCAAAGCAAGTCACATGATCACATCTAAATTTAAAGGAATGGGGTTATGCAATCCTACCATGAACTTAGAGGGAGAACTAGAAACATTTAGTGACTAGAGCTAATGACTACCACCAGTAGTGACTATAACTTATGGGGATATGAACCATGGGGTGAATGAAGTTTTAGGTTTTATAAAACTAAGTTATAGAACAGAATTCTGGGATAGAGTCATGTTGGCATGGAAACCAGCTGCCGTCCACTGGGGGTGGCTGAGTCCTGATGACACCAGAAGTTTGTGCCCATTCTGTAGGCATGAGTTAGTTCTCAAGATAGTTCCAGAGGCTTAGTAATCAGAAATCTATACAGACATACACAGTTTCCAGGATGGCATGTCAACCCTGCTCTTTGCTCTAAAAAGTTTGTCTTTGTAATTAATGGTTTTGTTTTTAGGCCAGAGAGATACTGGACAAATAACTGTCTCAGCTAAAAAATAAGAACAGGGATACATTGTTCTGGATGTTTTAGCTGACACTTTAATCTTTTTTTTTTTTTGCAGTATGCGGGCCTCTCACTTTTGCAGCCTCTCCCATTGCGGAGCACAGGCTCCGGACGCGCAGGCTCAGCGGCCATGGCTCACGGGCCCAGCTGCTCTGCGGCATGTGAGATCTTCCCGGATCAGGGCACGAACCCGTGTCCCCTGCATCGGCAGGCGGACTCTCAACCACTGCGCCACCAGGGAAGCCCGATACTTTAATCTTGACTCCCTGAACTTCTATGTCTCTTTGAGACACACACCAGTGTTGCAAGTGGAGCAGCCAACCACATATTTTCTCTGATGGCTAAAATCCTACCGACAGTGATGCCACACTGTCCCCTCTGATAAGGTTTAGAGAAGCAAAGTTTTAATGTTCTTTGATTGACCAATGAGCAAGTGTCCTGTGGTCATTTTGAGTGCCAGCTTTCTAGTTCTGCAAAAATATAAATACTAAATCACGAGTGTTAGCCTCACTGGGTTCTGGGGCTATAGTTCCATGTATTCTGTTTTGATTTCTCCACCAGTTTATAAATTCTGTGTCTGGATTACTCTGCAGGAGGCAGGTGCTGGACCCCAAAATCTTTGAAGAAGTAATATAGGGGACATTGTTGGCTGCCTACCACATCCCTTCTTTTCCCTAAAAAAACCTGATATTGTTTGGGGTCCACCAAATGGCTAGGGGAAGGTAACCCTGTCCTCAGCTCCAGGGATGGCCCCTGGTTGGTCTAAGCCAGGTGTCTCAGTCTTGGTACTCTTGACATTTTGGACTGGATAATTCTCTGTTGTTGGGGCTTTTGTGTGATTATAGAATGTTGGGCAGCATCTTTGCTAGTGACACCTCCAACTCCAGTTGAAACAACCCAAAATGTCTTCAGTTATTTTCAAATGTCTCCTGGGAGGCAAAATCACCCTCCCAGCAGAGAACCACTGGTGTAAACCAACCATGATAAACTTACTCCTCTTTCAAGATTTAGAAGGTTTAGAATGGCTATGTGGCAATTTGACTAATGAGATTAAGGGGAAAGAAGGCTGCTGGGAGTTTCAGGATATGTTTTTTTTCCCTTATAAGAAAGAAACCCAGGGGGAGGCAGGTCCTTTCTCTTTCTCTGGATCTTGTAGTTTGTGGATGAAATCTGGACACGTTGCAGCTATCTTGCTACCAGCATGAAGATGAAGCCAATTCAGGGAGCAAGACAAGGCCAAGACATTCTCAGAGAAGTGGGGCCAGAGCCCTAATGCACCCAGCCTGGAGCCCAGCCCACCACCAGGAAGCTTTTTATTTGAAACAACAAGTATCTTTATTGTTGGAGTCAGAGTGTTCTGTTCCTTGAATCTGAAAACATCCAAACTGAAGTCATCGGGTGAGAGGGCCCTCACTCATTCCTGCTGGGACAATTGCCTTCTTAATTAAAAGTAATACATTTCCCATCACTGAAGTGACAGGAGGTTAGGAAGTTAACTTGGCTTTTTGGCAAGTTCATAAGAAAACTGAGCTCCTGTTGTCTAGGGGGCAGGAGTGAGGAAGCTACAAAGATAAGGACCAGATGATGCTGGGCCAGAAACAGATACAGAGAAGTGCAAAGGGATCAAGCTGTGCTTATGGGGTGGAGGAGTCAGATTTCAGTGCTGAGACTGACACAGGCTCAGCTGATCCCCCGCAAGCACTGAAGCCAAAACACCAGAGTTGCCACTGTCATGGGGTTTTTGTTTGTTTGTTTTTTGTTTTTTTAAAACCATTGCCTGCACATTGGAATCACCTGGGGAACTTTAAAAACTATTGATGCCTGGTTTCCCCCTACCCTCTTCACAAGATTCTGATGTAATTGGACCAGTGTGTGGGCTGAGCATTGTTTCTTTTTAACTTAAACTTTTCACATTTGGTGGATTCAGGTGTCTAACCCCCAGTCCTTTTCACTCGATGGTGTTGCCTTCACACTAGTAGGTAATTAATTTAATCCCTTTTTTTTGGTGAATAAATAATACTTGCACCTGGTGTAATAGATTACACAATAAAGCCTCTCTCCTATGCCTGTCTACCAATCACCCAGTTCCTCTATCCAGAAGAAAGTTTATGACTATACTACACAGGTACATGTTTATTTTATTTTCAGTTCCTTTTTATACACTAATGATAACTTTGTATGCACACTTCTACATCTTGTATTTTTGACTTAACTGTATCTTACTGATCATTCCATATTAATACTTAGCCTCTTTGTTCTTTAATATGTGATGACTAAGTAATTCCATTGTGTGGATGTGCTTTAATTTAATTTAACAAGTCCACAAATAATAGGATTTAGGTTGGTCCCGGCCTTATTATGACAAATTATGCCCCAGTGAATAAACTTACACAACATGTGTAGGTATACCTGTAAGAAAAATGGGATCTCAGGATCAATGGGCAGGAGTACTTGTAATTGATGGACAGTGTCAAACTGACCTCATGGAGCCTGTGTTCTCCTGTCAGCAATGTGCTGGAAGAAAGAGTAGCTCTTTCCCTGGTAGGTGGTAGGGTGTGTTATGATTGATTTCTGCCAAGCTGATGGGTGAAAAATGGTACATCAATATGTTTTAAATTTGCATTTTCGCTATTCTGAGTGACGTTAATCATTTTTCATACATCAAATAGCCATTTGTTCCTTTCCTTTGAACTCTCTGTCTCCTTTACTCAAGTTTTTTTTTTTTTTTTTTTTAAATAAATCTATCTATTTATTTATTTATTTTTGGCTGCGTTGGGTCTTCGTTGCTGCCCACGGGCTTTCTCTAGTTGTGGAGAGCAGGGGCTACTCTTCATTGTGGTGCGTGGGCTTTTCATTGCGGTGACTTCTCTTGTTGCGGAGCACAGGCTCTAGGCATGCGGGCTTCAGTAGTTGTGGCTCGTGAGCTGTAGAGCACAGGCTCAGTAGTTGTGGTGCTCGGGCTTAGTTGCTCTGTGGCACGTGGGATCTTCCCGGACCAGGGATTGAACCTGTGTCCCCTGCATTGGCAGGCGGATTTTTAACCACTGTGCCACCAGGGAAGTCCAACTCAAGGGTTTTAAAATTTCTTTTTCTTATATATGGTACACCATTTTTCCAAAGAGCAGCCCAACGGTGAGAACCACTGTCTTGGAGTCTTTCCCGTCTCCACCCCTCACTTTCAATCTTTTATTATGTTCTGTTTGGGCTATCTCATACTTTTCTCACTAATTTCACATCTCTGTCCTTCTGTCATAAGCCTAGTAGTGGCCTTCAGCATCTTTCCCCAGGACTTCAGTCTCACTTCCCACCAGTCTATCCTCCATAGTGTTTCCAGCCTAGGTGCTGTGCTTTTGAGTGCTGATGGGATTCTATTCCCTTTTGGTTGAGCCTTCCCTGCCTACCTGCCCAGCCTCCCTCCTGCCAATCCCCACTGAAATCTGCTCTCTAGGCCAGAGCACTGCATGTCATTCAGAACAAACCAATCTCTCCTATGTCCCCAAGACGGGGCCTTTGCTGTTTCTGACATCTGGAGTTTTCTTTAATCACTGAGTTCTTACCGCATAGAAACTTGATATTATGAGTGATGTGCTTAGGTAACTGGTATTCAGTATCCACCATGTACCAGGCTCTGAACTAGTGTCTTTGTATATTCTGTCTCATGATTTCCACTTTGCAGAGAGGTAACTAGGGCTCAGAAAGGCCTGAGACCACACAGTGTTCCTACGTCACCCTCAGCATGCCACCATGCTCTTCTCAGGCAAACTGTTTGGGGGATACATAATCCTGTGGCCATCGGGATGAGGGGATCAGACATGATAGCCCTCATGTTTAGGATGGCACTGCAGGGGGGACTCATGGCAATATTTCCTAGTGGCCTTTTCCTCATTTACTGTGACACTGAATACATCTGTGGAGAGGCACTGGGTTACAGAATGTGTGTGGAGAGGGTGAATCATCCGGCCAGGTCAATTCATTTATAGTTAGTTATCCTGGTGTCATTTAGCCTGCTGACTATTTTCTCCTTCCTATTGAATACAGATACCCTATTTTTAAAGTTCGTTTTTTCGTTTGCTTTGTTTTTTAGATATAAGTGAAATCATATGGTAGAGGTCTGACTTATTTCACTTAGCATAATACCCTCTAGGTCCATCCATGTTGTCACAAATGCAAGATTTCATTCTTTTTAATGGCTGAGTAATATCCCATTGTATGTATATACATCTTCTTTATCCATTCATCTATGGATGGGCATTTAGGTTGCTTCCATATCTTGGCTATTGTAAATAATGCTGCAATGAATATAGGGATGCACATATCTTTTCAAATTAATGTTTTTGTTTTCTTTGGAAAAATAACCAGAAGTGGAATTAGTGGATCATATTATAGTTCTATTTCTAATTTTTTGAGGAACCTCCACACTGTTTTTCATAGTGGCTGCACCAATTAACATTCCCATCAACAGTGAGGACGGTTCCCTTTTCTCTACATCCTCACCAACATTTACTTGTTATCTTCTTTTTTTTACATCTTCATTGGAGTATAATTGCTTTACAATGGTGTATTAGTCTCTGCTTTATAACCAAATGAATTAGTTATACATATACATATATCCCTCTATCTCTTCCCTATTGCGTCTCCCTTCCTACCACCCTCCCTATCCCACCCCTCTAGGTGGTCACAAAGCACCGAGCTGATCTCCCTGTGCTATGCGGCTGCTTCCCACTAGCTATCTATTTTACGTTTGGTAGTGTATATATGTCCATGCCACTCTCTTGCTTTGTCACAGCTTACCCTTCCGCCTCCCCATATCCTCAAGTCCATTCTCTAGTAGGTCTGTGTCTTTATTCCTGTCTTACCCCTAGGTTCTTCAAAACCATTTTTTCCCCCTAAATTCCATATATATGTGTCAGCATACAGTATTTGTCTTTCTCTTTCTGACTTACTTCACTCTGTATGACAGACTCTAGGTCCATCCACCTCATTACAAATAGCTCAATTTCGTTTCTTTTTATGGTTGAGTAATATTCCATTGTATACATGTGTGAAATCTTCTTTATCCATTCATCCGATGATGGACACTTAGGTTGTTTCCATTTCTGTGCTATTGTAAATAGAGCTGCAATAAATATTTTGGTACATGACTCTTTTTGAATTATGGTTTTCTCAGGGTATACGGCCAGTAGTAAGATTGCTGGGTCATATGGTAGTTCTATTTGAAGTTTTTTAAGGAACCTCCATACTGTTCTCCACAGTGGCTGTACCAATTCACATTCCCACCAGCAGTGCAAGAGTGATCCCTTTTCTCCAAACCCTCTCCAGCATTTACTGTTTCTAGATTTTTTGATGATGGCCATTCTGACTGGTGTGAGATGATATCTCATTGTAGTTTTGATTTGCATTTCTCTAGTGATTAATGATGTTGAGCATTCTTTCATGTGTTTGTTGGCAGTCTGTATATCTTCTTTGGAAAAATATCTATTTAGGTCTTCTGCCCACTTTTGGATTGGTTTTTTTGTTATTGGGCTGCATGAGCTGCTTATAAATTTTGGAGATTAATCCTTTGTCAGTTGCTTCATTTGCAAATATTTTCTCCCATTCTGAGGGTTGTCTTTTGGTCTTGTTTATGGTTTCCTCTGCTGTGCAAAAGCTTTGAAGTTTCATTAGGTCCCATTTGTTTATTTTTGTTTTCATTTCCATTTCTCTAGGAGGTGGGTCAAAAAGGATCTTGCTGTGATTTATGTCATAGAGTGTTCTGCCTATGTTTTCCTCTAAGAGTTTGATAGTTTCTGGCCTTACATTTAGGTATTTAATCCATTTTGAGCTTATTTTTGTGTATGGTGTTAGGGAGTGATCTAATCTCATACTTTTACATGTATCTGTCCAGTGTTCCCAGCATCACTTATTGAAGAGGCTGTCCTTTCTCCACTCTACATTCCTGCCTCCTTTATCAAAGGTAAGTTGACCATATGTGCGTGGGTTTATCTCTGGCCTTTCTATCCTGTTCCATTGATCTATCTTTTTGTTTTTGTGCCAGTACCATACTATCTTGATTACTGTAGCTTTGTAGTATAGTCTGAAGTCAGGGAGCCTGATTCCTCCAGCTCTGTTTTTCATTCTCAAGATTGCTTTGGCTATTCAGTGTCTTTGGTGTTTCCATACAAATTGTGAAATTTTTTGTTCTAGTTCTGTGAAAAATGTCATTGGTAGTTTGATAGGGATTGCATTGAATCTGTAGATTGCTTTGGGTAGTAGAGTCATTTTCACAATGTTGATACTTCCAATCGAAGAACATGGTATATCTCTCCATCTATTTGTATCATCTTTAATTTCTTTCATCAGTGTCTTACAATATTCTGCATACAGGTCTTTTGTCTCCTTAGGTAGGTTTATCCCTAGATATTTTATTCTTTTTGTTGCAATGGTAAATGGGAGTGTTTTCTTGATTTCACTTTCAGATTTTTCATCATTAGTGTTTAGGAATGCCAGAGATTTCTGTACATTAATTTTGTATCCTGCTACTTTACCAAATTCATTGATTAGCTCTAGTAGTTTTCTGGTAGCATCTTTAGGATTCTCTATGTATAGTATCATGTTGTCTGCAAACAGTGACATCTTTACTTCTTCTTTTCTGATTTGGAAAACTTTTATTTCCTTTTCTTCTCTGATTGCTGTGGCTAAAACTTCCAAAACTATGTTGAATAAGAGTGGTGAGAGTGGGCAACCTTGTCTTGTTCCTGATCTTAGTGGAAATGCTTTTAGTTTTTCACCATTGAGGACGATATTGGCTGTGGGTTTGTCATATATAGTCTTCATTATGTTGAGGAAAGTTCCCTCCATGCCTACTTTCTGCAGGGTTTTTTATCATAAATGGGTGTTGAATTTTGTCAAAAGCTTTCTCTGCATCTATTGAGATGATCATATGGTTTTTCTCCTTCAATTTGTTAATACGGTGTATCACGTTGATTGATTTGCATATATTGAAGAATCCTTGCATTCCTGGAATAAACCCCACTTGATCATGGTGTATGATCCTTTCAATGTGCTGTTGGATTCTGTTTGCTAGTATTTTGTTGAGGATTTTGCATCTATGTTCATCAGTGAAATTGTCCTCTAATTTTCTTTCTTTGTGACATCCTTGTCTGGTTTTGGTATCAAGGTGATGGTGGCCTCGTAGAAGGAATTTGGGAGTGTTCCTCCCTGTGCTACATTTTGGAAGACTTTGTGAAGGATAGGTGTTAGTTCTTCTCTAAATGTTTGATAGAATTCGACTGTGAAACCATCTGGTCCTGGGCTTTTGTTTGTTGGAAGATTTTTAATCACAGTTTCAATTTCAGTGCTTGTGATTGGTCTGTTCATATTTTCTATTTCTTCCTGATTCAGTCTTGGCAGGTTGTGCATTTCTAAGAATTTGTCCATTTCTTCCAGGTGGTCCATTTTATTGGCCTAGAGTTGCTTGTAGTAATCTCTTATGATCTTTTGTATTTCTGCAGTGTCAGTTGTTACTTCTTCTTTTTCATTTCTAATTCTATTGATTTGAGTCTTCTCCCTTTTTTTCTTGATGAGTCTGGCTAATGATTTATCAATTTTGTTTATCTTCTCAAAGAACCACTTTTACTTTTATTGATCTGTGCTATCGTTTCCTTCATTTCTTTTTCATTTATTTCTGATCTGATTTTTATGATTTCTTTCCTTCTGATAACTTTGGGGTTTTTTGTTCTTCTTTCTCCAATTGCTTTAGGTGGAAGGTTAGGTTGTTTATTTGAGATGTTTCCTCTTTCTTAAGGTAGGATTGTATTGCTATAAACGTCCCTCTTAGAACTGCTTTTACTGCATCCCATAGGTTTTGGGTCGTCGTGTTTCCATTGTCATTTGTTTCTAGGTATTGTTTGATTTCCTCTGTGATTTCTTCAGTGATCACTTCGTTATTAAGTAGTGTATTGTTTAACCTCCATGTGTTTGTATTTTTTACAGATCTTTTCCTGTAATTGATATCTAGTCTCATAGTGTTGTGGTCGGAAAAGATACTTGATACAATTTCAATTCTCTTAAATTTACCAAGGCTTGATTTGTGACCCAAGATATGATCTATCCTGGAGAATGTTCCATGAGCACTTGAGAAGAAAGTGTATTCTTTTGTTTTTGGATGGAATGTCCTATAAATATCAATTAAGTCCATCTTGTCTAATGTATCATTTAAAGCTTGTGTTTCCTTATTTATTTTCATTTTGGATGATCTGTCTATTGGTGAAAGTGGGGTTTTAATATCCCCTACTATGAATGTGTTACTGTCAATTTCCTCTTTTATTGCTGTTAGTATTTGCCTTATGTACTGAGGTGCTCCTATGTTGGGTGCATAAATATTTACAATTGTTATATCTTCTTGGATTGATCCCTTGATTTTTATGTAGTGTCCTTTTTTGTCTCTTCTAATAGTCTTTCCTTTAAAGTCTATTTTGTCTGATATGAGAATTGCTACTCCAGCTTTCTTTTGGTTTCCATTTGCATGGAATATCTTTTTCCATCTCCTTATTTTCAGTCTGTATGTGTCTCTATGTCTGAAGTTGGTGTCCTGTAGACAGCATATATATGGGTCTTGTTCTTGTATCCATTCAGGCAATCTGTGTCTTTTGGTGGGAGCATTTAGTCCATTTACAGTTAAGGTAATGATTGATATGTATGTTCCTATTCCCATTTTCTTAATTGTTTTGGGTTCGTTATTGTAGGTCTTTTCTTTCTCTTGTGTTTCTTGCCTAGAAAAGTTCCTTTAGCATTTGTTGTAAAGCTGGTTTGGTGGTGCTGAACTCTCTCAGCTTTTCCTTGTCTGTAAAGGTTTTAATTTCTCCATCAAATCTGAATGAGATCCTTGCTGGGTAGAGTAATCTTGGTTGCAGGTTTTTCTTCTTCATCACCTTAAATATGTCCTGCCAGTCCCTTCTGGTTTGAAGAGTTTCTGCTAAAAGATCAGCTGTTAACCTTATGGGGATTTGCTTGTGTGTTATTTGTTGTTTTTCTCTTGCTGTTTTTAATATGTTTTCTTTGTATTTAATTTTTGACAATTTGATTAATATGTGTCTTGGCATATTTCCCCTTGGATTTATCCTGTATGGGACTCTCTGTGCTTCCTGAACTTGATTAAGTATTTCCTTTCCCATATTAGGGAAGTTTTCAACTATAATCTCTTCAAATATTTTCTCCATCCCTTTCTTTTTCTCTTCTTCTTCTGGGACCCCTATAAATCAAATGTTGGTGCATTTAATGTTGTCCCAGAGGTCTCTGAGACTGTCCTCAGTTCTTTTCATTCTTTTTTCTTTATTCTGCTCTGCAGTAGTTATTTCCACTATTTTATCTTCCAGGTCACTTATCCGTTATTCTGCCTCATTTATTCTGCTATTGATCCCATCTAGAGTATTTTTAATTTCATTTATTGTGTTGTTCATCATTGCTTGTTTCATCTTTAGTTCTTCTAGGTCCTTGTTAAATGTTTCTTGCATTTTCTCTATTCTATTTCCAAGGTTTTGGATCATCTTTACTGTCATTATTCTGAATTCTTTTCCAGGTAGACTGCCTATTTCCTCTTCATTTGTTAGGTCTGGTGGGTTTTTATCCTGCTCCTCTATGTGCTGTGCGTTTTTCTGTCTTCTCATTTTGTTTATCTTACTGTGTTTGGGGTCTCCTTTCTGCAGGCTGCAGGTTCGTAGTTCCCGTTGTGTTTGGTGTCTGTCCCCAGTGGCTAAAGTTGGTTCAGTGGGTTGTGTAGGCTTCCTTGTGGAGGGGACTAATGCCTGTGTTCTGGTGGATGAGGCTGGATCTTGTCTCTCTGGTGGGCAGGTCCACGTCTGGTGGTGTGTTTTGGGGTGTCTGTGGACTTATTATGATTTTAGACAGTCTCTCTGCTAATGGGTGGTGTTGTGTTCCTGTTTTGCTAGTTGTTTGGCATGGGGTGTCCAGCACTGTAGCTTGCTGGTTGTTGAGTGAAGCTGGGTGCTGGTGTTGACATGGAGATCTCTGGGAGATTATCGCCATTTGATATTCTGTGGAGCTGGGAGGTCTCTTGTGGACCAGTGTCCTGAAGTTGGCTCTCCCACCTCAGAGGCACAGCACTGAATCCTGGCTGAAGCACCAAGAGCCTTTCATCTACATGGCTCAGAATGAAAGAGAGAAAAAGTAGAAAGAAAGAAAGAAAGAAAGAAAGGAGGGAGGGAGGGAGGAAGGAACGAAGGAAGGAAGGAGGGAAGGGAGGAAAGAAAGAAAGAAGATAAAATAAAAGTAAGATAAAATAAAATAAAGTTATTTAAATAAAAAATAATTATTAAGAAAAAAAATTTTTTTAAGGAAAAAAACAAAAACCCAAAAATGGAAAGATAGAACCCGAGGACAAATGGTGGAAGCAAAGCTATACAGACAAAATCTCACACAGAAGCATACACATACACACTCACAAAAAGAGGAAAAGGGGAAGAAACCATAAATCTTGTTCTCAAAGTCCACCTCCTCAATTTGGGATGATTCGTTGTCTATTCATGTATTCCACAGATGCAGGGTACATCAGGTTGATTGTGGAGGTTTAATCCGCTGCTTCTGAGGCTGCTGGGAGGGATTTCCCTTTCTCTTCTTTGTTCTCACAGCTCCTGGGGCTTAGCTTTGGATTTGGCCCTGCCTCTGCGTGTAGGTCACTGGAGGACATCTGTTCTTCGCTCAGACAGGACGGGGTTAAAGGAGCAGCTGCTTCAGGGATTCTGGCTCACTCAGGCCGGGGGGATGGAGGGGTCCAGAGTGCGGGGTGAGCCTGCGGTGGCAGAGGCTGGCGTGATGTTTCACCAGCCTGGGGCGCACCGTGCGTTCTCCCGGGGAAGTTGTCCCTGGATCCCAGGACCCTGGCAGTGGCAGGCTGCACAGGCTGCCCGGAAGAGGGGTGTGGATAGTGACCTGTGCTCACACACAGGCTTCTTGGTGGTGGCAGCAGCAGCCTTAGCGTCTCATGTCAGTCTCTGGGGTCCGCGCTTTTAGCTGCGGCTCGCGCCCTTCTCTGGAGCTCCTTTAAGGAGCGCTCTTAATCCCCTCTCCTTGCGCACCAGGAAACAAAGAGGGAAGAAAGTCTCTTGCCTCTTCGGCAGCTCCAGACTTTTCCCCGGACTCCCTCCCGGCTAGCCGTGGTGCAGTAGCCCCCTTCAGGCTGTGTTCACGCCGCCAACCCCAGTCCTCTCCCTGCACTCCGACCAAAGCCCAAGCCTCAGCTCCCAGCCCCGCCGGCCCCGGCGGAGGAGCAGACAAGTCTCTCGGGCTGATGAGTTCCGGTTGGCACCGATCCTCTGTGTGGGAATCTCTCCGCTTTGCCCTCCGCACCCCTGTAGCTGTGCTCTCCTCCGCGACTCCGAAGCTTCCCCCTCCGCCACCCGCAGTCTCCGCCCGCGAAGGGGCTTCCTAGTGTGTGGAAACCTTTCCTCCTTCACGGCTCCCTCCCACTGGTGCAGGTCCTGTCCCTATCCTTTTGTCTCTGTTTATTCTTTTTTCTTTTACCCTACCCAGGTACGTGGGGACTGTCTTGCCTTTTGGGAGGTCTGAGGTCTTCTGCCAGCGTTCAGTAGGTGTTCTGTAGGAGTTGTTCCACTTGTAGATGTATTTCTTGTGTATCTGTGGGGAGGAAGGTGATCTCCGCGTCTTACTCTTCTGCCATCTTCCCCTCGTCTCTATTTGTTGTCTTTTTGATGGTAGCCATTCTGGTGGTGTGAGGTGATATCTCGTTGTGGATTTGATTTGCATTTCCCTGATGATCAGTGATGTTGATCATCTTTTCATGTGCCTGTTAGCCTACTGTATGTCTTCTTTAGAAAAATGTCTATTTAGGTCCTCTGCCCATTTTTAAATTGGATTGTTTGTTGAGTTGTGTGTGTTTTTGTATATTTTGGATATTAACGCCTTATCAAATATATTGCTTGCAAATATATTCTCCCATTTAGTAGATGGCCTTTTCGTTCTGTTGATAGTTTCCTTCACTGTGCAAAAGCTTTTTAGTTTGATGTAGTGTCATTTGTTTATTTTTGCTTTTGTTTCCCTTGCCTAAGGACCCATAGCCAAAAATATATTGCCAAGACTGATGTCAAAGAGAGTACTGCCTATGTTTTCTTCTAGGAATTTTATGGTCTTACACTTAAGTCTTGAATCCAGTTTGAGTTTTTGTATGTAGTGTGAGAAAGTGGTCCAGTCTGATTCTTTTGCATGTAGCTGTCCCGTTTTCCTAACATCATTTATTGAAGAGGCTGTCTTTTCTCCACTTGATATGCTTGCTTCCTTTGTCATAGATTAATTGACCATATAAGTGTGGGTTTATTTCTGGGCTTTCTATTATGTTCCATTGATCTATGTGTATATTTTTGTGCCAGTACATACTGTTTTGATGACTGTAGCTTTGTGGTATAGTTTTAAATCAGGGCACATGATACCTTCAGTTTTTTTCTTCTTTCTCAGGATCATTTGGGCTATTTGTGTTTCCCTACAAATTTTAGAATTTTTCATTTTGTGAAAAATGCCATTGGTATTTGCTAGGGATTGCATTGAATCTGTGGATTGTCTTAAACTTTGCAATGCAGCACATTCAGTGACTGTTGGGTATGGTGGATGTGTTGTCAAGCTTTGGGCCTGCCCAGCCCCTTTGAACACCCTCTTAATTTAGGACTTCTCCATGTTGTGTCTCCTGACCCCATGGGCCTGTTTCCCCAGCTTTCCTTGAAGCTCGAGCCTGGGCATGTGGCCCAGGCTCTGGCAACCAACTGTAAGATGTCAGTTCAGAAGCAAATACCATAAAGAAAGGGGTGCCGTGTAGAATGCCTTCTAGCAAGGATGATGAGAGACAGACATCTAACTGTCAAAGGTGTCTATGGCACGTCCTGGATGTAAAATCCTATGCCCAGAATCAGGAGCTGGGCAGAGATGTCTGAGCCCAGTGGCCACCACGATAGCATTTTTACCAGTGGAGTTTGATGGTATAACTTGCACAACATGCTTGGATGGCTAACCTCTGAGTCTGAGTCTCTGGCTCTGCTGAAGATCCTGAAAGGGACTATAGATTCTTCAGTAAACTCCTTTTCTGCTTAAACTAGCTTGAATGGGTTCAGTTTGCAACTGTGACAGATAAAATTAGATTGCTGTGTACACTGTGGCTTCTATTTTTCAATTTTAATTGCTTCTAAATGCCTCTTTTTCCCAATCCCTCAAATTCATACATTGAACTGTGAAACACAAGAGATTATGCAGATTATTAGTGCCCAGCATTAAAGACAATGCAATACAAGTAGTCCTAATATTTATATTCAGGGCAGGCCCACGCTCAGTCTTAAAATTCTCCATGAAATCCCATTACTTATAACATGTTGCAAACTTGATAAATTCTAATTAGAAAAAGGAATATTTGGCAAGTAGAGGTCTCTTAGCAAAGTGGCCTCTTCCCAGGGCAGCTCCCTGAAGCCTAACAGTCAGGCTCAGGTCAGTCCTATGTGAGGCAAGAGCCAGCCTTGTGTAAAAACAGACTGTCCTGAACATAGCAAGGGTTTGTTTAATAAATATTTGCTGGGCTTCCCTGGTGGCGCAGTGGTTGAGAGTCCGCCTGCCGATGCAGGGGACACGGATTCGTGCCCTGGTCCGGGAGGATCCCACATGCTGCGGAGCGGCTAGGCTTCTGAGCCATGGCTGCTGAGCCTGCGCGTCCGAGCCTGTGCTCTGCAACGGGAGAGGCCACAACAGTGAGAGGCCCGCGTACCACAAAAAAATAAATAAATAAAAAATAAATAAGTAAATAAATATTTGCTGATTGATTTCTCTCTTGGGGTTGTGGAATGTAAATTACATGGATGTGTTATTACTCTTCAGCATTTGTGTGTGTCTCTCTGTGTGTGTGTATGTGTCTGTGAGAGAGAGAGAGAGAGAGAGAGAGAGAGAGAGAGAGAGAGAGAGATCTAAGGATCTATAAATAATAAATTCCAGGCATGGAGTTTGGAGCCAGAAAAGTCAAAGATGTAAGTCTCACCCTTGAGTGAGTAATACCTTTTAGTTTCCCATGTATAAGTTGGGGCTTATAACAATACCTACTCCAGCCACCTCCCAGGATTGGGAGCTTTGTAAGAGATAATATGCACTTAAATTACCTTGTGATTATTATCTGGTTCATGAAATGGGACCAAAGAGGGGAGTGTGGAAAAGGCTCTAAAATTAGTGTGTGGAGAAGCGATCATAGCTAACATGACCCACTGGGTTTGGTCCCATCTGCCTGGGGTCAACAGGTTTTGTAGCACTGGACTATTGGGTTTCCAAGTATTTCTAAGCAGTAGGTATCCTCTTTTTCCTCCCCCACTCCTAGCCAAAGCCATCAATTCCACCTCAGACTTTGAAACATCTAAACCTATAGCCTGACTTCCCTACCCACCCTTACCTTCGTTCAGGCCCTGGTCCTATCTTTCAGCTTCAGCCTCTTTCTGCCTCTGGTCTCTGATCTCCTTCCCCTGTATCCACATGGAGGGCAATTATTGCCCTAAAAAAGCAAATCAGATCACATAAATTCCCTAAGAATCTCTGTTGGATAGCTAAACCTATATATCTATGGTGTTTCTATATCTAAAGGGGGAAGCCCAGTTATGAGACTGTTGCAATCAGGTGAGAGATGTTGGGTGTATGAATTGTTATAAAAAATGTGAAAAATGGTTATCTCTAAGATTTTTTCTATTCATTTATCCAACAAATATTTATTGGTGCCAGGTGACAGGCACCATTTTAGACCCTGTGGATATGAGGAAACAGCATAGGTACAGATCCTGCCCTAAAGAATATATGGAAAATCAATAGGAAATCAGAGTTATGTGATAGTGACTTGGGGAACTCCTTGAGATAAACTGGTCAGGGGAAAGTCCTCTGAGGAGGTGATATTTTGCTTGAACCTCAGTATGGAGGAAGAGACAGCTGGACACAGATCTGGAGAAGAATATTTCAGAAAGAAGAAAAAGGAAGAGTTAAGGCCCTTGGGTGGGAAAGAGTTTGACATTTTCGAGGAAAACATACTAGTGTGAGTGCCAAGCAGTGTACTGGGGAAAGTAGTGTAGAGTGGGGTGGACAGGGAGGCAGAGGCCATATCATATAAAGACTTAGAGGCCATTGTCAGGAGTTTGAATTTTATTCTAAGTTTGGAAGACATTAAACTTGAGCCCGGGAGAGACACAGAATTGTTTATATTTTACAGGTCACTCTGGCCCCTGAGTAAAGAACTGACTATAGGGGTCAGGGTGGAGGTAGGCATGAATGGAAGCAGGGGGCAAGGTAGGACAATGTGGTATTGGCTCTGGCTGAGTTGCTGGTGGCTTGGCTAGGAGATGTCCGAGGACACAGAGAGAAGAGGTCAATTAATAGGATCTATTTTAGGGATCAAACTGACTGCTGATGGATTAACTGGATATGAAGGTGAGTGGGAGGAAGGAATCAAGGATGATTTAGGGGGGATGGTGATACAATTTGCTGAGACAACCAGGAAAGGAATAGATTTGGGAAGAAAAGTTGAGTTCAGCTTTGGACATGTTAAGTGGGAGATGCTAGTCACTTCAGTGGGAGATGACAAATAAGTCTGGAACTCTGGGAGAGGTCCTCGCTGTAGATTTACATTTGTGAGTCATCAGTGTGTAAATGATATAACTGTCATGGGGCTGGCAGGGAACACCAGGGAGAGAGTGTAACTAGATCAGAGAAGAGGGTGAAGGACAGCCCTGGAATATGCCAGCATTTACCAGTAGTGAAAATGGGGGTTGAGGAACCTGGAGAGTGAGGTTAGAGGGAAACCAGGAGGGTAGAGCTTCCTTGGCTTAGCAGAGGATGGTGTGTTCAGATGAGGGATTTGGTCAACTGTGCACAACATCCCTGAGAGGTGGAGTAAGACAAGCGTATAAAAGAGAGAGGAATAGATAACCAACAAGGACCTACTGCTGTGTGGCACAGGGGACTATACTCAATATTTTGTAATAACCTATAAGGGAAAAGAATCTGAAAAAGAATACACACACACACACAAAACTGAATCACTGTGCCATACACCTGAAACTAACATGACATTGTAAATCAACTATACATCAAATAAAAAATTAAGTTAAATTAAAAAAGAAAAGAGAAAGGAACAGAGGATTTGGCACTTTGTAGGTCATTACGGTGACTATGACCAAAGCAGTTTTGGACCCAAGCCTGATTGGAGTGAGGGAGGGAGGGGCGAGAATGTGTAGTTAGCAAGGGTACACAGCTTTCAAAAAGTTTTGCTGGGAGGCTAGATCATGGAGGTTTATGTTTTTTTCTGTTTGTATACTCTTATTTTCCAACAATGAACATTTAATATTGTGTTTTATTATTATTATTATACATTGCAGATAGCACCCCACTGTTTATGAGAGAAGGAGAAACTCCTCAGGAGACACTGCAAACCTTCACCTTCCCTCCCCTGCGACCTTTCCAACCCCAGGCTTGCTATTCTCCACAGTCACCAGTCTCCCATAGGCTGCACTCACTCTTGCTGGCTTCCACCATGTATAAAAGTCTGGCGCCAGCATATGATCCAGCAATCCCACTCCTGGACATATACCCAGACAAAACTATAATTTGAAAAGATACATGCACCCCGATGTTCATTGCAGCGCTATTTACAATAGCCAAGACATGGAAAAAACCTAAATGTCCATCTATAGATGAATGGATAAAGAAGATATGGTATGTATATACAATGGAATACTACTCAGCCATAAAAATGAATGAAATAATGCCATTTGCAGCAACATGGGTAGACCTAGAGATTCTCGTGCTAAGTGAAGTATGTCAGAAAGAGAAAGACAAATACATGATATCACTTATGTATGTAAGCTAAAATACGATACAAATGAACGTATCTATGGAACAGAAACAGACTCAGATACAGAGAACAGACTTGTGGTTGCAGGTGGGGGGGAGGGGGGAAGGATTGGGAGTCTGGGGTTAGCAGATGCAAACTATTATATATAGGATGGATAAACAACAAGGTCCTACTGTATAGCACAGGGAACTAGATTCAATACCCTGTGATGAACCATAATGGAAAAGAATATGAAAAAGAATATATAACTGCATCACTTTGCTGTACAGCAGAAATGAACACAGCATTGTAAATCAACTATACTTCAATAAAATTAGAAAAAAAAAAAAAAGGAAAAAAAGAAAACGTTTGATGCCGGGCATTAGCTGTGGCTGTGACTCCTACTCCTCTCAGCATCCATAAGCCACCCCACCCCACACACGTCCAGGATCATTTGGTTACGCACTTATCACCCACCCAGTTTCACCCACGCATCAGCTGCAGACAAAGTTCTTTTCCTGCTTTTTACTTCCCGGCTCTTACAGTGGCAGGATGGGATAATAGGGAAAAGAATAGGGCCTCAAAGACGGACGTGGGTTTCTTCCCTTACCTGCCACTCATTAACTGTGTGACCTTGGGCAAGTCTCTTAAGGGCTCCGTTTCCTCATCTGTAAAACAAGGTTAGTAAAACTCACATCCATTCAGTTTTGTGGTGCCTGGCATAAAGTGAGCAGCAGTTGCGGCGGCTCACTTTGCATCAGCATTGCGCGGACGCCTGGAGCCACAATAGGTGAGAACTAAGATGCTTCAGAAATGTGACCCAGTAGCGGGGGCCCCTCACATGACCCCGAGATGCCAGACAGTGTTTCTCTCCCCGCCCAGGGCGTGTGCAAGTCCGGTGACCCGACTTTCCAGTCACCCCACACTCCGGGTCTGTGATTATGCGCCCCCCCCCCCCCCCCCCCCCATAGCTGGGCCTGACGCGGCAGTGGCTCATGCGCCTTTCCGCCCCAGCCTGTTGCCACGGACCACACGTCTCATCCATGCTGCCTGGCCCCTCCCCCTGCCCCGGGTGCGCCCCTCCAGCTTGCCGGCTCGGGTGTCTGAGCGGCCGCGCCCGCGGGCCGTCCGCTCTGACTGGCTGCACCGCGGCGGCGGGCGGCCCGTGGGCACACACACCCTCCCCGCGCAGCCAATGGGCGTGCGCGCGTCACTGACCCGGCGGCCCGCGAGCCGGCAACCCCTCAATAAGCCACATTGTTGCACGAAACTCCAGCGCAGGAGTCCCGGACCGCCGCTAGCACCAGCGTGTCACCGAGCGGAGAAGATCCGCTGGCGAGAGCAGCGCGCGTGTGAGCCGGAGAGGTCCTGTCGCCCTAGTGGAGCCAAGCTGCTATTCTTCTCAAGTTAAGCCTTAGTGATTCTGTGGCTGAAGTTAGTACCTTGACAGTGGGGGCATCCCAGCACGTCGCTGGGAGTGATTCTTGGTCCTTCAGCAGTTGTGACTATCAAAACCTGTTTTTAGAGTCCCGAAACTCTCCAGCTGGGCGCGCCATCGTGTGCCTTCTTTGTGTACCTCCCGGACTCATCGCTCCCAACCGGGCCTCCAAGCCCGGACAAAGCGGTCAGACCGCGCCGCCCTCCTCCCCCGCAAGCGCTCCAGCCTCGGTTTCCCATCTCGGCGCTGTCGGGCCGCAGCAGGATGATCGCCTCGCATCTGCTCGCCTACTTCTTTACGGAGCTCAACCATGACCAAGTGCAGAAGGTAAGTAAGCGCGGGCGGGGGCGGCTGGCTTGCCTGACAACATTGCTTTGTCCCCGGCCCTCTCTCCGGGGTCCCGGCCGGCTGGGACTCTCCTCTTAGACCCTGCGGGGACCCGCTTCCTTCCCATTCCGGGCCGCGGACGCGGAAAATATCAGCGCGGCGGGGAAAGTCCTGGGCTGGAGGAGCCACGTCCGCTAGGCACGGGCAGACGTGTGCGCGCGTGCGAGGCTCCGGGGCTCGCGCACCGCGCGGCTCTCCCTCTCTGCGGCCCTGCGCGCGCTCGCGCTTTTTTTTTTTTGGAGGGTTGGGCCACCCGGCACGTAGTCTTTGACTGCTGGGCCCACGTGGGAGGAGCCCCCCTTTCGCTGCCTGAGTTCCGGCCAGAGCACGTGGGGAGAATCGTGGCGGGGGGGGGGTGAGTTGGGGGAAGGCTCCGCTGCCGCGCGGGGTTGCCTGGGTTCCTCCCGCGCTAAAGGACCACATTTTGGGGACCTACGATTCCCCCTAGCGTTCCTCACGGCCTTGCGGAGGTGGGCTTGGGGAGAAGACCACGCGGGAAGAAGCTGGGAAAGGGTCAGAGAAACTCCGCCCGCCGCACCCCTTTCCCGGAACTGAGGCGCCCGGAACTGTGGCTCCGCGAGGGGCGTACGCCCCCCCAACGCCCATTCCCAGCGCCTGCCTCGGGGCCGCCCTGCCTTGAGTACCCCATCTTCGGGCCCGCCCCCCAAATGGGGGTGGACTTTGGATGTTACTTCTGGTGTATCTAAAAGTTTCTCCGAGAGGACCAACACCCCCTTTTCCCCTCTTTGCCGTCTTCCTGGAGATTTTTGTCCTTCTGAAAACGAGCTTTTCCCTGTCGTGAGCCCTGACCTGTCTGCCCGCTTCTGTCTCAGCAGCACCCCGCCTAAGTCCGAGCTCTTGCTCGGGCCAGGTCTTTTACGTAAGACAAAGCCTCTGGCCTCGCCGGGGAGCCTCGCTCTCTGTGCCTCTGGGTATGGAGAGTGGGTGGGGCTAGGCTGGGCCCCAGGCGCTCTCTGGGGAGAATTGAGTTTCTGAAACGCTCGGGATTTCGGGATTGGCTCCTGGCCCTGGGCCTCAGCTAGGACTTGAGACGAGAGAGTGGGCTGGGGCGGGGGTGGAGGGTGTCCAGATCTGTGAGTCAATGACAGAGCGTTGCTCAATTACATACTTGAAATTTCTGTATCTCAATGGGAACACATTTTTGGGCAAATGTTTTGACGTTATCTTTATGTGGGGCGACCTGCTCATACTCCCATTCTGGGGATCCTGAGAGCAAAGGAGAGGAAGGTGGGTTGCCATCACAGTGTTTTCAAAGCCGTGGTAGATGAACCCCAAAATACCGTGACATTACTTAGCCTCAGACTGGAGTAGGGAGCAGATGGCCGCTGGTTTAGTTGAGTGTTAGTCTGCTTGTAAGTGGCTGTTACCTTCTAACTCAATCCTGGGATAAGGCTCTGCTCTGCACTTTAATTCAGTTTATTTAAGAACGTGTCTGTGATCCGGCAGGACCTTGGCAACTTCGTTGGACTTCTTTGCTCAAGAAGTGAGTTAACCCTTGTGACAGTCATCTCTTGGCAAGTCCTAGAATACAAAGCTGGAGGACCATTAATTCAGGAGAGGTCTTCTCAGTTGGTTGAATATTGCCCCAGGACATTTAAATTTACTCACCCCCTGTCCAGAGGAAGGAACCTAGGACCACAAATTTACCCTCCCCGAAACCAGAGGATGGAGGCTAGGACTGGAACCTTCCTGGCCTGGAATGGGGAGGGGTCATAGCTTTAGTCCCAAACTGGAAAGAGAATTAACCAGGGTATGTAGAAATGAGTTCTAATCTCTGTTTTGTGGTTTATTAACCACAGGACTCTGAGCAAGTCACTTTGCTTCTTTGGACCGCCAATTTCTTTTTGTAAAACAGGGATGACAACAGCAACCTTCTTCACTTTGGGGAGTTGTGATGATTAAGCACAGCCATGTGAAAAGGTCTTTCTTGTAGTCTTCTCTACATTTGCAGCCTGTCAAGTGTCTCAGGGACACTTGGGTGTATTTCCTCCAAATTACCAATGGGGGCAGAATTGAGTCAGGCCTTAACTCAGCAGGTGTGGAAGCTGGGACTTGGCCTCCCAGTTTAGGTGAGCAAAGCTGCCTGTTTCCAGCAGCAGTTAGGAAATAGGGAGAGAATCAGAGAGAATATTATGGAAGGATCTTTTAAAGTTGCTACTAGAAGGAAGAATTAGGAGAGAAGGTTGAAGCTTTAGTTTTACAGTCTTTTGAAAAGGCCTTGATTTGAACTCTTCTGAAATCCCTATTATTTTACATAATCTGGGTTGTAGTCTGAGGCAGGGAAAGTTTAGGTTCACCTGCCCAAAACTAGCCCCATCAGAATCACTTGTCCCCTGATAGACAAGCCTAGTGTTTTGTGCTGATTGACACTTTGAAACTCAAGAGCAAACACATATAGCATTTACTGTGTACCAGGTGGTTTTAAGCTCTTTACATATGTTAGCTTATTAACATTCATAACAACACCATGAAGTAGATACTATTATCAGCATCCCTGTTTTACTGGTAAGGAGCTGAGTCACAGAGTGACTTGTTCAAGGTCACTAGCTTTTTTGTAAAGGCTGGAAATTGAAGCCATGCATTTGGGCTCCAGAGGCCCATGCTCTTGACCACACCCCCTGCCTCTGGGACCATCAGAAGACCCCATCCTGGCCCGTGTCTGTGTTCACTCTTGGATGCTGGCAGCACCCTCACCCAGCATGTCCAGAAATGCAGGTAGCTCTTCTCTTGGTCAGATTAGTGGCACCAGTACCCTCTGATTATTCTGACTGGGAGCCCTGGACCCATTTCACTGACTTTCCTTTCTGATTGCTTTACCTTGGTCAGCTGGTCTCTGGGTTACTTCAGAGGCCTCCTAGGGTGTGTTTCCAGTCTCTTTCTGGAGCCAGACTGGATCATTTCAGAAGACTGTGTACTATAACTTATATGTGGAATCTAATATGACACAAATGAACTTATTTATGAAACAGAAACAGACTCACTGACGTAGAAAACAAACTAATGGTTACCAAAGGGGAAAGGGGGTGGGGGAAGAATACATTAGGAGTTTGGGATTAGCAGATACAAACTACTATATATAAAATAGATAAACAGGGGCTTCCCTGGTGGCACAGTGGTTGAGAGTCCGCCTGCCGATGCAGGGGACACGGGTTCGTGCCCCGGTCCGGGAAGATCCCACATGCCGCAGAGCGGCTGGACCCGTGAGCCATGGCCACTGAGCCTGCGCGTCCGGAGCCTGTGACCTGCAACGGGAGAGGCCACAACAGTGAGAGGCCTGCATACCGCAAAAAAAAAAAAAAAGATAAACAATAAGGTCCTACTATATAGCACAGGGGACTATATTCAACATCTTGTAATAAACCATAATGGAAAAGAATATGAAAAAGAATATGTATATATGTATGTATAACTGAATCACTTTACTGTATACCAGAAACTAAGGCAACATTGTAAATCAAATATTCCTCCAAAAAAAAAAAAGACTGCATACTGATTGCTCCCTGACCCCACCCCTCACCTCAGCCTCATCTTCTCTATCTGCATTCCCGAAGACTTGAATCACCATTCCTCTAAATGTCACACCTGGTCACCATTCCATCATACATTGGAGTTGGTAGTTACAGGGCAGGGAGAATCCTAGCTGTTCACCTTTATAGCCAGTTTATGACCACTGGTGAGGTGTTCAGTGAGTCCAAGAATGAAGGAGTGGACCTTCCTGAGAAAAGAAGCAGAGCAAGGGCTGCAGGAAGTGGAAGAGGGTGAGAGGCAGCTGGGGGGGTGCTGGTACTGGGTTGAAGGGGTGGGTATCCAAGGGTGGAGGGACCCTTGGAGGGAAAGACAGTGAGCTGTTCCCTCAGCAAGGCCTGAGGCTTGGCGTGAGACTGATCCTGAGGGGAAAGGGAGGCAGGGAGAGAGGGGGAGAGAGAAAAAGGGTGTTTACTGTCCTCCAGCAATCAAGGGTTTTTGTCCTGTCTGCAGAGTTAGAGGATTCTTTTGATTAATTGAGCTATAAATAGTATACAAGATACAGGATTTTTGTCTCTTAAGCTTGATAATCAGGATTAACCATGGAAGTGAAATGAAGTATACATGCCTTCCTTTAGCCATTAACCGATTATTTTAACACACACAGACTGGTGACATACAATCTTGGAATATAGATAGTTCACTTGGGCTCTTTACTACATTAGTGAGGGGTAGCTTTCAACTCTGGAGTTAATGAGAGGGGAGAATATCTTGGAAGCAGAAAGATTCAACAGAACCCCCAAGAGATAAGAGTTTAATGTTTTTTGAGAACCTACTGTGGGTATAGTTACTATGTGGGAAATTGAGACTACGAAACCTTTCAGCTGTCTGGTGAGATGAGGCTCTAGAAATAGGTACTTTACATCCACTAAAGGGTCATGGCAGTCATTCTCATGGGATGGGGAATTAGGGACCTCAAGGGAATCTCAACTGATATTTTTTGAGCACCTACTATGTGCCATTAATCTTCAGATAGGGGATGAAAGTATGGGAGTAAAGTACTGATTAAAACCTTAGTAAGATTATTTTTGGCTGAGTTAACTGACATTGACAGGTACAATTTGCCTCATTTGTTCAACTTAGTATCTTAGTACCAAGTCCCTTTCCTGCTCCGAAGACAATTGATGGTAGCAGGAATATTTTGTAGCTTTTACTAATCATCCATTTGTTTTGTATTGTCAAATTTCTATTTCAGAGAGCGGCCAAGAAGCTCTTTTTTCTTTACCCCTGAATGAATTAAAATTCTCTCTGAGGCTCCTCAGACAAAGCCGACATTTTTTTTTTTTTTAACATCACTTTTCAAAGTTGAACTTTTCTAGCACCCTGAGGAGTTTGAGGGCAGCTAGGGACCCTTTTCCAGGGAGACTCAAAACAACACAAACCACAACAGTTTTCTCAAAATCTGGCAGCCGTAGTAAGGAGATCTGATGTACTAAAAGAGCTCAGGAACCCCAGAAAACTGGCTTCCTTTTTTCAGATACTTCCGGTTTAAAAGGTGGCTCTTGATAACTGGTTCCTCATTATCACTGTTGAGTTTTGAAGTCAGCAAGTTTGGTTTGTTTTCCAACACTGTGTGCTGTCTGTCTTTGACTTTCAAAAGTAGTGGGGGTGGAGGTGTGGCAAATCAAATCGCGGAGTTCGCTGGCTGCGACTTAATATCTCACACCATAGATCACAGGTAGCTGTTCCTGCTTACCTCTAAAGCAGGTCTCTCAGTCTTGGTGCTATTGACATTTTGGGCTGGATAATCTTGTGAGGGGCTACCCAGCCTATCATAAAGAGCAAGAGTTTTTACCCTACCCCAATTTACAGGGGCGAAGCCTGTGGTTTTTTGTTGTTTGTTTGTTTTTAACTACTCCTTTAGAGCAGTGGTTTTCAACTATTAGTGATTTCATCCCCCAGGTGGACTTTGGTGGTGTCTGAAGACATTTTTGGTCCTCACAGGCAGGTGGATGAAGACGTGTCATTGCATCTAGTAAGCAGAGGCAAGGGATAATGCTAAACATCCTACAATGCCCAGGACAGCCCCCCTGCCAAAAAAAAAAGACTTTTCTGACCCCAAATATCTATAGGTTGAGAAACTGCATCAGAAGAACATGGTCTATCCCCCATTCCAGTATTATAGTGCATCGCTAATGGTCATACAGCTACTTAGTAGTAGCTGCAACTAGGACCATAGTTCTTAGCTCTCAGTGTGCCATGTCATGGGATAGTCATGGTGGGGAGTGGCCTTTTACAAAAGATGAATTTAAGGTGAGGTCTGCAGACCACAGTAGTTAGCAGATGTCCATGACCCCTGGCTGAAGTGTGGGTTACCTGAGTAATGTTTTCTGTTTTCAGCCAGAAAAATGTGGGCAAGGTAAGCACTCCAGGAAGCCAGTGGGAGAGAAGTTTGCTCAGCTGACCCCAGGAGAACCTCACCCTGGCTGTTGCTGGGGTTTCCCTGAAAGCCAGGCATTTTCCAGGCTTCTGAACAAGGCAGGCATGTGAGTTGGTGGAACTCCTATCTCAGGAAGCAGAGGGAAGTGGCCGTTGGTACCCACTGAGGGACAGTCCAGCAGTCACTGGGAGAGGCTGTGTGCTGAGAAGTAGAGCCAGGCTCCCTGGGGTGGAATCCTGGCTCACCACAAACCAGCTGTGTGAACTTGGGCCAGTTATTTAACCTCTCTAGGCCTCAGTTTCTTCCGCTTATAAAATGGAGAGTGGATAACACCTTAATAGGGTCTTTGTAAGGATTTAAGAGAGAGTGAATATATGTGAAGTTCTTAGAGCTGTGCCTGCTACATAGTCAACACTTTATGTGTCAAATATTAGTACATAGAGATAGACACACTCTCAGATACCTGACTGCGCTATCCATCTGGGCAGAAGCAAAAGAGGCCCCGCTTCTTTTTTCCTAAGGACTTTTAGGGCATATGGGTTCTGGCCCATTTATATTCTCTGTCTTATGTTGGATTAGAGCAGAGGACAGGGCGGACAGAAGGATGGAAAGTTCCTAAAGCTGAGAAATAAGGAAGCTTCCTCACTGCCCCATCCAACTTCTAAAACCTTCTCTTTTCTGGGCATAGGAGACCCGTTTTTGAGCTCTTCCTCTAACTTGCTTTCCTTCTGGTCTTCTGGGGATACAGCATTCCCCTTGGGTGGAGGGGGGAGTCTCTGGGTTGCCTGGGGCATTTTGGTACACCTCAGCTTGAAGCGTCCTCCTTGGGAAGTCATGAGAGACAAAGCTGCACACTGAATAGTCACAGCATTTGTTCAACCCCTTTTCCCTGTAGAAGTCTAGTCCACTCCCTGTCGGTACCTCCCCTGGAGGGCAGAATCACAGAGGCTCCAATGGCAGTTGCTGAGGCCACTTACGCTGAAATTGGCCAATGAGATGCTTGCTCACACTTCCTCACATCTGCCCCAGACTCTGGCTTCCCACTGGGGGAACCACTTGGGGTGCCCTGTGCTGTTGAGTCACAGGACCGGGTCATGGTAGGTTTCAGTTCCACTGACCCCTGGAGTTTCAATGAAGGGAACAGTCATTCTCACATTTTCTGGCACATTGAATGGAGAGTCCCTGGCCATCTTGGTTCTCAGCAGAGAGCTCTTTGCCCCTCCTATGTAGACTCTGGGCTGTCTAGTGTGGCCCCTTCTGACACTGAGGTGCTTGGGGTTCTCGACAAAGCCAGAGAGGACCCTCAGTGTGGAACCCACACTCTACTCCCCCCATCCCTGTACAGCCTCTGTCTTGTCCAAACTTGGTTGGGAGTCTTGGCCTTGTTTCCATGGGAGCAGGAGCTAGACAATCTCCTTTTCCTTGAAGTACCGTGCTTTTTGCACTGTTGTCTGTGGATCTCTAAGCAATTCCTTAAGAGTCCTTCCCTGGAGCGTGAGTCAGACCTGAGAACCTGGCTCTGGGAACCCTCGGTGCCCATCCACCTCAGCCAGCCTTCCTGCCTCTTCTCACCTTCAGCTCAGCATCCCTGCCCTGGAGGCCTGGAGATGGTCTATGTTCTTGGAAGGCCTTGTTCCCAACCTCTTCCTTCTGGCAGCACCGTATTGTCTGATAAAGGAGTGAAACCAGATAAGCCATTGGACAGCTTTGATTTGGGCTGAGTAAGGGCATTTGAAGCTGTCGCTTTTCCTTTTTCCCATTTGAGGGACAAAAGTTCCTCCTGCTTCCTCCCATATTGTCCTGTCTCAACCCCTTCTAATGAAGCCTTCCAGCCATGTCCCACCAGTCCTCTTTTCCCCTCAATTCCCAAAGGTCTTAAATTAACAAACATGTACACCACTCGCGAAGTGCTGGGCTCTGTCTGTGAACTCTACTACAACTCAGGTCGTCCTCGGGCAGCCCTCCAGGGTAGACGTTATTATTACCTATTATTCAGAAGAAGACACCAAGGCACAGAAAGGGACAGTACCTTGCTCAAGGGCAAGCCAGAATTCAAACCCAGGCAGTATGATTCCAGAGCCCAGGCACTTAGCCCCAGTGTGGGGCTGCCTGGGACAACTGGAGATAGCCAGTTGTCTTTCAGTTTCATGGGGTTATCAGTCCGGGGTCAGTTGGGAAGGGACCTTTGAGATCATCTCGTCCAAACCTTTATTTTGCAGTTGAGGAAACCGGGTGCCATGTACTAAGGGACCAGCCAAGAACCCAGTTTCTCCACCATTTCCTGAAAGGAAACCCAGATTCCTTTCAGCGCCATTGGCATAGAATGGGCTCTTCTCATCATTCAGGTGTGGGCTCCCTAAGAACCATGAGCAGGATTTGATTTGTGGCCTGTACCTAAGGTGACCCTATAATTTGTCCAAACTGGGCCACTTTTGAGAGTAAAAGGAGACACTGTTAACAGTTATGCTGCTACCACACTGTAAACATTGTCCTGGGCAAACTGGGATATATGGTTGCCCTGCTTATGGTGGGTGTGTCTGGGGTGGGTAGAGCAGACTGGGAAGTTCTGGGGCTGGACATGGTATAAAGAGACAGACCCAAAGTGATTTGGTCCAGCAGGTGGACAGTTGGCAGCAGACAAGAGTGGGGAGTTCAGATGCCCCTTTGGGCATATGGGCTCAGGGGCAGACTCTGGTCCCTGACATGGGGCTGGCCAGGAGAGGCAGAGTTCGACCCCTAGGGGATCTGGGGTACTGGCCAGGGCAGCTAGGTAGATGGAGAGGAAACTCTGCTGCTGCCAGGATCACATGCAGTGTGGGCCCAGGCCTGAAGAACAAGGCCAGGCTCTGAGCACCTGGGCAGTCTGCAGTAGCCGGCTCTTCCCCTTTACCCAAGTTACTCTCTCACTCCTCTCCTCGGCATTCCTGTCACCCCTTGATGTCACCATAACAAATATGTCTTGAGCATCTACTGTATCTCAGTACTGAGAGAGCTCTGGCATCACAAATATGAAGTTGGGAACATGTGGCCAGTGCCTTTTAGTCCTCTGGGACCAGCGAGAGCAAGAGACACAAGTGTCAAAAGTGTGTTAGTATAACCAGCTGGGAACTTGGGGAATGTATTTGGGGTGAAGGACAAGTGGGAGTTTGTTAGGCCAGAGCAGGAGAACATTCTAGGCATGGGGTCAACACATATGTTTAACCTTTTCAAGACAAAAACTCCTCAGAATTGTACTGATGTATGTGATTTAAGTGATTGTAAATCTGTCTTTTATTATAGTGAAAGAAACTGCTTACTCTCTGCCTTACTCCTTCAGTTTATAATAACTTGTTGACCTATTTGCCTCCCACCAATAGACTGGACACTTGCAGGCAGAAGGGTCTTCTTTATCCCGGCATCCTCAGCGCCTGGCGCTGGCACACTCAATTTAGTGCTCAATCATTATGTGCAGGCGAATGGGGACATATTATTCCTTTGCACTGCTGCCCCATAGTCTGAGGATAGGAGGGTCCTGGGACAGGCGTCCCAAATGCCTGTCTCCTGGACCCCAGACAGGTGCTACTGCCTGAGGTCTGTCTGGCTGTAACTCGATGCAGCCCAAGAACTGGAAGAACAGGAAACCCTGTGACTCACGGTGCAACAGAATCCTGGAGGAGTGGCCTGTAAGCCTCCTCAGTGAGCTCCACACTCACCCTGCGCTGCTCCAGCCATGTGAGTACGCAGTGCGTCAGCTGGAATCTCCCTGAGGTGGCGCGCCGCCCTAGTGGGGGTCCGCCTTGTCCCATCTGAAAAAAGTGTCGAGGCAGATCTGTCACTTCGTTAGCTGTGTTTCAGAGGACAGGAGGCTTAAAGAATCCAGGATCTGCTCTGTCTTTTCCTCCCCAACTCATCCTTTTTTTTTTTAAATCTTATCGGAAACATCTGGCCTTGGCTTGGCAACATTACAGGATAAACTTGCTGCTCTTTGCACAGTCTCGGTCCTCCCAGGAGGAGTCTGTGAAGACACTATTATTAATGAGGCCACTGATGGTAGTTACCTAGCTTTCCCTGTGTGGGCACACCTATGCCCCGGGTTAGGGCACTCATCTGGCCACTGGGTGTTATGGGTCCTGTCAGGGACTTTGGCCTGCGGTTTGGGGAAGCTTCTTCAAACCTTGGTTTCCTTGGCAAAGATTTGCAGTGAAACACTGGCAAAGGAATAATGGAAGATATGAAATTCTTTTGAAACTAAGTTGCAAGCATGTGTCAGCACATAGAGTCACTGGAAGGCTATGTACGGCTGCATTTAGGTTATGGCTTTCCCCTCTGATTTGACCTCTTTGGCCAGACCATGTGAGTAGGTAGACTAGGGCCTAATCAGTGCCTTGTCCTTTTTCCTTCCTATGTTTTTAAATTGAAGTATAATTTATATAGAGAACTGAACACACCAGGTAACTACCACCCAGATCCAGTAACAAATTATTACCAACAATAGCAGGTATACCCCCCACTAAGTATAATCACTATCCTGACTTCTACCGGCCTAGATCTGTTTCTGTACTTACTATAAATGGACTCATATGATCTGTTCCTTTTTGTATCTGGCTTTTTTTACCCAACTTTATATTGTGAGATTCATCTATATATGTAGTTGGATGTGACGGTAAGTACTGCCTTCTCATTGCTGTATAGTACCCTGCCCCTGCCTCTCTAACCCTGTTTTGACTATAGTTGAATTAAAGCAGATGAGATTAGTCAAAGCCCTTCACTTCAAGAGGGTGTGGTTCTTCCTAAATTTCTTTCTAGGAGGCTAGGTTGGATCCTTGGAGTCTGGTCTAATATATATATATATATATATATATATATACACACACACATATATATATATATAATATACATATATATTATATATATACAGTATATATATAATATATATATACACCTGATTGTATCTTTAGGACAAAAACACGAGTGCTAGGAAAGCTAAAATTCAGTCAGTTGGTCTGCTTGAGGTCCAGAAGCAGCTAAAATGTAGGAATTAGCTAGAGTTCATTCAGCACCTCCTGGAGAGAAGGTTCTAGGTACTAAATCAGAAATACCCAAAGACGGGCTTCCCTGGTGGTGCAGTGGTTGAGAGTCCGCCTGCCGATGCAGGGGACGCGGGTTCGTGCCCCGGTCCGGGAGGATCCCACATGCCACGGAGCGGCTGCACCCGTGAGCCATGGCCACTGAGCCTGCGCGTCCGGAGCTGTGCTCCGCAATGGGAGAGGCCACAGCAGTGAGAGGCCCGCATACTGCAAAAAAAAAAAAAAAGAAAAAAAAAAGAAATACCCAAAGACTGGAGAAAGAAGTCCAGCAGTGCAATAGTGCCTCAGGGTGTTCCTGTGTCCTTGGCTCTGACTATGCTTATGGGATTGCTGTCTTATCCAGTTTGGTCACTTGAATTCACCCTTCTACCAGGAGGGTGGGTTCTGTAGGGATGACTGATGAGCGTTTGCTCGATTATGTATTATTTATTTTCTGCCTACTTATTAAAAGAATTAGGTGGTACGGGTGATATGGTTCAGCTTTCACTGAAAGGACTTCGAGAATAAGAGTCATGGAACAGGCAGAAATGATTATCAAAAAACTTAGTGCGTTAAAGTCGAGTACGGAGCCCTGAGCTTCCTGATAGTCAAGGCAAAAAGGACAGCTCTCCTTTTTTTAAAGAAATTTATTTATTTATTTTTGACTGCTTTGGGTCTTCATTGCTGTGCGCAGGCTTTCCTTTAGTTGCGGCAAGCGGGGGCCACTCTTCTTTGCGGTGTGTGGGCTTCAGTAGTTGTGGCACATGGGCCCAGCAGTTATGGCTCTCTGACTCTAGAGCGCAGGCTCAGCAGTTCTGGTGCACGGGCTTAGTTGCTCCGAGGCATGTGGGATCTTCCCAGACCAGGGCTCGAACCTGCAACCCCTGCCTTAGGCAGGTGGATTCCCAACCACTGCGCCACCAGGGAAGCCCAGGACAGCTCTCCTTGAGTCAGTTGTTTTAATTTCATTGGCCTGTAGCAGGAAGCACAGTGACTCTGGGCAGCCAGACTTTCTCCTGACACTAAACCCTACAGAGAATTGACTGATCAGTGAACAACACAGCAACTTTACACAGTGGGGTGATCTTTATGATTCTTCCTTCCCATGATTAAAGGTGATAGGATTAAATCATACTAATATGAAGGCATTGCAAAAGGGAGCTAATGCAATGTAGTGAGGTGAGTGGCTTTCTGGTTCTAAAGTTCATAACCTCCTTCTAGGATCTTGGGCTTGCCCACACCTTCTGAGCCTTTTCACATGATCTCCCTACTGTCTCCACGTCAACATACATCCAGTGACATGTATGTTGGATATGTATGTTCTTAGCCTGGAAGAACTCTCCCCTGAATGCCAGTCTCACAGGCCACTTACTCATACATGTGACACTTCCCATGGGCTGCTTTGCATTGTTCTTGCCTTTCTTAACTCCTAAGACCCATCCCTCCATTCATTTCAGAGACATTGATTGAGTCTATAGTGAGTTGAGTTCTGTGCTCTCTCGTAAAGTCCTAGAGAACAGGAATCCTGATTTCTTAAAAAAATTTAAAAAACGTTTGTGTGTGTGTGTGTGTGTAAAGTTGACCCTTGAACAATATGGGTTTGAGCTGTATGGGTCCACTTCTATGTAGATTGTTTTCAATAAATATATTCTATGGTACTACATTACTGCATGATTTGCGGTTGGTTGGATGCGTAACTATGTATAAGGAGTGCCGACTGTGGATTTTCCACTGTGTGAGGGTTGGCACTCCAACCCCTGTGTAGTTCAAGGGTCAACTGTATATATATTTAAAGTGTACAATTCAGTGGCATTAAGCACATTCACATACAACTATCACCACTATCCATCTCCACAGCTGATTTCTTTTTAAATTATGTTCCTGTATACTATAGTGCTTTGCATGTAATTGGTTTTCAACACAGACTGTAAAGTGAGAGAATCTGGGGTCAGTGATTCAGGGGTTGTATGACAGGAATCTTACAGATTTAGATGTTGAAATTTAAGGTTTCTTCTATACTTTCCTTTGAGACCTCTTAAGGTATTCAAGGTAGGATTTATGGCAGTTTATATAACAAAGTCTCAGCGTTGGAATATTGTTCTTTTCTGGATGTAAGTAGTTTGATCAGGACCATTTTCCCACTGGGACCAGATAGGGTGTCCTCACACCCGGGGAAGGTCACTAGCCATTCAACTGGAATTGGCCTGCAAGATGATACAGGCCCTTGGGGATGATTGGGGGTAGGATTATCATTTATTGTTTCTGACAATAGAGTAAGGGATCTGGGTGATCCAAATTCTAGTGTCAACTCTGTGACCTTAGTCAAGGCTGTTACCTTGGCCTCAGTTTCTCTGAGGTTCCTTTCTAGCTCTCACCTCCAGGGTTTCCTTTCTGGGCTTCCTCATACCAGGCTGGGGCTGTGTCTGCCACACCTGAGCCACTGCCCTCTTTGAGGTGGAGCCTCTACAAGGGTGATCTTCTGCTTCCTCCATTCCTTGCATCATTGCTATGACACAGTTTCTCCTCTTCAGTGCTAGTCTGGAGGAAACTGTGGGCACTTAAGAAGATGGGCTTTCCATTTGGAGTGTTATCTTATTTCATAAATAGTATGGGGTTAATTTTGTTGTTGAACATAAGTTCACATGCCCGACAAACGGTGGGGCCAAATACACCGACATGTTGGAGTTTGGAGCAGAGAAAGGTTTGTTGCAAGGGCCATGCAGGGAGAACGGGGGGCTTGTGCTTAAAAGACTAGAACTCCCTTGATTGTTTTCAGGGAAGAGTTTTTATAGGCAAATTTTGGGGTGAGGGCTACAAGGTATGTGACTTTCTTCTGATTGGTTGGTGGTGAGGTAACTGGGCGGTGCTCCAGGAATCTTGTGCTGAGCCTTAAGTTCCCATCCTCTATCTGGATGGGGGCCTTAGTTCTTGCAGAAGTACTCAGAGATAATTGTTATGTGTATCCCTTGAGGAGGAACCAGGACTCTGCTTTATCGCTTCACTATTGTTTCTTGACTGCTCTTCCTTTGTTTCTGCATTCCCTCCCTTCCCTAGTTAGTAACTGTTTGAATCCGACCTTTAGAACTCTGCGAAAGTCTAGGAGGCTGAAGCCTTTTTCCCACAAACATGAACTAGGACTCGGAAAGGCTTTTGTACCTGGGAAGGCCCTAAAGGGTCCTGCTTGTTTCCAGTGTCTCTTTAGAACTTCTGCCTGTACCCACAGTTCTGTAGAGGAGGCAGGCATGGACTGGTATGTTATGGGAAGAAAGAAATTGACCAGAATTGCTCAATGAGGAAGTTCTAATCTCGAGATTGCTAAATAGATGTATCTAAAACTACTATCTCTCTTTAGTCCCTTGTTTCTGGGTAGGCACGTGGCCTTCCCATACCTCAGCCAGGCTTTGCTTCTGGCCTGCCTCTGTTTCCCCAGCCTGGAATGCCCCCTCCTTTCCTTCTTTATTCCTGATAGAGATTTAAAGAGGAGCAGCCCAGTGTGATAGGCCACACACCCACCGCAGAAAGAGAAGGAGCAATTTGGGGAACCAGCCCCTGTTTTGCTAACCCCAATATGACTAAATAGGGTTAAGAAATGTCCTTGATCCTCTGAGGGTACCACTTGTCAGAGATGAGTCTGGGAGAAGAAGAGGAAAATGGGTAGCAAAAAAGGTTAGATAGATGGAGAGCTTTACATATGTCACCTCATTTATGCCAGTGACTCTGTTGTGAGTGCTAGTCCTCCCATTTTAGAGGGAGGAAACTGGGACTCAGACACCTGTACAAATGCTAGAGCCAGGATTTGAACACTGACTTTTCCGATGCCACAGCCTGTACTTCACCACAACCAGCTACTAAATAAGGGTTGGCTTGAATGTTTCTACTTTGATAGTTTCCAACAACTGAAATTTGTTTTCAACAAGTACAGGGTTTGTCTCTCCAACTCCCAGCACCCAGGATCAACACAGGATTATTTCACACTTTAGCCTAATGTCTTAAGTAATGACTTTCAAAGATCCCAGGCAGAAAGTGGTAAAAATGACCTTGAGCAGTGTTGACCAGAACATAGCCCATCATTATTACATTATTGACATGGTGGATACCAGCCAAAGGAGAGGGGGAGATGTTTGAGCACCCAGACAGACCTAAAGGTGTCAGTTTGATTAGTCTGGAATAGATCTTTGGAATTCTTAGTGTGTCATTCTTATGTGCAGCCAAGTTTGGGAACTATTATCCCAAGTGGCAGAATAGAGAATAGATGGAAATGATCAGAAAGTAGATTTATGTCAGATTGAGGAAAAGCTTTCTAATAACTAGAGCTGACCAACAGTAGAAGCTGACCAACTTTGAGAAGTGGTGAGCCTGTCATGCTTGGAAGCATTCAAACCTAGGCCTTATGACTATTGGGGTGAAAGGGACAAACTAGATAAACTCAAATGCTATGTTCAGTGGGATTTTGAACTCACATTACCCCAAGATCCCTTCTAAGAGTTAGTATTTTTTAGCCATAGTCTTACTATGCTGTTTACATTTGGTAACATGAACGACATTCTCCCATGACTTTGCTCGTTCCTTGTGCTCCCTCCTTCTGGCTGCACTGTGAGTGAAAGTTGGAAGGATTATGCCAAGTTCATTTTCTTCCTTCCCAATCCAGGAAAAAGGTCTTCGTATGGAGACTGCTTCTTGTTTCTAACTTCTGCTTCCCTTGGCTACCCTTCACTCAACACAGCGGTTCTGACCAAGGCTAGGTGGGCCTCAGTGGTGTGTTTAGGAAGCTGTAACATCAGGTGATTAATCAGCCTTTCCTGAGTGGCCCTAAGAAACTCAGGGAGGATACATCATCATGCCCGTCATCATGGCCCAAAGAGAAGAAGTTCGGGCCAAGGTGCTATAGTTGCATTTTTCATAGCTGTCCCATATCCTTTCTCTTAGTCTCATCTGATGGAGAGGAAATCAAAGCACTGAGGTTATCCAAGAAACTACAGGGCAGAGGGTGCTCTCCCGCACTAAGAGGGTCCACAGGAAAGGCGACTGTGGTGGTCCTAAGGGCCTGGCTTTAGAGCCAGACACCTCGGTTTGAATCCTAGTTCTGACCCTCACCAAGTGACCTGTAAAACAGGGTTGTAGAAGTATTACAAAAGAACAAAGGAAGTCAAGTCAGTAAACCCATAGGATGGTTTCTGGCAGGTAAGAAATGCTGGGTAAATGTTTAGCTACTGTAACGATCATCATCATTTTCATCTGTCACTGAACACTTAAATATGATTATAATCTCTTTGAGTAAAGTCTGACTGTTTAACTTGTTAGGTTCTTTGAGAGTTAAGACTGGATTTCCAACAAGGCTTGTAGCAGTTTAAACATCAGAGTTAAATTAAGCATGGCTGCTGTAGAATTATGGCCATTCCACATTTGCTCTTTTGTGCTCGTGACCTCACACTCCAAGAAGTGACAGTGCAGCCTCTTAACAAGGCAGTACAGGCTTTGCTTTCCCACACAGGAACTCTCTTGCTTCCTTTGCAACATCCGGAGCCATCCATGGAGGTGGGGGTGGATGGCAGTGAGGCCTCTGGACCTCTCTTCTCTTTGGGAAAGTAGTAACGTGGGAGCTCCAACTTAGTCATGTGTCAAACTCATGATAATGTCCAGAGATATGTCCGCTGCCTTCTCATCTGCCAGGGCAGCCCCATCGGCCATGCCCTCCACTGTTTGCCCTTCCTATCTGTGTGGTGGGATGACTGGAATAGAAGATGGCCTTTTAGTGGACATGGCCAGCCTGAATGTGCTGTAGTGCCATTTGGCCTGTATAGACCCTGCTGTTCAGCAGAGAGGGGCGTTCATCAGGCAGAGCAGAGAAGAGCACAGATGAGCTGGGCTGCCCTGTCCAGTCCTGGCTTAGCTTTTGCACCTGTGTGATGTTGGGCATGTTGCCTTTCCCTTTTGGTGGAATGGAGGAGATAACACTACCTACCTCACAGGGCTGTTATGAGGATTAAATGGGTTAATGGGTATAGAACCTTGAAAACAGGTTTTGCTGAAGGGTTTGCCGTTATTACTATTGCCTCTGAGGGCGTCTCAGGCTGTACCTGGACGTGACTTGGCGTTAGCCTCTGGTCTGGTGGCTGGGACTTTGTATGCTAGCACTGAGATGCGTAAGCCATAATGTAGTGTTCCTGGGCCAGCCCAGGCGTCATTGGGTTTGGAACAGGAGGCCTCTGCGGTGATTTACGTTGCCTTGGGCTCAGAGTCTCCAGCAATTTGTCTCCCACTGCACCAACAGGGAGAGAACTTGTCTGAGGCTGTATGCTTTTTCCTCCTGGGAGCCTCAAATATCATTATGGGGTTAGGCCAGCCTCCTCAGGAGCACCCTGGCTCCCCAGGATTGTAGGAAGCCCAGATCAGTGACCCAGCTTGGGGTGGGGGCTGGTGCCCCACAGCCCCAGGAGGCTGAGGCAGATAGTGGGCTCAAGGCCATCGAGGTGCCAGGAGCCTGAAACCAGAAAACAGAGTTGATGGTTGGCGTCGTCCTGGTTTAGACCAATGGAGTTAGATGTCTGCTGTAGCTCTTTAATAAAAGCTGGCAGCAAGGGAATTGGGGGAAATCCTCATTTCTGCGAATTTAAAACCCTGCATGACAAGCAGTGGTAGTGGTCATCAGCCACGCTTTGCCCTTGGGAATCCTGGAGTTTTGGAGCTGGGAAGACCAGGGTCCCTTCTGGTCCCCCAGTCTGCTGATGAGGCTGGGAGTGCCAGGACCACCACCCTCATACCTTGAGGGCACAGCTATGACCTGGCCCAAGGGTCCTGATTCTACTCCTACCCTTTGTGGCCAGCAGCCTTACCCGTCCTGGACACTGCTGCTGAGAACAGGGATGTTGTGGAAACTTGTGCGCCTCCTTGGATGGATTTCTATCAGACCTTTTCCTTATAGGAGAAAACTGGGAATATCCGTAGGTGGGGCCGATGAGAGCTTTCAATAAGCAGACTGTCTGAGGGGGACTCCTGTTGTTTTTCCTTCTCCTGGTGTTAAATCTGGGAAAAGTTCTTGTAAATTTATGTTGGAAGCAAGATAAATGAAATGACTAGGGAGAGCTGCCTCTGCCTCTGAGGATGGGGGAGGTTGCTTTACCATGTGTATCGAGCCTCTGTTAATGTGTCAGGCAGTGTGCTAGGCTCCAGGAATGCAAGGGTGAACAAATAGTCATGGTTCTTCTTGCCCTTGGTGCTTATGATCTGGACCCTAATAAATATGTATTTCCAAATTGGGGATGGTGTTGTGAAGGGAAAAGTCTGAGTCTGCAGAAAAAACAGTGAAGCCTGATTGTTTTATTAGGGACAGTAGAGAAGGCCTCCATGCAGAGAGGCCTGAAGGATTGGTAAGGGATCCGCAGATGAAGAGCAAGGTGAGGATCTATGGGGCCTGCATGAACAGTCTTCTAGGCAGGGAAGGGCAAGTTGGGTGAGTTGGGGGACTGAACCAAGGCTGATCTGCACAAGGAGTGCAGAGGCACACAGTAAGATGGGGAGTGGGAGAGGCCTGGCTATATAGGTAGGGCCTTGGAAGGATTTAGGGTTTGGCGCCAATGGGAAGTCACTGAAAGTCTTTAAGCAGGGGAATAGTAGTCTGTCTGGGGATGGAAAATGGATGGAAGAGGGAATAGTATTGTAGAATCGGGGATTTTATTAGTCCAGGCAAGAAGCTATGGCTGCTTGGCCTGTGGTGAGGGCTAATAGGGTTGGCATGACTGGCCTTATGAGTGTGGGGGAGGACAAGAGATGAGGGCCAGTAATGAACCCCAGCTCCAGGGATGTTGTCATAGGCATTTAAACTCAACCTATCTGAAAAGAACTCTTCCCTAATTGGCCTTTCCCCTGGTCTTTAACATTCTCCCGAAATAAAATTTAATTTTAATTTGTAGTTTAGTTTTTTTTTTTTTTTTTAAAGACAAGTCCTGTCATAGAGTCTGGTTAAATGGTCTTTAATAATAACCTTCCGTACATAACAGATTTTATCCTTTTGAGGAGCTGAGTGATGTTCCATGATGTAGATGCATGCCATAATTCATTTAACATATAGGTTGCTACTCTCATTTTCCTCTCTTTCAGGTTGACCAGTATCTCTACCACATGCGTCTTTCTGATGAGACCCTCCTGGAGATTGCTAAGCGGTTCCGCAAGGAGATGGAGAAAGGGCTTGGAGCTACCACCCACCCCACTGCTTCAGTAAAAATGCTGCCTACCTTTGTGAGGTCTACTCCAGATGGGACAGGTATTATACCCCTGGGAGAAGGCTCTGGGTGCTCCATTGCCTGGGAGAGATTTGGGTAACTTTGCTTAGGGACCCAAAGAACTATATACGACAGTGAAGGTTCTTTGGTTTCAAGCCTCAGAAGCCAACCCTTGTTAACTTAAGCATGCAGGGATTTGAATGGAAGTCCTGGCGGTCAAGGAGAAGTAAATCTCTGTCAGCCCTGCTGGGGTACTGCTGTCAGCCATTTGTTTCCCATCCATGTGCTGAGAAAGGATGTTTGGCTCAGTTTGGGATTTTACAGCTTCACTGAGATTGCACACAATGAAAGTGATGAATAACAAACGTGCCTAATATGGTCACGGCCATAGGCCATGTCAGTCACTCTTGGGCCCATCTAACTGGCACATTCCACAGACTTGTTGGAGAAACAGTGTGGTATAGGTTGTTCTAGACTGTGTTTTGAACTCCATGAATAAAGACTACTAGAAGTCCAAATAAACTTGGAAGAATGTGAAAGAGACATGGTACATATTAAGGTATTAAAGGCTCTGAAACTGTGCAATTAGAACCTGTCAAGCTTTGTGTTATCCCCTTATTTGGATACAGAGTCTATTTCATGATGCACTGCCCAGCAAGTGATTTAATTAAACTGGAGAAAAGGGACATGATGGAGACTGAAGTTGGAAGGTGGGTTGGGGCTAGATTCAGAAGGCCTTGCATGCACACCTGAAACACTGAGTCTTTCTTCAGTAATAGGCACTGGGGAGTAACTGAAAGTTTTTGAGGGGTGTGAGCAGAACTGTATTGGTAATGCATATCATTAGCAGTTTATGCAGAGCGGGTGGGGGGGTGGTGATGGGTGGATGGTAGAGCATAGGGCATGGCCCTGGTGGGATGTAGTGGGCAGAGACCAGAGAGGATTCAAAGGTGATGCCAGGGTGTTGAGCCCAGCTGCCCAGGGGTGGCAACATCCTCAGAGAAGGGAACGGAACTAAGTTGTGCCAGCACTTTCACACAGTTTGTTTCATTTAATCCTCATGACAACCTTCCATTTTAGAGATGAGGTACCTCTGGGGCCACGAGGGGTGAAGGGTGTGGGATGGCTACCTATATATAGAGGGTGAGAGAAAGAGCCCGGGGGCAGCTGCCAGGGTGATGGAGGAACCAGGAAGCACAGAGTCTGAGAACCGGAGGGAGGACAGAAGTCCAAAATGCTGGCTGGTTGCTGGTGAAGCATCTGCATCTGCAGAGAAACCCTGGGGAGGGGTGGGCGGGGCAAGGCACAGGACAGGGCTTGTTCGTTTGTACCACATGCCTTCAGTGTCTCCATCACGTCTGTGTCCCTGAGGCTTGCTTGCGTGAGAGCCTTTGGGGACCTGTTCATCTAACAAGATTTTGTACCTTTCTACAATTTCTGAAATAAGTATGTGTTTGCTAAAGCCTTGGAACCCAACGTTGAGGGTGTGACCTTGTTCAGGATTGTTCTGAGTGTGTGTGTCTTAGCCCTTCAAAGAGCTTCTTGAGGTGAGGGACCTCCTCCAATTCTCGGATATCCCTCATGTGCCCTCTAGAATGGCACATTTACTATACTTACCACTCCCTCTGACTGGCAGCCACACCTGCTTTTACTGTTTTTATGACATTCTGATAAATTTACTAGCTCCTTAAGACCAGGGACCTTGTCTTTATTTAAGGCACTAGCACTAAGCAAGTATCCTAAATATTTTCGAAATATATATTATGGGCTAACAGCTTTTCTGAGCATCTACATGTAGTAACTTATTTACTTTTCACAAAACCCTATAGGGTAGGTACAAATTTTGAGTACTTTTTTTTTTTTTTTTAAAGATGAGGAGTTGGGAGCCTGGATGGTCAGATAACTTGCCTAAGGTCATATAGCTAATGAGAGGCTGAGTCAGGATTCAAACTCATGTATGCCAAACGCCAGGCATCAAGACTGAGCTTGATACATTATGTGTGTATGTGCACGTGTGAGCCTGTACACTCAGCACCAGAGGACGCATATGCTCAGTGGAAATTTTTTGAAATGGGGTTGGGAGTGGATGTCTGGCCTGGATTATAGGCAGATGAGTAAGTTTGTTGGGGAGAACTAGGTATGGGGCCAACTTTTCCTATTCTCGTTTTCCTGAGATTGGAGCGTGGAGACCTCCCACTGCCTCTTAGAGTTTGCATCCGTTGCTGTATTGTGTGGTCATTAAGTCTCTTTCTCTGACCTCAGGCCAGAGTCCTTGGAGCCTGTCCTTGTCCCACCTCTACCCACAGTGGAGCAGCAGGCATGATTTTGGCTTCTATGCATTTGAGTTGCCTGGACTGAGGACAGGAGCCAGAGGCTGACTCCTGTAGGCTTCCTGGGGTGGAGGGCGTCTGGTGCAAGACTTATCTGCCTGACCTTCTTTCCACACAGAAGCAGGGAGATTTTACATGACTTTTGTGATACCCAGAGTACCTCTTTATAACCTCAGATTCTACAGTGTAAACGGAGGCAGTGTGTGAAAGGAATACTGTGTATTGGGATGTTTTATTTACTTAAGCAGAACAGGTGCCCCCTAGAGTACTAGAGACCAGACTGTAGGAAATGGGGTCCCCAGCCCTTTCATTCCTCATTTGCTGGGGGGTCTGTGGGCCAGCTCCTCATCCCAGTTCTCTGGGACTCAGCCTTTTCTCCTTTGTAAAAATAAGAGGTGGATCCAGCAGTCCTGGTCTGTTCTACACATGTCCTGGAGCTAGTGTGTCAGTGTATTTACGCACAAAGTTCCTTGACTTACTGTAATGAGGGAAAACCCCTTTAATGTCCATCAGTTGGGCACTGGTCAGTTAATGCAGAAAACAGTCCTCTGCAACCCCTCATAAAGCATGAGATAGATTTATGTAAATTCATATTCTGTAAAATCACGTGTGTGATTTTACAGAATATATATACACACATAAAACTGTATATGTGTGTACAGGTGTGTAACGTCTCAAGGATATGTATCGAGCTATTGGTAGTGTTTCGCCCGGAGTGTGAGGTTGGCAGTGACTAGTTACGTTGAAAATATATGTATATGACAACTAGCAATTCTACTTCCAACTATACCTTGAACAGATTCCCATGTGAACTCGAGGAGACATGTCTAAGAATGTTCATGGCAGTGCCGCTTATAATGACAGCATATTGGGAACAGTTTATAGACTGTGCATATGAAGGGATACAATATAGCGTGTCACAAAAATGACCATGTATAAATATGGATACATTTACAAAACGAAGAGTGAAAAATTGCAGAAGGACATGTACCTCATAGTAGTTGAATGTTATTTTAAAAAAACTTCTCCGAGTAATGCTATATGTTGCTCATGGACACACACACATCCTAAAATTGTTAGGATATAAGCTAGAAAATGTGTACCAGATAAATGATAGGGGTTGCTTCTGGAGAGAGAGAAAGAAAATGGAACTGGGAGGGGAACATGAGGGAATATAATTGAAAGTGTTCAACATCAAGGTTTTGAGTTTTATATTTCATTAGTTGGGCTGTGTGTTATGGAATGTGGCAGTGAGGACCAGTACCTCTTCACTAGATAAAGCCTGTCAAAAATGAACATTCTTCTTTTTATTGGCACCCCAGTAAAGTGCTGAGAGGAGAAACGAGAGAGCCGTTGTGTGCAGGGACCACTGCCTTTCCCCTGGACGTGGTCACGCAGCCTGTGAGGCTTGGCTGGTGCATCTGCTTGCCGGCCAAGGCCGCAGTCCCGGCACTGTTGCTGCTGTTGGTGACTGTGCTTCTCTTCTACAGAAGGCTAGAGACCTTGCTCAAGTGGCACCTGCTCCAGGCTAGCCTTCCTCAGAATGTTGCTCAGCCCTTTCCAGTGTTACTTTTTCATATCTGGGAAGTTAAACCTCAGATCTAAACCTCTGCTCTAAAGGGACTTAGTCAGTGGCTCTCTAACTTTTTTGGACTGCATAGTCACAGCAAGAAACACATACATATGAATGTTGATATACAACGAAAACAAGTTTCAGGAACTAATGTTTATTCTTGAATGTGACAGATCTATTATCTTCTTTTTTAAAAAAAAATTCATTCATTCATTCTTGGCTGCGTTGGGTCTTCGTTGCTGCACGCAGGCTTTCTCTAGTTGCGGTGAGTGGGGGCTACTCTTCGTTGCGGTGTGTGGGCTTCTCGTTGCAGTGGCTTCTCTTGTGGAGCACGGGCTCTAGGCGTGTGGGCTTCAGTAGTTGCGGCATGTGGGCTCAGTAGTTGTGGCTCGCGAGCTCCAGAGCTCAGGCTCAGTAGTTGTGGTGTACAGGATTAGTTGCTCTGTGGCATGTGGGATCTTCCCGGACCAGGGCTTGAACCTGTGTCCCCTGCATTGGCAGGCGGATTCTTAACCACTGCGCCACCAGGGAAGCCCCAGATCTATTATCTTCTATACTTTAAAACTGTCTCTAGTCAGGTCTCACTAATTTTTTTTTCAGCTTGCAGTGTGAAAGCCACTGTCAAATGCTTCTTACCCAGTTTTGTCCTGGTCAGACCTTTGTAAAATTGGCTATTTCTTGCCAGGGGTGAGAGGTGGTTTCAGGGCAGTGTGTGGTGAGGAGTGAAGATCAAAATTCTAGGTTTAAAAGGGTTTGAATTCAAGCTGTGTGCTTTAGAGCAGTTCATTTATGCCCTATTCCTCCATTTTCTCATTTGTAAAAAGAAGAAACATCAGAGGGTTGGCTCTCTGAGAATTAAGGGGGACTCGGTTATGTTACTTCCCATGTGTGTTGTAAACACAGTCCTATGCAGCCACCATGGCAAGACTCACAGCCAGCACCGATTTTACTGAGAGAGGGTGAGTGAATCTCCCAGGTCCTTTTGATTGGAGGGAGCAGGTGTGAGGGTTCATCCCCATCGTTGGAGGCCCTACCTGCATTTTGGAGCAAGGACCAGGTTCCAGCTTTCATAAATCAGGTCTCAGCTATTTAATGGTAATCAAAGACCTGGTAGAGAACATGGGAGAGACTTCAGGAGGTTTCAGGCCATTTGTTTATGATGGAGGCTTCCATTACACACATGAAATATGAACTTCCAAATTATGGTTTGAGTTCTCTGTGAGAAGGAAGAGAATGTCAACAGTCAGAGCCCTGTGGGGGCTGATTTTAAAATATCTGTGCTTCGTAGACTGTGTGGACCATGCAGTGCAAAGAAACATAGTTGGCACAGATAAAAATGAAAATGTAAATGGTTCAAGAATATCTTACTTAGGTAACTGAATTTGGTGTCAGCTGGTATGTATATAAAAAATGCTCCTTATTTGTTTTTTTCTCTAAGACAGTTTTAAAAAGTTGAAAGAATTGTATAATGAACATCCGTATACAGACTACCTAGAGTCTACACTGATATTTTAACTAGATTTGTTTTATCACACTCCTCTATCCTTCCTCCCATCAGTCCCTCTTGTTTTATTTGAGGCATTGCAAAGTAAATTGCAGAAATCAGTTCATTTCAACCCCAGAACTTCAGCAGGCCCATTATTAACCAGAGTTCAATATTTGCTCTTTTTTCTTTTGATGTAAAATTTCGTACGAGATGCAAATCTTAAATATCATCTGATGAGTTGACAAGTACGTATACCTGTTTAATACAACCCCTATCAAGATAGAAAACATTATCAGCCCAGGAAGCTCCCTGCTGCACCTTCCCAGGCAGTCCCTGTCCCCAACCCCCAGAAGTAATCACTGTTTTAAATTTTCCACGTGTATTTGTTTTGCCTGTTCTAGAACTTCCCGTATATACAATCATATAGTATTTACTCGTTATGCAAGACTTCATTTACCCATCAAAATGTGGGCTTTATCCGTGTAGTGTATATCAGTAGCTCCTTTTTGGTTGCTGATTCCGTGGTGTGATTGGAATCCTATATTACAATGAATTCAATGGCCACCTGGGCTGTTTCCAGTTTTTGATGAAAGCTACTATAAACATTCTTGCACAAGCTTCTTTGTGGACATATGTTTTTGTTTTCTTCCTTTTCTTGAGGAAACAACTAGGAGTGGAATTTCTGGGTCATAGGGTTTGGGATGTGTTTAATTTATAAGAAACTCCCAGACCAAAGTGGTTTGAACTTTGGTTTCCAAAGTGGTTGAACTATTTTCTACTCCCACCAATGCTGTATGAGAGTTCCACTTGCCCCAATAATTATTGTCTGTGACTCCCCCCACCCTTTTTGTTTTTGGCAGTGCAGAGTTGAACAGAGAAATTCTTTATTTGTATCTGTCAGGAATCTCACCATCTTGACCTCTCTGTAGGCAGCCCTAACCTAAGCTGAACTATGCATGTGATTGCAGTACCAGCCCCAGTCACAGCCCTGTCAGGGGGCCCATTACACACATCACAAGGCATCTGGCTTTCAGAGGACAGTTCCATCTTAAGAGGAAATGCAGGAATAGCTGATATCATTTAATGAGCACCCATGATGTCTGTTTATGGAAACAATCTGTTTTACTCTCCATGCAAACTCTACAAGGGAGACATTTCCAATTTAAAAATAAGGCAACTGAGGCTAAAAGAGATTGCCAAGATCATCTGTGTACAGTTAGTGGCACAGTTGGACTTTAAGCATAGGTAGTCTTGACTCCAAGGCCATAAGATTCATGCTTTACATTGGCTCATGTTGCTGAACAAAAGTTTCTGGAGCAAATCAGGTTATTATCTTTTAAAATTGACCATAAATATGGATTGACTTTGTACCATTATAATAAGAAGCTCAAGTAGACCCAACTAAAAATCTACAAATATTCCAGCATTCCAATGGGTTTATTTATTTAATAAATAATTTACATTTTTAACAAATTTTTTTTCCAGCGTTCCAATTTAGAAATAAATTATCTTTGTAGTATCTTTATTGCCCTCACTGTCTTGGCAGAATTGTTTAGATATAAGCATGTCTTAAGGCAGAGTAAGATGAAACCTTTGCTGTATTGATCTTTTGATACTTCCCCACTTCCATGAATTGTGAATTATTTTTTGCAGGTGAATGTATCTCTACCCTCTAGCTAGATTTAATTCCCTCGAGAGCAGGGAATGATGATGATGATGATGATGATAATTTTAAAATGTAGGCTTATAAATGCCAGGTACTATGCTAAGCACTGTATTTGAACTATCTCATTAATTCTCACAGTGATTCAATGGTAGACACCATAAACCCTGTTTTAGAGAAAAAGAAACTAGATTTAGAGAGATTAGGCACCTTGGCCCAAAGTCACATAATGAGCAAGTAGAAGCATTGGGATTTGAACCCAGCCATCTGTGTTCCAAAGCCTGGGCCCTTAGGCATATCACTAGAGGCCCCCAACACTGCTAGCGCAATGCATTCATTCTTCTATTTGTAACTCAGGCCTAGCTGTTCAGTTCGTTCAATAGAATCCCCTCTGAGGCTGGTCCTCTGTGGGGCAGCAATGTGCTGAGCAGCCTTGTGCCCCACTTCTGAAGAGTGCACATTATCCTGGGGACATAAGGATATCATTTATCATCATAAAGGAAATGATACTAGGTCATATAATGCAAGTACATGACATGATAAAGAGAGACTAGGCTGGTGATAGGGTGCATGGAGGCTGGTAAAGGAGCCCTTTACTCTGAAAGGAGCCCTTATCTGGGTTGCTCAGCATTGTATCAACAGCAGTGTCGTGGGGACATAGATTAATAGCTTGCATACATGCAAACTAATAAGTGGATTTATATGGTGCCTACAATATAAAATGAAGATTGTATTGATAAGTAGCCTCCATATAGTGGTAACTGGAGTTTATTAAACATTTTACATACACCAGGCATTGTGCCAAACACCTTACGCATTCATTGCATTGATTCTTGACCAAAAACTGTGTGTCTGTGTCTCTGTGTCTCTGTGTCCTGGCGAGTGATGGGGAGGTGCTGGCTAGACAGGAGGTTATTACTGTCCCCTTTTAACAGATGATGAAATCTGAGTATCAAATTTCTAATAATTTACCTGTATTTATATGGCTAATACATGTTAAAATGGGATTTGAACCCATGTCGGCCTGCCTGAAAATCTTAACACACTCAATGCCTACACAGTATTGAAAGATAATCATATTTTAATCCTTTGAAGAGTAGTTTCACATCTGTGGAGCTAGTATAACATTTCTCTGTGAGTGGCACGTATTTTGAGCTTAAGAAACATTTCCTGAGTATAAAAGCAGCAGGGTGGTGCTTTCTGATGGTGTTTTGGGAGGTTTGGGGGGCACTTACAAATGGTATGTGCTCCAGGCCCCTCCCTTCAACTGAAGCAGCTTTACGTTTCTCTGTTTCTACATTTTGGCATTCAGTGTCTTGTTGTACTATAATGGAGTATCCGAAATCTTGGAACTTAAAAAGAGGCTGCCAGAGGTGGTAGTGACTGTGGTGTTTCCAGGTACTTGGGAAATACGTGCCTTGAAACCTGTGTCTGGCAAAGTTAGTTTTGCTGGATTACCTACTCAAGACCTAGAGACTTTTAGTTGTCCTCTCAATTGGAGTCCATGCCGTACATTCTTAGCCATCTGTCGTGGAGTGCTAGCAGGCACTATGGCAACTTCAAGGATCCTCAGAGCTCTGGGAACGCTGCATCAAAGCTACTTGTCTAAAGGAGGCTTCCGAAGAAGTCCATTTGATCACCTGAAGAAGCCCTGCCCAGGGTGAGGGACTGGGCTCTGGCTCTAGCCTTAACAAGGCAGTGCTCTGCCACTTCTGAACACAGTTGCCTTCGACAAAAGGGCACTGCTGCTTAAAAATGCAAAACAAAACCAGACCTGTTCTGTTCACAAGTCGTCCTTTGTGCACTGGTTGGCACACTGCTCTGAGCTCCTGATGGGAGGAACAGGTGGTGATCTATTTTAATTAGTGGCAAATACCTAGTGATTGAAAATAGACTGTTGGGAAATTCGTCTGGCCCTCACCCCTCACAAATTGCTTGGACATTGTGAGTGAGTGACTTGAATAATGCTAGAGTTACGGCCTGCTCAAATACATTACTGATGTCCCATCAACCGAGATGACAGTGACTATCATGTTCAGGTGGTTACTTACTCAGATGCCATTTTAGTCCTCTTTAGCCTTTCCCTGGGACAGGTGAGTTCCCAGGAGAAATTGAAACCCCTTTATCTCGCTGACCTTATGTATTTGATAAGAACCTCACTGAGAGTGGGAGAGTGGTAGTCCAGGATGGGAAATGAGTCAGCAAACAAACTCTGCCAGAGGGAAAAACTTGAATCCATTTTTTTAAAAAATAAATAAATTTATTTATTTATTTATGGCCGCAGTTGGGTCTTCTTTACTGTGCGCAGACTTTTCTCTAGTTGTGGCGAGCGGGGGCTACTCTTCATTGCGGTGTGCGGGCTTCTCGTTGCAGTGGCTTCTCTTGTTGTGGAGCACGGGCTCTGGGCACGCGGGCTTCAGTAGTTGTGGTGCGCGGGCTCAGTAGTTGTGGTGCGCGGGCTCAGTAGTTGTGGTGTACAGGATTAGTTGCTCTGCGGCATGTGGGATCTTCCTGGACCAGGGCTTGAACCTGTGTCCCCTGCATTGGCACGCGGATTCTCAACCACTGCACCACCAGGGAAGCCCAGCAACTTGAATCTTAACCATTGGGTAATTCGATGGAGGGTGGCAAGACCTAATACTCCTATTGCCAGTTCCTCTTAACTATGAGTCCTTATTTCCTTTTTTTTTTTTAAATTTATTTATTTTATTTTTGGCTGTGTTGGGTCTTCATTGCTGTGTGCGGGCTTTCTCTAGTTGGGGTGAGCATGTGCTACTGTTCGTTGAGGTGCATGGGTTTCAGTAGTTGTGGCTTGTGGGCTCAGTAGTTGTGGCGCACAGGCTTAGTTGCTCTGCGGCGTTTGGGATCTTCCTGGACCAGGGCTCGAAGCCGTGTCCCCAGCATTGGCAGGCGGATTCTTAACCACTGCGCCACCAGGGAAGCCCCCTTACCTTTCGATAGAGGGTTGTTACCTCTTCTTTTGTCTGCTTTTGGAGGGGGATGTTCTTAATTAGGAGAACCTTCATCAGAGAGAGATTGGGGAGTGTCCAGTAAGGTGCGAACGGAGGTTTGGTATAATTGTATGAGACGGCACCAATTTGCGGCTGCTGAAAAAACCTACCTCGAAAAGCCTTAGCAGGTCCTGGGTTCCTTTGGGGAGAAGGGTGTGTCACCTCTTGCCAGTGGATGTGTGTCTGCCGCCTCCCACTCAAGTTTGAGAACACTTGGCCCAGAGGGATGGGCCAAGTTACTGATAAAGATTAGGGCAGTTTTGCTTTCTTTTTCATCACTTTATGGCTTATTTGCTTCCATCCTGGATTCTGCGTCAGGTAATCCTCAGCTTCCAGGAACCAGCACCACGAGAGATATGGGTGAGGTGCATTGGGACTGGCACGGGTGCTGGGGTCAGATGAACTTGGGGTCAAATCCAGCAGTTGTTTACCCTTGTATGATCTTAACTAAGTGACTCAGCTTCTGAACCACAGTGCCACTTCCTTTGCCACGCAGGCCGGCTTAGAGCCTGTGGCAACCTTTGGGTTTTATGCTCTTGGCATCGATAATGAAGAATTCCTTTTTTTTTTTGGCCACACCACGCGGCTTGCATGATTTTAGTTCCCCAACCAGGCTCTGAACCCGGGTCCTCAGCAGTGAAAACGCGGAGCCCTAACCATTGGACCACCAGGGAAGTCCCGATAATGAAGAATTCCTTATTTGAGGATTTACAACTTTCTCATGAGCAGCCTTCTTGCTCACTGCAGTAGAAAACTTTGCTAGAGAGCTAGACCTGGATTTAAATCTTGGTTTCAGTTACTTGACCTGAGCCTTAGTTTTCTTATCTGGAAATTGGGATCATGATGTCCAATAAGGTTGTTGAGGATTAATGAGATAATGTTTATGAATATCACACAACATATTTTTCTCCTTTTAAAAATATCTACATGGTGGGCCTTAAATTAACTAAACCTCCTCCACACCTGCCTCTGTCTTTCCATTGTTTTATTGCCACAATAATCCAGATGCAAGTGGAAAAGTCTGAACTGTGTCCCAGAGACAAGAGAGATGAAGACAGGGTTCTGGGCTTCATTTTTTTCAAAAAGTCACATAAGAAAGTATAAGATGAATTTGATCTTTTAAATAAACCTATGGTGAAATCTTGCTTCTTTTATTTTAGCAGTGCTGGTGACAACATTTAGAAGTAACTGGAGAGATTTAGAAAGGGCAGTGAAGACAAATATCCAACTGGAGAAAAATAATTGCAGATATACAACCAACAAAACTAGTTTCATTAATATGCAAAGAGCTCTTTTACATTATTAAGAAAATAATAAATATATATTTTTAAAAGACAAAACATTTGAACAGTAAATTCACAGAAGAAAGAATTCACAATGCCAGTCAATAATTCAAAATGTCTAACCTACACAAAGGAAAGAAACCAAGTTTAAAAAATGAGCTGCCACTTTGACCTATGAGGTTGGCAAAGATTAATTGTACATAACATAGGACACTGGTGACAGTGACACCCACCTGTTGGTTTATGTGGAATTTGGAGAGAATTTTTAGGAAGTTAATTTGCTAATATCTTTGGTAATCAAACACATAAATCCTTAGAACCAGCAATTCAAACTCTTTTCTTAGAATGTGTCAGTTAACAGTCTTCCCTGTTTTTATAATATAAATGTATCTAAGGACACTCAAGAAATGTTAATAATGGTTACTTTTGGGGCATGGGGAAGAGAAGAGATGTTTGCTTTTCATTTTTTCCACTTTTGTACTGTTTGAACATTTTAAAAATCAGATATTAAAAATGTTTTCTAGACATAACAGCATGCTTAACAATAAAAGAAATCTTACCTCTGGTCTTATGGTCTCCTCAAATATTTTGTTTAATAAATGAACCATCAATAAGCAGATGCAATATGAGATGTTTTCTTAATACATTGCCTCGAATACCAAGTATACTCATTCAGCAGAATGATCTCGCTGGACCTTACTGGGTTGTCTGCCCTGTGGCTGTGTACTTAAGAAACCTGCTGTAGACATGTTCTCCTGCCCCAGAGCCTCACTCCTGCCCGTCCAGTCTGACTGTCCCAGGCCCATAGATGCCATCCTCCTTCACACCACATCACACACTCTCTGCTCTGGGCTTCTGGGGTGTCCCGGAAGGTTGACAGTGTAAGTAGGACCTGGGCCAGGAGTAGGATAGGAGTAGGTAGGGATACGAGAGGAGCTACGTAATCAAAGGAGTAATAACAGTGACAGCAGCAGCTGTTTATTGATGGCTTACAGTATACCTATATATTCACATAATGTGTTCTGTATTTCATGTAAGCTCATGACCCCTGGGAAAGTCAGCATTATGAGCCCTGTTCTGCAGCTGAGGTGATATGCTCAGAGAAGCCACACAGGTAGTGAAGCAGCTGAGCTGGAATTCAAAGCAAAGCTTGCTGCTTCTCTGTGTGAGGGCCTCTCATGGGTGGTGGAGAGGCAGGCACTAGGGTAGGGGTCCATCCACTGTCCCCAGGGGTCACCTTAGGATTTAGCTCTAGGAGTCATGATGCTGGGCCTGCCTCAGAGATATTGGACTCTGGAAGGAATAAAGTCTTTGGCTCTGGTAGTTGTGATCCTGTGTGTTTATGGAGGGAGCATCAGGGAGGAGGGATGCAGAGGAATGTCTGACCTGGTGGAGTCTGAAAAGAATGACATTCCTTCCTGGGAATGGAATTATCAGCAGCACTGTATTATTTGTGGTTTCCCTTCAGTCCATCAGCAAATACTGCAAAACCACCATTCTTGACGGAGCTGTCCTCTCCAGTGAATCCGGCTGGGCTGGCCTTAAATCGTGACCAACCAGGGGCAGCCTCGGCAGCCTCAGTCCCCCACGGTTGCCGATTCAGCAGATTCATGTGTCCTGGGGCAGAGTGCTGATGCAGGCAGTTCATCTCTGATTTTCCTTTTCATCCCCCATGACAACCACACATAGTTTTCCCTACGAACTGGCTGACGTCCCACTACCAGGGGAGGCTCAGAACTGGAGTGCCTGGAAAAGTCATCCATGGCCACAAGAGGGGCAGTCTCCCCAGATGGGGCTGAGGTTACCCAAGCTATCTAGCGACTGTAGCTAGAGGGCTGGGGGGACCTCCAGATGCCAGGGAAGGGACGGAAAATTAGTACCCCTGAGGAGGAATGCTAAAGTCACTGGAGAAGATTTCAATGGCTTTCCTTGGACAGGTTTCTTCAGGCTTGCCTCAGAATGTTGCTTTTACTTTTTTCAGTCTGAGAGGCAGTCCTAATACTGGGCCTGGGAGACTTTTTTTTTTTTTTTTTTTTTGCGGTACGCGGGCCTCTCACTGTTGTGGCCTCTCCCATTGCGGAGCACAGGCTCCGGATGTGCAGGCTCAGCGGCCATGGCTTACGGGCCCAGCCGCTCCGTGGCATGCGGGATCTTCCCAGACCGGGGCACGAACCCGTGTCCCCTGCATCGGCAGGCAGACTCTCAACCACTGCACCACCAGGGAAGCCCCCTGGGAGACTTTTAAGTGTGGGTGTCAGGCAGTGTTTGCCGAGAGCCTGGATGGAAAGTTTCTAGTACTTATTTAGTGTGTCCTGAGTTCTTGGCACTGTGCTGGTTACTTGAGGCACATTATCTGCTCTTCCCCTCACCTCAACCACATGAGGTATGATGTCCCTCCTCTAGAGATGAGGCAGCTGAGGCTCAGAGGCTCAGGAATTTGCCACGGCCAAAATGTGGCTGGGGTTCTGATGCAGGTAATGTGGGCTCCAGAGCCAGTCTCTGTATATTGTTACCAGCAAGCCATTGTTGTGTGGAGGCAAGTCCCCACAGAATGTCGGGTGAATGATGCCCGCCCCAAGTTGCCCCTCTGGACTGTAGGGACTGTGTGGGTAAGTGCCGTCAAGGAGCTGGGCAGATGTAGCTTTTCTCAGGGCCAAACAGTTATTGCCGCTGAGAAGAAGTGGGTCAGAATAAATCCTTGTTTCATTTAGTCAGAGCGCTTCCCTGACCATCCGATCCATTCTCCCTTACTTCAGTGGCAAGTCTCCCATCAGGAAAGTGGCCGAGTGTTGACAAACATGCCAACAAGTGAATCCCCCCGGAAATAATCATGTATCCTTCAAGAAGGTGTGCGGCAGGACATTGGAAGACTGGTGGAGCAGTACTGGTTGAAGAGGCTGCTGAGGGGACGAGCCCGCCTTGTTCCCCAGTCCTTGCCTGCCCCGCTGGGCCCCAGCACTGGCTCTGGCCTCCGAGCCTCTTCAGCACTTCCATTCTGTGCTGTACAATGGCGCGTGTCCCTGTAGCCAGTATTATCATCTGGAATCTGGACGTTTCCTGTTCTGCACTGCTTATTTCCTGGGGAGACTGGACTGTGCCTTCCTGGTGACACCTGAAGACCTTGACCCCCTTGTGTCTGTGGAGTCTCCTTCTCCCCACTCTGCCCCAGCCTTGTGGCTTTTCTGAGTGGCCTGACTCTTGTCTTATATACTCTTAAGTCAGCACCTAGGATCTTTTATTGGTGGGGACACCTACTTGACTTATTTGCTAGGCCTCTTAATTTATAGCCAGCTGGATCCCATTCCACTCCATCATGTGACCCTCATCCTGCCGAGAGATGTTGCTGTCACTGTATACAAACATAAAAGAGTACATTTTGTTCAGGGATTACAATTTGGCAAAAGGCCCAGGGGGCCACAAGCTTGTAGCAGCGTGCTGGGTGTCCTGGGGCTATGAAGAACAAAACTGAGGCCTGGGGGACTTCCCTGGTGGCGCAGTGGTTAAGAATCCACCTGCCAATGCAGGGGACGTGGGTTTGAGCTCTGGTCCAGGGAGATCCCACGTACCACGGAGCAGCTAAGATTGTGCACCACGACTACTGAGCCTGCGCTCTAGAGCCCGAGAGCCACAACTACTGAGCCTGCATGCCTAGAGCCCGTGCTCCGCAACAGGGGAAGCCACCACAATGAGAAGCCTGCACACCGCGACAAAGAGTAGCCCCCGCTCAATGCAACTAGAGAAAGCCTGTGCGCAGCAACGAAGACCCAACACAGTCAGAAATGAATTAATTAATTAAAAAAAAACCAAAAAACCCCCCCAAAAACTTGAGACCTGCTCTCCTGGTACAGGGCTTGATGGGCCCTGTGAGTTTGATGGGGACTTGGCTGAAAGCCCTTGGGAAATAGCTCTGAGGGGGTGGGCACCCTATCACTGGATGTGAAACTGTCTGATTCTTTACGTGAATTCTGAAAGTAATATAGAAGTGTTTAGCATTAAGAAAAAGAATCAGACAATACATAAAAGTGTGTAGAAAAAAGACCCGCTGGCCACCTCATCACCCAGAGATGACCAGTGTTTATGGCAGGATTCTTGGGTTTTAAGTTTTGGTCTCTGTGAAACAGTTATACCTTGTCTTTCCCGAACTAATAGTGGTCCTTCTCGCTGCAGAACATGGAGAATTCCTGGCTCTGGACCTTGGAGGGACCAACTTCCGTGTGCTTTGGGTGAAAGTAACAGACAATGGGCTCCAGAAGGTTGAGATGGAGAACCAGATCTACGCCATTCCCGAGGACATCATGCGAGGCAGTGGCACCCAGGTATGACCCATCTCTTGGGGTGGCCACTGGGGCTCTGGACCCCACAAGAGCAGATACTGCTCCTTCTCTGTGGTCTGGAGGGAGGAGATCTTGACTGAGGCTCAGATTCCCCGTCCTCTCTTTGCTGGGTGATCCCCCTCCATGCCTGGAGGCTAGGTGGGGGACCTCCATCAGGAGAGGTGCACACGGTCAGAGGGCAGGGAGTGTGTGCACAAGGCCCCAGGGTCTGGATGTGCTTTAGTGGGAGGGATTTTGATTTTCCATCTCATTTGAGGTGTGCTTGCATGCACTGGTTATTGAGGAAAGCCTGCTGCCAGGAGGCTGGGCCAGTATACCTGGACACCTATGGTTAGTGTCAAGAATACACAGTTGTGGTTTGACACTGCCACCTGCCACGGTGGTCATTCTGTAGCCCTCTGACTCACAGTTGTTAGCATAGCATTGCATGAAATGGAACCTGCCTCTTTGCCTTTTTGGTTATTTGCTTTCTCAGCCTGTTGAGAAAACACTAAAATACAGCTTCTGGGAGTCTGTTCTACCTGGCACTGCAGTGGGCTCCGTGTGCTTCCACACTGGCCCCAAATTATGCTTAGTCATCCCCATATCTCTGTGACCTCTAGAATCACATTTTGTACTCGGCACATACAATAAAAAGAGTGGATGGAGAAGAAATGTGAAATCCAAGTAAGAGTCCTCTCAGTAATACCTAGAAGAGAACGAGCAAGGATGGAGTTGCTGTCATGATAGTGTCCAAACATGTTTTGAGCATCTACTAGACACTGGGCCACTGATCCTTGCTGGGAATCAAAGTCCTGGTCCTTCCCCTCCAGGGCTTCAAGTCCAACTGGACCACCAAGACACACATATCATCCCACAGAAAGTAATACATGTTGTGTTGAAGTGGATGAGCAACCACCAAGAGGAAGAGCTGACGGGAGTCAGGCTGAGTGAAAGGGCTTTGTATAGATTTCCTCATCTTATCCTCACACTAGCCCTAAGGCTGGGTGCTCCTACTATCTCCATTTCCTAGATGTGGAATTGGGCTTTGAAAGATTGAGTGACTTGGCCTTAGATTACAGGGGTGGGAGGGGCCAGAGGCAAGACACAAAGTCAGATTCATATGACAGGAGTCTGTGTTTGTCCAACTCTAGGAGGCTCCACTTTTTAGGCCACATTATGTAGTCCATGGGTGCTTCCTGGAACTAGGCAACATGGTGGTCCAGGGTCCCTACTACCTGCCCCTGCTTCCAGAGTAGGAAGCACTCTCCAAAGGGGCTGGTGCTCATGCAGATGTGAGATCCTGCAGGGCAGGCCCTCTGGGGCTCTCCCTCTCAAAAGTTCTCCCAGGAGAGCCTTCCTACAGAGGGGGCACTCATTGCTACCACACCAGAAGTATCTGGCTTGTTGGTGGGTGATGGCCACAGGTCCAGCCATTGTTCTCTGCTCTTGGGTATCCCCTTTCACCTGCTCTAAAAAAGCTTCCTTGGGATGTTCTTTCTACTCCTACTACAGCTGCTCTCAGTCCATGGAGAGGAATCACCAAAGACATTCATAGCTATAGGGATCACTCTTGAGTGCTGGCTATTCCTGCTGTATTTTATTATACCTAATATGTACTCAATAAAAGAGCAAATGGAGAAAATGAAATCTAAGTAAGATGCTCTTCCTGCATGGTCATCTCTTGAGCCTTAGAGCTTGGAGGAGGTGGAACCTTCTCACTTCCAGTGCACTGTTCTTCCCACCACAGCAGGCCACCTGGGAAAGGAATTTTGGACCATGAGTAGGACATATGGGGGAGATATCTTTAGACCCTTTTATGTCCTTGGGGGTGGCCCTGAGGGTAAAACTGTTTTCCTTCTTTTAATGCTGGGGTTGGACACGGGAGGCTGAGTCTCTGGGACAGTGGGATTTGAGCTGCACTGAGGTTGTCACGTGGCTCCAGTATACTGAAACAAAATGTGTTAGTCCAAAAGAATCTATCAGATCCATCTGGAAGAAACTATGAATCTACTGTGATATTAAGAATCCTTCAAATAAATGGAAAAAAATGCTATATAAAAATGAAACAAAGAAAGCTAGAAAATATAGGTGCTTATTCCATCCTAAGAAAGGGAAAGAATGTTATTGTTCTAAAAGCAGCAGAAAACACTTGGTAAAAAGATTGGAAGGAAATTCATTGTTGCTATTTTAGTGGTGGAATTACTGATGCTTTTTTTCCTATCTTTTCCTTTTTCTTTCTTTCTTTTTTAAAATATTAGGTATCAATCTTTTAATTAACTATAGGAAAACAAATGGATTTAAAAAATAAAATTTAGTTAAAACCAAGACCAAATAACCAAACTCAAAACTTGCAAAAGTTTTTGAAGATCTGTGAACCTGGGCAGTGTGGGTCCCTGGACAGAGTCTGTCTTCTGCCACATGAACTTCCACATGATAGCAGTGAATTACAAATGGTAATAGCAGCCACTTTAGATTTTTTAAGGTGTTTCCTGGGGGAAAGGGAGTGAACACATTCTCAGACCAATAAGGAAGAGGAAACCTTTCTACCTTCATAAAATGATGCTCTTTGAGCCTTTTTATGGCAGGAAGATGTTAGCTGTTTCTCCCAGTATCTTATCCTTAGATCATCAGCTAACCGAAAAGGATATAGTCTTCCTTTAAGGGAAGCAGATGGTCTCCTTTTACCCTCTTTTAAAGAGCTGTAGGTTCTTCTAACTCAGAACTGTCCAATAGAACTGTTCATGGTGATGGAACCATTTGATATCTGCCCTGTCTAGTGAGGCAGCCACTAGCTACGTGTAGTATTGAGCACTTGAAATATGGCTAGTGTGACTGAGGAAGGGACTTTTTAAAATTCTGATTAATTGAAATAGCCACAGATGACTAGTGGCTACTGTATTGGGCAACACATTATTTAATGCCTCTTCACTGTCTCTCTCTTTTTTTTTTCTGCCTTCCCCTGTTGGTAGTGCAATTGGAAAGAGAACAGTAATCAGGGCTGGATGAGGGGAAACCATTTTACTTTTTCCAACCCCTCCCCCATCTCTGATGATTGGCCTTATCTCTTTGCACAGCTTCTGCAACTTCCTTTTTTTAGATAAAAACTATTGTACTAAAGATCATTTTGACTAGAGTACCAGGAAGAAAGTGCTGGGAATTTGTTTAACCCTATTGTAAACTTTGTCTCTGATCAACTTCCCAACAGAACAGAACTCGCTGAGTATCTGTCTAGAAACCCTATTTCCACATTAAAATACTTGATCTCTGCTCAAGGGAGTTGGCACTTTGCATTGGGGATCCTCTTAGTGAGAGAGCCCCGTCATTGCCCAGTATTTGCTCTTGAGAATGTTTTGGTTTGGAAATTGAGAGTTTCAGCATCACCTGAGGTTAATTTTGCACATGATCAGACAGAGAGACAGGATCGATGTGGGAAGTTCAGTTAGAGCTGGCCCCCTTCTAGGAGGGGCTTGTCTTTCTAGCCTCTTACGGAGCATACCCCAGACATCTGGGGAGCCAGTGCATCTCTCAATCTACCCTGCCACCCCGAACCTCTCAGTTCCTTTATAAATGCAAACCCTCTTTTGGTTTAGTGCAGTGGTTCTCAAACCACTGCTTCAGGATCACCTGGAGCTCTACCACACCTTCTGATTCAGGAGGTTTAGCTTTGGGCCCTAGAATTTGCATTTGTAACATGATGGTGATGCTGCTGTGGACCACACTTTGGGGACCCCAGGTTTAGTGGAATCTTCCTTGCTTCTGCCCGGAGAAGGAAAGGAATGTTGTCCACTTTCACCTCCCTTGGCTTTTAGATTTTGCCATCTGGTCAACCTGGCCCTTGGATTCTGCTCAGTCTTTTTTTATTTTTTTTTTTAACATCTTTATTGGAGTATAATTGCTTTACAATGGTGTGTTTGTTTCTGCTTTATAACAAAGTGAGTCAGCTATACATATACATATATCCCCATATCTCCTCCCTCTTGTGTCTCCCTCCCTCCCACCCTCCCTATCCCACCCCTCTAGGTGGACACAAAGCACCAAGCTGATCTCCCTGTCCTATGCGGCTGCTTCCCACTAGCTATCTATTTTACATTTGGTAGTATATATAAGTCCATGTCACTCTCTCACTTTGTCCCAGCTTACCCTTCCCCCTCCCCATGTCCTCAAGTCCATTCTCTATGTCTGCTCCTCAGTCTTTTTGACCTTTGCTTACTTTTTGCGTCAGAATGTTCCTGGCCTCAGTCTCTAAGTGTCTGGAATGGTCACCAATTTCTCTTCGGGGATGCTGAGTGGGCAAAAAGGAAGCCATGGGGCTGCGAGCTTTGGGGCAGATTGAAAGTCTGGATGATTTCTTAGGCTTAGGATTTTTCTTAGGGGCCTTGGGTCCTCCTTAGAATAGTCACGGTTGTGAGGCTGCCCACTCATAAAACCCTATTTATTCTTCAGTGCTCTTTGTGGACTCACTTGGGTGTTCCATACTGAAGTTAGAAAACAAAACTAACTTCTTGGAATTGCCCCCAGGAAACTGGTTTTCTAGAGGGAGGAAAAATATAAAAGTTACTTATTTTCGTTAAGTTCATTTATAGAATGCTAACAGAGAATGTCCCATCCCCTCCCCCAATCACAAGAGACAGGGATGCTAAAATACTTCTTGGCAGTGAGATGGGCTGCCCTTTCTGGTAAGACAATCAGCTGTGCATCCATGTCAAGGGAGGTTCTGACAGAGCCACCAAAGGATATTCCGTTACTAGGGCTCGCGATGACTTTCTGATTAGCTTTGGCTATGATTTACCCTGCCTAATGCAGTTATTTTGACGGTGGTTTGGATAAATGGTGTAAGTGGAAGACAGTATTTAATAATCACTAACTAGTGTTAAATCCTTATATGTATTGACTCACTTAATTCTTTTGGTAACTCATGGGCAGGTACAATTATCACCCCCATTTTATAGATGAACAAATTAAAACTTCAGAGGGGATACATATCTTGCACACATTCAGCTAAACTAGTTCCTTTCTGAGCCCAAAGTCCATGCTCTTAATCTCTAAGCTATTCTGCCTCCCTGCTCATCTTCCTGTGTTGTGTGCCCTTAGCTGTTTGACCACATTGCTGAATGCCTGGCCAACTTCATGGATAAGCTACAAATCAAAGACAAGAAGCTCCCGTTGGGTTTTACCTTCTCATTCCCCTGTCTCCAAACAAAACTAGACGAGGTAAGATGAGTTCTTCAGACAGACACTTTTGTTGCTTCATTCTTTGGACTGGGAGGACTGGGAAGAACTCTGAGCCACCTGCTACCTTTACAATGGAGGTTGTAAAGGAGGTTGCTGTGATGGATCGAGTGGACAATGTTTGAGTATTGGGAGTTCTGTCCTTCTGGGAGAGTTTGTGTAGGTGTGTGTGAGAGCGATGGTAAAGGGGTATCGGAGAAGAGGGGGTCTTTATCACTGTCAAATGGCAATTTGCAGGACCATATACATTGCACATTATCCTTATCCCTCTTAGGGAAACAGGAGTGAGATATTAGTCTGGGACTCCTTTGTTCTAAAGTGTTATGATAGACATCGTTGAAAGTTAATGACGTTAGGATACAAGTGTCTTATTTTGGCATTTCTACAACCTGCTCTTTCCACTTCTTGGGGGCAATAAATCATTCATTTAGTCTCCTTTCTTGGTCATTGACAGAGTTTCTCCTTCCTAGACTAGTCAGGAAGAAATATACAAATTCAGTCATGACTTTAGTTTAGCCCCATGGACGAGGTCTCCTAATGATGAGGAGTGTGGTTGAGTTTTGTGGGGAATCAATATTCCTTGGTCCTTTTGCAGAGTTTCCTGGTCTCATGGACCAAGGGGTTCAAGTCCAGTGGTGTGGAAGGGAAAGATGTGGTTACTCTGATCCGGAAAGCCATCCAGAGGAGAGGGGTGAGTAGGGCAGCAGAGATGGGGAGGCAGGAGCTTGGGGTCTGGAGGCTCTTTACTTTCTTTTGGGTTCACTCTGAAGTCTTTCCCTGTCTGTCCTCAAATCAGCATGAGAATCTTTTGTGGTTCTTAATGAGAAGTTTTCTTGTCTTCTTCTCTGCTGTGTTACTCAATAATCTTTATTTTTTTCCAGTTTTATTGAGATACAGCTCTGTATACGTTTAAGGTGTGCTGCATAATGACATACCTATATTGAGAGAGTTAGCACGCCAGTGATCTTATATATGATCAAATGCCTTTGGGGTTTTCATATTAGCGTGATGGACAACTAATCTTAGCCTTGGTACAAGAAAAACCCTTTAGCTCTTAATCTGAAGAAGACTCGAATATCATTTTCAAATGAGAAAGTTGGGATGATATTGATATCAGGGTGGAACAAGGTAGAGAAAGAACATGATAAAGGTCTTGTCACAGAAGGACAAGACCTTCTGGGAGGGAGGGAGAGAAAGAAAAGAAAAAAGAGAATGAGAAGAAAATGATAAGATGGGCTCTTCTCAGTGCAGTGATGGCTGTGAACTAGACTGCAGGGCTGCTGTCAGCGAAGCCCTCCAAGATGAGGACCAGCAGGGTGGGAAGTGAGATGCTGCTGTTAGACTGGATCTGGACCCAGTTTCCAGCTCTAGCCTTGCACTTGAGCTGTGTGTCTTACTGCTCTTTCTCTTCATCTTCACATCTGTAACCTTTCTGTGACAGTGAAAGTCAGAAGCCCCCCTTTTATCCCTGCAGGACTTTGATATTGACATTGTGGCAGTGGTGAATGACACAGTTGGGACCATGATGACCTGTGGTTATGATGACCAGAACTGCGAGATTGGTCTCATTGTGGGTGCGTGAGCACTGGGTGTGAGGAGCAGTGCTGGCCGATGGATTGCGGGGGTGGGCTGCAAAGAGAGGAGGGGTCCATGGCCTGGATGTTCCTTTGTATTGAATACTTCATATTGGAAGATAATGGTGCGGTCACTTTGGAGGGCTGAGCCAGGACTTGTGGAGTTGTGGGTGGTAGTGGGTTGGACCATGTTGGGATGTTGGGGGTCTGTACCGAGGAATCCCAGCCACCCTGGGGTGGTCTCAGGACGGAGGTTTAGGAGAGATGTGGGGTTTGGGGGGAGGATGGTGCGGGTGGGTGCCGAGCAGTCCCTTGTTTTGTCCAGGCACGGGCAGCAATGCTTGCTACATGGAAGAGATGCGCCACATCGACATGGTGGAGGGTGATGAGGGCCGTATGTGTATCAACATGGAGTGGGGAGCCTTTGGGGATGATGGCGTGCTTGATGACATCCGCACGGAGTTTGACCAGGAGATCGACATGGGCTCTCTGAACCCCGGGAAGCAACTGTAAGCGGCTGCCCTGTGTGCGGTGGGCTCGGGGGGTGGGCTCCAGAGCTGAGGTGGGGGCTGGCCAGGTCCGGGGGTGGCTGTCATTTTTACTTTACAACCTCATAGCCCCCAAAAGTTGCCAAGACACCCACTGCTTGATGGGAATGTTGTGCTTCCTAATACATTGTGACTATCAGTTGCTGAGAGCGCTCTAAAAAAGATAGAGCAAGCGGACAAAACAGATTATGGGTAATGATTTGACTGGATCTCTCAGAGCAGTCATTTTAGAAGGTCGTATTCTTCGTATTCGAAGTGTGCGGCCCTGCTCTTTCTTTCCACCTTCGGTTTGTAAGCTGTCCATAGAAACAGTTTGTGCACCACATAAGAAAAGTCATGTTGAGATGGCAAAGATTAGGGATCTGAAAGCTCCTTTTGTAGTTCGCAGCTCTGTCACTGCTCAGGGGATGAAGCTGTGAGAGTTGGCTCCTAATTACTGGCTGAGGTTCTGACTCAGACTCCTGCAGCGTTGCCTATTATGAGCTAGGCTGGGTCGCAGCAGTCCCAGGGCCTCCTGCTCCAGCCGTAGCCAGACCCAAGGCATGTAGAAAAGTTGGTTAAGGAGCCCATTCGGCCACCTTCCCTGGACCTGTGGTCCAGCCAGGATCCTGGAGTGGCCTGGAGGAGGGGCTCTAGCATTTTGGACCCCTGAAGTCTCTCCAACCTGGTCAGACTTGGGTTTTAGTTACTTTTCTTTTTTTTTTTCTTTTTTTTGCGTTACGCGGGCCTCTCACTGTTGTGGCCTCTCCTGTTGTGGAGCACAGGCTCCGGACGCGCAGGCTCAGCGGCCATGGCTCATGGGCCTAGCCGCTCCATGGCATGTGGGATCTTCCCAGACCGGGGCACGAACCCGTGTCCCCTGCATCGGCAGGCAGACTCTCAACCACTGCGCCACCAGGGAAAGCCCTCTAGTTACTTTTGATTCTTACAAAACATTATTTCACTCTCACAAACATTTGCCCAATGTCCTTATTAAAGATCTTGAAACAGGGATTGCTGCAAGCTCTGAAGGCAGTTACAAAACGTTTTGAGCAATCAGGCCCTCTCTGGTCTTTTTTCGAGGCTTGCGGGATCTTAGTTCCCCAACCAGGGACTGAACAGGGCCCTCGGCAGTGAAAGCGTGGAGTCCTAACAACTGGACCACCAGGGAATTCCCATGCCCACTCTGGTCTTACTGGTGTTGTGACTGTTGTAGGAAATCTTCTAGTACCAATCCCTGCTTGGAGAGGAAAATCCAACCTATAAACCAGCTTTATAAAAGAGAGTCCTTTTCTTTACAGGGGGAGTCCTTGCTTCCTCAAAGCACAGTCTATTTAAGTCACAAGCTTCTCTCACATGTTGAAACATGAGTCCATTTCATAGACTGGCTGTGTCTGCCATGGCTGGTGGGAAATTCATGGACTGAAAAAACTGCTCAAAAAGAAAAAAAGAAATGCTGGGAGGACATGTACCAACGTGTCAGCTGTCCCTGAAGTTATTACTGGGCTTGAGGAGGAACTTTTTTTCACTCTTTATATGTTTCTAAATAACTATTTTCCAAACATTGACTGAAACAAAGTGTTTTTAAAAACTGAAATAAAAACTTTTACCACTCACACTTCAGAGCCCCACTGGCCCCCTCCCCTATCTGTCATAGAACCAGCTATTTTGGAGAAGGTGCAGAAGCAGACCTGTGAGTTCCTTACTGTTGAAGCCGGGCTACCTCTCAGGCAGCGTGCCTGTGCTGGTGCTTAAACATTTTAAACATACCTTCTGTTCAGGCAGTTTTGCCAGCTCTCCACTTAGCTCCGGTTCTGCCATACCTGGCTTTGGGTCTTGAGCAAGTCACTTCCCGAGGGCCCGGCTTCCTCTCTTTGGTTTGCACCAGGTGACATCGGAATCCCATCCACACCCCTGCTCTGGGCCTCCTCTGAAGGCCTGCGTAGATTAGTGGCCCAAGGCCCTGCGTGCCTCCTCTCTCTAGGACCTAGATCCTTTCTAAGATACCAAGAAAGGGCCTTTTTTTGCTAGAAAGAATTGTAAGGGCTTGGTTTCTCCTGTCACATATCTAAGCCAGAAAGACGATCTTGTAAAGAAAACAGTGTCACCTAGTGTTGAAAAAATAAATTACCCAACTGCCCTCTCAGCTATCCAGTCACCTTCCTCCTCGGAAACTTCCAACATGTCTCACTCCCAGATTCCCAAGACCACCTGACACTTGGTACTCCTTCTCACCTGTCCGAACCTGTCCTTCTACTCTTTTTCATCGTCCTCCCACCCCAGGTTGTTTTCACAGTTTTCTCAGGAATCCACAAATGGCCTGCAAGGGGAGGGACAGTGTGAGGTGATGAGTTGCTGGCCCTGTGCCCCAAATTTAATCAGACTGACCTTTTTTTTTTCCTCTTGTAAATAAATATTGAGGTTCTACATAAGATTTCATTTTAAAAGAGCATTTCCTTGCTAGAGAAGGAAATACCATCACTTCTCTACATCTCTCACTCCTAGTCAGTGCCACACAAGTTAGCGCTTTGTCCTGCATCAGCCTCACGTGTGTGCATGTTGCTTCCACAAGGGAGTAGCGAGTTCATTGGCAGCAGAGACTTAATTTTTTTGGTGTGTCTCTCCCTGCAGATTTGAGAAGATGATCAGTGGAATGTACATGGGGGAGCTCGTGAGGCTTATCCTAGTGAAGATGGCCAAGGAGGAGCTGCTTTTCGGGGGGAAGCTCAGCCCTGAACTCCTCGCCACGGGCCACTTTGAGACCAAAGATGTTTCAGATATTGAAGGGTAAGCTTCGGGTCCTTCTCTGTTCACTGGGACCCCAGAAGGGTGGACAGGTGGCCGTGGAATGAGGAAGACGCATGGACCCTTGATCCTTCAAATGTGGACGGCAGGAGGGTCTCACCCAGTGGTGAGGCCTGGGCCTCACATGGCAGGCCTGTGGCTAGATGTCACCAGCCAGATAGTCTCCACTCTTGTCTGTTTTGAACGTGCTGACTACCAAAGTGACTCATGGTGCTGGGGACAGCTGGCCCCCACGCAGGGACTCGTGCTTTTGCACTTGTGTTCCTGCCTGGCCCAGGGACCTAAGCTTAATGCTGGAGGCTCCCTGTGGGTCTTTTAATGACTCACTTGCATCTACTTCCTTTCCCTTCTCCTGAAGCTCTGACATTTCATTCCCTATTGGTGATTTTCAAAAAGGGCTCTGTCCTGACCCCTGCTTCATAACAGAAAAATAGGTCCTTGGGTGGCCCTGAGATGGACCCATTTATTTCCAAAAGGTAGGGCTGAGGCCTACCTACATCTTCACAGAGTGGCAGGAGTGGGAGTGAGGATGGCCTGATTTTTGTTTTTCAGTTAACAATATCCAAAGTGTTGGGCCTCGTTTCCCGTCCTTGAGACTTCCACTTGTCGCTTGATGAGGCCTTGTCTCAGGGACCAGATGGTGGAGAGGAGGTGATTTTGGTGCTAAAGAGAGCAGTGAGACAGTTCAAATGACTTTGTTTTAAGTGGAATTCTGGAAGGAACTGTACCTACTTGTTAAAGTTGGAGGGGATGACAGTCTTCATATTTGTGTGGCTCTCAGTTCCCCTAAGAAGAGGGCTAATCTCATAGCATCAACCCTTTATCGCCATCTTTAGATGCAAGGTAAAGCAGTGCTGACTCCATTGTGAAGTGCAATAGACTCTGACTGCCTTATAGAGAGAAAATAGGATGGGCTCCACAGCTGGGTTCCTGTGGTCAGAGGGAAACCATTCCCACTAACCTGAGAAAGGCAAACTCACACACGCACAACTTGGTGCGTAAAGCCCCAAGACCAGGGCCTCGTCCTCCCGTAGGATGTGTGTGAGAAAAATTAATTGTTCTCACTGGGGGAAAAATGGGCACCTGAAGTACTGTGTGTGTGTGTGTGTGTGTGTGTGTGTGTGTCTGGGAGAGGAACTCAGCTTGTGCTTTCCTCTCCTCCTTATTCACTGCTCACCGCCGCCCCCATAGGTGGACAGAGCAGTGAGGTGGGTGTCTGCCCTCCCTGGGACATAGTGTTTGCTGGAGCCGAGGGCTTTCTATGTCGGCCCACATACCCCGCCCACTGGCCACAGTGAGTGGACCCCTGCCCACACGCTGTTTCTGTTTCCCAGGGAGAAGGATGGCATCCGGAAGGCCCGTGAGATCCTGGTGCGGCTGGGCCTGGACCCGACACAGGAGGACTGTGTGGCCACTCACCGGGTCTGCCAGATCGTGTCCACACGCTCAGCCAGCCTGTGCGCGGCTACGCTGGCAGCCGTCCTGCGGCGCATCAAGGAGAACAAGGGCGAGGAGCGGCTGCGCTCCACCATCGGGGTGGACGGTTCTGTCTACAAGAAGCATCCCCAGTGAGCCAGCATTCGGGGCCTCTGATAGACCTGACTCCACAGGAACCCGGTTTTGCACTGTGGGGTGGTGGAGATGGACCACAGAGTTGAGGTTCTTTGTAGAATAAAAGCTCCCAGTGGGGCAAGCGGGAGCTATGAGTGTGTTTTCCTTGGCATGGGTAGAGGCTATTTCTGAAGGCTGCCAACTAGGGCTTTACTCAGAGCTCTCCTGGCTTCTAGGGGCTCTTCTTCTGCACCCTCTTATTTCCAGCTTCTCTGGCTCACCTGGGTATTGATTTGATCCTGCCCTGCCCTCCATGGTTTGATCCCTTGGTCATAAGTGCTGAAATAGTCAAATTTCAGTTGGGACCTGAAGGATTTCTCTCAATTGTGCCCACTTACTATCCCATCATTTTCACCTAATATGAGTGCCAGGTCAGTGGGCCTTCATTAACTGAAGGTAGATGTGGAAGGTCTCAGCCATTCCATTCCCTAGGCTCCTAGTCCAAAGCTCCTAAAACTTTAAGCTGTACACGAATTACTTGGGGATCTTGTTAAGAGGTAGATTCTGATTCAGAAGGTCTGTGTTCAGCCTGAGATCCTGTATCTCGAACAGCCCCCAGAGATGCTGGTGGCCTATAGGCCACACTTGGAGTAGGCCCTGGGGACCATGGCTCCAAGCAACCACCACACGAGAATTTCTTGCTGAACACACCTATTATCTTTAGCTGTTCAGACACCTCTAGGATTGTTGGCAGAAATGGGCCAAAGAGAGGCCAAAGTCCAGAAGAGCATTTTGACTTTTTCCTTTTTGGGTCTTTCATAAGCAGCATCTAATGAAATGAAGGATGAAACATGAATAGTAGTTGGTGTCAGAATCACCTGAGGCTGATAAGTTGGGCAAAGGAACTGTGGCCTATGGGAAGGGAGTCTTCTGTGAGTGCATGCAGGCGACACTGGCTTCCCAGAAGGCCACCCTTCCTTTTAGCAGGGTGGTCGCAGTTGAATAGCTGAGCTTTTATACACTGACCCTTAACTTGGGAAAGAGTAGGGAGAGGATGTTTAGGGTGTCATTTGGGCTGAGGTGGTGAGCTACTGCCCCCACCATTTGTACCATTGACTCTAACTGTGGACACCCACCTCTTACCCCACGTCTGTGACTGCAGTTTCGCCAAGCGTCTTCACAAGACCGTGCGGCGCCTGGTGCCCGACTGCGACATCCGGTTCCTCCGCTCTGAGGACGGCAGTGGCAAGGGGGCAGCCATGGTGACAGCAGTGGCCTACCGGCTGGCCGATCAACACCGAGCCCGCCAGAAGACCCTGGAGTCTCTGAAGCTGAGCCGTGAGCAGCTGCTGGAGGTCAAGAGGAGGATGAAGGTAGAAATGGAGCGAGGTCTGAGCAAGGAGACTCACACCATTGCCCCCGTCAAGATGCTGCCCACCTATGTGTGTGCCACCCCTGATGGCACAGGTATGCCACCCAGCTCACCACAGGGTTCAGTCGCTGTGGGAGGACTCCCTTAGCCTTAGCATTGGGTGTTCAGGCCAGACTGTTGACCATGTTTCTTCAGCTCTAGTACTGGGAAATTCTAGTGTTCAGGGGTCCCAACCAAGGCATTCCTCTGCTAAAACTGAATGGTGATAATAGTAAATACTTAATGAAGGCTTACTATGTGTCAAGTGCTTCTCTAAGCATTCTACACATATTAATTCATTTAATTTTTAACCGTTAACAGAGATTAGTAGTTCATTTTGTTTGTTAACAAGCTACTACGTTTTGCACAAAACCTAGGCACAGAGAAATTAAGAAATCTGCCCAACTTCACACAGCTAGAAAAATGGCAGAGCTGGGATTCAAATCGGGAATTTTGGTTCCAGGGTTAGCTCTTATGAGGCCAGGGGTTGGCAAACTGAGGTCCATGGGCTAAATCTGACCCAGTGCCTATTTCTGTAAATAAAGTTGTATTAGTACACAACCATGCCCATTTGCCTACATGCTGTTTATGGCTGCTTTGCGCTATCATGGCCAAGTTGTATGGTTGCAGCAGGGACTGTGGCTCATAAGGCCTAAAATGTTTACTGCTCAGCCCTTTACAGAAAAAGATTGCTGAGCCCTGCTCTAGGTCTTGCAATCTAAGAAATGAAGGTCTTTTCCCAATTCAGAAAAATGATCACTGACCAGTCCAGTGTGGTACAGCGGGTACAGGTTCCAGAGATGGAGACTGGGACTCGGTCCCAGCTCTACCATCTTCAGGCTGTGTGGCCCTGAGCACAGCCAGATCTCTCTCCTCCATAGAGGGGAATGCAATGCCTCCCTCTTAGGGCTGCCTGAGGGTTGCATGGAAACTGTGTGTGACACACGTAGTGCGTTGTGACTGTCCTAAAAAGGAGGGTTTTCTCATTCTAGAAACATTTCCCTTCAGTTTCCTTTAAAGAGTTGGACTCTGTTGTTCCTTCTGTATTCTAGAGACTTATGTGAGGTGGCCTTTGATTTAGTACAAGTGGCGTGTCTAGATATCCTGGAGTATACTGTATCACCATTTCTTTCCTGTGTTCTGGAGCTCTGGAGCTCATTGTGACTCCTGGGGCCCCACAACTTGAATTCATTTGAGAACCACTAAGGAGCCAGCAGGGTTCTGGCCCCAGGGATCTTATTTTCTTTATCATTAGGTGGAGCTCACAGTCCGTCACCCTGAGGTTGTCCAGGGCCTCCTGGGAGAGCTCCCCATTAGGGGAAGGTGTTTAGACTGTCACTCTCTCCAGCCCCAACCCACCATCTTCCTGGGCTTATTTTCCAGAGAAAGGTGACTTCCTGGCCTTGGACCTTGGGGGTACCAATTTCCGGGTCCTGCTGGTGCGCGTGCGGAATGGGAAGCGACGTGGAGTGGAGATGCACAACAAGATCTACTCTATCCCGCGGGAGGTCATGCATGGCACAGGGGATGAGGTGAGGCAGGGTGGCACCTCTGGGAGGGGACCCCAGGAGACACCCACTTCTCACCTGGGAGGACAGTGCTTTCTCTGTTCACCCGTGGTCCTGGGGAGGGCTACATGGGCTAGGGCCCTGGGCTGGCCTTTGCTTAGGTGCATGCCTGAGCTGGCGTTTCTCCTGGGTGGAGGACTCGAGCTGGTGCTCAGACCCTGGTGGGGCAGCACGCCCGGGCCAGGGTTCCTCCTCTCAGAGCCCAATTTCTGCTTGCAGCTCTTTGACCACATCGTCCAGTGCATTGCCGACTTCCTTGAGTACATGGGCATGAAGGGCGTGTCCCTGCCTCTGGGTTTCACCTTCTCCTTCCCCTGCCAGCAGAACAGCCTGGACGAGGTAATAGTGCCTTCCTGGAGGACTCTCCTATGGGCTGTACTGACTCTGAACCAGCCAGAGTTTCGAGCAGGGGAGAATGCTGAGCTGAGAGGAAGAAAACAAGGGCATGAGTGACGAATCATGGGGAAGGGCTTGTTGATGGGAATGAGCAAGTCAGAGCTGATAGAGGTCAAGCAGGTAACAATCTTTGGGATAATGATGATGATGCTAATAATATCAACAACTGACATTTTTAAAGCATTTTATGCGAGGTACTCCTAGGCTTCCTGTGTGCGTAATCTCATTTAACCCTTAGAGCAACCATATAAGGTAGGTGTTTGTATACCCGTTTTGCAGAAAGGAGAACAATGTCTGTGGAGATGCCAACTATCTTGCAGGTCATATAGCTTGGGAGTGGCTAAGTCATGATTTCATTCCGGTTTCCTGACACCTGAGTCCATGCTGTCCATTATGCTCAGCTGCTCCTGAGGCTCCTGTTTTGAGCTCAGGACATTTCACTCCATCTCCCTTGGCTGCCCTGGTGTTTCTCTAGTGTCACCTTTGCTTTTCATTCCCTGTCACCTTGCCTCGGATGAATGAAGCAGGTTGTTGAAGAGCTGGTGCTCCCACATATTCTGGACATGGGTGTGTTGAAGCCTAGGAGAGCTGAGTAGGCAACGCCTAGGCTTACTCAGGGCAGATAATTGGTATGTTAGATATCAGAATACTCTTATTTAAGCAGTTGTTTCTCTCTGTCTCGATCGGTGTTCTAGAAGCTTACATGCTTGGTACAGGTGGACATATGCTGTGGATGGAGTTACCAGGGTACAAAGGGCATGGTTCCTGCTATAGGTGCCTACAAACAAACTGGACTGAGGAAGCAAGCTCAGAAAAGCAAGAGCTGCTCTTTGGAATGTGGCAGCAGTGGAATGATGAAGCCCTGAGGATGATGTTAATCTGAGCACATACCTGGAGGGCATGAGGAATACTTGGTCAGAAGAATGAGCTGCTGAGGAAGAAAGGCAGGCAGGCCTGGCAGTATGGAGAAAGGCATGTAGGTGGGAACAGTCATAGGTACGGTGGGCTTGGCCCAGTGGCGGGAAAAGGCCTGCGTTTCCAACAGCGTCCCTGGAACAGGAGGCCTTACGTTGCTCAGCTGAGTTTTGTAAATGCCTCTTACTCCTCCCTTCTGAGGGTTAAATTCACCACGTGCACTAGCACGTGCACTTCCTATGGTTTTAGGAAGTCCCGCAATAAAAACCCTGCCTAATCCAGTATTTCCCAACAGCTGTTAACATTTGTCCAGTGTTAGCTAGTCCAGAATTGCTTTTAGCTTTTCCAACTTCTTTGTCTCAACATATATTTTTTCAGTGTCAATGCATTGGGTTTTAAAGCCTTCACATTTGCATCAATTTACCAAAAGGACTTATCAAACGTGTATAAATATTTATGTGATATTTAATGAAACATTGCTTATTATAAGTCATTAGAAACAAACCAAGTTGTCCAACAGTGGGAAATAGTTAAATCATGAGTCATTCACTGCCTCATATCAGCAACTAGTTTTTTCAAGGAATTTCAATGATTTGGGAGAACACTCGTGGTAAGACTAAAAAAATATTTTTAATTGAAGTATAATCTCTATAATATAGAAATATACAAAACGTGATTAATAGGAAGATAAAAACATAACATTCCAGTGTATATGCTTCCAGACTTTTCCTACTGAAATATTTTTAACAGGCACTATCTTACTTTTCAAGTATAGCAACATGTATATATGTTTATATATTTATCTAGTGGCTCCCAAGGCATGTTAACTGTTTCTGTTAGTGCTTGAATTGTAAAATTCCAGGTCATTGTATTGGACTTTATACCATAGGTTCTAAGTTTCTGTAAGGAGCATGTATGCAGTCTAGAACTGTGAAAACTAAGAACAAATGAAGCAGAAGCCGGGTTTTGTCTGTTGTTGTCTGTAAGCTGGATTCTGCTCTGCTGAGATCACCCTGTTGATGGGAAAACCAGCAGGTGCTGAGGTCCAGAGGCCTCAAGCTGCCTGGGTTAGCTGGTGGCCACGGGCAGTTCTCCTCAGCTGTTGGGGCCTCTCCATGTCTTATTATTAAGGACCACCTGCAATAATGTAATTCGAACATTCTGTACGCTTGAAAGTGCCAAATACAAAATTTCATCGGAGACGTCAAGCTAATTTGTAGACAAGAAAATCAGGTGGAGAGAAGCACATAGTTGTTTGGATGTGGGTGTGTAAACCAGGCCACTGCTGAGATTGTACTTTGTTTTTCCAAATTTCCTGGGATCTGAACACAGCGGGACTTGTAAGACCAAACTCCTGGGCCATGAAATGCCAAGCTGGTTGGTATAAACAACCAAGCAAGTCATGGAGAAACAATACAAGGGGGTGGATAGTGAGCACACAGCCCACTTATAGGTTCTGATCTCTCAGGAAGGGGGCCTGGGGGTCCTTGGTGCTTGTTCCCTGATAGGCTATGGCAGCAAAGAGGGAATGAGGGAACAGTATAGGAAACAGTCCTCCATATTCAAAGCCGCCATGTATCTGCTCCTGGAGGGCCCTTTGACACAGCGAAGGGTACTTGTTCACTTCGTACTGGAGTTTGAAAATTTAGAGACACAAACCCGCCCCTCTGTACGATGTACAGGGCAGACTGCTTTTCCCAGTGAAAGAAACAAGCATCTAGAACTTAGTTCCTTGGCAGGGGCCATCGTATGGTGCTTATGAGCCCATCCATTGGAATTGCTGGGCCTGGGGGTGAGTCCTCCTCTCTTGCAAGCTGTGGGCCTTGGGCAAGTTACTCCAGAGCTACCGTTACCTGTAAAATGGGCATGATAATGATAAACATTCCACGAAAGTGCTGTGAGGATTAAACGTTGTAACACATGGGTTGTGCCTAGCCCAGTACCTGTTGCATAGTAGGCACTCCTAGTAGGTGAAACAGGTTTAGAATAATTTGTGGGTGAGATGATTGGTTTTTAAAGGGCATCTGTATAACCTGTGAGGTTGTGAACTAGAAAATGACCCAGGAGCCCTTCTCTGATATCCACATCCCTGCCCATGTGTGATTTTTAGAGCATCCTCCTCAAGTGGACTAAAGGCTTCAAGGCATCTGGCTGCGAGGGTGAGGACGTGGTTACACTGCTGAAGGAAGCCATCCACCGGCGAGAGGTGGGAGAGGCGTGACATGAGGCCCAAAGTGATCTGGGTGTTCAGAGCTGGGGGAAGTGTTAAGTGCAGTTGTGTTGGTCAAAGGGAGAGTTAACCTAGTTCTTCAGCAGTTGGTGAGTGTACGCTGTGTGTCAAGCCCTGCTCTTGGCAACTGGGGATTCAGGAACGCCCACAGAACGCTCTTGTTATATAAACAATCCCATGAGCTAATGTCAGGTGCTCTTGAGCTATGAAGGAAGATGAAGTTGGGTGAGGACAGAGTGAGTGGGCTGGGGAAGGGCAGTCTTTTAAACAGCATAACCAGGGAAGGTCTCTGAAGAGGTGATATTTGAGCAGAGAAAATGAGCCCTGCCTTATAAGCTTTAGATCCATTTAAATCTCCCTTGCAAGGGTCTGAAGGGAGAATATTGTGGTTCCTTTGTGGATTGGGATCTGCTGTTGCTCTCAGGAGTTTGACCTGGATGTGGTTGCTGTGGTGAATGACACAGTTGGGACTATGATGACCTGTGGCTATGAAGACCCTCACTGTGAAGTTGGCCTCATTGTTGGTAAGGACTCGGGCTGTCCTTCCTGTGTGGGGACACACAACCCAGGGTGGGAGGATGGCAAGTGCAGAGTGAGGCCCTGACTGACATCTCTTGATTGGCAGGCACGGGCAGCAATGCCTGCTACATGGAGGAGATGCGGAATGTTGAGCTGGTGGAAGGGGAAGAGGGGCGGATGTGTGTCAACATGGAGTGGGGGGCCTTCGGGGACAATGGATGCCTAGATGACTTCCGCACAGAATTTGATGCAGCTGTGGATGAACTTTCCCTCAACCCTGGCAAACAGAGGTAGGTACCCGACTGCATGTAGGCCCTGGTCTGTTCATCTCAGAGCTGAACAGTGATGAGTGATCTGGTCCTCCACAACAGCAAATCCCGGGACACTCATTCTCTTGAGATGTTAATAGAAGAGATTTCTTTGGAAAGGGCTTCTTGTCAAATACATCTGGAAAGTTCTGGGTTAAGTCCTTTTCCCCCTGCTGGACTGTGATGCTCTTGAAGTCCAATTGGGAAAACAAATCACAACAGTTATGTTGCAAGGAGAATATCATATAGGGAACTGGTCACACAGGTTTTAGAGGGATGAAAAGACAAAAAGGGGATGCTTTTTGAGGAGCAGTTAGTACATGTAGCAATCAGCTCCTACCCTGAGGACTAGGAGAACAGGTGGGAGAGAGTATTAAAACCTAGATCTGGAACTTGAGGAAAAACAGACAGTTGAACCACCTGCTGCCATCAGGGTGAAGAAGCATTGCTGGGGTGAGGCAGATAGGAATAGGAAGCAATAGAAGCAAACTTCTTTCTCCTCCATCCATCCAGTATATAGCACCCTTTACTGTCATACTGGACAAGGGGGTAGCCCCAGCATCACAAAGCCCCTGGTATGGTGGGATCTCATTAGGAAGAGGTTGCACGTAGTGTTTCCTAACTAGATTAATCAGGGACCATACTTCTGCAGAATATACTTTGCAAAATATTTGTTTATAGTAGAGGTCACAGGCTAAAATGCCTCCAGGAGCCAGGCAGGCAACATTAATGAAAGAAACAGGCTGGAGTAAGACAAGATTGAATGATGATGGGGTTTTTTTTTTTTTTTTTTTTTTTTTTTTTTGCGGTACGCGGGCCTCTCACTGTTGTGGCCTCTCCCGCTGCGGAGCACAGGCTCTGGACGCGCAGGCTCAGCGGCCATGGCTCACAGGACCAGCCGCTCCGCGGCATGTGAGATCTTCCCGGACCGGGGCACGAACTCGTGTCCCCTGCATTGGCAGGCGGACTCTCAACCACTGTGCCACCAGGGAAGCCCTGATGATGGGGTTTTGGTTGAAACTGAGAACATTGACTTTTTAAAGGCACTAGGTAGAGCCAGAAGACCCTCATGCCATTGAGTAGTCATGTTTCGTTCTAGTGGCCAGAACAGGGGTCTCCAGCTGGCACTAGTTACTTGAGCAATAAATGATTAGGCTGAAGAGAAAGCGTGCTAAATTCTCAGCAACGCAGGGGATTAAGACAGCATCTTACCCTTCTGGAAGTGTGGTGGGGTTTGGGTGTGCGTTCCTTCTTGAGGAGTTGGGAATAAGCCTTGGAAGGGAAATGAAACCACAAAATGGGGTCAATCTCAGGGAACCCCTTGGGCCTCAGGACACGTTTTACTGAAGGCTATGAGTCAGTATGTGTGGATGCCAGGAATCCTGCCTCAGTGAGTCAAATAGCATTTCCTTCCCACAAAGGGGAATTTGTATGCCTTCTACCTTCTAATGCGATGGGGGTGACGGAGCTGGTGTATCTCAGCACATCCCACCACCTTCCTTCTTAACCTCCATGAACATTACCTGCATTGCAGGTTCGAGAAAATGATCAGTGGCATGTACTTGGGCGAAATTGTTCGTAACATCCTCATCGATTTCACCAAACATGGGCTGCTCTTCCGTGGCCGCATCTCGGAGCGGCTCAAGACACGGGGAATCTTTGAAACCAAGTTCCTGTCTCAGATTGAGAGGTGAGAATTTAGGGCCTGGAATAGGATAGACTGTATATCCTCCTTTTCATGGACAGACAAGCTGGGATTTCCACAGTTGAAGTAAGATCAGGGTGTGGCTTACATAAAGGTCAGTTTAGTAGTTCACATGTTTGTATCTATATAGTGTTGTTTTAAAGTACGTTATGAACAGTTGGCATTTTAAGGGAAAATATATAATATTCTCAAGAAAAATCATGGTAAGCTGGATGAGCCTGTGCAAAGAAGTATTGTTGGGTTTTAGACCAATTTCAAAGGTAGAAAGAAATATAGCTGCTCATAGAATGTAAATTGGAACGCACGGAGGAAGATAACCCACTAAAGCACTTTATGCTTGGCAAAAGGGTTCTTCTTAACTGCTGGCTGCTGTAATAAGGCAACCAGGATTGAGTGAGGTTGGCATGTCAGGCAATGCAGAAACATGCCTTGTGGCGGCTCATTAAAGCAAAGCCTTCTTCCTCCAGTCTAATGGTGGAGAAGTCTGCTCCAAATTAGAATACTGAATTTCAGAGCCTTTTAAAAATTAATGCTGTGTCATTATTACTCTCATGCATATAGGAAAACAGGAACTGGTTGGCGTTCATGAGTGGGGCCCTAGGGCATCTGCACCAGTGAATAGAATATTGTTCTAGTTTGCATGTCTGTTTATTTTCTCCATATAGTTTTATTTATCTTTGTTTCATAAATAGGGCACAGGTAGATTTCAGACAACCCGGAGTGGGGGAGTAGAAATAGAACAGGCATTTAATGTTGGTGGGTGATGCCTGTTCTGCTGACCTGTGAACAATGAGAGATTGGACAGGAAAGGGCTTTGCAACTGAAAACTGTCGCATACGAGCATCATCACTGTCTTTACTGTCAATATTTCCAGATAAGTGGAAAACATGGACAGTGAATTTCCTTTTGTTTTGAGTGTCAGTTTTGTAGCAGCAGCGCTCTACCTTGCCTGGGCAAAGTGGCATAAGGAGCTGTTTCTTCGTGTTCTCTCTGTGAGGGTCAGTGAGATGAACACTAGTTCCTGAACTGAGTTTAAGAATGGAACCACCTCTCAGGGGCAGTGGCTTTTACCCCCAGCTCTCAGAAGGCCAGGTCCCCCAGAACCACTTGTGATGAAGGAGCCAGGCCCTGGAGTGGCAGGCCACCATGCCCTCTAGGTATGTGACTGACCACTCACTGTCTCCTCCTGGCCCAGTGACTGCCTGGCCCTGCTGCAGGTCCGTGCCATCCTGCACCACTTAGGACTTGAGAGCACCTGTGATGACAGCATCATTGTCAAGGAGGTGTGCACTGTGGTGGCGCGGCGGGCAGCCCAACTCTGTGGTGCAGGCATGGCCGCCGTGGTGGACAAAATACGAGAGAACCGTGGGCTGGACACCCTCAAAGTGACAGTGGGCGTGGATGGGACCCTCTACAAGCTACATCCTCAGTGAGTGCCTGATCTCCACTCTTCCTGCCCATCTTTCTCCCTCTTTCTCACCATTCTTTCCTTGCTTTCCTTTCTCTCTCTCTCTCTTTATTTTATGGCAAATTATCAGACGTTCCAAAGAGTGCATATAATATATATATATTATAGTTTAAAGATTAATAACTAGAAGTAGGTCTGTGTTTTACCACCCAGCTAGGAAGCCCCCTGTGAGCCCCTCCCAATTGCACCCTTCACTCCCTCCTACCATGAGTGAGTGCCGGGGTGATTAAGTCTATTGCTTTCTTTTCCCCCTCCATATATCTACGTATGCATCTACATTGTTTAGTTTTACTTAATTTTGAATTTACCATATGACATCTTTTCTTTTGTTGACTGGCTTTTCTCACACCACATTTATGGTTTTGAGATGCATCCACACTGAAGTCTGCAATCATAGTTAATTCATTTTCAAGGCTGTATAGCATACCTCTGAATGACTATACTATAATTTATTCTAATGATGGATATTTGGGTTATTTCTAGGTTTTGACTATTACAAGCAGTGCTCCTGTCAACATTCTAGTAAATGTATGCCGGAACTCTGGATCAAGATTTTTTTCTACAGTCTAGGGTAGCGGTTGGCAGATTATAGCCACAAGTGTTTTTGTAACTAAAGTTTTACTGGAATACAGCCACACCCACTTGTTTATGTGCTGTCTATGGCTGCTTTCGGTTATAACAGCAGACCATATGACCTACAGAGCTCAAAATACCTATCGTCTGGCCCTCTGTAGAAGAAGTTTTCCACCCTCACCCGTGGTATGGAAGTACTGAATTCCCTTTTCTTTTTACTCTTTTTCCTGTCTTTCTCCATCTCTTCTCCCTTTTCTCCTCTCATCACTATTTCTCTTCTCCTTTCTTCCCTCACTTGCATATGTTGAATAAATTGTTTTAAAATTAGGAAGTGCCTCAGTCCCTCTCCCCTAGAAGCTCTTCAACTAAAAGTTAAAAGAATAGAGCTGTGCCCCTTGCCTGGACATGAGGTAGGATGGAGAGACTCATCGATTGAATTGTCACCTGCTCTCACCATGATTGTTTCAGGGAGATGAGAAACTTGCCCAGAGTCTACACAGTTAGTGAAAAGACTGGACCTTGAAAAGTTCCAAGTTTCTCTTGTTGATGATCAGTGTCATTGTGAAAATAGGAACCTCAGTCCCAAGTGAGGGTCAGAAGGGGGACAGAAGTCTAGCCACCAGCACTGGGGCTTGGTGTTAGGAGCCTCTGTTCTCAGCTCTGCAGATGGGGAGGAGCAACTTGTCCCTGCTCTGGTGGGGAGATGATGACGAACGTTTTCTTCATCTAGTCCCATATCAGGAAGAATCTGTGATTTCTGTTCTCAACACACCCTCCTAAGTCTGCTCCTTTTGCCTTTAATGACATTTTGGGTTAGATATGAATCTGATGTGAGTTAATACCTCTGGAAAATAATAGAATATCACACATGTGGCGCTTCATCCTTCCCTCCAGAGTTGATGAACAGGTTATATATACTCTTCTGCAAGGTATGCTTGTGGCGTCCACGACTGTTGAACTTCTCTTTCACTGCTTAGTTTTAAGAACACAGCTTGCCAGAATCTCAGACTTTTGTCCTAGAGTTGAATCTTAGCTTCCCACTTGCCCACTGTGACATAGAATTTGGGCATGTTGCTGGTCTCTCCAAGTTTCAGTTTTCTGAAACACCATACATAATGTTTCATACATGGTAGCTGTCATCCTCTTTCCCATCTCAATTATTCCTGGGTTTCCAGCATCACTTCTTAGGGTCCCATCTCTGAGGACACAAGTCAATTGTGACTAAGGTATTTTTTTTGTCTTCTTCCCAACTTTTCCAGCTTTGCCAAAGTCATGCATGAGACGGTGAAGGACTTGGCTCCAAAATGTGATGTGTCCTTCCTGGAGTCGGAGGATGGCAGCGGGAAGGGTGCGGCTCTCATCACTGCTGTGGCCTGCCGCATCCGAGAGGCTGGACAGCGGTAGAGCCCCTGACATTGGAAGGACTTCCTCTGGTTTCCCTTCTTTCCTGCTTTAAATTATAAGTTGATCCCTTGTGTCAGAGACAGACCCCTTGGCTTTTCCTTGGCAGAGAGGACCTTATTGGACTGGGTTTTGTCTCTGTCTACTCACTGTAGAGTTTGGTACCCAAGGCTTAGCCCTCCTGAGATAAATACAGTTTGAAGTAAGGATTTGTTCCCACTTGTCACAACCATTACCATGGGTTCTTTTAAAACTTGAAAAAAAATTTAACCTTTAGTAATCCCCCTGGCCAAATTCCATGTCCCTGTATAACCCTACAGGGTGGGGACACTAATGAAAAAATACGGTTGCTTCACCTTGGAGCCTGAACATGACATTTCTAGGTGGAGAGCATCCCCCAGCATGGAAGCTGATGCTATTTCTCCTCTCAGAGATCTGGGAGGTCTCCACTGACTTGAGCCTGATTCTCCCATAGGCTGGGAGGAGGGGCGGTAATGTAGGGGAAACCCATGGATAGCCATGTGGCAGCCCCTCTTCAACCTCATCTTTAAGCGTTTGCCTAGTGGGTTCCAGTGGATGCTGTTCCTGGAATCAAAGCATCCTGAGTCTGAGCAAGCAAAACCAAAGCTAAGAGTCCTGTGAGTGGGCTTGTTGTCACATCTCCTTGTGGGTTCACAAGTCATCCATAAGCAGTGGACCTTTGGGGGAGGGAAGACTTTTTGGTCTGTTTAAAAATTTTTTCCTGCAGAGGTGGAAACACTGTATTTTCATTTTAATTTATATTTGAAATTTATTTAGTTCATGAAGTACATCTGCTCCTTCATTTTGACACTGTACGTAACGGTCGGTTGTATGTAACGTATTTATATGTTAATTTGTTATGTCTGTAAATACACAGGGTCTCATTAGTAGATCAGTGTAGTTAAAGGATGGAAGATGAAGATACTGATTGGTTCCTAGAAATACCTCATTCATCTTCAGGAAAAGAAGGAAGGCCTCTTTAGGGTGAGCGAATGGCCAAGCAGCTCCTTGCCAGCTCCTTTCCCTGCAGACTCAGAAACTTGGAAGGTGGCTGGGGACAGAGTGAAGGAGGCTGGGGCTATGGATTGAAGAAACCACGCTAACTGGCTGCTCAGTCTAGGGACTTTCCTGGAGCCATATTACATGAGATGCTAACAAAGGAAACAGGAATCATTTCAAATAGACTCTGCTTAGAAATCTTCATCCTTAGGGCAGTTATTAGTATTTTAAACCTCTCTAACAATACAAAGGAAGCCACCAAAAACATTGAAAAAATTGTCTAATTGTTGATAGCAAACCGAACCAAAACAAACAATCAAACCAACGAAACTTCAGGGACAACACTTTTGGTGGATTTGTGCCCTCCTAGCAAAGTTCGCCTTCAATTTGTTTTGTAAATGTTCTACAAGAGGTGTTGTCCACAGACTTCCTTACACTGAGCTGTTTTTACAAGAAGTGTTTATTTCAAACTGCTTGGTGCGGGGTTGGGGTGGTGGTGAGGGGAGACATAAAACCTTCCTTACCCTGCTGTTTAGAGTGCAGTTAATTCTGAATCTGAAAGCCCACTTCTGCCCTAAAATGATCACACCCCCACACGTTAAACCTGAATACTTCATAATAAAGAGGGGATGGCCTTTTAACAATGTTGAGTAGGATACGAGGATCAAAACAGAAAAATGGAAAGACGCAACTCAACAGCACCCAATTTTTGCACATTTATCAAACTTGTACTGGAACAGTGTCTAGATTTGTGTCTCATTAAAGGATGCCCGAGAAATAGAAATGAACCTTAACTTTTAAACTTGAAAATTAGGCACCATCTATGAAATTGCACATTTCTAAAAGGTAGAGCTGTGTGTGTGGCTATTTAAGATGTGTCCTTGGTTTCCAAAAAGGAAAGCTGGAAAATGCAGTTTGAATGTTTGTGTTCCCACAGTTAGGTGACAGTTCCTTGCTGACGCTGCTTTGCCCGTGTAAATACATTGCCTCTCAGTCTTGTACTGGGATGTGCTCAATAGCAGATCATCTCAAATCCTTGAGCCCTCAGTCTAGTGAAGATGTTGTCATGTACAATAAAGAACTAGTTGAATTAACTGTGTGATGTTAACTATTAATAAATTTTAACATTTTTCAAAATATTCAGTGTGTGATTCGTGAGCATTTTTCAAGAGTGCAGTCATCTTTTGAGCATATTAGTACTTCCTGGCCCGTCTGAGTAGTTGATGAGTGTTTTGATTTTGACTATATGTGCTTGACAGGCATGTAGCTAACTCTTGGCCTTGACCCCAGATATTTCTCACTCCAGAAACACAGTCCCAATGGAACGGGAAGGTAGGTGACTTTTCCTAGGCCGTCTTTGAGCCCCTAGATCTCAAGCACCACTGAAGAACCATGGCTGGCCCAGCAGTCTACTGGCTGAGATGTAGCAGAACCCTCAGAGACTCTGGGTAGTCTCCGTATAGGCATATGTGTTTCACATTCAGGATGTAAAGCCCTTACTTATATGAGCATCTAAAAAGCACTTGCCTCTGTCCTATCCTTACAGTCTTTCAAACCCTCTCCTTAATAAGCAAAAGACAAACCTAGGAAATAAACTTCTTACAAGTTCCTGGTGATACCCACTGACTTTGACATGGCCCTGTTTGACAATAACTGAAGGGGGAGGCAGATCAAGGCTAACAGAATGCTAGAGATAGCCAAAACACAAAATTCAACCTAGCTAGTGGTAAAGGAAAAGAAATTTAAATTAGACCCTATTTTTATGACTTCAAATTGCTGAGATTATAGGAGCATTCTCATATACTATTGGTGGAAATGCAAGGTATAATTATTTAGGAGGGAAATAGTCAATATCCATGTTTTGTGTAATTTTCTAGACATTTGTGCAGAGGAAGTACACATAGTTGGAGATCAAGATTTAGCTTTAAGGGTACTGGCGACTGTATAACTTAAAATAACAAAATAGGGGAACTCCATACCGTGGGTCTGCCTACCTTGTACCAGGGTCCGGTCAGGAAGACAATCGACTCCAGTTATTTCGAACAGATTTTAACACAAGGACTTGGTTATGCAGGTGATAGGAGAGCTGAGAAGTCCCACAGTATAGAGGAGCAACCCAGAGATTAGCAACATCAAAAAAACCCACTTCTATCCCAACGGCTGGGCCAGATTCCGAAAGCTGGAACCACAGAGCTGGAGTGGGAGGTGGTTAGAAATACCCTGTCTTCTCCCTCCCACCCTCTAGTTTTCTGCAGTGTCTCCCGTTGACTGACCCTACCTGTGAGGCAGGGGAGGGTGGGACCTGGAGCTAAATAATAAGTGAGGTGCATGTACCCTGTAAAACCATTACTGTGTTACTGAAGGATATTTGGTATCATAGAAAATGTTGACAGTATGCTGAAAGTATGTTACAAACAGTATGGGGCCTTAGCCCCATTCCTCAGCAGCCGTCCGTCAGATTTCCCCACCTCTGCGACTTGGGCACCCCTGTGGGGCTCTGGAGCAGGCCACTCTGCTGGGCCTGCCAGCTGCTCAGGGCAACTTTGGCAGCACCGCCCTCCTTAGGTCGCTGCTGCTCCATCACAGAGCCTCGGAGAAGAGCCCTCCCTTTTCCCAGTGGGGCTCCTGGGTGGACATAGACCCTTACTTCCCCATAGATTATAATACTAGACAAGATGCTCAGAAGGGAGTTTTCTCAGGTTTCTGCGCTCAGAGACCCTGAAAGCCTCTGGGCCACCTGTACTCATGGGTTTCCCACAGTCTTCTCCCTACCCAACTCCCACCTCCTCTGTAGGGCTCCTCACCACTGGGAAATCTATTTCCTGCACCCAGGTTGCTTCCAGCTTGGAAATAGCTTTTCCAGCCTCTGCCAGCCTGTCTTACCTTTCACTCCCTTCTTTGTTGCTTTGTTTTCATTTTTGGGGGGCACCAGGGGCAGAAGGCTAGATTACTTCACACCCCGCCCCCCCTCAATTCAAGGCATTTTCTAGTCTTTGCAAGGAGCCTTCTTGCTTTTTTATTTTCTTATTGCCTTTTATCCTCTTGTCCATTCTCCACTCACAAGTGGCAGCCATGTTATTGTATTGATGTGCAGTTTATTTGTGTGTCTTGTGTGCGTGCTTTTTTAAAATTAATTTTTATTGGAGTATAGTTGCTTTACAATGTTGTGTTAATTTCTACTGTACAGCAAAGTGAATCAGTTATACGTATACATATATCCCCTCTATTTTGGATTTCCTTCCCATTTAGGTCACCACAGAGCACTGAGTAGGGTTCCCTGAGTTATACAGTAGGTTCTCATTAGTTATCTATTTTATACATAGTATCAGTAGTGTATATGTCAATCCCAATCTCCCAATTCATCCCACCCCCCTACCGTTCCTCACGTCTCTACAAATGACCCAATTTCTTTCGTGTTTTTTTTTTTTTTTTTTTTTTGCGGTACGTGGGCCTCTCACTGTTGTGGCCTCTCCCGTTGCGGAGCACAGGCTCTGGACGCGCAGGCTCAGCGGCCATGGCTCACGGGCCCAGCCACTTCGCGGCATGTGGGATCTTCCCAGACCGGGGCACGAACCCGTGTCCCCTGCATCGGCAGGTGGACTCCCAACCATTGTGCCACCAAGGAAGCCCCAAATCCTTTATTTTTATTATATGTTCTTGTTGATTATTACAAGGATTCTTGGCCTCAGCACTGTTAAGATTTGGGGCTGGATGTGAGGGCTTTGGGGCTTTGTTGTGAGGGCTGTCCTGTGCGGTGTAGGGTGTTAGCACCATTCCTGTCTTACACCATCAGATGCCCATAGCAACCCTTCCCTTCAATGTCTGAAAATGTCTTCAGACATTGCCGAAAGTCCTGTGGGAGTGAGATACCCACATAAAACACTGAACCCAATATTTTGTCCCAATTATTGTATGGGACATGTTTAATTATTTATTTCTTATCTAAAATTCAAATTAAACTGGGTATCCTTTTAAATGTTATTTGTCCAATTTATCAGTCCTACCTGAGAGGCAAAATCACTCCTTGCTGGGAATCACTGGTGTAGAGAAAAGTTAGGAATTTGTGTATGTTGATCTTGTTTCTGATAAACTTGCTCAATTTTATTATTAATTGCAGTAGGTTATTTATTCTGTTGTTTTTTTCTATGTAGATTACCATACTTTTAAATAAATAATTTGTTTTATTTTTCCATTCAGTTGCTAAAACTTTTTGTTTTCTTTTCTTACCACATTGATTAGGATCTCTAGCACTGCTGTACAGTAGCAGTAATAGTACACTTTTTAAAAATTTCTTTTTTATTTACTTATTTATTTTTATTTTTGGATGTGTCGGGTCTTAGTTGTGGCACACGGGATCTTTGCTGCCGCACGCAGGCTCTTTGCTGTGACGCGTGGGCTCCTCTCTAGTTGTGGTGAACGGGCTTCTCTCTAGTTGTGGCATGTGGGTTTTCCTTTCTCTAGTTGTGGCACATGGACTGCAGAGTGCATGGGCTCTGTAGTTTGCAGCAAGCGGGCTCTCTAGTTGAGGCACGCAGACTCAGTAGTTGTGGCGCGCAGGTTTAGTTGCCCTGCGTCATGTGGGATCTTATTCCCCTACCAGGGATGGAACCCCTGTCCCCTGCATTGCGGGGTGGATTCTTTACCGCTGGACCAACAAGGAAGTCCCAGTAGTACGTTTTTGTCTCCTTCCCAATCTTAAAAGAAACGTGCCTAAATTTTCTCCATTGAGAAAAATGTTTGATGTCGGTTTTAGGGTACCAATTTAAGGAACTTCTTTTTTCTATTCCTAGTTTGCTAAGATTTTTTTTTATTATAAAATCTTAAGCAGATGTTGTACAACATTAAAGGCTTTTTCTGCATCTATTGAAAGAGATGCATGTGTTTTCTCCTTTAGGCTTTACTGTAATAAATAGCATCAATGTGTTCTCTGGAAAATCTTCCTTTATTGCTGGGATAAATTATATCTTTTAGTACATTGTTGGATTAGTTCACCTGGTATTTTATTTTTTGCATTCTCATTCATAAGTGAATTATTTTTTGCATTCTTATTCATAAGTGAAATGAGGCTATCATTTTTTTCTTTTGTATTGTCCTGATCTGCTTTTAAATAAAAATTACATAACTTCACAAAAAAGGCCGAGCAGTTTTCTCTCTTTTTTCATTTACATATGTGAAAGTATGCAGAATAGATTACTGAATCCTCTGTGTTTCAATAGTTATTAACTCATGGCCAGTCTTATTTGGTCTATAGCCGCATGCTCATCTCCTCATATTATTTTGAAGCAAACCTCAGACATTTTATCATGACCACTACAAATGCTCTGGTATAAAGATAAGAACTCTCTTTTTCCAACCTATCCACAATGCCATCACCTCCTCCCCAAATACTCATAATTCCTCAATGTCAAGAAACACCGAGTCAGTTTTTAGACTTCCAATTGTCTCATAAATGTCAATACAATTTTTAAAAATAAGAATCCAAACAAAATCTACATGTTGTGCTTGGTCACCTGTCTTCTAATCTCTCATAGCCTTCTGCTGTCTTCCAACTCTGTTTTCCTCTCTTCTGAAGAAATCGCATTGTCTAGAGTTTCTCATGATTGCATCTCTAGTTTGGCATGCTCCCCTGTTCTCTGTATTCCTGTAAATTGGTAGTTTAATCTCAATTCTTGATCAAATGTATTGATAGATTCAGTATTTTAGCAAGACTACTTCAGAGTGGTTCTTGCATTATTCTTTTATTTTTATGTGTCTGTAATTGTTCCCCTTTTATTGTATATTTGCATATTTCAATGTATAATGTCTCTTTCTCACCCCTTTTCTTGATCAATCTTGCCAGAATTTTATTTCATTAATCTTTCCAAATAATTAGCTTATGAATTTTGTTAATTTTTTTTCTCCTTCATTTATTTTTCACCGTATTTTTTTCCTTCTTGTTTCTTGAGCTTGCTTTGTTGCTCCTTTTTCAGCTTCTTAAGTGAACTGTTCAGCTTATATTTGAAGTTATAAATTCCCCTCCATCTACTGTTTTTAAGTCCCACAAATTTTAATACATTGCCATTTCACTGGAATTCTAAGTAATTAATGTGGTATATGCTTTTTTTTTCATCTTATAAAATTCAATACTCTCTTATTTAGTTTCCAGTATTTTTTTTTTTTTTTTTTTTTTTTTGGTCAACGTTGGGTCTTTGTTGCTATGTGCAAACTTTCTCTAGTTGTGGTGAGCGGGGGCTACTCTTCATTGTGGTGCACAGGCTTCTTACTGCAATGGCTTCTCTCGTTGCAGAGTGTGGGCTCTAGGTGCGTGGGCTGCAGTAGTTGTAGCATGCAGGCTTCAGTAGTTACAGCACGTGGGCTCAGCAGTTGTGGTTCATGGGCTTAGTTGCTCCATGGCATGTGAGATCTTCCCAGACCAGGGCTCGAACCCATGTCCCCTGCATTGGCAGGCAGATTCTTAACCACTGCACCATGAGGGAAGTCTCCAGGAATATGTTTTTAAACTATCTTTTTGTTATTCTTTTCTAATTTTTTTGCATTATGGTCTGAGAACATGGTCTGTTTGATATTCAATATTTGGAATTTGTCAAGTCTTCCTTTGTGTCCTAGTATATGGGCAATGCTGTAACCCTTCTAGAGGTATCTAAAAACTCTGTATTTCTCTGGTATAGTGCATAAACTTAAGCAAAGAGAGAGAGGCACAAGCACAGAGGCAGAGTGACTGTGGATAAGTTCTAGATGATTAACATAAGTTACTTCTGAGTTTCTTGGTGGTAAATTATAGATGGCCTTTGTTTTCTTCTTGGACAGCAGTTTTTGTTTGTCTGTTTCCTAATATTGAAATGAATGTCAAAGATTTCACATGGCACTCACTGCCCTAGGTTGGTAAGAGCACTGGTATGGACAAAGGATGACATGTGCCACTGTAGATTGTGTGGATGACTCATCTGGCCTGCCATCCTGCTCTGTAAAATGAGGGGATTTAAGCTCCTCACTCAGTTTGAACTTTTGTGTTCTGTTGTTTGTAAGCTCCGTCTGCTGCTGGTGTGGTTACCCGAAAATACTTGCACCTTGGTGGTCATCCAGGCTTAGGTACAAGCATCGTAGGAAACCTCACAAAACAGGCCCTCAGGGTCCCACCCACAGGCAGTGGGGGCGGGGAGGAGGCATTCCTCTCTGCATTAGCAGGAGATGATGTGGCCTTTTGCCTTCTATCATTTAGTGATAAACACGTTTCTTTCTCCCATGATGGTCTCTGTTCTCCAGGCTGCAAAACCCTTTCCAGGGAATGCAGGCATGAATGGTGCCAATTGGAACGTGGAAATAAACAGGAATCAGTACCCTTGGCAGTGCTGGGACTTCAGGTCCGCTGAGGAACAAATGTGTACTTTCTGTTTTATTAAATGTTTTCCTTCTTAATAAGCAGTGGGAAATGCCAGAACAATCTGCAGCTGCTTGCTGACCCTGGGGACTGGGAAGGGTGCGTTTCTGAGACTCTATTTTTAGTTTACTCAGTCATGCCAGAAATATCCTCACCTTGGGGTGCCAGAATTGCCCCAGGGACCAGCTCTGCCTTCTATCTGGGTGGGACCAAGCAGGACCAAGTGACGCTTTCCTTGGCAACTTTCTACAAATTTCCAGGCCTCAGATGTTGCCATAAGGCCATTTCCCCATGCTCCATACAGCAAAAACATCTGGAAAATGACCTTTGTACATTTGCATTATTTAATTTATATACATTACGCAGAAGCAAGTATGAATTTTCTTCACAACATTTGGATGCAAGAAATGTCACAGTACTGAAATTAGCTCTGAGCCCTCCCTCACCAAGAGAATGAGATGTCCAATGTCAAGTATTATTAGGGTGCTTTTCCCCTCCTAAGGATGAAGCAGGAATCCCTGGGAGGGGACAGTCCAGTGGCACCTGAGAAAGGCCTCTAGTCTTTAAGCACACTGTTTTCTGAGCCAGCCCAGCCTGTTGGAGAACCCCTGCTACCTGGAGCCTGTCACAGCCCTGCCCAGAAACCCATCCCATCTCGCACCAGATGCTGCCCAGCCCCTGCTGAACATATGGCAGCCCTGGAGGCCATACTGGCACCCCATGCCTGGGCTGTCAGGAGCTCTGCCTCGGAGACACCCTGTGTGGTTGGCTGTGGGGGCATGTGGGGACTGGCCCCGCTGCGGGAACCATCCCACCATTCTCTTCCTGATGATCCCTGTCCCAAAATTCCTCTTTGGGTCTCTGATTCACTTTCAAGACTGGAAGCTGCTCCAGCCTTAGGCACTGGATGGATATTTTTTATTTAGATTCTCCAAACAGGCAGATTGATTTAAAATTGTGTGTGTTTCCTTTGCTTCCTACGTTATAGACAAGATTTCAAAGGAGGAGGGGATGGGGAAGGGAGGAGGGAGGAAGAAGTTGCTAAGAAGGCTTGTCCACTCCTGGTGAGAGTAGTGAGGTATAGGGAGAATGGGCAGAGGGCTTTGTCTGCCATGTGTGTTCAGGGCACTGTGCAGCTGCTCACTCCACCATCAACTCTAGTACCTCTGTGTTCCCATTTTGCATATCCCCATCCTGCATAGGTGCTCCCAACAGAACCCATCTACAGCTAGAGAGGACTGAATATCTTAAAGAGATGGCCAGACTTCTCAAGGTAGGTGGTTCACCCTGGACAGTCTAAAAGAAAAGCCACAGTGGTGTACTGTAAATCAATAACAACTCAATAGTCAGTTAGGTTTATTGTAAATCAATAATTTAGATTTCCCACCTGAATGCTGTAGTGAGAGCAGAGAGCAGGCTGGCTCTGAAGCAGTGCACTCTGTGAAACTTGCGCCTGGGTAGCCTAGCCTCTCACTGACGTGCTTGGGGCCTCGCCTGGCTTTGTTTCGAATACAGTGACTTTCAAATTCTCTTCCCTCTGTGTTTATGGAAACTCTAGAGTTCTCATTTTTCTCCTGCTCACACTGTTTCTTTCGCCTTTATATCATTGTCTCTTCTGGCTCTCTAGAATAAATTTTTTTGCTGATGATTCAATGCTGAATCCTGACTTATCTGTAAATTGGATGAGGGATACTTTTGTAGAAGGCTAGGAAAGGACATTTAATCAGAGTGTGGAACGGGGAGAGCTATGTAATATTTCCCACTGGCAACACTAGGCAGAGTGAGGTCAGGGATCAGTACCACCTCCACCAAAAGCTAAAGGAGAGGCCTCCAGGCCCCTCATTGCACAAGTCCACTGTCGCTGGGCAGAGCCTGCCCCAAATAGGCAGAGCAAAATCTTCTGTCCACTAGCTCCAGCATCCACCCTGCGTAGGGTCAGTGGGAAAACACACCTCACATGACAACTCTGATTTCATCAGTCAGTGTTTCAAACATTCCTTTCCTAGAGTTCTTTTCTCTTCTATTGCCCCAACATCTTCAGACTGCCCGGAACTTTCTTTCTCTGATCTAATCATTCACTCCTTCCTCCTCTCAACCCTTCCTCTAGGCCCCCTGGAACTCCACAACCAGTAAATTACTCCAGATGGCCAACCTCATATCCAGATGTTCCCTCTCCCTCTTGCCTCAACTCACTCATTCATTCAGTCATTCAACACCCGGGTTAGAGAACCTTCAGGTGATATGCAATGTCTGCATATGAAACTTGATTTAGTAACTCAGTCTCATACCTCGAATGAACGGGCTTTGTGGTAGTTGTGATAATATTATATTTTATAGCTCATGTAATCATTTTTCTAGCCCCTGCCTCTTCTTATGGAGTAAATGAATGCACACAACAGGCATTACTCCTTGCCTTGAGTGTGGGGCTGTGAAACTTTTCAGATGTATGATTCTTGGTTATATAATAATCAAAATACAGTGATATTTTGAAATACTTGGCAAATAATTTCATTTATCCAGGAGGATAGCTGTCACTGATAAGGAAAGCCTTCGGGCAGTCAATACAAATGCAGTAGGGTATCGCTGGAAGCCAGGTACTTTTCATATGTCATATGCCATTCCATTTATTCCTGTCAACCACACTGCCTCCACCCTGTCCCCACACAATTATAGCAGAAGTGATTTGCCTAAGTTGAGCTCTGTTACAGAGGGATGCTCTGTCTGAGGATTCTCTCCAGTCTCTCAGCATGATTTTTAAAAACTGGATAAATGGATACAAGAAAGAATGAAGGACAGATAACAGCCCTATAGCACATAGAAGGATGATAAACAAAAGTCAAAAACTCAGGCACATGGACACAACAAAGCAAAGGACTTTAAGACACTTTGGAGGGGAGGGCTGGCAAGCAGCTCCACTTTATATAGCTCACTAGGTTCTGAACTTATCCTTACACTAAATTAGGGTGGAAAATATGCCACTAAATAATGAAAATTACAAAGAATCAAAAGAAATGAGATGATTATTGATGTACTCTATTTAAGAAAACAAGAACATAAAGAAAGAAATCAAGAGCATAAGTTTTGACATTAAGAACATTTAAAAAATGATTATTAAATTAAAGATATTTTACCTTTTAAGCCTCTAATAAATGTAGCCACTTTCCCCTATATTTAAAAAATAAATATCATTTAATACATGAAAAAATTATATATTTTATAAATTATATGATAAAGCTACTTTATGAAGAGGAAGATAAAAAGGTTTTGTACAAGCATATTACCTTTATCTAAATGAATATAAAGACTAAATTATAAAACTTCTTGATAGACAGAAATCATACAACTGTATTGAGTTCTATAATGCAGTTTCCCCATAGCATAATACTAATTAGAGACAATGTATACAATGCATTGTCTGCACCAGACACTCAATTATAGAATATGATCTTCATTCTGAATTCAGCTCCAATGGTAATGCATAATCTCTAATTATTTTGTGTTTCATGGACCACTAAGGAAAGTACCAAATTCTGAATTCTAAAATATTCATTTTAGCAATTTTACTTTCTCGAGACAAATCATGATCACTCTTTTCTCTATTTTGAAATGAGGTGAAGTCATGTTTATAATAATGGGAATAAAAATATGGAATATAATATGGAATAAAAATAAAGTGAAAATATTTTTAAAAAAAGACCTTACAAATCATTGTAAGGCTGTTGGAACCTGCTCCAAGTGAAATGAGAAGTCATTGGAAATGGTTTTGAGCACAGTAATGCCAAGAGCTGAGTTATGTTTTTAAAAAGAGCACATTTGCTGCCATGTAGAGAATAGGCAGACACAGAAAAAACAGTTATGAGGCTATTGAAATAAATCAGGTGAGAGATGATAGACCAGGCAGGTAGCAGTGCCAGAGGTGAGAAGCTGTCAGAGTCTGGATGCGTTTTGAAGATAAAGTCAATAAATTTGCTAGTAGAATAGATAGGGAATGTGAAAGAAAGAGAGGATCAAAGCTGACTCAAGGATTTTGGCCTAAGTAACAGGAAGAATGGAGTTGTCATCCACTGAGATGGGGAAAGCACTAGGAGAGGGGCAGGTTTTGAGGAGAAAAGAGATCTATTTTGAACCAACTCAGGAGCAACAGTCACCTTAGCACCCAGATTATGGTCTTCAAACATCATGTCCCAGGTTTGCTTATCCCAGATCAGGGGCAGGAAATGTAGATGATCCTGGGGCATCTTGAAACATCAGGTAGCCAGGAAGTTATCAAAGACAATTATGATCCTGGCAGAAGGACTAAACCATTCGCTAAAGGTGGGATAATGGGAGCATCAATAAGGATCAGACTGCAATGGATTTAAACATCATCAAAGATGTTTAAAACAAAGATGTTTATGATGATATGGAAATTGTTCTCTTAACTTGTTTGTGTTGGAAAATGATAGGGGACCAACCCATTATTCTGAAAAGTGGTTAATAAAAGGAAAAAATCAAGCATTTATCCTGCTTTTCCTATATAAACTATACCATAGGGTAACAAAATAGTAGATGAGGGTAAGTTTCTCTTCACAGAAGTATCCCAGCTAATGAATGAAAAAGAATGATAGAATTTGAATATAACCATTTGACAATATTAATGAGGTATTAGGCCCAGGCAATGAGCATAAACTGCTCTGAATATGACAAAAAGAGAGAGAAACAGGCATTGTGTGCCTCCTGATGGAAGGCTGAACATCCATGCCTAGAATCCAAATACCAATTTGCAGGTAATACAGAAGAGTGTGGGACATGTTAAACTAAACCATGGGGTGCATTCAGCAAAATCCAAAATGAGGAAACTTCTGTGGAAGAAATGGCCTTGTTTCAACAAGTAAGCTGAAAAGAAAAAGGACAAGAGGAAGAACCTGTAGATTAAAAAAGACTTAAAATATATATCAAAAAATCACAAGGCAGCTTCAAGATGGTGGAGGAGTGAGACCTGGAGATCCCATTCCTCCCCAGAAATACATCTGAAATACATCTACATGTGGAACAACTCCCACTGAACACCTATTGAACGCTGGCAGAAGACCTCAGACCTCCCAAAAGGGAAGAAACTCCCCACGTACCTGGGTAGGGTAAAAGAAAAAAGAAAAAATAGAGACAAAAGAATAGGGACGGGACCTATACCAGTGGGAGGGAGCTGTGGAGGAGGAAAGGTTTCCACACAAAAGAAGCCCCTTCGCGGGCGGACAAGGGGTGGGGGGTGGTGGGGGTGGTGGTGGCAGGGAAGCTTCGGAGCCACGGAGGAGAGCTCAGAAACAAGGGTGCAGAGGGTAAAGCGGAGGGATTGCCGCACAGAGGATCGGTGCCGACCAGCACTCACCAGCCTGAGAGGCTTGTCTGCTTACCCGCCGGGGCGGGAGGGGGCTAGGAGCTGAGGCTCGGGCTTCGGAGGTCAGACCCCAGGGAGAAGACTGGGGTTGGCTGTGTGAACACAGCCTGAAGGGGGCTAGTGCACCACAGCTAGCTGGGAGGGAGTCCAGGAAAAAGTCTGGAACTAAGAGGCAAGAGACCATTGTTTCGGGGTGCGCGAGTAGAGGGGATTCAGAGCACCGCCTAAACGAGCTCCAGAGACGGGTGCGAGCCACGGCTATCGGCGCGGACACCAGAGATGGGCATGAGACGTTAAGGCTGCTGCTGCAGCCACCAAGAAGCCTGTGTGCAAGCACAGGTCACTATCCACACCTCCCCTCCTGGGAGCCTGTGCAGCCCGCCACTGCCAGGGTCCCATGATCCAGGGATAACTTCCCCGGGAGAACACACGGCACGCCTCAGGCTGTGGCAACGTCAGGCCAGCCTCTGCCTCTGCAGGCTCGCCCTGCATTCTGTACCCCTCCCTCTCCCTGGCCTGAGTGAGCCAGAGCCCCCGAATCAGCTGCTCCTTTAACCCCGTCCTGTCTGAGTGAAAAACAGACACACTCAGGCGACCTACACGCAGAGGCTGGACCAGATCCAAAGCTGAATCCTGGGAGCTGTGCAAACAAAGAAGAGAAAGGGAAATCTCTCCCAGCAGCCTCAGGAGCAGTGGATTAAATCTCCACAATCAACTTGATGTACCCTACATGTGTGGAATGCCTGAATAGACAAGGAATCATCCCAAAATTGAGGCCGTGGACTTTGAGAGCAATGATACATATATATTTTTCCTTTTTCTCTTTTTGTGAGTGTGTATGTGTATGCTTCTTTGTGTGATTTTGTCTGTACAGCTTTGCTTTTACCATTTGTCCTAGGGTTCTGTCTGTCCATTTTTTTTTTTAGGATAGCTTTTAGACCTTGTTATCATTGGTGGATTTGTTTTCTGGTTTGGTTGCTCTCTTCTTTCTTTCTTCTTTTTTTTATTACTTTAAAATTTTTTATTTGTAATAATTATTTTTTATTTTAATGACTTTATTTCTTTTTATTTTATATTTTTCTTTCCTTCTTTCTTTCTTTTTTTCTCCCTTTTCTTCTGAGCTGTGTGGCTGACAGGGTCTTGGTGCTCTGGCCGGGTATTAGGCCTGTGCCTCTGAGGTGGGAGAGCCGAGATCAGGATATTGGTCCACAAGAGACCTCCTGGCTTCACGGAATATCAAATGGTGAGCTCTCCCAGAGATCTCCATCTCAACACTAAGATCCAGCTCCACTCAATGACCAGCAAGCTACAGTGCTGGACACCCTATGCCAAACAACTAGAAAGACAGGAACACAGCTCCATGCATTAGCAGAGAGGCTGCTAAAATCATAATAAGGTCACAGAAACCCCAGAACACACCACCAGAGGCTGTCCTGCCCACCAGAAACACAAGACCCACCCTCATCCACCAGAACACAGGCACCAGTCCACTCCACCTGGAAGCCTACACAACCCACTAAACCAACATTAGCCACTGGGGGTAGACACCAAAAAAAAATGGAAAATATGAACCTGTAGCCTGTGAGAAGCAGACCCCAAACACAGTAAGTTAAGCAAAATGAGAAGACAGAGAAACACACAGCAAATAAAGGAGCAAGGTAAAAACTCACCAGACCAAACAAATGAAGAGGAAATAGGCAGGCTACCTAAAAAAGAATTCAGAGTAATGATAGTAAAGATGATCCAAAATCTTGGAAATAGAATGGAGAAAATACAAGAAACATTTAACAAGGACTAGAAGAACTAAAGAGCAAACAACCAATGATGAACAACACAATAGATGAAATTAAAAATACTCTAGATGGGATCAATAGCAGAATAACTGAGGCAGAAGAACGGATAAGTGACCTGGAAGATAAAATAGTGGAAATAACTACTGAAGAGCAGAATAAAGAATAAAGAATGAAAAGAATTGAGGACAGTCTCAGAGACCTCTGGGACAACATTAAATGCACCAACATTCGAATGATAGGGGTCCCAGAAGAAGAAGAGAAAAAGAAAGGGACGGAGAAAATATTTGAAGAGATTATAGTTGAAAACTTCCCTAATATGGGAAAGGAAATAGTCAATCAAGTCCAGGAAGCACAGAGAGTCCCATACAGGATTCATACAAGGAGAAACATGACAAGACAATATTAATCAATCTAACAAAAATTAAATATGAGGAAAAAATATTAAAATCAGCAAGGGAAAAACAACAAATAACATACAAGGGAATCCACATAAGGTTAACAGTTGCATGCCAGAAGGGAGTGGCAGGACATATTTAAAGTGATGAAAGAGAAAAACCTACAATCAAGATTACTCTACCCAGCAAAGAGCTCACTCAAATTTGACAGAGAAATTAAAACCTTTACAGACAAGCAAAAGCTAAGAGAATTCAGCACCACCAAACCAGCTTTACAACAAGCGCTAAAGGAAATTCTCTAGGAAGGAAACACAAGAGAAAGAAAAGACCTACAATAACAAAACCAAAACAGTTAAGAAAATGGTAATAGGAACATACATATCGATAATTACCTAAAATGTAAATGGATTAAATGCTCCAACCAAAAGACATAGACTGGCTGAATGGATACAAAAACATGACCCGTATGTATGCTGTGTACAAGAGACCCACTTCAGACCTAGGGACACATACAGATGGAAAGTGAGGGAATGGAAAAAGATATTCCATGCAAATGGAAATCAAAAGAAACCTGGAGTAGCAATTCTCATATAAGACAAAACAGATTTTAAAACAACGACTATTACAGGAGACAAAGAAAGACACTACATAATGATCAAGGCATCAATCCAAGAAGAAGATATAACAATTGTAAATACTTATGCACCCAGCATAGGAGGAATACATAAGGCAAATGCTAACAGCCATAAAAGGGGAAATCGACAGTAACACAATCATAGTAGGGGACTTTAACACCCTACTTTCACCAATGGACAGATCATCCAAAATGAAAATAAATAAGGAATTATAAGCTTTAAATGATACATTAAACAAGATGGACTTAATTGATATTTATAGGACATTTCATCCAAAAACAACAGAATATACTTTCTTCTCAAGTGCTCATGGAACATTCTCCAGGTTAGATCATACCTTGGGTCACAAATCAAGTCTTGGTAAATTTAAGAAAATTGAAATCATATCAAGTATCTTTTCTGACCACAACGCTATGATACTAGACATCAATTACAGGAAAAAATCTGTAAAAAATACAAACACATGGAGGCTAAACAATACACTACTTAATAACCAAGAGATCACTGAAGAAATCAAAAAGGAAATCAAAAAATACCTAGAGACAAGTGACAATGAAAACACGATGACCCAAAATCTATGGGATGCAGCAAAAGCAGCTCTAAGAGGGAAGTTTATAGCAATACAATCCTACCTCAAGAAACAAGAAACACCTCAAATAAAAAACCTAACCTTACACCTAAAGCAATTAGAGAAAGAAGAACAAAAAATCCCTCAAAGTTAGCAGAAGGAAAGAAATCATAAAGATCAGATCAGAAATAAATGAAAAAGTAATGAAGGAAATAATAGCAAAGATCAACAAAACTAAAAGCTGGTTCTTTGAGAAGATAAACAAAATTGATAAAGCATTAGCCAGACTCATAAAGAAAAAAAGGGAGAAGACTGAAATCCATAGAATTAGAATTCAAAATGCAGAAGTAACAACTGACACTGCAGAAATACAAAGGATCATGAGCGATTACTACAAGTAACACTATGCCAATAAAAGGGACAACCTGGAAGAAATGGACAAATTGCTAAATTTGAAAATAGAAAAGCACAACCTCCCAAGACTGAATCAGGAAGAAATAGAAAATATAAACAGACCAATCACAAGCGCTGAAATTGAGACTGTGATTAAAAATCTTCCAACAAACAAAAGCCCAGAACCAGATGGATTCACAGGCAAATTCTATGAAACATTTAGAGAAGAGCTAACACCTTTCCTTCTAAACTCTTCCAAAATATAGCAGATGGAGGAACACTCCCAAACTCATTCTACGAGGCTACCATCACCCTAATACCAAAACCAGACAAAGATGTCACAAAGAAAGAAAACTACAGGCCAATAACACTGATGAACATAGATGCAAAAATCTTCAACAAAATACTAGCACACAGAACCCAACAACACATTAAAAAGATCATACACAGTGATCAAGTGGGATTTAACCCAGGGATGCAAGGATTCTTCAATCTACACAAATCAATCAATGTGATTCACCATATTAACAAATTGAAGAATAAAAACCATATGATCAACTCAGTAGATGCAGAAAAAGCTTTTGACAAAATTCAACACCGATTTATGATAAATACTCTCCAGAAAGTGGCATAGAGGGAACCTACCTCAACATAATAAAGGCCATATGTGACATACCACAGCAAACGTCATTCTCAATGGTTGAAAGCTGAAAGCATTTCCTCTAAGATCAGGAACAAGACAAGGATGTCCACTCTTGCCACTATTATTCAAAATAGTTTTGGAAGTCCTAGCCACAGCAATCAGAGAAGAAAAAGAAATAAAAGGAGTACAAATTGGAGGAGAAGGAGTAATACTGTCACTGTTTGTATATGACATGATAGTATACATAGAGAGTCATAAAGATGTCACCAGAAAATTACTAGAGCTGATCAATAAATTTGGTAAAGTTGCAGGATACAAATTTAATGCACAGAAATCTCTTGCATTCCTATACACTAATGATGAAAAATTAGAAAGAGAAATTAAGGAAACACTCCCATTTACCATTGCAACAACAACAAAAAATAAAATGCCTAGGAATAAACCTACCTAGGGAGACGAAAGACCTTCATTGAGAAATCTATAAGACACTGATGAAAGAAATTAAAGATGTTACAAACAGATGGAGAGATATACCATGTTATTGGATTGGAAGAATCAATATTGTGAAAATGACTATACTATTCAAAGCAATCTACAGATTCAATACAATCCCTATCAAACTACCAATGGCAATTTTTACAGAAGTACAACTAAAAATTTTAAAATTTATTGGAAACACAAATGACCCTGAATAGCCAAAGCAATCTTGAGAAAGAAAAACAGAGCTGGGGGAATCAGGCTCCCAGACATCAGACTATACTACAAAGCTACAGTCACCAAAATAGTATGGTACTGACACAAAAACAGGAATATAGATCAATGGAACAGGATAGAAAGCCCAGAGATAAACCCACACACCTATGGTCAACTAATCTATGATGGAGAAAAGACAGCCTCTTCAATAGGTGGTGCTGGGAAAACAGGACAACTACACGTAAAAGAATGAAATTAGAACACTCCCTAACACTACACACAAAAATAAACTCAAAATGCATTAGAGACATAAATGTAAGACTGGACATTATAAAACTCTTAGAGGAAAACATAGGCAGAATGTTCTTTGACATAAATCACAGCAAGATACTTTTTGACCCACCTCCTAGAGAAATGGAAATTAAAAAAAATAAACACATGGGTCCTAATGAAATTTAAAAGCTTTTGCTCAGCAAAGGAAATCATAAACAGGATGAAAGGACAACCCTCAGAAAGGGAGAAAATGTTTACTAATGAATCAATGGACACAGGATTAATCTCCAAAATATATAAACAGCTCTTGCACCTCAATATCTAAAAAACAAACAACCTAATCCAAAAATGGGCAGAAGACCAAAATAGACATTCCTCCAAAGAAGACATACAGATGGCCAAGAAACACACAAAAAGGTGCTCAACATCACTAATTATTAGAGAAATGCAAATCAAAGCTACAGTGAGGTACCACCTCACACCAGTTAGAATGGGCAACATCAGAAAATCTACAAACAACAAATGCTGGAGAGGGTGTGGAGAAAAGGGAACCCTCTTCAACTGTTGATGGGAATGTAAAATGATACAGCCACTTTGGAGAACAGTATGGAGGTTCCTTAAAAAACTAAAAATAGAATTACCATATGACTCAGCAATCCCACTACTGGGCATATACCCAGAGAAAACTATAATTAAAAAATACACATGCACCCCAATGTTCACTGCAGCACTATTAACAATAGCCAGGTCATGGGAGCAACCAAATGCCCATTGACAGAGTAATGCATAAAGAAGATCTGGTACATTTATACAATAGAATATTACTCAGCCATAAAAAGGAACACAATTGGGTAATTTGTAGAGATATGAATGAATCTTGAGACTGTCCTACAGAGTGAAGTAAGTCAGAAAGAGAAAAACATTATTGTATATTAATGCATATATGTTGTACATAGAAAAATGGTACAGATGAACTGGTTTGCAGGGCAGAAATTGAGAAACAGATGTAGAGAATATACATATGGACACCAAGGGAGGAAAGAGGTGGGAGGGGGCTGGTGGTGTGATGAATTGCAAGATTGGGGTTAACATATATACACTAATATGTATATAATAGATAACTAATAAGAATCTGCTGAATAAAATAATAAATAAAATAAAATTCAAAAATTAAAAAAACACAACACTCATTTTTGATAAAAACCCTACAGAAAGTAGGCATAGAGGGAACTTTCCTCAATGTAATAAAAGCCATATATGACAAACCCACAGCCGACATCATTCTCAATGGTGAATAACTGAAACCATTTCCACTAAGATCAGGAAAAAGACAAGGTTGCCCACTCTCACCACTATTATTCGCCATAGTTTTGGAAGTTTTAGTCAGAGCAATCAGAGAAGAAAAAGAAATAAAAGGAATCCAAATCAGAAAAGAAGAAGTAAAACTGTCAGTGTTTGCAGATGACATGATACTATACATAGAGAATCCTAAGATGCTACCAGAAAACTGCTAGAGCTAATCAATGAATTTGGTAAAGTAGCAGGATACAAAATTAATGCACAGAAATCTCTTGTATTCCTATACACTAATGATGAAAAATCTGAAAGAGAAATTAGGAAACACTCTCCTTTACGATTGTGCCAAAAAGAATAAAATACCTAGGAATAAACCTACCTAAGGAGACAAAACACCTGTATGCAGAAAACGGTAAGACACTGTTGAAAGATATTAAAGATGATACAAACAGATGGAAAGCTATACCATGTTTTTCGATTGGAAGAATCAACATTGTGAAAATGACTCTACTACCCAAAGCAGTCTACAGATTCAATGCAATCCATATCAAACTACCACTGGCATTTTTCACAGAACTAGAACAAAAAATTTCACAATTTGTATGGAAACACTAAAGACCCCAAATAACCAAAGCAATCTTGAGAAAGAAAAACGGAGATGGAGGAAGTAGGGTTCCTGACTTCAGACTATACTACAAAGCTACAGTAATCAAGACAGTATAGTACTGGCACAAAAACAGAAATACACATCTATGGAACAGGATAGAAACCCAGAGGTAAACCCATGCACCTATGGTCACCTTATTTTTGATAAAGGAGGCAAGAATATACAATGGAGAAAAGACAGTCTCTTCAATAAGTGGTGTTGGGAAAACTGGACCGTTACATGTAAAAGAATGAAATTAGAATACTCCCTAACACCGTACACAAACACCAACTCAAAATGGATTAAAGGCCTAAATGTAAGACCAGACAGTATAAAACTCTTAGAGGAAAACATAGGCAAAACACTCTGTGACATAAATCACAGCAAGATACTTTTTGACCCACCTCCTAGAGAAATGGAAATAAAACCAAAAATAAACAAATGGGACCTAATGATACTTAAAAGCTTTTGCACAGCAAAGGAAACCATAAACAAGATGAAAAGGCAACCCTCAGAATGGGAGAAAATATTTGCAAATGAAGCAACTGACAAACGATTAATCTTCAAAATTTCCAAGTTGTTCATGCAGCTCAATATCAAAAAAACAAACAACCCAATCGAAATATGGGCAGATGCCCTAATAGACATTTCTCCAAAGAATATATTCAGATAGCCAGCAAAGACATGAAAGAATGCTCAACATTACTAATCATTAGAGAAATGCAAATCAAAACTACAATGAGGGAGCACCTCACCCCAGTCAGAATGGCCATCATCAAAAAATCTGCAAACAATAAATGCTGTTGAGGGTGTGGAGTAAAGGGAACCCTCTTGCACTGTTGATGGGAATGTAAGTTGATACAGCCACTCTGGAGAACAGTATGGAGGTTCCTTAAAAAACTAAAAATAGAACTACCATATGACCCAGCAATCCCACAAATGGGCGTATACCCTGAGAAAACCATAATTCAAAAAGAGTCATGTACCACAATGTTCATTGCAGCTCTATTTACAATAGCCAGGACATGGAAGCAATCTAAGTGTCCATCGACAGATGAATGGATAAAGAAGATATGGCACATATATACAATAGAATTTTGCTCAGCCATAAAAAGAAACGAAATTGAGTTATTTGTAGTGAGGTGGATGGACCTAGAGACTGTCATACAGAGTGAAGTAAGTCAGAAAGAGAAAAACAAATACCGTATTATAACACATATATATAGAATAAAAAAAAATTGGTTCTGAAGAACCCAGGGGCAGGACAGGAATAAAGACGCAGATGTAGAGAATGGACTTGAGGACACAGGGAAGGGGAAGTGTACGCTGAGACAAAGTGAGAGAGTGGCATAGACTTATTTGTACTACTAAATGTAAAATAGCTAGTGGGAAGCAGCTGCATAGCACAGGGAGATCAGCTCGGTGCTTTGTGACCACCTAGAGGGGTGGGATAGGGAGGATGGGAGGGAGGGAGATGCAAGAGGGAGGACATATGGGGATATATGTTTATGCATAGTTGATTCACTTTGTTATAAAGCAGAAACTCTCACATCATTGTAAAACAATTATACTCCAATAAGGATGTTTTTAAAAAATCACACTGTGTAGGTCTTATTTGGATCCTTATTCAAACAAACTTACCAAAAAATTATTAGTCTATTGGAAATGCGAATACTGACTGGCTATGACATTAAGAAATTGTTATTTTCTATGACTGCCTATTGGTAAGATGATCGTGTTTAAAAATGAGACCTTATCTTTTAGAGATAAACACTGAAAGAAGCACAGTTGAAATGATGCAGTATCTATGTCTGGGATTGGCTTCAATAATACAGGGCTGGAGGGAAGAGAAACAAGATTGGCCACAAGTTAGTAATGGTTGAACCTCTGTGATGGGTGCATGGGGATTTGTTATACCAGTCTGTCTATCTACTTTTGTGGATGATTGAAATTCCCTATTATTAAAAGTAAAGAAAGAAAAGATAAGAAAGAAAGAGAAGAAGGTAGAGAAGAAGGGAAGAGGTAAGGAAGAAAGGGAAGAAAGGAGATAAGTTTTGTTTTGGGCATGTGGAGTTTGAGCTGCTAATTTGATATCCAGACAGAGATGCTGAGTCAGTAGTTGAGTATGTGGGACTGAAGTTCTGGAGACAGTTAAGGTGAGGGACAACAGTTAAGAAGTCCTAAATTAATAAATATATGAAAATAATGGGACTTGATGAGATCACCTTAAAAATGAATAAAACGTGAGAGAAAAAAGATGTTACAGACTAAATCTTAAGAATTTCCAAAGTTGAGAGGCCTGGAAGATGAGGTAGGAAAGGAGCTGCACTGCTGACCATTGCATTTTGCAGAGGGAGGTCATTGCTGATCTGGATGGTCCACAGCAGTCTGAGGGAGGGTGAGGTGTTTTCCAGAAGGCAGAGAAGGAGACCAGAGGCAGTGAGCATAGTTGAGTCTTTAGAAGAGTTCTGTAAGACAGCAGCAGGGAAATGAGACAGAGAAGTGAGTGGGATATAGGACTGACAGGTTATTTTTCAAGATGGGAAGAATTGCAGCATGTTTTAATTTTTTTTATTTATTTATTTTTAACATCTTTATTGGAGTAAAATTGCTTTACAATGGTGTGTTAGTTTCTGCTTTATAAAAAAGTGAATCAGATATACATATACATATATCCTCATATCTCCTGCATCTTGCGTCTCCCTCTCACCCTCCCTATCCCACCCCTCTAGGTGGTCGCAAAGCACCGAGCTGATCTCCCTGTGCTATGCAGCTGTTTCCCACTAGTTATCTATTTTACATTTGGTAGAGTATATATGTTCATGCCACTCTCTTACTTCATCCCAGCTTACGTATCTCCCTCCCTGTGTCCTCAAGTCCATTCTCTACATCTGTGTCTTTATTCCTGTCCTGCCCCTAGTTCTTCAGAACATTTTTTTGTTTTTTTAGATTCCATATATATGTGTTAGCATATGGTATTTGTTTTTCTCTTTCTGACTTACTTCACTCTGTATGACACACTCTAGGTCCATCCACCTCACTACAAATAACTCAATTTCGTTTCTTTTTATGGCTGAGTAACATTCCATTGTATATATGTGCCACATCTTCTTTATCCATTCATCTGTTGATGGACACTTAGGTTGCTTCCATGTCCTGGCTATTGTAAATAGAGCTGTAACATGTTTTTAATATGATGAGAATGACCCAGTAGAGACAGAGAGTGAATAAATAATGATGGGGAGGGAAGGGAAATTGCTAGCTGGGGGTCTTGGATCTTCCATGTGAGCCCAAAACAGGTTCATGATCAGGTTAATTATGACGCATTTGGTGTTAGGACTCATGGATCAGCAGAGTGTGCCTTTGTGAGGTTCTGTGACAGCCCAGTTTGAGCTCATTTTGGAGAGTGAACTGACTCAAGTGTGTTGAATGCTGCTGACAGGTCACCTAAGATGAAAACTCTCAATGGGGAGTGATTATTGATCACAAGAAAAGGAATTTTGGTGGAGTTGTGGGAATGAAATTGATTGAAATGGATTCAAGAAAAAATAAGAGGAGAGAAAGTGGAGTCTGAGTAAAATAGAGTGGTGATGGTGGGGTGAGATTTTGGGGTCAGGGAGTTTGTTTGTTTTAAGATGGGGGAAATTATAGTGGGCGTATGTTTTGGGATATGATTCAGTAGAAAAATAAAAAATTATTCAGGTGGTTTGAGATGAGCCAATGGATGAAGTGGTGGCCGTGAGTAGGCACAAGGTTGGGATCCAATGGAGGCCTGCATTTGGGAACTGCAGCCTCATCCTTCCTGGGCAGGGTGGGGGGAGGCAGAAATATAGGTACAGATGCATGGGGGTTGATGCAGTGCCGGGAGCATGGGTAGAACAGGGAGCTGTTCTGGATGACCAATTAGTTTTTTCAGGTCTAAAAATTATCTCAAAAACAAACTTTTTATTAGAGTCTCATTGTCAGCTCTTTCCTAGTCTTCATCTTGCAGATCTGACAATCATTAAATACTGTTGGTTCCACCTACCAAGCAGGCCTTGACTCTACTCTTACCCACTGCAATGCTGCCCCTTTCACCAGCACCACTGGCTTTGCTCATCTGCTGAAGAGCTCAGGCTCCACAGCTGCCTGACTTTGAACTTAGCTTGAATCTAGTGGGCATTTGATGGCTGCCTGTTTTATCCATTGGTAAATTGGAACAATGATAGTTCTTAACCAATAGACCAATTTAGAGGATTAAAAATAAAACTGGATATCAAGCGCTCTCTCTGCATGTCCCTGGCACATATAGGTTTGAGCTGTTAGCTTTCTCTCCCATCTTCACTTCTGCATTTCGGAGTGAGCTTTCTATTGCACAGAGCTCTGCTTTAGAACCTCTGATGCTCCCTTCTGCCCTTTGGATCAGGTTTGAACATTTTCACCTGTCAAACCAAGCCCTTCAGGATCTGACCACACCTCCTTTTCCAGTCCCAGGTCCAGCACTTCTCTTCTGTGTTTCTTTTCTTCAGACACAGAAACTTGCCTCTCTCCAACCCATATCCTATCTTTTTGCTTCTACAATTTTACAGAAGATACTCCTCCCCCACCTCCCAACCTGGCAAAATCCTGCCCATTCTTTAAGACTGGAAAATTGGAAAATTTCCCTGACCTCCCTCTGGACACCTCTAATTCCTTCTTAGCTCTGTCCCTTGCAACCAAGTCCAAGCTCCTACTGCTCACTACACAACAGGCCAATAAATTGAGAGACAAGGTGTTGGGGCAAGGAATCATGACTTTATTCGGAAAGCCAGGAGTCCAAAAAGACAGTGGACTGTGACATTACTGAAGAACCATCTTGCCAGGGTCTCGATTCTAGTTTCTTTTATAGAACAAAGTGGGGAGATGAGGAGGTACAGTGAAAAGGCCATAAATTGTTGCAACTATTTCCTGGTTTTGGCCAGACTCCAGGAGGGGATGTATTAATTTCTTCTTCCCTGCAGCCATTCACAGGTGGGAAGGGTCAGGAAGTTTTCTGTGAGCTGAACAAAGATATTTTAGTTTAACATTCAGGCATGGGGGCAGGATTCCAGAGATGGGCCATATGTATACTTTAAGGTATAGACAACATCCCTTTAGTGACTAACTTGTAGCAAAAACATCAGAAAACAAAGATTAAAGTAAAAAAAAAAAAGATCTAATATGGAGTCAGATTTGCTGTTTCCTATTACACCTTACCTCTAAATTTGCTTGTCTGTCCTCCACACAATGAGCTCCCTGGGAGCAGGAGCACTGTTTCGTTCCTTTCTTTATTTTTATTGCCTTGGACTGTCTCTGGCACCAATAAACTTCTCGGGGAATGACCGTGTTAGCTATTCCTTCCTTTATATCTGTCTCTTTTCCAGCCCTTGGTATTGCACATTTGTTGAGGGTTTGTCTTCTCCATCATGCCATGAATGCCATGGGAGAAGAGACGTTATCTTTACTTCTGCCTACATTGCCAGAGCTTAACACACAGCAGTGGCTTAATAAATGATTTAGAGGATGAAATAGAATGAAAGGACCTTGCCACCACCCGAAGTGCACGTGGCATCCCCGCAGATTCTGAGGTGGCCTCCAGATGGCGCCCGGTGCTCACAGGTGGTCCTGGGCAGTAGTCCTGGTTGCGCCGGCGGGGCGCACAGCCGGCGTCAGGCAGGTCCCTGGCAAGAGAGCAGCCTGGGCCCCAGTGGACGCACTGCCATCTCTGGGACAAAACATAGCTGTGGCAGGGGGACTTTGCCTCCCCGAGCTCTTGGGCCTCCTTGCAGATAGCTCTGGAATGTTAGTTGGGGAGGGAGAAGGGGACTGCTGCCTTGCGGTGCCTCTTGGGTGATATCTAAGCCTCTCATGCCAACAGGTGAAGGAGTCACACCTCTGCTGATGGCTGACAGTTGCAACACGCCCACACACAAAATGTTATTTATCTGTGTGGACTAAGAATGCCACCTACCATATCAGTAAATAAAGGATGTTGCAGCCATCAAGCCATCAGCCACTGTAGCCACCCCTGAAGGTGAGCCCTGAGGGAACTCAGGATGGAAACAAACAGGCTGCCCAGTGGTCACACACTGCAGCCACCCCCAGTGGTGCACACCGAGGGGACTCAGATTGGGAAAGCACAGGGTGCTGGCCCCAGATAGCTAAGGTGGGGCCTTAGCTATCATTCAAAGGAATGATTTCCATGAGCCCAGACTCTAGTATTTTCCCATACATAGAAAGCACTAAATTTCTTAACTTGAGATGTCTGATTTTCTTTAATTAACAGTAATCTTTTGATGTTCTGACTCCCTGGTCTTTGTTTCAAAAAGCCTTAGATAACCTGGCTCCTCCCTTACCTCTTTGCAGCAGTCCTTCAGAGCTGAAAGGCTGCTTCCTGGGCTTGAGTCCTCAGAAAGTCTGCCAGATAAAACACAGCTCTCAACTTTTAGGTTGTGCATTTTTTTTTTCAGTTGACATCTATCATAATAACGATACCAGCAAGTGCGTGGCTTTTCCAGCACACTTACTAGGTGTCAAGAATTGTTCTAAGTAGTTTATCCACATTACCTCAAAGGTACATAATAAAATAATTTTTAAAATATAAATTTCTGTTTTATAGTGAAGAAACCCAGGTACAGAGGTTTAAGATTGCTCATTTAGAAAGTAGCAGAGGTAGAGCTAGAACCCAGGCAGTCTGGCGCCAGCATCTGCAGGCTCCCAACTTGGCAACCCTGTTTCCCTCTGTTGAGCTGAGCAGTGTGGGGGAGGGGGAAATTTCTCCCTCCGCCCCTCCTGAGTCCTTGTGGCTGGCCAATAATAACACTGACACAAGACAGATTAACAGGAGAAAAATAAATAAAGTTTAATTAATGTTCATGGAGGTCTCACTGAAATGGGACCTAAGAAGTGGCCAAAGCAGGCAGCTTTAATACTTTTAGACAAAGAAAGAATACATTTGTGAGGAATTGACAAGACAAAAAAAGTTAGGTTTTGGGTGCCCAATTAGTGAAAAATCTCTGTACAGAGTTTGGGCTTGGGGTAGTAAATTAAAGAAGTAATAAGTGTCAACTGAAAAAGTGCACAACCTAAAAGTTACGAAATATGTTTTATTTGGCAGGCAAAACTGAGGACTTCAGCCTGGGTCTCAGCCTCTCAGATGTCTCTGAGGGACTGCCCTGAAGAGGTGAGGGAGGAGCCAGGATACACAGGAGATCTGCAACAAAGACCACGTAGTCGGGACATCAAAAGATTACTGTTAATTAAAGAAAATCAGACATCTCAAGTTAAGGAATTCAGCAATTTTCTACGTATGGGAAGATGCAAGAATCTGGGCTCACTGAAATCATTCCTTTGATATGGACCTCAGCTATCTGGGGCCAGTATCCTGTGTGTCTCATCCTGCGTCTCCTCAGGATGCACACTTGTGGGGTGGCTGCAGTGGCTGATGGCTTGATGGCGGGCATCCTGTTTCTATTCTGAGTTCCCTCAGGGTTCACCATCAGGGTGACTGTAAGGTCACGGCTTGATGGCTGCAATATCCTTTGTCTACTGATATGGCAGGCAACACTTTTTCACTCATACAAGGTTTGTTTATATAGGCTTCTGGGCCTAAATTCCCTGTCTCTGGAGATAAGGAACTTTACCTTCAGAGGCAGGAGTGCACCTTTATTTCCTGCCCTCAGGGAGACAGAAGGGAGGGACAGAGTGTCCCTCTTACATTGGGCATTTCTTAAGTAACTTTAATTCAAAATAACCAATAGGACATTGAGGCACATTTTGCAGTAGACTGCCCTGTATTCCAACAATGGCCAGGTAGTGCCCAGCAAACCATTTCTCAAGCACCTACTATTTACCAAGTACCTTGTTTGCATTGCGGATGAGCAGGTGAAGGAGAAACTGTTTCCCTTTCAGGAGCCTCCAGGCTGTGAAGGGAGACAAAAGTGTTGGGAGTGAGTATGCCAGGAAAGTTCCCAGGAGAGAAGGGAGGAAAATGAACTTGGCTGTTCTCTGACAGTGCTTTCTTATTCAAACCTCCCCTTTCCCTCTGGTTGGGAAGGAACAGGAGAGGATTCTGTCCCCTCTGCTCAGTGCTGGTTCATGGTCCCATGCTCCCTGGGCATCTCCTACCATTTTTTCCCCCATTTGAACCTTTAGCACTCACCTGGTCTGGGCCACAGCCAGGTCCACTGTTGTCCTGTCTCACATTGTGCTCCTGCCAGGGTCCCTCCCAAAGCACCACAAGCGATATTTAGGAGACAAGGAAATGAGAACACTGAATGGATATTTGATGATATTAAAGAATTTTTATCTTCCTTAATAGAGGCATTGAGGTAATTTTTTAAAAGAATCAATTTAAAGAGATATACACTGAAATATTAAATGATGAAACCAAATGATACTTGAGATTGCCTCAAAATAACACAGGAGGGGAGAAATAGATGGGATTTTGGATAGAACAAGTTTGGGGTGATGGGTACATATGGGTTCATTGTACTCTTCTATCTACTTTTACCTTTCACTGAATTTCTCCATATGAAAAGTTTAAGAAAGATATATTAGGCACTAAAATGAAGGGTTGTAAATGCAAGAACTCTGAACCTTAAGAGAGTATGGTGGTGGTGGGCAGAACTGGGAAAAGACTTAAAACTGACAAGCACAACAAAGTGAAGAAACATCATATTTCTGCTTTTCTAGAGTTAGTTTGTAAGCAGCTACCACTTCACCTTCCCCCTGCCCCCACCATCAGCCAGCAAACCATCTGTGGAGAGCCCACCTCCTTCACATGTCATGCTGGGATCCTGGAGGTCTTACATAAGACAATGTAAGAAGTTCTCTGTAATGTGCAAAGAACTAAGTAAACATGGGTGATTTCCACCAGTGAAAGAGAAGGTGTGGGTATTCGTGGCCTGGGTGTTCTATCTTGTCATCTACTGTGATCCTTTTGTTCAGAATCCTGTGCTGGTTATGAAGCTAATGTCTCTCAGCTCAGACCCACCCTTTTACACTCTACTCTGTGACACTGGGGCTGTGACTTTAAAAACCACAATTCTCTGTGGCCAGCTAGCTCCAGGTTAGGCTCTGTCAACAAGGTGGGTTACGAGGCTGGAGGAGGGAGCAGGGAATCGCTCCTTCCTCACTGCTTCTTGCTCCCATGAGCATAACTCTAGCAATGACTGTTCTTTCTAATAGCAATGTGTTCCAGTTTCCAATTTTTTCTACACTCCCAGCACCAGCCTCACAGATGCTAGGCAGTTGCCCCTCCTTGGAGGTCCAGCTCTGCAGGGCCCATCTGCCAAACTCCTAAAGGATTAGGACCCCAATCTCTTCCCCTTGCTCTGCAGTCCCAGAGATGGAGCTGCCTGATGCAGCTACTGCCTCTGTGTTTATCTTGAAATTCGTTTTTTACCTTTTCAGCCTCCAGTACTTGTATCACCTATTGCCTAGGTTAAATTCTTTCTGTCAAAATAACTGGTGTGGTTTCTGTTTTCCTATTGAGACCTGATTGGTACACACCACTGAGAGGCATTGCTTGGGGGAACAGATGAGGGTGTAGCCTTGCCTGGCTGGGCTGCTTTGAGGAACCCAACCTCAGAAAACCTGCCAGCAACCCCAACTAGTCAACATCTATGGTAAAGGAACTCTCTTGTCACAGGAAAATCCCCTAATCTAATGCAACATCTATAAACAAACTCACTCCAGGAGGGAGGGTTTAATTTAAGAAAGCCGGTAGGAACCCTAAATCTTTTCATTCCAATCAAAGCTGTCAGAGTCAGTTAGCTTCAAAGCTAGTCAGGTGGTCCCAAAGCCACCATCTGCCCAGCAGCTGTCCTGTCACCAAGGAAACCACACGTTGGAGTGGAAAGCAATGAACAGGGCCCCCAGGAACCAGCCTGAAACTCAATCATCTGAGGTTTGTCATTATCAGCTCTGCCAAAGTGAAGCATCTCTTGCAAGAATGATTCTCTGAAATTCTTCTGCCTCAGTCCACCTGTCTTCTGTTTTCCAAATTGGGAATATGCCACCTCTGAGAAAGACATGTGCTGGCAGGCATAACAAATAACAAGGAGTGTCACTTGTTTCCTCAATAACAGATAAGGCAGACTGTCTGCTACATCGACACCAGGACTAGTGTCTTTGGGGCTCCCTCTCTACTTCCCAGGCCCTAGTGACTTCTAGTTATCTAGGCCCCTGAGTGGTGGCCATCAAGTCTGCCCACCCTGCCCATGCAGCAGCACCAGGAGAGCATGCTCTGTAACTCGCCTTCCCTCTATCTGAGTTGATGTTTGATGTTACCACCCTGCAAATGATTAAACAAACTTCCATCTTATTAATGACTGATAGCTTCAAATGTGACAAGAGTATTCACTCACTTAATCGATCATTCCACAAATATTCACTGAGCACCTCCTATGTGCCAGGCACTAGGCTGGGCATTGAAGTTAATAATAATGATTAATCATTTATTAGTGGTGGATGGAATCAGCAGACACTTAGATAGGATGGTCAGGGAGGGCAGTTCTGAGAAGGGGACATATCGGCTGTATTCCAGACATCTATTGCTATGCAACAAACGACCCCAAAACTTAGCAGCTTAAAACAATGGTAGCTGTTATTTTGCTCACAAATCTGTTATTTAGGTGGGGCTTGGTAGAGCATGTCTCTGTTCTACCTAGCATCAACTGGGGCAGCTTGGAGGATGGGGACTGGACTCATCTGAAATCTTCCTCATTTACATGTCTAGTAGTTGATGCTGGCTGTTGCTAGGGACCTGAACTGGGCGGTCAGCTAAGACACATGCATGTGGCCTCTCCATGTGGCTCCTTTCATGGTGGCTGGGTTCCAAGGGTGAGTCTCTCGAGAGAGAACCAAGTTGGAAGCTGTATCACCTTTTTTGACCTAGTTTTAGAAGTCAAGAGTCACTTTAAACAGGGTCACTTCTGCAGCATTTTATTCATTGGAAGCAAGGGGAGGGAAAATCAGATTCGACCTTTTGATAGGTTAAAGCCCAAGAATTTGTAGATGTGTTTAAAACCATGACAAGCTATGACCTAAAGAAGAAATTAGTAGAAGAATATTCCAGGAAGAGGTCTTAGTATGTGAAGTCCCTGCGGGTAGAAAAAGCTTGGTGTGTTCAAGGCAATGATAGGCCAGCAATACTGGAGCACAGTGAGCAAGAGGGGATGTATGAGATGAGGTTAGAGGTGACAGAGCCATCTGAAGCAGTAATGAGTTTGGAATTTATTGTGGGTAAGTGGGAATCATTGGATGATTTAAGATTTAAATTCACACCTTGAAAGAATCCTCCAGTTGCTACACAGAGCATGGATTGAGGTGATATTGGAACAGGGAAAACCAGTTAGAACACTACTGGAGTGGTCCAGAGGAGATATAGATGATGATGGCTTGGATAAGAATGTTATTGGAGATTAAGCGAAATAGATGTACTTGAAAGAAGGTGGGAAGAATGGAAAGAATTTATTAACAGACTGGATGTGAGACTGAGGGAAAAAAAAGTAAGTAAGAATAAGGATTCTGGGGTTTCAGGCTTTGGTATCTACATGGATTGTGGAGTCATTTCCTTTGATTGGAATACTAAGGGAGGAACTCATTGATATGTGTGAAAGGTAAACTCTAGAGTCCATTTTTAAGCATTTCAAGTTTGAGACGTTTGAGAGATATACTAGTGGCAAGGAATAGACAGTTGGATATATGAGCTTGAAACTTCTTGGAGAGAGTGGGGCTGGAAATATAAATTTGGGAATCATTAGCATATAGATGGTATTTAAAGCCATGGGCCTGGATGAGCTCACCTAGGGATCTAGAGTGAGCAGAAGAGTATGAAGGTTTACCTCTGGAAAAAGTAGCCTGCAAAGGAGACTGAGAAAGAGTGACTAGAAAGATAGGAGGGAAACTAGGGTATTGGATGCTATGGAAACCAAGAAAGGAGTCTTAGAAAGAGGGAATTCAGAAACAAAGAATTGATCTGAATGACCCTAAAGCTCCTCCAGATCTGACTGTCTATGATTTTATGAATGTCTCAAATCCCTTCAAGCTTGGAAATTCTGTGACTCTATAGCATATTTGGAAAAAACAAACTTCCTAATGAATCATTGGGTATCTCCAAAGATTATAAAAATTAATTCTTCACGATGAGGAATTTTTTAAAATTTTTATTCTTTTTTGCGGTACACGGGCCTCTCGCTGTTGCGGAGCTCTCCCATTGCGGAGCACAGGCTCGGACGTGCAGGCTCAGCAGCCATGGCTCACGGGCCTAGCCGCTCCGCGGCATGTGGGATCTTCCTGGACCGGGGCACGAACCTGTGTCCCCTGCATCGGCAGGTGGACTCTCAACCACTGCGCCACCAGGGAAACCCCACAATGAGGAATTTTATATCTAGGCCTTAAAGTGATCAAGGGTAAGGTCAAGTCTTGAACAAAAATGAGGATCCCTGGAGAGAAGCTTGGGCAACAATGCAAGTGGAAAAATATAAATGGGGTTACCTGATCTCCTCTTCTAGTAGGGCTCACTTAGTCATGGTAGACCCCAGGGGTTGGGGACAAATGACAGCCCCTGTCTTTAGACAGGAACATGTGCGGACCCCAATCCTTGGTTTCTCTCACTGTGGGGGCACTCTCTCAACCTCTACTCCACTTGTAGGGTTGACCTGTTGTCTTGAGGAACCCCAAGATTTGTGCCAATAGGGTCCTCTGAGGACTCTTGGCTGGGCCCTGGTCTGGGAGGGCAGCCTGGCAACTAAATTGCTCCTACTGGCTGATATGGAATTGTGTGCGATTGAGTCACCAGAATGGAACTGACACACTGATTTAGGGTGCCTCTCACATCAGACACAGGGCACTGGGCTACTAATGATCCACTGCCAATACTCAGACTTGAGCTGCATGTGTGGGCCCATACCTCAGCTGTCACCCATCTGTGTTCCAACCATAGTGTCATCTCTGATTTAGAGCACTCAAAGGTGTGGGACGGTGGCAGGCATTCTTTACCCTGTATGCCCCCTTGCCACTGTGTGTTGTTATCCCATGCCCTCCTCAGGCTTTGTACCATACATCAGAAAGTCCTCCTGGGGTGGATGTGCATACCTCCTCTGAAGGCTTTTAAGACTATTGCGTTGCAATGCCAACAGGCTCTTCCAACCAATGTCCTCTCTTGCCTCCAACTGATATGGTGATAGTGTGCTTTCCCAGGTCAGTCTTAAGCTATGCCCAACAAGGAATAAACATTTCTTGTTTTACCAGGACTGTTTTTCTTGCTCTATTCATGTCTCCTTACCTCTCCTCCCTGTTGATGGTAGTGTTTGGAAGCAGAACTGCAGGCAACACTAAAAATGATTACATTTTAAAAATGCAGTGATTACAGCCTAAAGAATTCAAGAGAATATGTGGTTTGAAGATGTGTTGTTCTATGCTAACATTATAAAATTTCAAGCAGAAAATTTAACATAATCAGAAAATTGATTATCATTCATACTTTCATGCATACAAGGCTTGGTAAGGCTTGCATTTTCTGGTCATCATCAATGAAGCACAGAGACACCCTTTGAGAGAGTCTGCACAGGTGCCATGATCCATGTTGCAGTGTCATGAGTAATGATACAACCAGAATTAAATAAATGGGATTAGAGGACTGAAGAGGCACAAAAAACAAACAAAAAACCCAAACCCATAACCATACTGTTTCAATACAAACAGGTTTCAAAGAGCTCTGGCATTGTGAGCAATTACTATCGCTATTGTGTTGCTGCCTTTTTCTCACTGTGAGAGATGTAACATAAGCCAAAAGAGCATAAAAAGATGTTTCCTGCACCTGAACAGGAATAATTGGTGCCTGGACTCTATGAAGAGTCTTCATGTGCAGTCTTAATACAATGAACAAATATGTAAATACCTCTATTGATGATTCTAAATCTTCATTGATTAAATATCAACACTTCACATGGGCCCATAAACTTTGAAATACATTTTAAAATCAAATTGTTTAGCTAGACAAGAGCCCTTAAAAAATATCTTTCCGAGTTCCTGCACATCAGGGGTGGCCCTGTCATTGGTGATCTTGAAAATGCAGCCTCAGTGGACTGGTGGTGATAAATACCTCACTGGAATAAGTGCAAAAGGGAGCAAAAGGGAAAAATTGGGGACAATGAATATAGATAAGTTTGCAAAAGACTTTTGTTGCAAATAAGAGCAAAGAAATGAGGCAGAAGGGACTTCCCTGGTGGCACAGTGGTTAAGAATCCACCTGCCACTTGCAGGGGACACAGGTTTAAGCCCTGGTCCAGGAAGATCCCACATGCTGTGGAGGAACTAAGCCTGTGTGCCACAACTACTGAGCCCATGTGCCACAACTACTGAAGCCCACATGCCTAGAGCCCATGCTCCGCAACAAGATAAGCCACCACAATGAGAAGCCCGCACACCACAATGAAGAGTAACTCCCACTCGCTGCAATTAGAGAAAGCCTGCACACAGCAAGAAGACCCAACACAGCCAAAAATAAAAATAAATAAATAAAAATTTTAAAAATGTTTTCAAAATAAAAATAAAGTAATGAAGCAGAAGCTGCAGGAGTGTGTAGAATCAAGAGCGAATTTTTTGTAAAGATGTATGCTGCCCTAACACCATACACAAAAATAAACTCAAAATGGATTAAAGACTTAAATGTAAAGCCAGACACTACAAAACTCTTAGAGGAAAACACAGGCAGAACACTCTATGACATAAATCACAGCAAGACCCTTTCTGACCCACTTCCTAGAGAAATGGAAATAAAAACAAAAGTAAACAAATGGGACCTAATGAAACTTAAAAGCTCTTGCACAGCAAAGGAAACCATAAACAAGACGAAAAGACAACCCTCAGAATGGGAGAAAATATTTGCAAATGAAGCAACTGACAAAGAATTAATCTCCAAAATATACAAACAGCTCATGCAACTCAATATCAAAAAAACAAACAATCCAATCCAAAAATGAGCAGAAGACCTAAATAGACATTTCTCCAGAGAAGATATACAGATTGCCAACAAACACATGAAAGGATGCTCAACATCACTAATCATTAGAGAAATGCAAATCAAAACTACAATGAGGTAGCACCTCACCCCAGTCAGAATGGCCATCATCAAAAAATCTACAAACAATAAATGCTGTTGAGGGTGTGGAGAAAAGGGAACACTCTTGCACTGTTGGTGGGAATGTAAACTGATACAGCCACTATGGAGAACAGTATGGATGTTCCTTAAAAAACTATAAATAGAACTACCATACGACCCAGCAATCCCACTTCTGGGCATATACCCTGAGAAAACCATAATTCAAAAAGAGTCATGTACCACAATGTTCATTGCAGCTCTATTTACAATAGCCAGGAAATGGAAGCAATCTAAGTGTCCATCAACAGATGAACGGATAAAGGTGTGGCACATATATACAATGGAATATTACTCAGCCATAAAATGGAACGAAATTGAGTTATTTGTAGTGAGGTGGATGGACCTAGAGTCTGTCATACAGAGTGAAGTAAGTCAGAAAGTGAAAAACAAATACTGTGTGCTGACACATATATATGGAATCTTAAAAAAAAAATGGTTCTGAAGAACCTAGGGGCAGGACAAGAATAAAGATGCAGACCTACTAGAGAATGGACTTGAAGACATGGGGAGGGGGAAGGGTAAGCTGGGAAGAAGTGAGAGAGTGGCATGGACATATATACACTACCAAACGTAAGGTAGATAGCTAGGGGAAGCAGCTGCATAGCACAGGGAGATCAGCTCAGTGCTTTGTGACCACCTAGAGGGGTGGGATAGGGAGGGTTGGAGGGAGATGCAAGAGGGAGGGGATATGGGGATATATGTATACGTACACCTGATTCACTTTGTTATACAGCAGCAACTAACACAACAATGTAAAGCAATTATACTCCAATAAAGATGTAAATTAAAAAAAATACTGGACCCACCACTACTCAAAAAGGACAAATAGATTATAAGGAGTCATGGAAAATTCATTTATGTTATATCAAGCAAGTAGAAGACTAACTAGAACTTCTCCCATTAAGTACAGGCAACATTTTTAAAAATAACAAAAGAGTATGGCTAATGTACAAATATGCTAAAGTAAAATATTAAAAGAATGGAAGGTGGTATACAAAAGACAGTTGAAGAACCCCATCTGGAAGAAAACATGCTCTATGAAACAGGAAAATTGCCCACAAGTGCTTCATGTGATTTAAAATTTTAATAAGACTTAAAACAAGAACCTAGACGGCAAATGATGAAAAAACAGAATGAGACTAAATTGCTGTTTATATAGCTATGGAAGCAAATTAAGAGCCGAGATGCCATTATTATAAAACTGATAAGTAAATTAGAAACAAAAGAAAGCAGATAAACACAGGTATAAAATGAATTACTGACATGAAACAAAGGCTTAACGTAACCACAATGAATGAAAAAAGAACAAAATCAAAACAATTACAAGGCAATCAACATGGAGGACAAAGATGATCTAACTTGGGGATAACTAGTATCCCTGAAAAGATATTCAACTATTAAAAACACCATAGGGACTTCCCTGGTGGCGCAGTGGTTAGGACTCCACGCTCCCAATGCAAGGGGCCCGGGTTCTATCCCTGTTCGGGGAACTAGATCCTGCATACATGTTGCAACTAAGGGTTCACATGCTGCAACTAAGACCTGGCACAACCAAATAAATAAAATAAATAAATAAATAAAATTTAAACCCCCCCCAAAACCCACAAAAAACCCTATCATAAAAACAAAAATTATTCCTTAAATGATGAAGTAAGTCTGTATACTGAAAAAACACACAATAGTAAAACAAAAATTGATGCATACATATCAAAACCCACGTGTTAATGTATATGTGCATATGCATATATGTACAATAGTATGTAAAATATATATTACATTACATGTAATGTTATGTAATACATGTAATATACTTTCTACATTTTTTCTTCTATAAGGCAAAAAAAAAATCAAGCTCATCTAACAGTTCTCCCCAGCAACATCCATTGCCAGAAGCTAATAAAGGGGTATATACAAAGTTCTAAAAAAAAAAAAAAAAAAGATGTATGCTGATAGGAATGGTTCAGCAGAGGGAGAGAAAGACAGCAAGGGAGCAAAAGCAAGAGAGAGAAAAGAGATGCCAGAGTGATTTCCTTGAGAAGGTAAGAAGGGTTAGGAATCTAATGGACAAACGTGGAGGGGATGGCTTTGGAGAGGAGCAATGACATTTCAGTCCAGTGGCAGGTGGGAAGGCAGAGCACCTGGGTGTAGGTACTGTTAGGTGTATAGGCATAGTGATGAGAGTCGGCGGAAGCTCCATTCTCAGTGCTTCTATTTTCTCTGTGAAATAGCAACCGATATCATCAGCAGAGAGAGCCAAGTGGATTGAGGAGAAGGTGTCAAATAATCATCTGGTGAATAGGCAAGTGAGCAGAATGTGGTGGGATTGTTGGTTGCCTTCATTTTCACTTGAGACTGAGGACAAGACTGGTAAGACCAGTCAGTTTGGTTTTTGTTGTTGACGTTTTCTGTTGTTGCCTCTATCCACATACAGCTGCATGGGTGTCACTGTAGTATAGGCATAGGATTTGATTTAACCTGGTGTGGTGTGCTGCTATCAGCTTATTGTGTCTTAGCACCAGGTCCATCTTCATTGCTTGCTGGTGATGTCAGAACGTTTCTCCTCAGCCAGATGATTATGATGTTAGGATGTTATGCTGTATCAGTAGAGAGCACTAGAGGACAAAAAGGGGCATTTCCTGGTCCCAGTGTGTTTTGGGAGCAGGTTTTTGTAGTGCACAGTGGCCACCAGTGTGCAGCACCTCTCCTTAGGCATCTTTCCAAAGCACCCCAGGAGAGTGAATTGCCCATGAGTCTTGCCAGCGGGCACTTCAGTGAGTCGTGGCTGGCCCTCTGCAACAAGATCTTGATCTCAGTTCTGCTGGGAGGGGGTGCTCTCCCATGTTCATTCCATCCTTGGGTTTTCTACCCCAGTCCCGGGAACATACATGCAATTCCTCTATTCTTTAGACTTTTCTTTGCCCCTTAATAGTCAATTCCCTGTTAAAGGTAGGAATTTTTATATTAAACTTTCTTGTTCAAATTACTTTCCCTGCTCAAACCCTGTGCAGTTTCTTTCTCTTAATTGGACCCTAACTGATATAGATGAGGTTTTGTCACGAGAAAGAGGGAAGAATTGTTGAATTGATGTCCATAACTTGTTTCTTTTCCCTCCTAGATTAAAAAAAAATTAATTAATTAATTTATTTTTGGCTGTGTTGGGTCTTCGTTTACTGTGCGAGCGCTTTCTGTAGTTGCGGCAAGCGGGGGCCACTCTTCATCGCGGTGCGCGGGCCTCTCACTGTGGCGGCCTCTTTTGTGGCAGAGCACAGGATCCAGACGGACAGGCTCAGTAGTTGTGGCTCACGGGGCCAGTTGCTCCGCGGCATGTGGGATCTTCCCAAACCCCGGCTCGAACCGGTGTCCCCTAGCATTAGGCAGGCAGATTCTCAACCACTAGCGCCACCAGGGTAAACCCCCTCCTACATGTTTATTGCTCTACTTTACTGTCTCTTCCAGTAGCACGTAAACTTGTTCAAGTTTCTCCTGTATATATTTCTATTACTGCTGTGTTTACTTTTACAATCAAATTTCTCAAAAGAAGGCTCAACTAGGCAGGATGGCGCGTCAGAGTCATCTGTGACGGCAAGACAGGCCACCAGGCCCCCAGCAGCGCTGCGAGTGGCAAAAAGTCTGGCGCCCCGCCGCGTGAGGGGCGGAGTCACGCGCCCGTAGGGGGCGTGGCTTCCAGCGCGCGCGAGAAGGGGGCCGGCACCGCTTGCGTGCACACAGTCAGCGGCTGCGCGCGCAGCAGGCTCGGGGCGTGGATGGCGGCTGTGGCGACTGGAAACGGGGCTTTCCAGGATGAGGAGGGCACCGGTGGGGACGCAGCGGCTCCGCAGCCCCATGCCCCGACGAGTGCGCCCGGGGCTCGTCTCTCGAGGCTGCCTCTGGCGCGAGTGAAGGCCTTGGTGAAGGCGGACCCCGACGTGACGCTCGCAGGACAGGAAGCCATCTTCATTCTGGCACGAGCCGCGGTGCGGCCGGGGCACAATGGGGTGGCGGGGGTGCCTGGCGAGGGGCGGGGCTCGGGGCCTTTCCGAAGGGCGGGGCTTAGCGAGCCTTTGGTCCAGGTTTGGGGAACGCGGGGAGCCAGAAGAGGATCTGGGGCGGGGTGTGCTGAGCACCGGGAGGTGAGAGGTTCTGGGGCCGGATTCTGAGGTGTGAGCATAGGAAGGGAGGACGGAAAAAGCGTCGCGTAAAGTGGTTGTACTGGTTTGCTAACATACCTACCTCTTCTTGAGGGCCTGAACACGACTTTAATTTGCATCTCCAGTCTAACACTGAACTTGTAGGAACCTCAAGTAAATGAGTGTGGTGGATCTACAAGTGAGGGAGGGACGGATGTGTCGTGGGCGACTGCGGGAGGGGGAAGGGGACTAGACTTTTATGAAGTCCAGGAGAACCTTCAACTTCCCTGAGAACCTCTCTTTCACCCCTGTCCGTTCCCCCACCGCCAACAGAAGCACACACAAGAATTGTACTAGAATTCATCCATACAACTCTGCTTGGTTGTTTTGCTTTTTCAATTTTGGTTTGTTTATTATAACTTTTATTGTTTTTGAAATTTTTTTTCTGCTTTTCTTCACAGGAACTGTTTGTGGAAACCATTGCAAAAGATGCCTACTGTTGTGCTCAACAGGGGAAGAGGAAAACCCTTCAGAGGAGAGATTTGGGTAGAGTGTCACTTTGGTATCTTGGATCTGGGGGCAGACAAGAGAGGGCTGGTTGAGGTTTTCCCTTGCACTGTTTAAGACAGCATCACTGTAAGATGAGCGGTGCCACAGGTCTCTTCCTACGATGTTTTCTCTTGGGCTGCCACAGTGCCAGAAAACCCTACCTTTTGAAAATCTGCTTTGGGTGGCTGGAGAGGTGCTGGGACAGAGAACCAAAGGAGTCTAGATGTTGCCAAAGCTAACTAGACCCCTTTATACCTTCTGCCATATGGTACCAGGCTTGACTGTTTTTTATTCGCCTAGAAAGTAGAGGTTTGATTTCTGACTCTACTTTTTAGCTGGTAACCCTAGAACATCTGTAAGCTTTCATATACCATAATCTCGCTTTCCCTTCTGTATAGGCAACACTTCTCTGATGACTTTCAGAGCAAAGATGTTCCCCTCAGTGAGCAGTATTTAACCAGGCTTTTCTTATTTTCTTACTCTCAGAGAGACAGCTGATACGTAAGATTTGGTGGTGGAGTAGATATGGATCTCAAGATAGCAAGGGACAAATTTTATAAATGCCCTAATTTGCATACAGCCTCATGCCCTTCACTGTGGGTTGTGCTTTTGTAAGAGGTTGATGCCCAAATGACCAGAGTTAGTCAGGTGTCCCTTTACCTTGTGTTTCAGATAATGCAATAGAAGCTGTGGATGAATTTGCTTTCCTGGAAGGTGAGTTCTCTATCACGGGGTAATCATTTCCACCTGTCTTTCCCATGCTAACGATCTGCCTTCAAAACCTTATAAAACCGATGGCCTGGTTCTTCCTTGTTCATGTAGGAATAATTTTCTCCCCATTTCCTATTAAGATAGGAAAAACAAATTCTAATTCAAATTCCCTTGGGTAGTTAGAACTTCTTCCTGGAAACTGCTTAACCATAAAAAAATGGAAGGGACTATAAAGACCCCAGTGTAGTTAGGTGGATTCAGAAGTTTGATTCTTACTTTGATCTCCATTCTTAGATATAAATCTTACCCCTCATCATAATGCTAGAGATCAGAAATGATTGCCAACATTTAAAGGGTTGCTTCTTCTTCTTTTTTCTTCTTCAGCAGTCTGTGTAAAGTGATTATTTTGCCGCAGTGAGATTCTATTCTGGCCTGTATCTATTTGTTCTTAGGAATTTTAGATTAACTCTTGTATACTAACTAAATCTTGTCATTGAAATAGAAAATATTTGAGATACCTCATTTTAACTAACTTCTCTTAGAGCTCTCTCTCCTACTTAATTCCTAAATCTGATCAGCTTACTATTCCCTACATATATTCTGATTGAAGAGCTTTGCGAAAGCCGTGCACCTTCAGTTCATTCTCACCTTTATCACACCAGGATGTTCTCAACTATCTCCCTGAAGCCTCATTACTTTCAGAAATCTTTTCTTGAATTATTTATTTCACTATTTTTACTCCTTTGTTCTGCATCTGTAATCAACCTAGGCCCCTGGCCCTCTTGATATATTCTTTTAAATGTCTTTTAAGATATATTCCCATGGCTAGCTTTGAGCCTAGATTATTGAGTATTCTCTTAATTTGTAGATCTTTTTTAAGTCTCTTTTCTGATTACTCATTTCTCTTAAAAATAACTTGTTAGCTGCCTACCTAAGGCAGACAATTTCTTGTGACTGACATCCTATCAGTTCCTCAATCAAAAATGTTTGGAGCCTAACTCTACCTGTTTTTCTTTGTTTTTTTTTTTTTTTTTTTTTTTTTTGCGTTACGCGGGCGTCTCACTGTTGTGGCCTCTCCCATTGCGGAGCTTAGGCTCCGGACGCGCAGGCTCAGCGGCCATGGCTCACGGGCCTAGCCGCTCCGCGGCATGTGGGATCTTCCCGGACCGGGGCACAAACCCACGTTCCCTGCATCGGCAGGTGGACTCGCAATCACTGCACCACCAGGGAAGCCCCTACCTGTTTATTTTTATTTTTAAATATGGAATACTTCATGAATTTGTGTGTCATCCTTGCACAGGGACCATGCTAACCTTCCCTGTATCGTTACAATTTTAGTAAGTGTACTGCTGAAGTGAGCACTCCTACCTGTTTATTTTTAATTACCATCTTTTCAAAGAGATGAGTGATGTGATCAAATTTCTATTTAAAGACATAAAACTGCCAACCTCTGGTGCCAGGATGATAAATTGGAGGGTGCTAGGAATAGAAGTGGAGAGAACTTAACAAAGTTTTCCACTTTAGCCTATACCATGCATAGTGCTTGGCTTTTTAATAAATGGCCATTTAATGAGTGGTGGATGTGTTCATTTTCATCTTTGGATTCAACAATCTGAGTAGTTGAATCCCTCTGCTCTATTCTACATTAGTAGATCTGAATTTTGGTCATTTTAGCCCCCTTGGATTTAGTCAGTATTATATTATTTTGTACCTGGTAAAATAAATGTTCTTATGTCCTTAGATGTGTATGTTCTAAGTGAAATTTTTTTTCTTTTTAATTGAGTCAGTATATATTCCTGTTTAAAAGTGAAATAGTTACCTAACGACTTATAATGAAATGGCCCTCATCCTTTTATTATTTCTGTTTTTAGCTTTTCACATGGCTTCTTATATTTCTGAATAATATGCTTTGTTGTTGATTTATCAGCTGTAGATCTTATGTTTTGACTTCCTGCTATGATAAATGAAGGTTTGGCTAACCTATACTACCCTCTCAGTTCCTTCCCTCCTTTCTGATTTTTTGTAGTTTTATCATTATTTTTAGTTCCTTTGTTACCTTTACAATTTATATAACATGCTAAAATATGTTTTTTTTGGTTGGCTCCTCACTTTGTAAGGTATGACTGTTAGTTCTCTTATTCCTTCCTTTCCCATTTTTAGCTCACTTCTAGCTCTCACTTTGTGTCAAGGCTGAAAACATACCTCCTTATCATAATTAGATCTTCCATGCTATATAGGTTGAGTGTAGAAGTTGAAAAACGGTATTGTGAACAGTCTTCCTCTACCCTCTCTGTCCTTTAATCCCTTATATAGGTCCCCTCCCTTCACGTAGCGGTTATTAGTCTCTTGTGTAATCTTCTGGGTATTTTAATGCAAATATGTTTATGTATGTGTATATATATATTCTTTTTTAAGCCTTTCCTTATGAAATGAGTATGGCATAGAATATGTATATCTTTTTTGGATACTGCCAAACATCCTGTATACCTGATTCACATCTCTATCAGCAGTGTATGACAGTTCCCATTGTTCCTCATTCTCACCAACACTTGGTATTATCAGGGTTTGATTTTTGCCAGTCTGGTAGGAACAACATTGATGAGCGTTTTTATCATAAAAGGGTGTAGGATTTTGTTAAATGTTTTTTCTGCGTCTGTTAAGATGATCATGTGGTTTTTGTCTTTCCTTTTGTTAATGTGGTATATCACGTTGATTGATTTGTGAATATTGAATTATCCTTACATCCCTGGAATAAATTCTACTTGATCATGTTGTATGATCCTTTTTAAATATATTATTGGATTTGGTTTGCTAGTATTTTGTTGAGGGTGTTTGCATTTATATTCATCAGTGATAATTGGCCTGTAATTTTTTTGTTTGTAGTTTCTTTGTCTGGTTTTGGTATCAGGGTAATGGTGGTCTTACTGTAGAATGAATTTGGGAGTGTTTCATCCTCCAGGTTTTTGGAATAGTTTGAGAAGGACAGGTACTAGCTCTTCTTTATATGTTTGGTAGAATTTCTCTGCGAAGCCATCTGGTCCTGGAGTTTTGTTGCTGGGTGTTTTTTGATTAATAATTCAGTTTCACTACTGGTGGTCCAGCTGTTCAGATTATCTATTTCTTTCTCATTCAGTCTTGGAATGTTGTCTGTTTCTAGAAATGTATCCATTTCTTCTAGATTGCCCAATTTGTTGGCATATAACTGTTGGTAGTAGTCTCTTATGATTTTTTTGTATCTCTTATTTTGTTTATTTGGAGCCTCATTTTTTCTTGATGAGTTGACTGAAGACTTCAATTTTGTTTATCTTTTCAAAAAACCAGCTCTTGGTTTCATTGATCTTTCTATCGTTTTATGTTTCTCTGTTTCATTTTTTTTCTCTCTGATCTTTATTGTTACCTTTGTTCTGCTGACTTTCGGCTTTGTCCTTTTTCTTCTAATTCTTTTAGGTGGTAGGTTACGTTGTTTGAGATTTTTCTCATTTCTCGAGGTAGGCCGCTGTTCCTCCAAACTTTTCTCTTAGAACTGCTTTTGCTGCATCCCATAGATTTTGGAAAGTTGTGTTTCCATTTTTATTTGTCTTGAGGTAGTTTCTGATTTTCTCTTGGATTTCTTCAGTGACCCATTGGTTTTTTAGTAGCATATGTTTAGTCTCCGCATGTTTGTATTTTCCCCATTTTTCTTCCTGTGATTGATTTCTGGTTTCGCATCATTGTGGTGGGAAAAAATGCTTGATATAATTTCTACCCTCTTAAATTTGTTGAGACTTGTTTAGTTAACTGGCATGTGATCTGTCCTGGAGAACATTCTTTGTGCATTTGAAAAGAATGTGTATTCTGTTGTTTTTGGGTGGAATATCCTGTAGGTATCTTTTAAGTTAACTGGTCTAATATGTCATTTATGACCACAGTTTCCTTATTGACTTTGTATCTGGATGATCTGTCCATTGATGTAAGTGGGGTGTCAAAATCCCCTACTACTATTGTATTACTCTCAATTTCTCCTTTTATGTCTGTTACTGTTTGCTTTATGTACTAGGTACTCCTATATTAGGTGCATATGTTACTGAATGTTACATCCTATCTTTGTATTGATCCCTTTATCATTATATAATGCCCTTCTTTGTCTTTTGTTATAGACTTTGCTTTAAAGGCTATTTTGTCTGAGAGGACTATTGCTACCCCAGCTTTCTTGTTATTTCCATTTGCATGAAATATCTTTTTCCATCCCCACACTTTCAGTCTGTGTATGTCTGAAGCTTTGAGGTGGGTCTCTTGTAAGCAGCATAATAGATAGGTATTGTTTTTTCATCCACCCTATGCTTATGATTGGAGCATTTAGTCCATTGACATTTAAGGTCATTATTGATAGGTACATACTTACTGCCATTTTGTTCATTGTTTTCTGGTTTTTATATTTCTTTCCTGTTCTTCTGCTTTTAGTTTCTTCCCTTGTGCTTTGATGATTCTGTTTAGTGTTATGCTTGTGTTCCTTTCTCTCTAGTTTTTGTTTATCTGTTATAGGATTTTGATTTGTGGTTACCATGGGGTTCATATATGTTGACCTATATATAACTACATGTTTTAAACTGGTAGTCATTTAAGTTCAAACACATTCTAAAAGATGTACATTTTTTCACTCCATTCCCCTATGTTTTATGGTTTTGATGTCATATTTTACATCTTCATGTTTATTCCTTAACTGTTATTATAGTTATAGTTGATTTTACAATTTTTTATCCTTTTTTTTTTTTTTTTGGTGGCTGTGCTATGTGGCTTGTGGGATCTTAGTTCTCTGACCAGGGATTAAACCTGGGCCCACGGCAGTGAAAGCACTGAGTCCTAACCACTGGACCACCAGGGAATTCTCTGGTTTTTGTCTTTTAATCTTCATACTAGCTTATTTCAGAGGTTGATCTACAGCCTTTTAATATATATTTGCCTATACAATTGGGATTTTTCCTTTCCTATAGATTCTTTCTTCCTGTTGTAGCCTTTTATTTTCCACGTAAAGAAGACTCTTTAACATTTCTGCTTTATTTATCTGGATATCTGTTTCCTTCTTCAGGATCAGGAAGTATTCAGCCATAATTTCATCAAATACATTTTTGATCCCTCTCTCTCTCTTCTTCTGGGACCCCTATAGTTTGAATGTTGGTATGCTTGATGTTGTCCCAGAGGTCCCTTATACTATATTCATTTTTTAATGTTTTTCTTTTTGCTGTTCTGATTGGGTGATTTCTGTTATTCTATCTTCAGATCATTTTTGCATTCTTCTGTATCACCTAGTCTTCTGTTAATTCCTTCTGGGGTGTTTTTCATTTCAGTTCTGACTAGTTCTTTCATATACTTTCTAGTTCCTTGTAAAAACTTTCACTGTTCATCTGTTCTTTTCCCTAGTTCAGTTAGCACTCTTGTTTACTAATGCTTTGAACTTTTTATCTGGCAAATTACTTATTTCTGTTTCATTAGTTGTTTTTTCAGGGTTTTTTCCTTGTTCTTTCATTTTAAAGAAATTCCTTTGTCTTCTCATTTTGCTTAACTTTCTCTGTCTCTGTGAAATTAGGTGAAACAGTTACCCATCCTGGTCTTGAAGGGGTGTGCTTGTGTGGGAGCATCACTATATAGTCTGTGTGTGCTCAGTGGCTTTGATGGGAGAGCTGGATCTGAAGTGAATACAAGTCACATCTTACCCCAGAGTGTGCTGGCAGCTATCACCTTGGTAGAAGGTGGGGCTGGACATGGAGGGGCTGGAGCCAGAGGCAGGTGCGAGCTGGGTCTTCTCCACTCCTCAGTTGCCAACACTGCCCTATCAGGAGTGGTGTCAGGTCCCAAATTGCTGGAGCAGAAACCCTGAGAGTAGGGTCTGAGTTGGTTCTGTTCAATTTGAGTGTGTGCTCTTCCCCCCTCCCCACATCAGCACCTTTGCTCTGAGGGGAGCAGTGCTGGAACCAGAGGGTCCGGATTGGGCACCCAGTGGAGGCTGGTGCCTGCACTTGGATGGTCCTGGCACCAGTCAGAGCTACAGACTGCTTGTGATGTGCTGCCTCTGTGAATGCTAGTAATGGGTGCTCTTTCCCTGTTTGGGTGCTGTGCCAAGTTTGAGCCTACTGTGTCCTCCACAGTTGTGCACTTTCCTCTGCAGTGGCAGCCTTTGCCCTAGTGGGGAACGGCTGTGGAGCAAGAGGGGCCAGAGTGGGCATTTGGCGTGGACTGGGGTACGTGCTGGGGTGGTCCCAGCACCAGTCAGAACTCCAGACCACTCCTGATTTGCTGCCCTGTGACCACCAGTCATGGGTTCCCTTGCTCTATTCAGATGCTGTGCCAGATCCAAGCCAGCTCCGTCCCTGACAACTGTGTGCTGTCCTCAGCTGTGGCAGCCTTAGCCCTAGTGTGGAGCTGTGCTGTGGAGTAAGGGGGGCTGGAGGGGGTGCTTGGTGTGGGCTGGGGCACGCACTGGGTGGTCACAGTTTCAGTCTGCTTCCTCTGCCTTGTTTTGGGAGTAAGCAATCATGTGTGCACCCTTCACGAGTGGAGTCTAGGTTTCTTACAGCCACACTGTCAGTCCCACTGGATTTCAAACCAGCTAAGAGGACTCGTCCTCCTTGTGTTGGACCCCAGAGCTGGGGTGCCCATGTTGTGATTCAAACTGCTCACTACCCAGGGAGACTCTCCAAGCCTGTCCCAACCTGACCACTTCTCTTCTGTTCCTACCTGACTCTGTGTGGATCTTTCTTACAGCTTTGGTTGTACAGGAGTTCTGACAGTCTCCAGGTAGTTTTCAGTGAGAATTCCTCCACATGTGGATGTATTTTTGATGTGTGTGATGTGAATTATTTTAAGGCTTATATTCTTTGTCTTTAAGTGGGGCATTTAATTTAATGTAGTTAATGATATATATGGGTTAGAAGTACCATCTTATTTTGTGCTTTCTATCTGTCTTATTTTATTCTTTTCTTTCCATTTTTTACCATTTTTTGAGTATAACTTATTCAGTTTTCCCTCTCAATTTGGAAGTTGTATACTCTTTTTTTTTGCTACCCTACCAGTTACTACATGCATCCTTAATTTATCAGAGCCTAGTGTTAGTACCTTTCCCTTTATCCTCAACAAAATGGGATCTTAGAATCCATTAGCTCAATTTACAAGTCCTTCATCCCCCACTTATGTTGGTATTGTCACCTATTTTGTGTTGTCTTTGTCAATCCACATAAGGCTATATTATATTATTGCTATATTATTCAGACAATGATATATAAATTTATCCATATATTTATCCTGTCTTTGGTCATTTTTCCTTTTTATATTTCTGCTTCTCCGTTTGTGATCATTTCTTTCTTTCTGAAGTAAATCCTAAAGGGTCTGATGGTAGCAAACTCTGCTTTTCTTTTTTGGTATAAAAAAGCCTTTATTTTATTTTTTTTCTCTACCTGCTCTGGCTCACTGATTTACTTTCTTAATTGAAAGATATTTTGCTGAATATAGAATTCTAGGTGGAATTTTGTTTTAGCACCTTGAAACAATCATTCTTCTCTCTTTTGAAGCAAATTTGTCCCTTTTTTCTGTCTGCTTTGAAGATTTTCTCTTTATTTATTCTGTAGTTTCACTCGTTATCTAGGTATAATTTCCTTTTATGTAGTCTGCTTAGGCTTTTTCTTTTTTCATCTTTATTGGAGTATAATTGCTTTACAATGGTGTGTTAGTTTCTGCTTTATAACAAAGTGAATCAGTTATACATATATATATGTTGCCATATCTCTTCCCTCTTGTGTCTCTCTCCTTCCCACTGTCCCTAACCCACCCCTCCAGGCGGTCACAAAGCACCGAGCTGATCTCCCTGTGCTATGCGGCTGCTTCCACTAGCTATCTACCTTACGTTTGGTAGTGTATATATGTCCATGCCTCTCTCTCACTTTGTCACAGCTTACCCTTCCCCCTCCCCATATCGTCAACTCCATTCTCTAGTAGGTCTGTGTCTTTATTCCTGTCTTACCCCTAGGTTCTTCATGACCTTTTTTTTTTTCCCTTAGATTCCATATATATGTGTTAGCAAATGGTGTTTGTTTTTCTCTTTCTGACTTACTTCACTCTGTATGACAGACTCTAGGTCTATCCACCTCATTACAAATAGCTAAATTTCGTTTCTTTTTATGGCTGAGTAATATTCCATTGTATATATGTGCCACATTTTCTTTATCCATTCATCTGATGATGGGCACTTAGGTTGTTTCCATCTCTGGGCTATTGTAAATAGAGCTGCAATGAACATTTTGGTACGTGACTCTTTTTGAATTATGGTTTTCTCAGGGTATATGCCCAGTAGTGGGATTGCTGGGTCATATGGTAGCTCTATTTGTAGTTTTTTAAGGAACCTCCATACTGTTCTCCACAGTGGCTGTATCAATTTACATTCCCACCAACAGTGCAAGAGTGTTCCCTTTTCTCCACACCCTCAACAGCATTTATTGTTTGTAGATTTTTTGATGATGGCCATTCTGACTGGTGTGAGATGATATCTCATTGTAGTTTTGATTTGCATTTCTCTAATGATTAATGAAGTTGAGCATTCTTTCATGTGTTTGTTGGCAGTCTGTATATCTTCTTTGGAGAAATATCTATTTAGGTCTTCTGCCCATTTTTGGATTGAGTTGTTTGTTTTTTTGTTATTGGACTGCATGAGCTGCTTATAAATTTTGGAGATTAATCCATTGTCAGTTGCTTCATTTGCAAATATTTTCTCCCATTCTGAGGATTGTCTTTTGGTCTTGTTTATGGTTTCCTTTGCTGTGCAAAAGCTTTGAAGTTTCATTAGGTCCCATGTGTTTATTTTTATTTTTTTATTTCCATTTCTCTAGGAGATGGGTCAAAAAGGATCTTGCTGTGATTTATGTCGCAGAGTATTCTGCCTATGTTTTCCTCTAAGAGTTTGATAGTTTCTGGCCTTATATTTAGGTCTGTAATCCATTTTGAGCTTATTTTTGTATATGGTGTTAGGGAGTGATCTAATCTCATACTTTTACATGTAGCTGTTCAGTTTTCCCAGCACAACTTATTGAAGAGACTGTCCTTTCTCCACTGTACATTCCTGACTCCTTTAACAAAGATAAGGTGACCGTACGTGCGTGGGTTTGTCTCTGGGCTTTCTATCCTGTTCCATTGATTTATCTTTCTGTTTTTGTGCCAGTACCATACTATCTTGATTACTGTAGCTTTGTAGTATAGTCTGAGGTCGGGGAGCCTGATTCCTCCAGCTCAGTTTTTCGTTCTCAAGATTGCTTTGGCTATTCGGGGTATTTTGTGTTTCCATACAAATTGTGAAATTTTTTGTTCTAGTTCTGTGAAAAATACCAGTGATAGTTTGATAGGGATTGCGTTGAATCTGTAGATTGCTTTGGGTAGTAGAGTCATTTTCACAATGTTGATTCTTCCAATCCACGAACATGGTATATCTCTCCATCTATTTGTATCATCTTTAATTTCTTTCATCAGTGTCTTATAATTTTCTGCATACAGGTCTTTTGTCTCCTTAACTAGGTTTATCCTAGATATTTTATTTTTTGTTGCAATGGTAAATGGGAGTGTTTTCTTGATTTCACTTTCAGATTATTCATCCTTAGTGTATAGGAATGCCAGAGATTTCTGTGCATTAATTTTGTATTCTGCTACTTTACCAAATTCATTGATTAGCTCTAGTAGTTTTCTGGTAGCATCTTAGGGTTCTCCATGTATAGTATCATGTCATCTGAAAACAGTGACATCTTTACTTCTTCTTTTCTGATTTGAATTCATTTTATTTCCTTTTCTTCTCTGATTGCTGTGGCTAAAACTTCCAAAACTATGTTGAATAAGAGTGGTGAGAGTGGGCAACCTTGTCTTGTTCCTGATCTTAGTGGAAATACTTTCAGTTTTTCACCATTGAGGACAGTGTTGGCTGTGGGTTTGTCATATATGGCCTTTATTATGTTGAGGAAAGTTCCCTGTATGCGTACTTTCTGCAGGGTTTAAATCATAAATGGGTGTTGAATTTTGTCAAAAGCTTTCTCTGCATCTGTTGAGAGGATCATATGGTGTTTCTCCTTCAGTTTGTTAATATGGTGTATCACGTTGATTGATTTGCGTATATTGAAGAATACTTGCATTCCTGGAATAAACCCCACTTGATCATGGTTTATGATCCTTTTAATGTGCTGTTGGATTCTGTTTGCTAGTATTTTGTTGAGGATTTTTGTATCTATGTTCATCAGTGATATTGGCCTGTAGTTTTCTTTATTTGTGACATCCTTGTCTGGTTTTGGTATCAGAGTGATGGTGGCCTCGTAGAATGAGTTTGGGAGTGCCCTCTGCTATATTTTGGAAGAGTTTGAGAAGGATAGGTGTTAGCTCTTCTCGAAATTTTTGATAGCATTTGCCTGTGAAGCCATTTGGTCCTGGGCTTTTGTTGGTTGGCAGATTTTTAATCACAGTTTCAATTTCATTGCTTGAGATTGTTCTGTTCATATTTTCTATTTCTTCCTGATTCTGACTTGGCAGGTTGTGCATTTCTAAGAATTTGTCCATTTCTTCCAGGTTGTCCATTTTATTGGCATAGAGTTGCTTGTAGTAATCTCTCATGATCTTTTGTATTTCTGCAGTGTCAGTTGTTACTTCTCCTTTTTCATTTCTAATTCTATTGATTTGAGTCTTCTCCCTTTTTTTCTTGATGAGTGTGACTAATGGTTTATCAATTTTGTTTATCTTCTCAAAGAACCAGCTTTTAATTTTATTGATATTTGCTCTCATTTCCTTCATTTCTTTTTCATTTATTTCTGATCTGATTTTTATGATTTCTTTCCTTCTGCTAACTTTGGGGTTTTTTTGTTCTTCTTTCTCTAATTGCTTTAGGTGCATGGTTAGGTTGTTTATTCGAGATGTTTCCTGTTTCTTAAGGTAGGATTGTATTGCTATAAACTTCCCTCTTAGAATTGCTTTTGCTGCATCCCATAGATTTTGGGTTGTTATGTCTCCATTGTCATTTGTTTCTGGGTATTTTTTGATTTCCTATTGGATGTCTTCAGTGATCACTTCATTATTAAGTAGTATATTGTTTAGCCTCCATGTGTTTGTATTTTTTACAGATCTTTTCCTCTAATTGATATCTAGTCTCATAACGTTGTAGTTGGAAAAGATACTTGAAACAATTTCAGTTTTCTTTTTTTTTTAGTTTTCTTAAATTTACCAAGGTTTGACTTGTGACCCAAGATATGATCTATCCTGGAGAATGTTCTATGAGCACTTGAAAAAAATGTGTATTCTGTTGTTTTTGGATGGAATGTCCTATAAATATCAATTAAGTCCATCTTGTTTAATGTATCATTTAAAGCTTTGTTTCCTTATTTATTTTAATTTTGGATGATCTGTCCATTGGTGAAAGTGAGGTGTTAAAGTCCCCTAGTATGAATGTGTTACGGTCGATTTCCCCATTTATGGCTGTTAGTATTTGCCTTATGTATTGAGGTGCTCCTATGTTGGGGCATAAATATTTACAATTGTTATATCTTCTTCTTGGATCGATTCCTTGATCATTATATAGTGTCCTTCTTTGTCTCTTCTAATAGTCTTTATTTTAAAGTCTATTTTGTCTGGTATGAGAATTGCTACTCCAGCTTTCTTTTGGTTTTCATTATCATGAAATATATTTTTCTATCCCCTTACTTTCAGTCTGTATATCTCTAGGTCTGAAGTGGGTCTCTTGTAGACAGCAAATATATGGGTCTTGTTTTTGTATCCATTCAGCCAATCTGTGTCTTTGGTGGGAGCATTTAATCCATTTACATTTAAGGTAATTATCGATATGTATGTTCCTTTTCCCATTTTCTTAATTGTTTTGGGTTCGTCATTGTAGGTCTTTTCCTTCTCTTGTGTTTCTTGCTTAGAGAAGTTCCTTTAGCAGTTGTTGTAAAGCTGGTTTGGTGGTGCTGAACTCTCTCAGGTTTTGCTTGTCTGTAAAGTTTTTAATTTCTCCATCAAATCTGCATGAGATTTTTGCTGGGTAGAGTAATCTTGGTTGCAGGTTTTTCTCCTTCATCACTTTAAATATGTCCTGCCAGTCCCTTCTGGCTTTCAGAGTTTCTGCTGAAAGATCAGTTGTTAACCTTATTGGGATTCCCTTGTGTGTTATTTGTTGTTTTTCCCTTGCTGCTTTTAATATGTTTTCTTTGTATTTAATTTTTGACAGTTTGATTAATATGTGTCTTGGCGTATTTCTCCTTGGATTTATCCTGTATGGGACTCTCTGTGCTTTCTGGACTTGATTAACTATTTCCTTTCCCATATTAGGGAAGTTGTCAACAGTAATCTCTTGAAATATTTTCTCAGTCCTTTTCTTTTTCTCTTCTTCTTCTGGAACCCCTATAATTCGAATGTTGTCCCAGAGGTCTCTGAGTCTGTCCTCAGTTCTTTTCATTCTTTTTTCTTTATTCTGCTCTGCAGTAGTTATTTCCACTATTTTATCTTCCAGGTCATTTCTCCGTTCTTCTGCCTCAGTTATTCTGCTATTGATCCCATCTAGAGTTCTTTTAATTTCATTTATTGTGTTGTTCATCATTGTTGGTTTCATCTTTAGTTCTTCTAAGTCCTTGTTAAATGTTTCTTGCATTTTGTCCATTCTGTTTCCAAGATTTTGGATCATCTTTACTATCATTATTCTGAATTCTTTTTCAGGTAGACTGCCTATTTCCTCTTCTTTTCTTAGGCCTTGTGGGTTTTTATCTTGCTCCTTCATCTGCTGTGTGTTTTTCTGTCTTCTCATTTTGCTTATCTTACTGTGTTTGGGGTCTCCTTTTTGCAGGCTGCAGGTTCGTAGTTCCCGTTGTGTTTGGTGTCTGTCCCTAGTGGCTAAGGTTGGTTTAGTGGGTTGTGAAGGCTTCCTGGTGGAGGGGACTAGTGCCTGTGTTCTGGTGGATGAGGCTGGATCTTGTCTTTCTGGTGGGCAGGTCCACGTCTGGTGGTGTGTTTTGGGGTGTCTGTGGACTTATTATGATTTTAGGCAGCCTCTCTGCTAATGGGTGGGGTTGTGTTCCTATCTTGCTAGTTGTTTGCCATAGGATGTCCAGCACTGTAGCTTGCTGGTCGTTGAGTGAAGCTGGGTGCTGGTGTTGAGATGGAGATCTCTGGGAGATTTCGCCATTCGTTATTATGTGGAGCTGGGAGGTCTGTTGTGGACCAGTGTCCTGAAGGTGGCTTTCCCACCTCAGAGGCACAGCACTGACTCCTGGCTGCAGCACCAAGAGCCTTTCATCCAAATGGCTCAGAATAAAAGGGAGAAAAAGTAGAAAGAAAGAATTAGTAGAAGTAGAAAGAAAGAGAGAAAGAGAGAAAGAAGGAAAGAAGGAAAGAAAGAAAGAAAGAAGGGAGGGAGGGAGGAAGGAAGGAAGGAGGGAAGGAAGGAAAATAAAGAAAGAAGATAAAGTAAAATAAAATAAGATAAAATATAATAAAGTTATTAAAATAAAAAATAATTATTAAGGAAAAAAAATTTAAAAATAAACAAACAAAAACAACAGTTGGATAGAACCCTAAGACAAATGGTGGAAGCAAAGCTATACAGACAATATCTCACACAGAAGCATACACATACAGATTCACAAAAAGAGGAAAAGGGGAAAAAATCATAAATCTTGTTCTCAAAGTCCACGTCCTCAATTTGCTTATGATTCGTTGTCTATTCATGTATTCCACAGATGCAGGGTACATCAAGTTGATTGTGGAGCTTTAATCCGCTGCTTCTGAGGCTGCTGGGAGAGATTTCCCTTTCTCTTCTTTGTTCTCACAGCTCCCAGGGGCTCAGCTTTGGTTTTGGCCCCGCCTCTGCGTGTAGGTCACCGGAGGGCATCTGTTCTTCGCTCAGGCAGGACGGGGTTAAAGTAGCCGCTGAATCGGGGGCTCTGGCTCACTCAGGCTGGGGGGAGGAAGGGGAACGGAATGTGGGGCGAGCCTGCAGCAGCAGAGGCCGGCGTGACGTTGCACCAGCCTGAGGTGCGCCGTGCGTTCTCCCGGGGGAGTTGTCCCTGCATCCCGGGACCCTGGCAGTGGCGGGCTGCACAGGCTCCCCGGAAGGGGGTTTTGGTTAATAACCTGTGCTCACACACAGGCTTCTTGGTGGCGGCAGCAACTGCTTAGGCTTTTTAAATCTATGGATTGATGTCTTTCATCTGTCCTGGAGAAGTCTCTTTGTCTCTCCTTTCTCTTTTTCTTTCTCCTTTCTCTCTGGGATTCACATTAAATGTATGCTAAAAGTCAACCATCATTTTGCCACTCCATGATGTATTATATGTAATTTTCCTGACCTTCCATTTTATTAATTCTCTGTTCAGTAGTCTTGTCTCCTTTAAACTTTCCTGTTGATTTATTAGTTTCAGTTCTTGTTTTTGTATTTTTCATTTTCTGTGAATTCCATTTAGTTATTTTTCAAATACATTTTGCCAGTTTGTGTTTGCTGCAATGTTTTGAAACTTGTCTTTTATTTCACTAAACGTAGTATGTACAATTGTTTATAGTCTGTGTCCAATCTAATATCCAAAACCTTTTAAGCCTGGCTTATTTATTTACTTTTCTGTCTATTGTTTCTGTTGGTACTGTCTCATGGTCTTTTTCTATTTGCTTAGTTATCTTAGTGTGTGTGTGTGTGTGTGTGTATATATATATATATATATATATATATATATATATGTATTGTTGTGGTACGCGGGCCTCTCACTGTTGTGGCCTCTCCTGTTGCGGAGCGCAGGCTCTAGACGCGCAGGCTCAGTGGCCATGGCTCACGCGCCTAGCCGCTCCGTGGCATATGGGATCTTCCCAGACTGGGGCACGAACCTGTGTCCCCTGCATTGGCAGGCAGACTCTCAACCACTGTGCCACCAGGGAAGCCCTATCTTGGTATATTTGTCATTGTATTAATATTTGAAAAAATAATTTGTTGGATAATTATTTGAGGCCAGTATAATGAGACCTTTCTTCAAAGATTTTCATTTGCTTCTGCAAGACACCTAGGGGCATGTATCAGTGCAGAACCTCCTTTTTGAATCTAAGACTTGAGGATTCCTTGATCACTGTGGTGATATCAACTGTGATGGCAGGTCTGTGAGGGGACTGATTTAATTCTAGTTCAGCCTTACTCTGAGGGTGTAACCTTTTTGGAATCCAGCTTTTAGAAAGGGGGAAATTATCAAACCTTTTCACTTGGGCAGATTCTCAGATTTGACCCTTCATTTGCTTAGCCAAAATCGCAAACGTTTTTCAGCTCTCTTTTGGATTGGCAGAGTCCCCTGAGGTAAAAGCAGTTTTGGAGGCTGGGTTTTCTTTGTGTTTTTGCCTTCTCTAGATTTTGGGTTTGCCTTTTCTTGAGGCCTATTTAATGCCTGAAGGATTTTCTTTTTAAAAATAGTTTAATCAGTTCTATCAGTTGGTATCAGCAGAAATTTGACATTATCAAAAGCAGAGGCTATTAAAAAAATTTTGAGGTTTTTTTGCTTTGTTTTGTTCTTTTTTTATGTGTTCTTTTCCCTGAATTATTCTTTCAAATCTTTCCTTTTACTGGATAGGCTTTCTTCAAATGCCTTGTAATTTTTATTCTATTTTAGAATGAGGGAATAAGAAAGCTCTTTGGAACCTGTGTATATATGTGTATGGAGGGTGGTTATTGCCTTGCAGTTTTACTTTAGTGTGGGTAGCGGGTGGGACCAGATGTTATGTTGGGGGCCTCCAAAGGCCAGAATTGCAGAAAACTTGACTGTGGGAAGCTGGAATTTTCAGAAGCCGCTTGTTCTCCAGATAATTCATTTAGTTCTTTAGAAGAGAGCCTGCTGATTTTTTTTCAAGTTAGATTTAGTTTAAATGCTTGTTTTCTGGTAGTGCTGCACACTGGGAGGGTTGTAAGGAGATGTGGTCAACTGTTTCTCATATAGACCCTCGAGTCATTACCCATGTTAGCCTTGCATCTCTTTCTGTCATTTTTGGTGTCAGTCTAGATCCTCCCCATGAGTTTTCTAGTTAGATGGGTTCCCACCTCTGCTGCACCCCCCTCTGTTTATTGTAGGCTTATTTTCCTCTGCCCTATTTATAAACACACTTCAGTCAGATTTCTGTCAGTCAGTTTTTTGTTTCAACCAAATCTCTTTGTTGTAGATTTATATACCTGTTAAAAGATTTTTTTCCTTTCACATGGAATCTTGCATGGGAGGGCATACAAACTTGAGGGTCCAGTTTCCCATCTTTTTTTAAAGTTTAAAAAAAATTTTATTTTTGGCTGCATTGGGTCTTCATTGCTTCGTGCAGGCTTTCTCTAGTTGCGGCGAGTGGAGGCTACTCTTTGTTGCGGTGCGCAGGCTTCTCATGGTGGTGGCTTGTCTTGTTGCGGAGCACGGGATCTGGCATGTGGGCTTCAGTAGTTGCAGCATATGGGCTCAGTAGTTGTGGCTCGCAGGTTCTAGAGTGCAGGCTTAGTAGTTGTGGCACACGGGCTTATTTGCTCCATGGCATGTGGGATCTTCCCAGACCAGGTATCGAACCCATGTCCTCTACAATGGCAGGAGGATTCTTAACCACTGTGCCACCAGGGAAGTCCCCAGTTTCCTATCTTGACTTGGAACTTTTTCAAAGATTATACACTCTGCTTAGAAAACTTATTTATTTTGTATCACTCACCCCTTGTTGTAGTCTCCACAGATGCTCATTAACCAACACAATTTCTTAGCCCTTTTCCCACCTCTAAATTGAACTCTCCAGACCCAACTGCCCAGCCTCTGTAATGACATGTTCTTCCCCAAGGATCTTTTGGATGGATATTCCTCAAAATGAGTATTTTGGTCTTAGAAGAACTGCCAGTACCAAAGCAGCTGCCACTTAACTTTGCCCAGTTTGCTACATTCATCCAGCTCTTGAGGCACCTTGCTTTCAACATTGCTCTTTGTGTTTTTAGGTACTTTGGATTGATTGCTGAGCCTGGGCAGTTTTGTGAGCCTGTACCTGCATCCTTCAGCTAGGCCCTCTGCAGGTCTCAGCTTTGAAGAAGAGTCTTTGGAATACTGGACTTACACACTTTTCCTGTTCTGCCTTCACCTAAGCCTGGATAAGCAGAGATCTCACCTGTTAGCTTTTCATTATAAGGTCTTCCACTACTTGTGTCTTCCATTTCTGGCCTGGATGCAGCTGCTGCTGCTTGTGGTAGAGATATCAAAAATGATTTTGTAGGTTGCTTAATAAATGATAAGGACCAAATAAAAGTCTCTGATCAACCTCAACCTAGTGTGTTTTATCATCTTGCCTTTGTTCTTGCGTCATGACTGGAGAGCCACCATGCCTAGCCACAGATTTTTCTGATCTTCCCTGCTAGCCATTGTAAACCCCAGTCTTTCATTTATTTGTTCATTTTTTTAGCACATCAGCAGAGTGTGGCTCCAGAATTTATAGGATGTCACTTAAGGTCTTCAGAGGTCAAATAAATGTGATCCTAGATTTAAAACCAGTTAAAATATTTCAGTAGCTTTATTGAGATATAATTCACCTACCATACAATTTACCCATTTAAAGTGTACATTTCAGTAGTTTTTAATATATTCACAGATATGTAAAACTGTTGCTATAGTCAATTTTGGAGCATTGTTAAGGGAATTACATAATAGGTGGTATTTTGTGTCTGCCTTCTTTCACTTAAGATAATGTTTTGTAAGGTTTATGTTATAGCATGTATCAGTACCCATTCCTTTATTTTTAAAATTGTAAAATATACATAACATAAAATGTATCATTTTAACCACTTTTAAGTGTACAGTTCTGTGGCATTTATTCCCATTGTTATCACCATCATCCATCTCCAGAATATTTTTCATCTTCCCACACTGAAACTGAACCCATTAGAAAATAATTCCCCATTCTTCCCTTCCCCAGGCCCTAGTTAAATCTTGTTTTTTGAGAAGGTGTGGGTGACATAGGAGGAAGGAGGCAGAGTACTTAGAAAGTAGTGGTTAAGGAAAGCAGTAGGAAGCCTTGGACAGTGGGACTTAAATATTTTTGGATCATGAATAGGAGGTATAAAGTCTATAAATCTCCCTAGAAGGATGTGCAGATGCTCAATCTTGTAATGTTTTATAAGTAAATTTTCTTTTAGAATAATACTGATTTACAGAAAAGCTGCAAAGATAGTACAGAGTTCTTGTATACTCCTCACCTAGTACCCCATTGTTAACATCTTACATTGCCAGGTACATTTGTCAAACCTAAGAAACTGACATTTATATCACTATTAACTAAACTCCAGACTTTTTGGATTTCTCATTTTCCCATTAATATCCTTTTTCTGTTCTAAGATCCAATCCAGTACATTACATTTACTTGTCATGTCTCCTAGTCTCCTCTGGTCTGTTTTCTCTTTTCATGACCATGATAGCCTTCAGTAGCACTGGGGAGGTATCCAGCAGACTGTCCCTGACATGGGTTTGTCTGTTTTTCTTAGGATTAGTTAGTACCAGAACTTTGCATATAATTTCAGGGGTTACCCAGGCCCCTGAGGCCCTTCCATGGGCCTTGTATTATTGCAGATTGGAATTTAAAAGGGAATGCAGGCCTTTTTTCAAGATAAACTTAGAGGTTGCAGCCCATTAATAGGATATGAAATCAATGTACTATGTTGCCACTGTCCTTTTAAAATAATAAAAGCAGTGGAGTGTTGAACTGAGTGAAAGGTAAGTTTGTTTCATTTATATGTGTGTATATTACATCATTGTGGAAAATCTATGTGGTGGGCACAGTTTTGGCCCCCATGACCTTTGCCCCTGGTGTCATGCTTGTGAATATGTTACATGGCAAGAGGGAATGTTGCATATGTAATTAAGGTTACTAATCAGTAGACTTTAAAATAGATGATCCTGGATTGTCTGGCCAGCCCCAAAGTAATCACATGAACTCTTAAAAGCAGAGCTTTCTCCTGGCTGAGGGTAGAAGTTATAGAGATGTGGCAGAAGAGGACATCAGAAAGATTCAAAGCATGAAAAGGACATGATCTATTGTTGCTGGCTTTGAAGATGGAGAGGATCATGAGCCAAGGAATGTGGCAGCCTTTAGAAGATGATAACAACTGCTGGCTGACAGCCAGCAAGGAAATGACCTCAGTCCCATAACTGCATTGAACTGAATTCTGCCAGTAACTTGCCTGGTCTTGGAAATGGGTTGTCCCTTAGAGCCTCCAGAAAAAGCCCAGGTCAGCTGACACTTTCACTTTGGCCTGGTGAGACCCAGAGCAGATAATCTGGTCACACTGTGCCAGACTTCTAACCTGCAGAACTGTAAGATAATAAATGAGTGTTGGTTTAAGCTGCCAACTTTGTGGTAATGGTGTATTTCTTACTGGGGGTCAAGGTAAAACAGCATTGGAAAATATTGCTGTAGTAGAAAGGATCCTGGACGGGTCAAGAGACTTCGGTTCTCATCTCACTACTCCGACTACCTTAGATAAAACTGTTAATCACTTACCCTTCCTGAGTTTTCCCTCTTATCAGTTGAGTGGATTATTCTAAAGTTTCTTCCATATGACATGTTTTTCTTTTATGAACTGCCCTTTTTTTTTTCAGCAAAATTCACCCCTTTTAGTGTATAGTTTTATGAGTTTTGATAAATGCATTTAATGACCATCTCAATCAAAGATTAGAAAAGTTACACCACCACAAAAATTCCCTGTTGCTGCCTCTTTATAGTCCTCTCCCACCCAACCAGTGTGCCAGCTCCTGGCAACCACTGATCTATTTATTGCCCACATAGTTTGCCTTCATAAATGGAATCATACAGTTTGTAGACTTTTGAGCCTGGCTTCCTTAATAATGCATTTGAGATTCATTTATGTTGCTTGTATCAGTAGTTTGTTTCTTTTTATTTCTGTGTAGTATTCCATTGTATGGAATGTACATACCACATTTTGTTTATCCATTCCCCAGTTGAGGGATATTTGCCAGTTTTTGGTGATTATGAATAAAGGTGCTGTAAATATTTGCATGTAGGTTTTTGTGTGAACATTAACTTTTCATGTCTCTTGGGTAAATACGTAGGAGTGGGAATGCTGGATCTTGTAAACATATGTTTACTTTTTAAAGAATCTGCCAAACTGTTTTCCAAAGTACCAGTACCATTTTGCATTTATACCAGCAGTGTTTGAGAATTTCAGTTGTTCTGCATCCTTGCTAGCAAGTATATTGCTATAAACTTCCCTCTTAGAACTGCTTTTGCTGCATCTCATAGGTTTTGGATAGTCGTGTTTTTCTTTTCATTTGTCTCTAGGTATGTTTTTGATTTCCTCATTGATTTCTTCAGTGATCCATTAGTTGTTTAACAGCATATTGTTTAGCCTCCCTTGTTTGTATTTTTTGCAGTTTTTTTCTTGTAGTTGATTTCAATCTCATACGTTGTGGTGAGAAAAGATGCTTGACGTGATTTCAATTTTCTTAAATTTACTGAGGCTTGACTTATGGCCCAAATTGTGATCTATCCTGAAGAATGTTCCCTGTGCATTTGAAAAGAAAGTGTATTCTGCTGCTTTCGGATGGAATGTTCTATAGATATCAATTAAGTTCATCTGGTCTAATGTGTCATTTAAGGCCTTTGTTTCCTTATTGATTTTCTGTCTGGGTGATCTGTCCATTGATAAAAGTAGATTGTTAGAGTCCCCCACTATTATTGTGTTACTCTCGATTTCCTCTTTTATAGCTGTTAGCATTTGCCTTATGTACTGAGGTACTCCTATGTTGGGTGCATATATATTTATAATTGTTATATCTTCTTCTTGGATTGATTCTTTGATCATTATGTAGTGTCCTTCCTTGTCTCTTGTATCACTCTTTATTTTAAAGTCTATTTTTTCTGATACAAGTATTGCTACTCTAGCTTTATTTTGATTTCCATTTGCATGGAATACCTTTTTCCATCCTATCACTTTCATTCTATATGTGTGCCTAGATTTGAAGTGGGTCTCTGATAGATAGCATATATACGGGTCTTGTTTTTGTATCCATTCAGCCAGTCTGTGTCTTTTGGTTGGAGCATTTAATCCATTTACATGTAAGGTAATTACTGATATGTATATTCTTATTGCCATTTTATTAATTGTTTTGGGTTTGTTTTTTTAGGTGTTTTTTCTTCCCTTCCTCTTTTGTTCTCTTGTGGTTTGATGACCATCTTTAGTGTTGTGTTTGGGTTGCTTTTTCTTTTTTTTGTGTGTAGCTATTGTAGTTTTTTGGTTTGCATTTCCCATGAAGTTTTGATAAAGCAGTCTATATATATGTACAAGGTTGTTTAAGTTGCTAGTCTCTTAATTTCAAATGCAATTCCCATTTCCTACCTTTGTACTCTCCTCTCATCATGGTTGCTGGTTTTGATATCATATTTGTGTGTGGATAATTTCCTGCTTTTATTGTATGTTTGCCTTTACCAGTGGGCTTTCCCATTTGTGATTTTCTTATTTCTAGTTGTGTCCTCTCCCCCCAACCCCTTTACTTAGAGAAGTTCCTTTAGCATTTGTTGTAAAGCTGGCTTGGTGGTGCTAAATTCTCTTAGCTTTTGCTTGTCTCTAAAGCTTTTGATTTCTTCTTCGAATCTGAATGAGAGCCCTGCTGGGTAGAGTATTCTTCGTTGTAGGTTTTCCCCTTTCATCACTTTGAATTTATCGTGTCACTTCCTTCTGGCCTGCAGAGTTTCTGCTGAAAAATCAGCTGATAACCTTCTGGGAATTCCCTTGTATGCCATTTGTTGCTTTTCCCTAGTTGCTTTTAATATTTTCTCTTTGTCTTTAATTTTTGTCAATTTGATTAATATTTATCTTGGTGTGTTCCTCCTTGGGTTTACCCTGTATGAGGCTCTGTGCTTCCTGAACTTTGGTGACTGTTTCCTTTCCCACATTAGGGAAGTTTTCAGCTATTATCTCTTCAAATATTTTCTCAGGCCCTTTCTCTCCCTCTTCTTCTGGGACCCCTATAATACAAATGTTTGTGCATTTGACCTTGTCAAAATGGCGGCCTCCAGGACAGCTGATGCCAGTGAGTACTCCCCAGTACCTCTGCCACCAGTGTCCTTGTCCCCACAGTGAACCACAGTTGCCCCCCACCTCCCCAGGTGACCCTCCAAGCAAGTTGGTCTGGCCCAGGCTTCTATGAAGTCACTGTTTTTCCCCTGGGTCCTGGTGGGCCCTAGACCTTGTGTATGCCCTCAAAGAGTGGCGTTTCTGTTTCCCCCAGTCCAGTGGAGTTCCTGTGATCAAGCCCCACTGGCCCTCAAAGCCAAATGCTTTGGGGGCTCCTCCTCCCAGTGCCAGACCCCCAGACTGGGAAGGCTGACATGAGGCTCAGAACTCTCACTCCTATGGGAGAAACTGTGATATAATTATTTTCCAGTTTGTGGATCACCCACCTGGTGGGTGTGGGATTTGATTGTATCATGGATGTGTCCCCTCATCCTACTCATTTTTCTCTCATGGAAATATGCCTAGGGTGATTTTCTACCTAATGTTAATGGTTATTTCTAGGTGGTGGAAAATTTTTTTTTAAAGCTTTCATCTCTGTTCTTTTCTGCATTGCATATTATGTGATGCAAGTTGTTATGATGTGAGGAGGGACCAGAACTAGGAGGAGATTGATGTAAGGAGGGACCAGAACTAGGAGCTTTTTGATACTGGGTTGGAACTAACCACTAAAATCTCTGAGCTGGGCTTGAAATTGCTTGGCTCAGTATTGCCTAATGGTTTCCTAAGAGTGATAAAATATCCCAATTTTCTGGAAGCCAGATTACATTTTGTCTTATCTGTGTTGCACAAAAAAGTAATACTGTATAATTCCATTTATATAAAGCTCTAGAACAGGTCAAATTAACTATGGTGGAAAAAAATAAGAGCATTGTTGTCTCTGAGGGATGGAGGTGAGAATTGCCTGGGAAGAGGCTTGAGGGAATTTTCTATGTTCTGTATCTCTGTAGGTGTGTGGGTCATATGGAGGTTTGTGTTTGTCAACATTCAGCAAATGGTACATTTAAGATTATTGCAGTTCACTGTATGTAAATTTTACCTTAAAAAATTCCCATAGATGAATTTTGTATTCTAGTTGATGTGCATACTGAAGTGTTTAAAGGCAGTATGTAATGGTATCTACAACTTACTTTGAAATGCATCAGAAATAAGATGGATTGATAGATGAAGAAATATGTGATAAAACAGATTATATATAACAATTATATAATCTGGGTGGTGAGTCAACTTTTCCTTTTAAAATTTTTCAAAATAAAATGTTGGGAAAATAAAGACCATTGCAATCCCATGAGAGACCAAGTGAAAATGAAAGAGATAGGAGGCATCCAAAAGTCCAGTCCACCAAACATTTTTTTTGTGCAGCACAGGTGCTGAGATGAATAGATCCATTCTGGTCCTGCAGGGCATGGGAATGTGGAAGGAGAACCACTCGGGAGTAAATTTCTGTAATCCAAATGAATATTTTAGTGATGCATTAATAGAGACTCAAAAGTGATTAGTGTGAGAAAGGAAAGTTACATCCCAACCAGAAGAAATTAGGATAAACTACCTCCCCACCCAAGGCAAGGACAGTCATCTCCCAGACCTTGAGGATTTCTACCCCTAAAACTCCCATTGCTTCCATTGCTTCCAGAAGAGGTGACTGATGCTGTGTCTTCAAACCCCACTGTGGAACAGCTATGATATAGATGTGTTGCTATCAACACATTCACAAGTGACTTGTTACTAACAATAGTTGACTTTAAAATAAATTTATTAGAGTTGATTTAAGGCCTTTCCTAGTTAAAACCATTCTCATGTACACTGTAGTGTATTTCTCAATGGGAGCTTACGGGTACAGTTAGTGCTGGCATGGTAAGACTTGCACATAACTAAGGCTGTATCCTTCAGAGTGTCACAAGAGTGAGCAGCCCCTGCTATGTGTCTCTTGATGGGAATTCAGTTTGGAAATTACTGTTCTGAAGACTAGTTCCAAAACTTGACTATGGATCAGATTCTTCTGCAGCATTTGTTAAAAATGCCAATTTCTGGACCATACCACCCCCCAGACCTAATGAATCAGAACCTCAAGGTTGGAGCTCCAAGAATCTCTCTTGCACTCTCTCTTTATTAAAAACAAATTCCCCAGGTAATTTTTTTCCCTGGCACTGATCCACAGACTTCTGGTCTACAGGAAAATGTAAATCCGAAGGGCAGGGCATGGGTCCTTCATCATGTCTGTTGAACTGATTCATCATTAATAAAGCAGTCACTCTCATAGTAAGAAGTGGTCCTGAAATGCTAGCATAAAGCTGGCAGGTGGCTTAGGAATTTAGGGACTCCCACATTCCTGGGCCATAACCAGCAGAGGGAGACTGGCTCCCCAAGCCTTTGGTGAAGGTGGCCACCCTTAGACCACCCCCTGGTGGACGTGATTTCTTCTGCCAAATCAGGTTAAGGCTGTGACAATTTTAGGAATTTCCTCTGTGTTTTCTGAGAAATGACAATTATATTTTTTCTATGGATTCTGGCCCGGAAGCCTCCCAGACTCTCTCCAAGCAGTATATCGAGTGCACTATCCAGAGTTTTTTTTTTTTTTTTTTTCTGCGGTACGCGGGCCTCTCACTGCTGTGGCCTCTCCCGTTGCGGAGCACAGGCTCCGGACGCGCAGGCTCAGCGGCCATGGCTCACGGGCCCAGCCGGTCCGCGGCATGTGGGATCCTCCCAGACCGGGGCACAAACCCGTGTCCCCCGCATTGGCAGGCAGACTCTGAACCACTGCGCCACCGGGGAAGCCCTATCCAGAGTTTTTACTTCCGTTTCACTGTAGGCTATCTGAACCTCAGAAATGTATTATCCCTGCTGTTAAGATTTCATACAGTCCAGAGGAAACAAGTGTGAGGCTCTGCTCGGAATCCCATGATCAAAGCCCTTTGCTTATGATAATATGCTCTAGTATATGAGCTATGGTGTGTTTTTCCCAAGAATTTGGAAATAAGGGGTAGGAAGATTGCCCTCGGAAAGCGGAACCTCAAAGTCAAGCTGAGTTCAGAGGCTGAGTTGCTCCCAGATTCAGCTAGGCCTGATCAAATATATCTAGAAGAATGTGTCAATCAGTAGGGGGCACTGTTCAGTCGTGAAAGTGAGGAAGGAGTCCCAGAGATATGTTGGTGGGCCCCATCCTCCACTAGGTAGGGTAGCTTGAGCCAGTGCCTCTGAGTATTGTGGTCCCATTGACCAGGCATGACAGCCTGTCCTATTCAGGTGCCTTCAACCAGTGGAATTGTATATTGAGCTCCATTTGTTCTGAACCCACATTCCCTAAGCAACAATTTGGTGCTGACCTGCCTTCACAGGTAGCTCTGCCCCAGGTAGAGAAGGCGCTGATCATGGGAATGTGTTCTCTTTCCATTCACCGTGACAGTGATTTCTCTTTATGAATGAATAGGGCCATTTCCAGCTATGAGTTTTCTGTCCATGTTGCATCATTACAGGGAAACAAGAGGATTGGCGGCCTTATGCATAGGGAATATTTCACTCCTTTTAAGAGTTTTTCCGCATTGTAGATTACTGACTTGCCAAGCAAGGGACGTATTGGAAAATTGCATACAGTCAGAATACACACATATTAGAAGTAAACTTCCTATAGGAAATGATACAGGAGAGAATTGAGGTGTTTGGGTCACATTTGGGAGAATCTGCAGGCTGCATTACGCCCATATTTATAGAGTTCTATAAATATTTCAATGTATCAGATGGTAACAACATCCAACAGGTGGAGGAAGAGAGAGGATATGCTGTAGAATGAGGAGAAGGTGATCTGCACAGGTCAAAATTGTGGGACGTCACGGACCAGATCTAAAATAATCAAAACACAAATGTCCAGTCTCTAGGCAGTGGAAACCATGGGGCGGGTGGGAAAGACCCACCACTCACTGGCTGTTGTGCTGGATTACCTGGCAGTGACACCCCTAGTTTTCTGTATTAGGGTAAAAACAAATTTGCTTAACAAATATCCCCCAAAACACACTGGCTTAAATCAAGTAGAAGTTTATTTCGCCTCCATCTAACAATTCAACTGGTGTAGACTAGCAGAGCAGCTCTGTTCTATGGGGTCATTTGGAATCCAGGATCCTTCCATCTCATTGCTTTGTGGTTACCAACTGTATAGTACTGCCCAGTAGAACTTTCTGTGATGATGGAAATGTTCTACATCTGTGGTGTACAATGATAGTCACCAGCCATATGTGGCTAGCAGTTGAAATGTGGCTGAGGAACTAAATTTTTAATTTTGCTTAATTTTAATTAATTTAAATTTAAATGGCCACAGGTGTCTAGTGGTTACTGTATTTGACAGAGTAACGCTAGATCAAAGCTGGGTGATCTCCAAGTCCAGTTCCAGTTCACAGGAAAGGAAAGAGAGTGTTAGCAGGACAAGGGACTCATCTTTTAAGTTGGAGAGGACTAAGAAGTCGTATACATTACTTCAGTTCAAATCTCATTTATCCATACTTAGTCAAGTAGCAACATCTAGTTGCAAGGACAGTGAGGAAATAGTTTCTGCCTAGGGGCCATGTGCCCAGCCACAACTCTATTGTTATGGTCAAGTGATGGACAGATTTTGGTGGACATCTAGAAGTCTCAGCCACAGCATCTCATTTTTGTAACTCTTACCTGTGGGATTGTGGGTATATTAACATTTCTAAGCCTCGGTGATAATAACAATCACTACTCCATACGGTTATTGTGAGGGTCACAATGAGATAATGCTAGTAAAGCCCTCAGTACCATGCTGGGAACACAGCGTTGAATCAACACTGGGTACTGCTACGACAGCTTTTGTCAACTTCAGTGTCAGCCTTCAGTAATACTTACTGAGCATTGAAACCCTTTCTATTCTGAATGTGGCTTGTCTATGATAATAAAAGCTCTAAATAAGAAATGAGGGCTCTGCCAAACACACATAAGGGAAACAGCATAAATGGAGACATGTCTGCACATCAGACATTGGGCTTGGTTAATGAGAGTTTGCTTCTGAGAAAAGGTTCATTTTGATGTACTGACAGCCCCAGGTTTCTTAGTCTGAGACATACTGAGATTATTAATGTCACTGTAAAGGACCTCTTTGGGGATGCTGGAGAGCTTTTACCCAAGACAGACAACATGTTCCTTTTGCTCCCCACTGCCAAATAGAGTCTAATACAGTGAACAGAGAAAGACATGCTTTTAAAAAGATGTCTATGCCTGTCAGTTCACAGTGTTTTCTTGATGAGCTGACAATGAGCACATCTCTACCTTATTGCAGAAGGTAAATAGAGACTGACCATTCACCTGTTGAATGAAGCAACTTGGGTTGCTTCCATATCTTGGCAATTGTAAATAGTGCTGCTATGAACGTTGGGGTACATGTATCTTTTCTAATTATTGTATTTGTTTTTTTTCTGGATATATACCCAGAAGTGGAATTTCTGTGTCATATGGTAGTTCTATTTTTAGGTTTCTGAGGAACCTCCATACCGTTTTCTATAGGGGCTGCACCAATTTACATTCCTGCCAACAGTATACTGAGCCATAGAAAAAGAATGAAATTCTGCCATTTATAGAATATTATGCTTACTGAAATAAGTCAGACAAAGACAAATACTGTATGATATCACTTATATGTGGAATCTAAAAAATAATACAAACTAATGTATATGCAAAACAGAAACAGACTCACAGATACAGAAAACAAACTAGTGGTTACAGGAGGGGACAGGGAAGGGGGAGGGGCAAATTAGGGGTATGGGATTAACATATACAAACCACTATGTATAAAATAGGTAAACAACAAGGGTATATCGTATAGCACAGGGAATCATAGCCACTATTTTGTAATAACTTTTTTTTGTAATAACTTTTAATGGAGTATATAATCTGTAAAAATACAGAATCACTATGCTGTATACCTGAAACTAATATAATATTTAAATCGACTATACTTCAAAAAAATAGAGACTGACCAGGGAGCAGCAGGGCAGTGAGAGTTGTAGAAGTCATCTGTCCTATCTCAGGAATGTCACATCAGATTGTCATGAAGCAAAGGTCAATGTTTGGCTTCTAAAATTACACAAAGATAGTGAATTTACTAAAGACCCTCAATTTGTTTTAAAGAAATGTGTGATTTCTGAATAAACAACTGTGAAACTATATTTCAAAACAATGGGTGATAGTATTTCTTTTTTTTTTTATTTTTATTTTTAGATAGTATTTCTTATTTGCCTTTTGTGCTTTGAGATAGTAAAATACCAGGTGAATGCTGAATGAAAAATCTTAGGGATAATTTCTGGATTATTCTCTTGTCATGCTAAAAGCAAGAAGCTAAATTGGTTTTCTCCTAATTTTCATTCCTAATTATGAGTGACATGAATCACAGTGATTTCACAAAGCAGTTTGTAAAAGTGAAAATGTCTATAAGTCAGAATATGTGTCCTAATAGAGAAAAATATCAGACATTACAGAAGCGGAGAGAAAATTCCCAACAGAGTTCATTGTCATGGGAAACACTCAAGCTCAGAGCTTAAGAGATGGACTGTGGACTTAAAGCAGATGTTTGGGCACAAGATAAGAGGAAACCTTAAGCAAAGGTGGCAGTGGGAGGCAGGAAGGGGAGAGTGATGGTGCCAGCAGATGCCAGCAGATTAGTGTCTGTGGCAAGGACGAGTTGAGGTGTTAATTGTGGTATGTGCCAATGTTCGAGAACGCAGCCTGGGCCCCGTGGGGCCTAGAATGGCTAAACAGACCTGTCCATGGATTTCACCAGGAGATTCTTCCACACTAAAGTTGTAGAAAGGGCTTTTTTTTTTCTTTCTGGGTTTGATTCTCATCGTATTGTATAGCTAGTAGTTTAGGAATGGTGGTGTAGTTGGCCCTAGGGAAAAGTGTCTGTTAAAGTTGGCAATAAGAGCCAGGAGTTATAAGCTGGGGACAGATGGATGGATGGTCTTCCTTCAGATCACACTAGGAAAACACTACCCAGTGTTCTAAAAGATGAGAAAACTTTGCAGTTGTAAGACAATGAAGGTAAGAATGCCATGCTTCACAGCTGATATAGTCTGGAGGAGGAGATGCTGATTAACTGATCATGCTAAAGGGTGGGTCCATCAGCCTTTCTGCTTCAGGCCCTCTCTGAATACCTATTTGCTTCTAGGATAAAGTCCAACCTGCTTAATAAGACCTTACAAGGTCTTTCTTTACAAGGTTTCTGATGGGACCTTGCCTACCTCTCTATGCTTGTTTCTCCTCCCCCCTCTCCTTGAACTCTAGCCACTCTGGATTTCCTTAGGGAGCCATGGTCTCTGACTTTGCAGATGCTGTTCCCTCTGCCTGTTGTACTTTTCTGCTCATTCTCCTCTCCCCCATTTGCCTCCTGACTTCTACTCTTTTTTATGTCTAAGGCTTGAGAAAATTTCCAGGCCACCTGCTAGGTGAGGGTAGGTGCCCTCGCTCTGTGCTCCCACATGCCCTTTCTCTCCTCATCACAGGGCTCACCACACTCTTGAACCAGTGCTTGTTTCCCTGTCCCTGTTTCCCAGGAGACTGCCAGCTTCATGAGGCTGGGGACAGGGTCCGCCTGCTTCATGGTACCCCCAATTGGGCTCTGGTGTAAAACAAGTAAAAGACTTGTTTGAAAAAAATTGTGTTAAAATATTTTTATTTTTTAAAAGCAGTCCATGAATCTATGATAACTTAAAATATTTAAATAACACAGAAGATAGATTAAAATGTGGAAGTTCCCTAGAGTCAAGGTCCATCATTAAGCTCTCCGTCCCCATAGTAACCACTGTTAGCAGTTTGCTGTATTAGCCTTCAACATTTTGTATGTGTTTTTCAGATTTATACATGTATAATTTTTTTAACATATTTATTGGAGTATAATTGCTTTACAATGGTGTGTTAGTTGCTGCTGTATAACAAAGTGAATCAGCTATACATAAACATTTATCCCTATATCTCCTCCCTCTTGCATCTCCCTCCCATCCTCCCTATCCCACCCCTCTAGGTGGACACAAAGCACCGAGCTGATCTCCCTGTGCTATGTGGCTGCTTCCCGCTACCTATTTTACATTTGGTAGTGTATATATGTCCATGCCACTCTCTCACTTCGCCCCAGTTTACCCTTCCCCCTCCCCATGTCCTCAAGTCCATTCTCTACGTCAATGTCTTTATACCTGTTCCTGCCTCTAGGTTCTTCAGAACCAATTTTTTTTTCTTTTTTTTTAGATTCCATATACATGTGTTAGCAAACAGTATTTTTTTTCTATTTCTGTCTTACTTCACTCTGTATGACAGTCTCTATGTCGATCCACCTCACTACAAATAGCTCAATTTCATTTCTTTTTATGGCTGAGTAATATTACATTGTGTATATGTGACACATCTTCTTTATCCATTCATCTGTCGATGGACATTTAGGTTGCTTCCATGTCCTGGCTGTTGTAAATAGTGCTGCAATGAACATTGTGGTACATGACTTTTTAAATTATGGTTTTCTCAGGGTATGTGCCCAGCCCAGTAGTGGGATTGCTGGGTTGTATTTTTAGGTTTTAAAGCAACCTCCATACTGTTCTCCATCGTGGCTGTATCAACTTACATTCCCACCAAGAGTGCAAGAGGGTTCCCTGTTCTCCACAACCTCTCCAGCATTTATTGTTTGTAGCTTTTTAAATGATGGCCATTCGGACTGGTGTATGGTGATACCTCATTGTAGTTTTGATTTGCATTTCTCTAATGATTACTGATGTTGAGCATTCTTTCATGTGTTTGTTAGCAATCTGTATATCTTCTTTGGAAAATGTCTATTTAGATCTTTGGCCCATTTTTTGATTGGATTGCTTGTTTTTTGATAGTGAGCTGTGTGAGCTGCCTGTATATTTTGGAGATTAATCCTTTGTCAGTTTATAAATATTTTCTCCCATTCTGAGGGTAGTCTTTTCATCCTGTTTATGGTTTCCTTTGCTGTGCAAAAACTTTTAAGTTTCATTAGGTCCCATTTATTTGTTTTTATTTCCATTTCTCTAGGTGTTGGGTCAAAAACAATCTTGCTGTGATTTATGTCATAGAGTGATCTGCCTATGTTTTCCTCTAAGTGTTTTATAGTGTCTGGACTTAGATTTAGGTGTTTAATCCATTTTGAGTTTATTTTTGTGTATGGTGTTAGGGAGTGTTCTAATTTCATTCTTTTACATGTAGCTGTCCAGTTTTCCCAGCACCACTTATTGAAGAGGTTGTCTTTTCTCCATTGTATATTCTTGCTTTCTTTATCAAAGATAAGGTGACCATAAGTGTGTGGGTTTATCTCTGGGCTTTCTATCCTGTTCCATTGATCTATATTTCTGTTTTTGTGCCAGTACCATACTGTCTTGATTACTGTAGCTTTGTAGTATAGTCTGAAGTCTGGGAGCCTGATTCCTCCAGCTCTGTTTTTCGTTCTCAAGATTGCTTTGGCTATTCGGGGTCTTTTGTGTTTCCATACAAATTGTGAAATTTTTTGTTCTAGTTCTGTGAAAAAAGCCATTGGTAGTTTGATAGGGTTTGCATTGAATCTGTAGACTGCTTTGGGTAGTAGAGTCATTTTCACAATATTGATTCTTCCAATCCAAGAACATGGTATATCTCTCCATCTATTTGTATCATCTTTAATTTCTTTCATCAGTGTCTTATAATTTTCTGCATACAGGTCTTTTGTCTCCTTAGGTAGGTTTATCCCTAGATATTTTATTCTTTTTGTTGCAATGGTAAATGGGAGTGTTTTCTTAATTTCACTTTCAGATTTTTCATCATTAGTGTGTAGGAATGCCAGAGATTTCTCTGCATTAATTTTGTATCCTGCTACTTTACCAAATTCATTGATTAGCTCTAGTAGTTTTCTGGTAGCATCTTTAGGATTCTCTATGTATAGTATCATGTCATCTGCAAACAGTGACAGCTTTACTTCTCCTTTTCCTATTTGGATTCCTTTTATTTCCTTTTCTTCTCTGATTGCTGTGGCTAAAACCTCCAAAACTATGTTGAATAAGAGTGGTGAGAGTGGGCAACCTTGTCTTGTTCCTGATCTTAGTGGAAATACTTTCAGTTTTTCACCATTGAGAATGATGTTGGCTGCGGGTTTGTCATATATGGCCTTTATTATGTTGAGGTAAGTTCCCTCTATGCCTACTTTCTGGAGGCTTTTTATCATAAATGGAGTTGATTATTGTCAAAATGTTTTTCTGCATCTATTAAGATGATCATATGGCTTTTCTACTTCAATTTGTTAATATGGTTTATCACATTGATTGATTTGCATATATTGAAGAATCCTTGCATTCCTGGGATAAACCCGACTTGATCATGGCGTATGATCCTTTTAATGTGCTGTTGGATTCTGTTTGCTAGTATTTTGTTGAGGATTTTTGCATCTATGTTCATCAGTGGTATTGGTTTGTAGTTTTCTTCTTTTGTGTGACATCTTTGTCTGCTTTTGTATCAGGGTGATTGTAGCCTCATAGAATGAGTTTGGGAGTGTTCCTCCGTCTGCTATATTTTGGAAGAGTTTGAGAAGGATAGGTGTTAGCTCTTCTCTAAATGTTTGATAGAATTCGCCTGTGAATCCATCTGGTCCTGGGCTTTTGTTTGTTGGAAGATTTTTAATCACAGTTTCAATTTCAGTACTTGTGATTGGTTGGTTTATATTTTCTAGTTTTTCCTAGTTCAGTCTTGGGAGGTTGTGCTTTTCGAAGAATATGTCCATTTCTTCCAGGTTGTCCATTTTGTTGGCATATAGTTGCTAGTAGTAATCGCTCATGATCCTTTGTATTTCTGCAGTGTCAGTTGTTACTTCTTCTTTTTCATTTCTAATTCTATTGCTTTGAGTCTTCTCCCTTTTTTTCTTGATGAGTCTGGCTAATGGTTTATCAACTTTGTTTGTCTTCTCAAAGAACCAGCTTTTAGTTTTATCGATCTTTGCTATTGTTTCCTTCATTTCTTTTCACTCCTTTGTGATCTGATCCCTATGATTTCTTTCCTTCTATTAACTTTGGGGTTTTTGTTTGTTCTTCTTTCTCTAAATGCTTGAGGTGTACGGTTAGATTGTTTATTTGAGAAGTTTCTTGTTTCTTGAGGTAGGATTGTATTGCTATAAACTTCCCTCTTAGAACTGCTTTTGCTGCATCCCATAGGTTTTGTGTTGTCGAGTTTTCATTAGCATTTGTTTCTAGGTATCCTTTGATTTCTTCTTTGATTTCTTAGTGATCTCTTGGTTATTTAGTAGTGTATTGTTTAGCCTCCATGTATTTGTGGTTTTTACAGATTTTTTTCTGTAATTGATGTCTAGTATCATAGCATTGTGGTCAGAAAAGATACCTGATAAGATTTCAAATTTCTTAAATTTGCCAAGGCTTGATTTGTGACCCAAGATATGATCTATCCTGGAGAATGTTCCATGAGCACTTGAGAAGAAAGTGTATTCTGTTGTTTTTGGATGGAATGTCCTATAAATATCAATTAGGTCCATCTTGTTTAATGTATCATTTAAAGCTTGTGTTTCCTTATTTATTTTCATTTTGGATGAACTGTCCATCGGTGAAAGTGTTGTGTTAAAGTCCCCTACACTGATTGTGTTACTGACAGTTTCCCCTTTTATGGCTGTTAGCATTTGCCTTATTTATTGAGGTGCTCCTATGTTGGATGCATAAATATTTACAATTGTTATATCTTCTTCTTGGATTGATCCCTTGATCATTATGTAGTGTCCTTTTTTGTCTCTTGAAATAGTCTGTATTTTAAAGTCTATTTTGTCTGATATGAGAATTGCTACTCCAGGTCTCTTTTCATTTCCATTTGCATGGAAAATCTTTTTCCATTCCCTCACTTTCAGTCTGTATGTGTCCCTAGGTCTGAAGTTGGTCTCTTGTAGACAGCATATACATGGATCTTGTTTTTGTACCCATTCAGCCAGTCTGTGTCTTTTGGTTGGAGCAGTTTATCCATTTACATTCAAGGTAGTTATCGATGTGTATGTTCCTATTACCATTTTCTTAATTGTTTTGGGTTTGTTATTTAGGTCATTTACTTCCCTGTGTTTCCTGCCTAGAGACGTTCCTTAAGGATTTGTTGTAAAGCTAGTTTGGTGATGTTGAATTCTCTTTGTTTTGCTTGTCTGTAAAGGTTTTAATTTCTCTGTTGAATCTGAATGAAATCCTTGTTGGATAGAGTAATCATGTTTGTAGCTTTTTCCCTTTCATCACTTTAAATATGTCCTTGCACTCCCTTCTGGCTTGCAGTGTTTCTGCTGAAAGATTAGCTGTTAATCTTATGGGGATTCCCTTGTATGTTATTTGTTGTTTTTCCTTTGTTGCTTTTAATATTTTTTCTTTGTATTTAATTTTTGACAGTTTGATTAATACGTGTCTTGGCGTGTTTCTCCTTGGATTTATCCTGTATGGGACTCTCTGCCCTTCCTGGACTTGATTGACTCTTTCCTTGCCCATATTAGGGAAGTTTTCAACTATAATCTCTTCTAATATTTTCTCAGTGCCTTTCTTTTTCTCTTCTTCTTCTGGGACCCCTACAATTTGAATGTTGGTGCGTTTCCTGTTGTCCCAGACATCTCTGAGACTGTCCTCAATTCTTTTCATTCTTTTTTCTTTATTCTTCTTTGCAATAGCTTTTTTCCACTATTTTATCTTCCCGGTCACTTATCCCTTCCTCTACCTCAGTTATTCTGCTATTGATTCCTTCTAGAGAATATTTAATTTCATTTATTGTGATGTTCATCATTGTTTGTTTGCTCTTTAGTTCTTCTAGGTCCTTGTTAAATGTTTCTTATGTTTTCTCCATTTTATTTCCAAGATTTTGGAACATCTTTATTATCATTACTCTGAATTCCTTTTCAGGTAGACTCCCTATTTCCTCTTTGTTTGTTTGGTCTGGTGAGTTTTTACCTTGCTCCTTTATCTGCTGTGTGTTTCTCTGTCTTCTCATTTTGCTTATCTTACTGTGTTTGGGGTTTCCTTTTCACAGGCTGCTGGTTCATAGTTCTCGTTGCTTTTGGTGTCTGCCCCCAGTGGGTAAGGTTGGTTCAGTGGGTTGTGTAGGCTTCCTGGTGGAGTGGACTGGTGCCTGTGTTCTGGTGGATGAGGCTTGATCTTGTATTTCTTGTGGGCAGGAGCACGTCTGGTGGTGGATTTTGGTGTGTCTGTGACCTTATTATGATTTGAGGCAGCCTCTCTGCTAATGGGTGGAGTTGTTTTCTTGTCTTTCTAGTTCTTTGGCATCGGGTGTCCAGCACTGTAGCTTGCTGGTTGTTGAGTGGAGCTGGGTATTAGTGTTGAGATGGAGATCTCTGGGAGAGCTTTCGTCATTTGATATTATGTGGAGCTAGGATGTCTCTGGTGGACTAATGTCCTGAATTCAGCTCTCTCACCTCAGAGGCACAGGCCTGACACCTGGCTGGAGCATGAATGCCCTGTCAGCCACACAGCTCAGAAGGAAATGGAGAAAGAAAGAAAGAAAGAAGATAAAGTTATTAAAATAAGAAATAAATTATTAAAATAACAAAAACTAAAAAAAAACCAAACAAAAACTAAAAAAGTAACAAATAAAAGAAAAAAAGAAAGAAGAGAGCAACCAAACCAAAAAACAAATCCAACAATGATAAGAAGTGCTAAAAACTATACTAAAAAAAAAAAAAAAGGACAGACAGAAGTGTAGGACAAATGGTAAAAACAAAGCTATACAGACAAAATCACAGAAAGAAGTGTATATATACACATCCACAAAGGGAGAAAAAGGAAAAAAAATATGTTTTTTTTCAAAAAGGAAGAGAGCAATGAAATCAATAAACAAATCTACCAGTTATAATAAACTCTAAAAACTAAACTGAGATAAACATAAAACCAGAAACAAATTAGATGCAGAAAGAAAACCCCAAGTCTACAGTTGATCCCAAAGTCAACTGCCTCAATTTTGGGATGATCTGTTGTCTGTTCAGGTATTCCACAGATGAAGGGTACATCAGTTTGATTGTGGAGATTTAATGTGCTGCTTCTGAGGCTGCATGGAGGGATTTCCCTTTCTCTTCTATGTTCGCACAGCTCCCGGGGTTCAGCTTTGGATTTGGCCCCGCCTCTGCGTGTAGGTCACCTGAGGGCATCTGTTCCCCACCCAGACAGGACGGGGTTAAAGTAGCATCTGATCAGGGGGCTCTGGCTCACTCAGGCCACGGGGAGGGAGGGGTATGGAATGCGGGGTGACCCTGCAGCAGCAGAGACCAGCGTGACATTGTAACAGCCTGAGGCATGATGTGTGTTCTTCTGGGGACGTTGTCCCTGGATATCGGGACCCTGGGAGTGGCGGGCTGCACAGGCTCCTGGGAGGAGAGGTGTGGATAGTGACCTGTGCTTGCACACAGGCTTCTTGGTGGCTGCAGCAGCTGCCTTAGCGTCTCATGCCTGTCTCTCGTGTCCTCGCTGATAGCTGCGGCTCACGCCCATCTCTCTAGCTCGTTTAGGCAGTGCTCTGAGTCCCCTGTCCTTGCACACCCTGAAACAATGGTCTCTTGCCTCTTAGGTAATTCCAGACATTTTCCCAGACTCCCTCCTGGCTAGGTGTGGCACACTAGCCCCCTTTCAGGCTGTGTTCATGCAGCCAACCCCAGTCCTCTCCCTGGGATCTGACCTCTGAAGCTCGAGCCTCAACTCCCATCCCCCACACATCCTGGCAGGTGAGCAGACAAGACTCTCAGGCTGGTGAGAGGTGGGTGCCACTGATCCTCTGTGTGGGAATCTCTCCACTTTGCCCTCTGCAGCCCTGTTGCTGCACTCTCCTCTGTGGCTCCAAAGCTTCCCTACCACCACCACCCTATCTCTGCCTTTGAAGGGGCTTCCTTGTGTGTGGAAACTTTTCCTCCTTCACAGCTCCCTCCCTGAGGTGCAGGTCCCATCCCTATTCTCGTATCTCTGTTTTTTCTTTTGCCCTACCCAGGTACATGGGGAAGTGTCTTGCCTTTTGGGAAGTCTGAGATCTTCTGCCAGCATTCAGTAGGTGTTCTGTAGGAGCTGTTCCACATGTAGATGTATTATTGATGTATTTGTGGGGAAGAGGGTGAACTCCACGTCTTACTCCTCTGCCATCTTGAAGCTATCCCCCTATACATGTATAATTTTAAGGCAGAAAAGGGAAAAAACAAGCCATATAGTGGCATATATGTGACTGATCTATCTATGTACCTATCTATCTGTCTATGCATACGCATACCATCTTTGTAAAAATGAATGTGTGTGAGTATGCGTGTGTGTGTATGTATAGTTAACATTCTAAGTGGTAAGCAAGAGAAACGAACAATGGTTGATTTTAAACAGAAAAGGAATTTAATGTCAAGTAGCTCGTAGGATCAGCAGTAGCCTGAAGAAGCAGGCTTGGAAAGTGGGTGGGAAGAACGGGAAGCTGGACAACCAGAAGCACAGCTAGATTCCCCCAGAGGGTAGGTCTGGTGAGGACACCTCTGCTGTCCTCTGAGCAGGGACTCCTCAGCTGCCCCCTTCCTTCAACCTTTGTCAGTGCTGCTTGCTGCTGCCACCACTACCCCTGACCAACAAATGTTGCCATGCTGCCACCACCCACACCCTTCCTGTCTTTGCACCATTAATTCTCTATACAAAGGCCCAGTCAGAGGATTGGCCAAGGCTGGTTAGGAGATGGCAGCCAGATGCAGAGGGTCTGGAGGCACAGTTGTCTGGAGACTTTGACTCCTATAGATGTGGCCCCTACTAAGTCTCCTCCTCTCATGGTTTTTCTTTTTCTAGTATTTTTTTGTTTTCTTTTAATGCTTAAGCTTTTGATCCATCTGGAATTTATTTTGGCCTATAGTGCGACATAGGGAGCCAATGATACTTCTTTTCTGGATGGTATTTAGTTATTCATATACCATTTAAAAAATTCATCCCCACCCCTACCCTCAGCACATGATGTTTTGAAATGCCACCCTTTTTAAAAAAATTGAGGTATAGTTGATTTACAGTATTGTGTTAGTTTCTGTGTACAGCAAAGTGATTTATACATATATATATATATATATATTCTTTTTCATATTCTTTTCCATTATGGTTATTACAGGATATTGAATATAGTTCCCTGTGCTGTACAGGAGGACCTTGTTGTTTATCTATTTTATGTATGAAATGCTACTCCCCCGCTTTTTTTTTTGGCTGTGCCCTGCAGCTTCCAGGATCTTAGTTCCCTGATCAGGGATCAAACCCACGCCCCGGCAGTGAAAGCTCTGAGTCCTAACCCCTGGACCACCAGGGGATTCCCCAAACGCCACCCTTTTAATGTATTAAATTCCATACATGCTGGGATATATGTATTTATGGATTCTCTGTTCTGTTCCATTGACCTATTATGTACCAGTACCAAATTACTTAAGTCTTTTGTCAAAAACTCATATAATGTTTTTTAAACTTTACATTTTGAAATAATTTCAAACTTAAGGTGCAAGACTAATAGAAAAGACTCCCGTATCACCTTCACCTAGATTAATTTTCTCTATTTATCACCCTTTATTATATATATTATTATTATATAATTTTTATTCTGAACTATTTAAGAGTAAATTGCAGACGTGATGCCCCTTAACTCCTAAATACTTCAGTAACTTTTTTCTAAGAACAAGGGCATTCACTTACTTAACCATGAGACAGTGATAAAAACAAGGAAATCTAACCTTGTTACAATCTAATGTAATGTATGAATTTATTCAAATTCTGTCAATTGTCTGTCTCAATAATTGAATTTTCATAATTTTTTTCTTATTGAGATGCAATCCAGGGTCATTCCTTTTATCTAATTTTCATGTCTTTTTTTTTTTGGTCTTCTTTAATCTGTATCAGGTCTTTAGGTTTTGTTATTCATGATTTTGACATTTTTAAAGAAAATGGGCCATTACTTTTTTTTTAGAATGTAAATTGGGCATGTACAAAATTTTAAAAAGTCACACAGTATAGTATTTGTATCAATATCTGTCAGGGTCCTGGCAGAAAACTAAGGCACTCAAGAAGTTCAAGAGACTTTAGTAAAGGGGCAATTTTCAGAGGTGTGGGTGGGATTAAGATTCATAGCAAGGGACATTGAGAAGCTGTTACCATTCCTGGTCCGGAAGGAGCAAGGGGAGGGGACATTGCACAAGAGCTGGTGAGAGCTGGAGCTTGGATGAGAAATGAATGCCCTGCCCATAAACACCCCACAGCTCAAGGAGGTTACCACAATGCAGGAAATCCCTCCCTCCTTCCACACTTTTATCTCTGCAGTGCCTCCCAATGGCTGATTCAACCAGAACCCAGGGACAAATCAACGTCGAGGTCAGCCTCCTGGGGCTCAGAGTAGGACAGAGAAGGGTAATGAGCGGATGGGAGAGGGACAGTGTGCATGTAGAGCAGAGAGAATGCCTGGCACATTACTAATAGGTTTATAATGAGAATCAGCCACACCTTTCCCACTCCTGTCTCAGTCATAATCCTCAGAGACAACCATGTTCAGCTATTCTAGTTTTTCTCTTTGCTATTTACTTCCATATTTCTTCTCTTTTCTTTTTTTTTCAGGGAAAGGCATTTTGTGTTAAATATAGCAGTGTGTACATGTTGATCCGAAACTCCCAATCTATCCCTCACCTCCACCCTTCCCTTCTGGTAACCATAAGTTTGTTCTCTAAGTCTGTGAGTCTTTTTCTGTTTTGTAAATAAGTTCATTTGTATCATTTTTTATTAGAATCTGCAACAAGTGATATCATATGATATTTCTCTGTCTGACTTACTTCAATTAGTATGATAATCTCCAGGTCCATCCATGTTGCCACAAATGGCATTATTTCATTCTTTATTTTTATATTTACAATATAGACACTTTGTATATATGTACCACATGTTCTTTATCCATTCATCTGTCAGTGGACATTTACGTTACTTCCATGTAAACATGGCTATTGTAAACAGTGCTGCAATGAACAATGGGGTGCATATATCCTTTTGAACCATGTTTCTCTCCAGATATATGCCCAAGAGTGGGATTGCAGGATCATATGGTAGCTCTACTTTTAGTTTTTTAAGGATCCTCACACTGTTCTCCATAGTGGAGGTACCAATTTACATTCCAACGAACAGTGTAGGAGGGTTCTATTTTTTCCACACCCCCTGCAGCATTTATTGTTTGCAGATTTTTTGATGAAGGCCATTGTGACTGGTGAGAGGTGATATCTCATTGTAGTTTTGATTTGCATTTCTCTAATGATTAGTGATGTTGAGCATCTTTTCATGTGCCTCTTGGCCATCTGTATGTCTTCTTTGGAGAAATGTCTCTTGAGTTCTTCTGCCCAGTTTTTGATTGGGTTTTTGTTTCTTTGATATTAAGCCACCTGAGCTGTTTGTAAATATTGGAGGCTAATCCCTTGTTAGTAACATTGTTTGCAAATATTTTCTCACATTCTGTGGGTTGTCTTTTGGTTTTGTTTATGGTTTCCTTGGCTGTACAAAAGCTTTTGAGTTTAATTAGGTCCCATTTGTTTATTTTTGTTTTTATTTCCATTACTCTAGGAGGTGGATCAAAAAAGGTACTTCTGCGATTTATGTCAAATTGTGTTCTGCCTATGTCTTACATTTAGGTCTTTAATCCATTTTGAGTTTATTTTTGTGTATGGTGTTGAAGAGTGTTCTAATTTCATTTTTTAACATGTATCTGTCTAGTTTTCCCAGCACTAGTTATTGAAGAAACTGTCTTTCCTCCATTGTATAGTCTTGCCTACTTTGTTGTAGATTAATTGGTCATAGGTTCATGGGTTTATCTCTGGGCTTTCTATGCTGTTCACTGATCTATATTTATGTTTTTGTGCCAGTACCATACTATTTTGATGACTGTAACTTTGTAGTATAGTCTGAAGTCTGGGAGCCTGATTCCTCCAGCTGTTTTTCTTTCTCAAGATTGCTTTGGCTATTCAGGGTCTTTTGTGTTTCCAATAAAGTTTAAGATATATTTGTTCTAGTTCTGTGAAAAAATGCCATTGGTAATTTGATAGTGATTGCATTGAATCTGTAGACTGCATTGGATAGTATAGTCATTTTGACAATATTGATTCTTCTAATCCAAGATCATGGTATATCTTTCCACCTGTTTGTGTCATCTTTGATTTCTTTCATCAGTGTCTTATAGTTTTTGGAGTACAGGTCTTTTGTCTCCTTAGGTAGGTTTATTCTTAGGTATTTTATTTATTTATATATTGATGCAATGGTAAATGTGATTGTTTCTTGAATATCTCTTTCTAATCTTTTGTTGTTAGTGTATAGAAATGCAACAAATTTCTGTGTATAAATTTTGTATCCTGCAACTTTATGGTATTCATTAATGAGCTCTAGTAGTTTTCTGGTGGCACCTTTAGGATTTTCTATGTATAATACATGTCATCTGCAAACAGTGACAATTTTACTTCTTTCCCAATTTGAATTCCTTTTATTTTTTCCTTCTCTGTTTGCCGTGGCTAGGACTTTCAAAACTATGTTGAATAACAGTGATGAGAGTGGACATCTTTGTCTTGTTCCTTATCTTAGAAGAAATGCTTTCAGATTTTCACTGTTGAGTATGGTGTTAGCTGGAGGTTTGTCATATAAGACCTTTATTATGTTGAGGTAGGTTCCCTCTATTCCCATGTTCTGGAAAGTTTTTATCATAAATAGGTGTTGAATTTTGTCAAAAGCTTTTTCTGCATCTATTGAGATGATCATATGGTTTTTATTCTTGTTTGTTATGTGGTGTATCACACTGACTGATTTGTGGATATTGAAAAATCCTTGCATCCCTGGGATAAATCCCACTTAATCATGGTGTATGATCCTTTTAATGTATTGTTGGATTTGGATTGCTAGTTTTTTTTTTTTTTTGAGGATTTTTGCGTCTATGTTCATCAGTGATATTGGTCTGTAATTTTCTTTTTTTGTGGTATCTTTGTCTGGTTTTGGTACCACGGTGATCATGCCCTCATAGAATGTGTTTGGAAGTATTCCTCCCTCTGCAAATTTTTGGAATAGATTCAGAAGGATAGGTGTTAACTCTTCTCTAAATGTTTGATAGAATTCACCTGTGAAGCCAACAGGTCCTGGACTTTAGTTTGTTGGGAGTTTTCATATAACAGTTTCAGTTTCAGTACTTGTGATTCGTCTGTTCATATTTTTATTTCTTCTTGGTTCAGTCTTGGGAGATTCTACCTTTCTAAGAAATTGTCCATTTCTTCCAGGTTGTCCATTTTAAAGGCATAGAGTTGCTTGTTGTAGTCTCTCCTGATCCTTTGTATTTCTCTGGTATCAGTTGTATTTTCTCCTTTTTCATTTCTAATTTTATTGATTTGAGCCCTCTCCCTTCTTTTCTTGATGAGTCTGGCTAAAGGTTTGTCAATATTTGTCTTTTCAAATAACCATCTTTTAGTTGTATTGATCTTTTCTATTGTTTTATTCATTTCTATTTCATTTATTTCTACTCTGATCTTTATGATTTCTTTCCTTCTGCGAACTCTGGGTTTTGTTTATTCTTCTTTCTCTAGTTGCTTTAGGTGTAAGTTTAGGTTATTTGTGACTTTTCTTGTTTCCTGAGGTATGATTGTATTGCTATAAACTTCCCTCTTAGAACTGCTTTTGCTGAGTCCTACAGGTTTTGGATCATTGTACTTTCATTTTCATTTGTCTCTAGGTATTTTTTGATTTCCTCTTTGATTTCTTCAGTGATCCAGTGGTTGTTTAGTAGCATATTGTTTAGCCTCCATGTGTTTGTGGGTTTGTTTTTTTTTTTTACAATTTTTTTCTTGTAGTTGATTTCTTTCTTTCTTTTTTTTTTTTTTTTTGCGGTACAAGGGCCTCTCACTGCTGTGGCCTCTCCCATTGCGGAGCACAGGCTCCGGACGCGTAGGCTCAGCGGCCATGGCTCACGGACCCAGCCGCTCCGCGGCATGTGGGATCTTCCCGGACCGGGGCACGAACCCGTGTCCCCTGCATCGGCAGGCGGACTCTCAACCACTGCGCCAACAGGGAAGCCCAGATTTCTTTCTTTTTTAAAAATATCTTTATTATTTATTTATTTATTGCTGCATTGGGTCTTCGTTGTTGCACGGACTTTCTCTAGTTGCAGTGAGTGGGAGCTACTCTTTGTTGTGGTGTGTGGGCTTCTCATTGTGGTGGCTTCTTGTTGTGGAGCATGGGCTCCAGGCATGTGGGGTTCAGTAGTTGTGACATGTGGGCTCAGTAGTTGTGGCTTGCAGGCTCTAGAGCACAGGCTCAGTAGCTGTGGCACATGGGCTTAGTTGCTCCGCAGCATGTGGGATCTTCCCAGACCAGGGCTTGAACCCGTGTTCCCTGCATTGGCAGGCAGATTCTTATCAACTGTGCCACCAGGGAAGCCCTTGTAGTTGATTTCTAATCTTGTAGTGTTGTGGTTGGAAAAGTTGCTTGATATCATTTCAATTTTTTAAAATTTACTGAGGCTCACTTTGTAGCCCAGCGTGTGATCAATCCTGGAGAATCTTCCATGTGCACTTGAGAAGAATGTGTATTCTGCTGCTTTGGGATAGAATACTCTATAAATATCAATTAAGTCCCTCTATCCTAATGTGTCATTTAAAGCCTGTGTTTCCTTGTTGATTTTTCATCTGGTTGATCTGTCCATTGATAAAAGTGGTTGTTAAAGTCCCCACTATTATTATGTTACTCTCAATTTCTTCCTTTATGGGTGTTATTTGCTTTATATATTGAGGTGTTCCTATGTTGTGTGCATATATATTTACGATTGTTATCTTCTTCTTGGATTGATCTCTTGATCATTATGTAGTGTCCTTCTTTCTCTCTTGTAACATGCTTTATTTTAACGTCTATTTTGTCTGAGAGTATTGCTCAGCAATGTGAGTATTGCTACTCCAGCTTTCTTTTGATTTCCATTTGCATGGAATACCTTTTCCCATCCTGTCAATTTTAGTCTGTATGTGTGTCTAGATCTGAAGTTGGTGTCTTGTAGACAGCATATATATGGGTTTTATTTTCATATCCATTCAGCCAGTCTGTGTTTTGATTGGAGCATTTAATCCATTTATATTTAATGTAATTACCGATATTGCCATTTTGTTAATTTTTGGGGGTTTGTTTTTGTAGGTCTTTTTTCTTCCCTTCCTCTTTTATTCTCTTCTCTTTTGACTGATAACTATTTTTAGTGCTGTGCTTGGATTCCTCTTTCTTTTTTGTGTATATATCTATTGTAGGTTTTTGGTTTGTGGTTACCATGAGGTTTTGATATAGCAGTCTATATATAAACAAGATTGTTTTAAGTTGCTGCTCTTTTAATTTCCAATGCATTTCCAATATCCTGCATTTGTGCTCTCTTCTCACAATTACTGGTTTTGATATAATATTTGTGTGCAGATTATTTCCTACTTTTACTGTATGTTTGCCTTTACTGGTGAACTTTTCCATTAGTAATTTTCCTGTTTCTAGTTGTAACCTTTTCTTCTCCACCTAGAGAAGTTCCTTTAGCATTTGTTGCAAAGCTGGTCTGGTGGTGCTAAATTCTCTTAGCTTTTGCTTGTGTGTAAAGCTTTTGATTTCTCTCTCAAATCTGAATGAGAGCCTTGCTTGGTAGAGTATTCTTGGTTGTAGGTTTTTCCCTTTCATAACTTTAACTATATCATGCCACTCCCTTCAGAGTGCAGAGTTTCTGCTGAGAAATCAGCTTATAACCTTGTGGGAGTTCCCCTGTATGTTATTTGTTACTTTTTTCTTGTTGCTTTTAATATTTTCTCTGTCTTTAATTTTTGTCAGTTTGATTGATATTTGTCTCAATGTGTTCCTCCTTGGATTTATCCTGCCTGGGACTCTCTTTGCTTCCCGGACTTGGGTGATTGTTACCTTTCCCTTGTTAGGGAATGTTTCAGCTATTATCTTGTCAAAATTTTCTCATGTCTTTTCTCTCTCTCTTCTCCTTCTGGGACCTCTATAATGCGAATGTTGGTGCATTTAATGTTGTCCCAGAAGTCTCTTAGGCTGTCTTCATTTCTTTTCATTCTTTTTTCTTTATTCTGTTCCACAACAGTGATTTTCACCATTTTGTCTACCAGCTCACACATCCGTTCTTCTGCCTCACTTATTCTGCTATTGATTCCTTCTAGTGTAGTTTTCATTTCAGTTATTGTATTGTTCATCTCTGTTTATTCTTATTTTTTCTATGTCTTTGTTAAACATTTCTTCCAACTTCTTCATCCTTGCCTCCATTCTTTTTCCAAGATCTTGGATCATCTTCGCTATCATTATTCTGAATTCTTTTTCTGGTAGGTTGCCTATCTTCACTTCACTTAGTTGTTCTTCTGGGGTTTTATCTTGTTCCTTCATCTGGGACATGTTCCTCTGCCCTCTCATTTTGTCTAACTTTCTGTGATTGTGGTTTCTGTTCCACAGGCTGCAGGATTGTAGTTCTTGCTTTTGCTGTCTTCCCTCTGGTGGATGAGGCTGTCTAAGAGGCTTCTGCAGGCTTCCTGATGGGACAGGCTGGTTCCTGCATACTGGTGGGTGGAGCTGGGTCTTGTCCCTCTGGTGGGCAGGGCTGTGCTCAAGAAGACTTTCAGCAGCTTGTCTGCTGATTGGTGGGTCTGTGTTCTTGCCCTGTTTGTTGCTTGGCCTGAGGCATCCCAGCACTGGAGTCTACAAGCTGAAGGGTGGGGCTAATGGTGGCCTCTGGGAGGGTTCACACCAATGAGTACCCCCCAGATCTGCCACTGCCCATGTCTTTGTCCCTGCCATGAGCCACAGACGCCCCCTGCCTCTACAGAAGACTCTCCCATACTAGCAGGTAGGCCTGGCCCAGTCTCTTATGAGGTCACTGCTTTTTTCCCTGGGTCCATGTGCACATGCAAGTTTGTGTTTGCCCTCCAAGAGTGGAGTATCTGCTTCCTCCAGCCCTGTGGAATTCCTGCAGTCAAACACCACTGGCCTTCAAAGCCAGATTCTCAAGGTGCTTCTCCTCCCTTTGCTAGACCCCCAGGCTGGGAAGCCTGATGTGGGGCTCAGGACTTTCACTACTTTGCGAGAACTTCTGTGGTATAATTGTTTTCCAGTTTGTGGGTTGCCCACCCAGTGGGTATGGGATTTTATTTTATTTCAGTTGGAGCCCTCCTACCATCTCACTGTGGCTTCTTTGCCTTTGGATGTAGGGTATAATTTTTGGTAGGATCCAGCTTTTTTTTCCAATGGTTGTTTAGCGGTTGGTTGTGATTTTGATGTTTACATAAGTAGGGGTAAGTTCACATTCTTCTACTCCCCCATCTTGAGCTAATCCTCCCCATATTTCTAAACAATAGACTAATACTACCATTTTAAAATTTATCAGTTGACTTCCTTAACCACCCCCATCTTTCACTCCCATCATAGTTATATATTTTTCTTATTTGTTAAACCAACAGTTAGTGTTTTCTTAACCACCTCTTCCCCTTCTTTCACTCTCATCATAGTTATATATTTTCCTTGTTGTTAAATCAGTGTTTACATTATTAGGATTATGCAAAGATTGTTCCACTGGCAAGCCAAGAGGTTCATGATGATTGGGCCTCCTTTCTTTTTAAATTCCTCATTTTGTCCTGTAGTGAGAAGCACATTGATTTTTCATTTGCCTAGCTTCCTACGAGCTTCTTTCTAAGTTTACCTAAACACTCTAACATTTCTGTACTATGCCTTTCAATAAAAATTTTTATATCCTCTAACATATCTGTTTCTTTTCTTTTCTTTTATATTCCTCTGTCTGCCTATACCAATCTGGTGTTGTTGGGGCCTAGACCATTACCTGCTGTCATCTGGAAATTTCCCTTTGCTGTTGTGATAGGCAGCATTCTAAAGACATTTCCCAAGACTTCAATCCACTGTTTATTCGAGCAAACACAAGTCAGGGTACTATTATGGGGGGAACTTTGCAGATGTTATTAAGGTCACTAATCAGCTGACCTTAAAATAGAGAGACCAGCCTTGTGGGCCCAGTGTAGCCACATGAGCCCTTAAAGTAGAAGAGAGAGACAGAAAGTTGGTTAGAGAGATGTGGCAGGAAAGATGAGGCAGAAGGGGAGGTCAGAGAGTGAAGTGTGAGGACTTGACCTGCTAAGGGTGGTCTAGAAGCCCTGGACTTCTAAATAAACTGTGAGGTAATAAACTTGTGTTGTTTTAAGCCACTAAGGTTGTGGTAATTTGTTACAGCACAAGAGAAAATTAGTATAGCTGTCACCATGGGCTTCACTCTCATCTTTCTTGTATTGGAGTCCACATTTTCTAGATCCTTTTTATTCCTCCTGGAGCATATTCTCTAGTATAGCTGTCCTTAAACATTTTAGTCTTAGGAGTCTTTCACACTTTTAGAAGTTATCGAGGACCCCAAAGAATGTTATATTTGTTAATATTTACCATGTTAGAAATTAAAGCTGAGAGATCTTTAAAATATTCATTAATTCATTTCAAAATAACAATAATAATACACATTATATATTAATATAAATAAAATTCTTTATAAAAATATAGTTTTTTTAAAAAAATTACTGAGGAGAGAGGCACTGTTTTACATTTTCACAAATCTCTTTAATGTCTGGCTGAATAGAAGACAGCTGGGTGCTCAGACCTGTTGTGATGAATTACTTTAGTTGGAGTGTATGGAGAAAATCTGTTCTCAACACAGGTATGTAGTTGGAAAAACAAAGACCTCAGTGATCCCTGAAATGATCCCAGAGGTCCTTTGGCCACACTTTGAAAACGGCTACTATCGTATATTAATGCATGTATGTGGAATCTAGAGAAATGGTATAGATGATATTTGCAAAGCAGAAATAGAGACACAGACGTAGAGAACAAATGTATGGATACCAAGGAGGAAAGGGGAGGGTGGGAGGAATTGGGAGATTGGGATTGACACATACACACTATTGATACTATGTATAAAATAGACAACTGATGGGAACATAATGTATAACAGGGAACTCTACTTACTGCACTGTGGTGTCCTAAATGGGAGGGGAATCCAAAAGGGAGGGGATATATGTATATATATGGCTGATTCATTTTGCTGTGCAGTAGAAGCTAACACAACATTGTAAAGCAACTATACACAAATAAAAAAAAAGAAAAGAAAAAAAAAGAAAGAAAACTGCTACTGTGGTATCTTGCTGCTCAAAGTATGGTGCAGCAGCACCAATATCACCAGGATCTGAATCAGAATGTACAGTTTAATAAGATCCTCAAGTGGTTCCATTGCTCAGGAAAGTTTGAGAGGCACTGTTTAAGGAAAAACCTCAGTCTTTCCTCCTTTTTACCACCCTCACAACACTTCTGACACCAGATGTGTGGGGGTTTTCCCCCACCAAGCAATTCTCTGTGACACCAGCTGGGTGTCCTACAACTTAACTCCATTCTGACACCATCTACCTGAAGATAGTGTCAGATCCCACAGGTTAAGGACCCAGTCCCACACGATGCCATCCCACTTCACATTCCAGTCATAAGTCCAGGTTGTTACCAGTGCTTCTGACCTATCAGCTATAAATCTGAGGTTTCCATGACCCCCTCCTCAGATTCGATTAATTTGCTTGAGTGGCTCACAGAGTCCAGGGAAACAAGTTTACCAGTTTATTAATGGGTATGATAAAGGATACAGATGGACATCCAGATGAAGAGATACATAGGGTGAGGTGTGGGAAGATCCTTAGCACAGGAGTTTTGTCCCTGTGGAGCTGGGGATGTGCTCACCAATGTGGAAGCTCTCCAAACCCCATATTATTGGGATTTTTTGGAGGCTTCCTCATACAGGAATGATCAATTATTAATTCCATTTCCAGCCACTTCCCCCTCTTTGGGAAATGGAGGGGTGGGACTGAAAATTCCAAGCATCTAATCATGGCTTGGTCTTTCTGGTGACCAGCCCCCATCCAGGAGCACACCAAGAGGCACCTTATTAGAATAAATTTCCTATCACCCAGGAAATTCCAAGGGATTTAGGAACTCTGTTGCAGGAACTGTGGTGAAAGACCAATATTAGAACAAAAGATGCTCCTAATGCTTTTTTAATTTTTAAATTTTATTTTATTTATTTTTTATACAGCAGGTTCTTATTAGTCATCAATTTTCTACACATCAGTGTATACATGTCAATCCCAATCGCCCAATTCATCACACCAACACCCCTACACCCCCACAGCTTTCCACCCTTGGTTTCCATACATTTGTTCTCTACATCTGTGTCTCAATTTCTGCCCTACAAACTGGTTCACCTGTACCATTTTTCTAGGTTCCACATATATGCGTTAATATACAATATTTGTTTTTCTCTTTCTGACTTACTTCACTCTCTATGACAGTCTCTAGATCCATCCACGTCTCAACAAATGACCCAATTTCATTCCTTTTTATGGCTGAGTAATATTCCATTATATATATATATACCACATCTTCTTTATCCATTCGTCTGTCAATGGGATTTAGGTTGCTTCCATGACCTGGCTATTGTAAATAGTGCTGCAGTGAACATTGAGGTGCATGTGTCTTTTTGAATTATGGTTTTCTCTGGGTATATGCCCAGTAGTGGGATTGCTGGATCATATGGTAATTCTACTTTTAATTTTTTAAGGAACCTCCATACTGTTCTCCATAGTGGCTGTATCAATTTACATGCCCACCAACAGTGCAAGAGGGTTCCTTTTTCTCCACACCCTCTCCAGCATTTGTTGTTTGTAGATTTTCTGATGAAGCCCATTCTAACTGGTGTGAGGTGATACCTCATTGTAGTTTTGATTTGCATTTCTCTAATAATCAGTGATGTTGAGCAGCTTTTCATGTGCTTCTTGGCCATCTGTATGTCTTCTTTGGAGAAATGTCTATTTAGATCTTCTGCCCATTTTTGGATTGGGTTGTTTGTTTCTTTAATATTGAGCTGTATGCGCTGTTTATATATTTAGGAGATTAATCCTTTGTCCATTGATTAGTTTGCAAATATTTTCACCCATTCTGAGGGGTGTCTTTTGGTCTTGTTTATGGTTTCCTTTACTGTGCTAAAGCTTTGAAGTTTCATTAGGTCCCATTTGTTTATTTTTGTTTTTTATTTCCATTTCTCTAGGAGGTGGATCAAAAAGATGTTGCTGTGATTTATGTCAAAGAGTGTTCTTCCTATGTTTTCCTCTAAGAGTTTTATAGTGTCCTGTCTTATATTTAGGTTTCTAATCCATTTTATTTTTGTGTATGGTGTTATGGAGGGTTCTAATTTCATTCTTTAACATGTAGCTGTCCAGTTTTCCCAGCACCACTTATTGAAGAGACTGTCTTTTCTGCATTGTATACCTTTGCCTCCTTTGTCATAGATTAGTTGACCATAGGTGCGTGGGTGTATCTCTCGGATTTCTATCTTGTTCCATTGATCTATGTTTCTGTTTTTGTGCCAGTACCATATTGTCTTTATTACTGTAGCTTTGTAGTATGGTCTGAATTCAGGGAGTCTTATTCCTCCAGCTCCGTTTTTGTCCCTCAAGACTGCTATGGCTATTCGAGGTCTTTTGTGTCTCCGTACAAATTTTAAGATTTTTTGTTCTAGTTCCCTAAAAAATGCCATTGGTAATTTGATAGGGATTGCATTGAATCTGTAGATTGCTTTGGGTAGCATAATCATTTTCACAATAGTGATTCTTCCGATCTAAGAACATGGTATATCTCTCCATCTGTTGGTATCACCTTTAATTTCTTTCATCAGTGTCTTACAGTTTTCTGCACACATGTCTTTTGTCTCCCTAGGTAGGTTTATTCCTAGGTTTTATTCTTTTTGTTGCAATGGTAAATGGGAGTGTTTCCTTAATTTCTCTTTCAGATTTTTCATCATTGGTGTATAGGAATGCAGGAGATTTCTATGCATTAACTTTGTATCCGGCAACTTTACCAAATTCATTGATTAGCTCTAGTAGTTTTCTGGTAGCGTCTTTAGGATTCTTTATGTATAGTATCATGTCATCTGCAAACAGTGACAGTTTTTCTTCTTCTTTTAAATTTGTATTGCTTTTATTTCTTTTTCTTCTGTGATTGCCATGGCTAGGACTTCCAAAACTATGTTGAATAATAGTCGTGAGAGTGGACATCTTTGTCTTGTTCCTGATCTTAGAGGAATTGATTTCAATTTTTCACCATTGAGAATGATGTTTGCTGTGGGTTAGTCATATATGACCTTTATTATGTTGAGGTAGGTTCCCTCTATGCCCACTTTCTGAAGAGTTTTGATCATAAATGGGTGTGGAATTTTGTCAAAAGCTTTTTCTGCATCTATTGAGATGATCATGTGGTTTTTATTCTTCAGTTTGTTAATATGGTGTATCACATTGACTGATTTGTGTATGTTGAAGAATCCTTGCATCTGTGGGATAAATCCCACTTGATCATGGTATGATCCTTTTAATGTGTTGTTGGATTCTATTTACCAGTATTTTGTTGAGGATTTTTGCATCTATATTCATCAGTGATATTAGTCTGTAATTTTCTTTTCTTTTTAGTTTCTTTGTCTGGTTTTGGTATCAGGGTGATGGTGGCCTCGTAGAATGAGTTTGGGAGTGTTTCTTCCTCTGAAATTTTTTGGAAGAGTTTGAGAAGGATGGGTGTTAGCTCTTCTCTAAATGTTTCATAGAATTCACCTGTGAAGCCATCTGATCCTGGACTTTTGTTTGCTGGAAGATTTTAAATCACAGTTTCAATTTCGTTATTTGTGATTGGTCTGTTCATATTTTCTAATTCTTCCTCGTTCAGTCTTGGAAGGTTATACCTTTCTAAGAATTTGTCCATTTCTTCCAGGTTGTCCATTTTATTGGCATAGTGTTGCTTGTAGTAGTATCTTAGGATGCTTTGTATTTCTTCAGTGTCTGTTGTAACTTCTCTTTTTTCATTTCTAATTTTATTGATTTGAGTCCTTTCCCTCTTTTTCTTGATGAGTCTGGCTAATGGTTTATCAATTTTGTTTATCTTCTTAAAGAACTAGCTTTTAGTTTTATTGATCTTTGCTATTGTTTTCTTTGTTTCTATTTCATTTATTTTTGCTCTGATCTTTATGATTTCTTTCCTTCTGCTAACTTTGTGTTTTTTTTGTTCTTCTTTCGTTAGTTCCTTTAGGTATAAGGTTATATTGTTTACTTGAGATGTTTCTTGTTTCTTGAGGTAGGCTTGTATAGCTATAAATTTCCCTCTTAGAACTCCTTTTGCTGCATCCCATAGGTTTTGGATCATTGTGTTTTCATTGTCTTTTGTCTCTAGGTGTTTTTTTATTTCCTCTTTGATTTCTTCAGTGATCTCTTGCTAATTTGTTAACGTATTGTTTAGCCTCGATGTGTTTGTGTTTTTTACCTTTTTTCCCTGTAATTGATTTTTTTTTTAAAGTTTTGGTTTCCATTTTCTTGGCTTTTTTTTTTTAAATTTTATTTATTTATTTATTTATTTTTGGTTGTGTTGGGTCCTAATTGCTGTGCGTGGTCTTTCTTTACTTGCGATGAGCGGGGGCTACTCTTTGTTGCAGTGTGCGGGCTTATCATTGCGGTGGCTTCTCTTGCTGCGGAGCACAGGCTCTAGGTGCGTGGGCTTCAGTAGTTGGGGCACGCGGGCTCTAGAACACAGGCTCAGTAGACGTGGCACACGGGCTTAGTTGCTCCGCGGCATGTGGGATCTTCCCAGACCAGGGCTCGAACCCGTGTCCCCTGCATTGGCAGGCGGATTCTTAAGCACTGCACCACCAGGGAAGCCCCCTGTAATTAATTTTTAATCTCATAGCATTGTGGTCAGCAAAGATGCTGGATATGATTTCAATTTTCTTAAATTTACTGAGGCTTGATTTGTGACCCAAGATGTGATCTATCCTGGAGTATATTCCATGCGCACTTGAGAAGATAGTGTAATCTGCTGTTTTTGGATGGAATGTCCTATAAATATCAATTAAATCTATCTGGTCTATTGTGTCATTTAAAGCTTCTGTTTCCTTATTTATTTTCATTTTGGATGACTGTCCATTGGTGTAAGTGAGGTGTTAAAGTCTCCCACTATTATTGTGTTACTGTCAATTTCCTCTTTTATAGCTGTTAGCAGTTGCCTTATGTATTGAGGTGCTCCTATGTTGGGTACATATATATTTATAATTGTTATATCTTCTTCTTGGATTGATCCCTTGATCATTATGTAGTGTCCTTCCTTGCCTCTTATAACATTCTTTATTTTAAAGTCTATTTTATCTGATATGAATATAGCTACTCCAGCTTTCTTTTGATTTCCATTTGCATGGAATATCTTTTTCCATCCCCTCACTTTCAGTCTGTATGTGTCCCTGGGTCTCACGTGGGTCTCTTGTAGACAGCATATACATGGGTCTTGTTTTTGTATCCATTCAGGAAGCCTGTGTTTTGGTTGGAGCATTTAATCCATTCACATTTAAGGTAATTATCAATATGTATGTTCCTATGACCATTTTCTTAATTGTTTTGAGTTTGTTTTTTTAGGTCCTTTTCTTCTCTTGTGTTTCGCACTTAGAGAAGTTCCTTAAGAATTTGTTGTAGAGCTGGTTTGGTGGTGCTGAATTCTCTTAGCCTTTTTTTGTCTGTAAAGCTTTTGATTTCTCCATCGAACATGAATGAGATCCTTTCTGGGTAGAGTAATCTTGGTTGTATGTTCTTCCCTTTCATCACTTTAACTATATCATGCCACTCCCTTCTGGCTTGTAGAGTTTCTGATGAGAAATCAGCTGTTAGCCTTATGGGAGTTCCCTTGTATGTTATTTGTCATTTTTCCCTTGCCTCTTTCAATAATTTTTCTTTGTCTTTAATTTTTGCCAATTTGATTACTACGTGTCTCGTCATGTTTCTCCTTGCGTTTATCCTGTATGGGACTCGCTGCGCTTCCTGGACTTTGGTGGCTATTTCCTTTCCCATGTTAGGGAAGTTTTTGACTATAATCTCTTCAAATATTTTCTCTGGTCCTTCCTCTCTCTCTTCTCCTTCTGGGACCCCTGTAATGTGAATGTTGTTGTGTTTAATGTTGTCTCAGAGGTCTCTTAGGCTGCCTTCATTTCTTTTCATTCTTTTTTCTTTATTCTGTTCCGTAAAGTGAATTCCACCATTCTGTCTTCCAGGTCACTTATCTGTTCTTCTGCACCGGTTATTCTGCTATTGATTCCTTCTAGTGTAGTTTTCATTTCAGTTATTGTATTGTTCATCTCTGTTTGTTTCTTCTTTAATTCTTCTAGTTCTTTGTTAAACATTTCTTGCATCTTCTCGAGCTTTGCCTCCATTCTTTCTCCGAGGTCCTGGATGATCTTCACTATCATTATTCTGAATTCTTTTTCTGGAAGGTTGCCTATCTCCATTTCATTTAGTTGTTTTTCTGGGGTTTTATCTTGTTCCTTCTTCTGGTTCATAGCCCTCTGCCTTTTCATCTTGTCTATCTTTCTGTGAATGTGGTTTTTGTTCCACAGGCTGCAGGACTGTAGTTCTTCTTGCTTCTGCTCTCTGCCTTCCAGTGGATGAGGCTATGTAAGAGGCTTGTGCAAGTTTCCTGATGGGTGGGACTGGTGGTGGGTAGAGCTGGCTGTTGCTCTGGTGGGCAGAGCTCAGTAAAACTTTAATCTGCTTGACTGCTGATGGGTCGGGCTGGGTTCCCTCCCTGTTAGTAGTTTGGCGTGAGGCAACCCAACACTGGAGCCTACCTGGGCTCTTTGGTTGGGCTAATGGCAGACTCTGGGAGGGCTCACGCCAAGGCGTACTTCCCAGAACTTCTGCTGCCAGTGTCCTTGTCCCCACAGTGAGCCACAGCCACCCCCTTCCTCTGCAGGAGACCCTCCAACACTAGCAGATAAGTCTGGTTCAGTCTCCCCTGGGTCACTGCTCCTTCCCCTGGGTCCTGATGCACACACTACTTTGTGTGTGCCCTCCAAGAGTGGAGTCTCTGTTTCCCCCAGTCCTGTCAAAGTCTTGCAGTCAAATCCCACTAGCCCTCAAAGTCTGATTCTCAAGGAATTCCTCCTCCCTTTGCCGGACCCCCAGGTTTGGAAGCCTGACGTGGGGCTCAGAACCATCACTGCAGTGGGTGGACTTCTGTGGTATAAGTGTTCTGCAGTCTATGAGTCATCCACCCAGCAGTGATGGGATTTGATTTTACTGTGATTGTGCCCCTCCTACCAACCCATTGTGGCTTCTCCTTTGTCTTTGGATGTGGGGTATCTTTTTTGGTGAGTTCCAGTGTCTTCCTGTTGATGATTGTCCAGCAGCTAGTTGTGATTCTGGTATTCTCGCAAGAGGGAGTGAGAGCACGTCCTTCTACTCCACCAGCTTGGTTCAGGCTCTGCTCCTAGTGCTCTTAACACTTAGGAAATTCTAAGGGTTTTAAGAGCTCTGTGCCAGGAATGGGGACATGGACCAAATATACAAATTATTATAAATTACAATATCACATGCACTTACTTCTTCAGAACTGTATGTTCTCTGAGTCATTACATGTCTGAAAATGTCTTTATTCCAGCCACATGTTGACTTGATAGTTTGGCTCGGTACAGGCTAGGTGCTAGGTTGAAAGTCATTTTACTTTTCAATTCCTGTTTTCCCAGAAAAGAAATCAATTGTATCTGCTGGGATAGTGGGGGTATTATTTACCTTGGCAGTCTTGGGGAAGGGATGTAGGGGATTTGGATCTCCCTGTAAATAAAATTTCAATTAATGTCTATGTTTTTAGCCCCTTGCCTCATCTTTACCTTCCTTAGAACTTTGTTCCTCTGTGTCCTGAGGTTTTCCAGGGTCTATAGGGGAAAACCCCTCCTCATTCATATCCCCCTTTACTCCATAAAGCACCCATTTTATAGCTTCCTCTCTTCCTCCCATTCTCTTTGGATTTTTGGTTTATAATTTTATTACTTCACTGTTCTTTTGGTGGTGTTTCAATGGTTGTGCTTGCTCAGAAGTTTGTCAAATGGTTTCAATTACCAGAACAATACAAAATTTTCTGCTCTCTGGTTGGCCTAAAAGAGTTTTCCTAGTCCATCTTTAATTTTTATTTTGTATATGAATTTTATAATCAACTTGCCTAGTCTCCCCCCCTTACATCCCTCCAAAACCCATTGGGATTTTATTGAGATTGTATACTTTTATTGTTTAATTTAGGGAGAATTGACATCTTTAAACTATTAAGTCTTTCAAGAACAGGATATGTTTTTCCATTTATTCAATTATTCTATTATGTTCTTCAGTATAATTTTAAAGTTTATTTTTGACAGATTTTGCCCTTGTCTTGTATTTTATCTCTTTGGTTGCTATTATAAATGAGATCATATTTTCTAATATATTTTGTAATTGTTTTGTGTTTTACTTACCATTGTATCAATGAAGTCTTCTTGGATCTTGAGGTATAAAAATCTCTCTAGTATTTTAAAATGTACTAACTAGATTTTTGTTTAGTTTTAAAAGTAATACACGCCATTATAAAAATGATTAAAAATATAGAAGGGTATACAATGAAAAGTAAATTTCCCTCTCATCCTGGTCTCCCAATTAACCCTCAGAGTTTATCACTGTGGATGATTTCTTGTATAATCCTTCCAGAACTTTTTTTCTTTTTTGCTTATACATGGGTATATGGATATGCAATAAGATGTTGCAGTAGTACTCCTTCTTCCTTTTGAGTGAGGCCTAAAGGCCTGCAAAAGTACTGTAGATGCTTTATACTTACACTGGGTCAACTGCCTTTGTAGGTTGTGCTGAGAGATGGTGAGAGAGGGTTGGTTGTATTAGCAACCTTCTCCTGGCCAATAAGAGTAGTGGGCGTAGAGGCAGAGAGGTTTCTTCAGAGGGTGTTGTCAGTGTGCTTGGCCAAGTGAGAGGGCTTTAAGTCCGTCTCCCAGAGGGCTGGACCTTGTTACCTGGTATCTGTTAGAAATAAAGATGCATCTGTTTCTGTCTGCAGAAGGTGAAAAGGCTGTTTTGAACTCTCTACCTGGGGGTTGAATGAAGAGAGGTGGCTACCTTAGAACTGGGCTGCCTTTTCAGTAGCTGTGTAGGAAAAATGCATGTTTTGAGGGGACCAGATGTGGATTCTCTTGGGTTTGGGAGTAGCTTAGGGTTGCTTTGGGTTTCACCAAGGAAGATTTCCTGGTAGGACCATGAGATCCCAACAGAGTGAATGTGTGGGCCTGAGGAAGACATTGTCTACAACTAGATAAGAGACAGCTCCTGGGGTAAGGAAGCCATAACCATCAGTCCTCAGTGCGAGGAGCTTCAAAAAGGGAGGGAAAAAAAGAAAAATCAAATCTTATAATAGCTCTCTGTAAAACATCTGGAAACTCTGCATCTGTCACACTCAGAGAACCAGGCTCCATTACCTCTGCATCAGCCACAGAAGACTACCCTTTCCCTATAGGCCCTCTTCCCCTGCACTCTAACGTGGGGTGGGTGGGCCAGAAACTGCAGCCAGCAAGCGACTGGGGAAGGTGAGTGGGGAAGAGAGAGCAGCCAGATTCGCCCCACCATAGCCCCACCCCCAACAGCACCGACCGGCAGACAGCAGGCCTAGACTGCCAGAGAAGGGAAGTTTGACATTGGATGAGACTGGAGTTTTAGCTATTCTACTCGATGGATTGTTAAATGACTAAAATGAGGTTTTTCTTATAACTGAATGTGACTGGGGCTTTTAAATTATCTAAGAGTGGCTGGAAACTATAGGACCTGCCAGCAATTTCATCTGGAGTGCAGAAAAAGAACAAGTACACAAGGTGAGTTTAAGCAGAAGTGGTGGGAAAAAATGAACTTACTTTTTTCATGGCCCATATTCTACTTGATTATGGCTCCATCCCAAAAAAAACCAACCTCCACCCCCCACCCCAAAACCCAAAAACCTCCACAAATAGGGCCGTACTATACCTATTGTTCTGTACCTTGCTTTTTATGTAATAACATATCTTAGAGATGTTTTCTTACGAGCACAATATGTATCTATTTTTTGAGACTGTTATGTAGTATTACATTGTATGTACAAACCATATTTCTTTAAACATTCCTCTATTGTTAAACAATTAGGATTTTTCCAATCCTAATCCCAAATCCTTGTTTCTACATACAATGTGGAAACGAATATTCTTCTTGAGTTTTTTGCTTGCATGTGGGAGAGTATTTATAGAAAACCTTTCTGGAAGTAAGATTGCTAAATTAATGAATATGTAAATCTTAAATTTATGATCCTCCAAAGAAATTTCATCAATTTATATTGCTACCAATAGTTTCTTCATAACCATGCAGGTATTGTGTATCATTGAATCTTTTAATCTTTTCCAGTATGAGAGGTTTAAAAAAATAGTACCTTAGCAATTCATAAATTATGAGATTGAGCATGTTTTCATATGTTGGTAAGTCATTTGTATTTCTTTGTCTATAAATTGCCTATTTATGTCTTTATGGGTTGATTTTTGTTTTGTTTTGTTTTGTTTGTTTTTGTTTTTGTTTTTTCGGTACACGGGCCTCTCACTGTTGTGGCCTCTCCCGTTGCGGAGCACAGGCTCCGGACGCGCAGGCTCAGCAGCCATTGCTCACGGGCCCAGCCTCTCCGCGGCATGTGGGATCTTCCCGGACTGGGGCACGAACCCATGTCTCCTGCATCGGCAGGCGGACTCTCAACCACTGTGCCACCAGGGAAGCCCTATGGATTGATTTTAAAAATTGTGTTATTAGCACTATTTCTGAGTGGGAAATCAACCAGTGAGTGAGAGGGTAGGAAAGGAGAGAGGGAACTGTACCCAGTGCTGGGAGCACTAAATGTGGCCAGGAAGATCTATCTTGCTCAGATCTTTAATCTGCTTTCTTTGGGTTTGTGTCTCAATGTCTGGGTTTGAAACTCTCATAGGTTACCTTAGTCTTCCCTCCCCTTCCTACCCTGTCACGAGCACTGTGGGCACATATTAGTCAGCACTATGCAGGTGAGTGATGTTCAGTTACCAAGGGCAGGGGCACCGTGCTGGTTATCATCCACCTGCACCCTTCTCCATGCTGCCCTGTGCCCTGGGAAGCTGACCTGCATGCCCTTACATCAGTTCGCTTCCTTCAGTCTCCACAGGAGATGGGAGGGAGAGAGCGAGAGTCAAGCCAATGGACATTTCCTTTCTCCCTGTGTGATCGCCACAAGTAGCTGTGGCCCTTGACCAAAGGCCTCAGCTTTTGACAGACCTCCTCTCAACTTAGCCTCCTCGTCTTCGAGTTCCCTTAATCACAACTCCTTCACCCCTTCAGTCCTAGGGGTGAGATGATGGCGGTTTCTGACTTTGGGCTACCACACTACTCCTTGTAAAGTCCCTACTCCTTGCCTACACTTTTGTAAATAGTCCCTTAGTAAACTGCTCTCAAATTATCCAAAGTTGCATGTGACATCTCAGTTCAGGATGCTGGGGCCTTGACTGATACGGGCATCTCATGCTTAGCTGTATCCAGGGAGTCCTAAATAGGAAGAAAATTAAGCAGCACCCAAGGCTGGTTTTAGATCCTTCAGCTACTCTCAAAAGGGGTCACACAGAGTGGTACCAGGGACCAGTCAGCCCCACACTACACCATATTAGAGGGACCCTAAGAGCTGTATTTTGATAATGATGGCACCTAGGACCAGGTGGAGGAAGGTTATAGTACCTGAGCAGTGAGATGCTCCTGGATTTACTTTAGCCCCTGGTGACCAACATAATTGAAAAAATTGTATTGGATGGAGCTCTGGGCCAACAGAGGTGGCTCTGTGCTTGAGGAAGAGGTGTCAACCACAGTAGAACTCTGTGATCCATCCCTGGGGCTTGGGTGAAGCTGGCTTCAGTGGGGATCCTAGGAGTGAGGGTGGCAATAACTCTAGGAGGGGCAGGGCATGAGGAAGATGGGATGGATTGGGGGATGGAAGGTGACCAGAATGTCTCAGCTGTCCTCAGGAGGACTCTGGGTAATGTTGGATTCAAGTCCAAAGCGTCCCCAAGAGGCTGCCTGTGCCACAGTGCAGGTAGTGGAGCCTGGCTGGGTAGAAATCTGAGAAGATGCTTGGGTCAGGGAAGAAGTTAGGGTTGTAGCCAGTGGTCCAGCCTTTAGTACGTGGCTCACAGCCTGTGGGAGTCCAGGCTGTGAGAGAATTCCTTTCATTGCTGTTTCTGAGAGGCTCCAGGGAATGCTCACATGTCCCCATATCCTTTCATTCCCACATGCAGCCGTAGCCAATAGCTGCTCTGCTGGTCATTACTTCTCATTACTCTTTTTCCAGGTGACTGTGCTTTCATCATAGTCCAGAAGTGACCTACTTTTTCTCTCCAAAGAACAGCCTAGAGCAGGCTTTACCTGAGGTAATTACCTGGTGAGAACAGGTGGTAATTACCATGCAGAAAAGGAAAATTCAAACTGCATGGTAGAGATCATGCCTCCTAGAGTTCCTTCCCGGAGGTTTTTCCCTTCCCCCACTCTGTCTTTAGCTCCTTAGCTGGGCTGCCTTTTAATCTGTAATTAATTAATTAGTTTATTTTTATTGTGGTAAAATGTACATAACATCAAATTTACCATTTTGATCATTTTAAGCGTACAGGTACAATTTAGGTGGCATTAGTTATATTTACTATGTTGTACAACCATCACCACTATCCATTTCCAGAACTTTTTCATCACCTGAACAGAAATTCTATATGCATTGAACAATGACTTCTCATTTCTCCATCCCTGCCGCCTCTGGTGACCTTTATTTCACCTTCTGTAACTGGGTCATCATTTTGCAGGATCCACCTCTGCTGGGTCTCGAGAGAAGAAAGTAACTTCTTCCTCCTTTCTTCAAGGGTAAAATAAAAAGATGAAAATAAAACAAAAAAGAGATATGGCTTAGCACATAAACCAGTATCTTTAATCTCTGAATTATTTTGACAAATCTGTGATTTAAGCAAAGAAAACTGGACATAATATAATCATTTTGCGCTAATTACTGGAAGCTACTCTTATGAAGTGGAATAGTTTAATGCTATACTAAATGGCCGCAACTTGTGCTCTGTGAGTTGACCTTATGTCTCTTTTATAATGTTTGGTCTCCTTTCCCTGATTTTTTGCTTCACATTTGCTGTGGACTGATAAACCAGACAGTTAAACTTGTTACTATGTGGTGTAAAATAAGATCAATAAATTCTGAATGAGAGATTGAAGACTAATCCCATAAGTAGACTGCAGTAACTTTAACACCATTATTTTTGTTGTTTGGAGACCTTTATGCATGTATTTTCTCAGACTTTATTTTCACCTATATTCCAAGGAGGTGACGTTACCAGCTAATCTAGTTCTAGATTCGGGATTTGCACTGTACACTCTAGAAGGGACATGACTATGGTGGAATGGAGGGAGAGCAAAGAAAAGCCCCAAAGATAGCTCCTGGCTTTGTTGACTCTGTATATTGGGTACAGGATATGATGAACTGTTATGGCCAAAGGGCAGTGTGGCCAACAGATTTAGAAGAGACACTGTGGGCACACGACCACCCTGACAGACTGGATCCCCAAGCACAGTTCTGTGGGGGTCCTGGGCTGTTTGTTTTGGTGCACTCCTTAGTACTGATGACATATTTAAGATCATTTAAAAATCAAAATGGAGTAACTATGGTTCAGGCATCCAAAATGGAGCCAGGTAGCCATTGTGGATATGGTTTCAGACATGTTTCTGCATCACTGAGAAGTTGAATTTTCTCTAAACTGTATCAAACTCAAGGACACTACCAGCCATTTTCAAAACAATACCTGTTAAGCTGCTAGTTATAACCTTGTAGTTTCAAAGTCACCCCAATTCTGTCCTTTGCAACTATGTAATCATTTCAGACCCCAGCCAATCCTTGTTTAACAAGCACCCATACATCTTGCCAGCTCCAGTCCTAATTCTTGACAAACAACTTATGCAACCTTGTGTTTTTTTGCCTTTATAGACCTCCTCCGTTTTGTAGTTCAGCAGAACATAATTTAAGTGCTTTTTGGATCTCCTGGGCTGCAGTCCTAACAAACCTCAAATGAATGCCTCTTTACTTCAATCAGGTCTCCATTTCTGAAGTTTTGGTTAACAGTACCTAGGCCATCCACCTCTGTTTTTTTTTTTTTTTTTAATATGTCCCATCTTTTGTCCTGGTCCTTGGTTCCTCACCTGAATCTTCTATTTCTGAGTCGTATCTGTTTCTATATATCTCATTACCTTCCTAGTTCATTTTGACTCCAGCCTTCGTAGTAATGCACAAACAAATCACTGCTTTTGGCTCTGATGTCTTGGCACTTGCTTGGATCTGGTGGGCCTGACTTTCCTGGGCTGGGATAAAATCACATGGGACAGTCAACTGGTATATAAAAAGAGGTATATATCCCACAGGATGGTTGTATTGTAAAGGTCCGTCAAGAAGATTCTCAGAAATGTGGGGGTTAATGAAAAATGGCTGATGCCACACAAACAAGCACTTATTTGTGGTCCCCAATCCAGATTCCCAGTAAGTGGGCAATGGAGCTTTGGTACCATCCTTCCTAATTCTGAGAGAAGAAAACACAAGTCTCTGGGAAGAAAGATACATGTCCTAAGGTGAAAGAGCAGAATCTTTCTTGAGGAGCTCTTTGTCTCTCCTCTAGTCTAATCTGTATTGCCAATTGGCCTTCTAAGACCTTTAAGGAATGGGTGAAGTTGGGTGGGGGGGCAAAGGACTTTTGAATTTCTATTTTTTCTTTTGGCTGCACCACATGGCATGTGGGATCTTAGTTCCCCCACCAGGGATTGAACTCAGGCCCCCTCTAGTGGAAGCATGGAGTCTTAACCACTGGACCACCAGGGAAGTCCTGGACTTTTGAATTAGAATTGCATTGTCTGGAAAAGGGGAAGATATATCTCCAGTATTTACTAGGTAGCTTCCTTTTTAGCCACTTACCCTCCTGTGGGCAAATGCTATCCTATGGACTGGTACATGGTCTTCCTGTGGAGTCCGTAAGCAGATCTGTTAGCTCTACCACGTGAGGACTTGACTCAGAGTCACACCACTGCCTTTAGGCCCAGGTAACGAGGGGACCCTGTTATCATCTACTGCCTAGATAATTTCAAATCTAGTCTAGACCAGCACTGTCCAGTAGAACTCTCTACAATGATGAAAAATTTTGTCTGCCACTAAAAGTGTTTTCCTAATACCCTAATCTGTGTTGGGGACTGCAAATGGGTATTTGCTGGTGTAGCTTCATCAATTTTTCAGTAAACCCCATGTTTCTTAGAATCTTTTGGTTAGATCTTGACAACCCAACCATCCCCTGTCCAGCTGGCTATGAGATCAGTGGGCTGATCTGGCTCCTTGCAATGGCTTCCAGCATGCTCCTGGCACTTCTGTTCACAGCCCACATGTGGAACAATTTGCTCTTCCCTCCTTGTACCCCACTTCTTGCCCAGTCCCTTATCTTCCTCAATTTCTAACCATGTTACATCTTTTTTTTTTTCTTTTGGCTGCATTGGGTCTTTGTTGCTGCACGCAGGCTTTCTCTAGTTGCCGCGAGCAGGGGCTACTCTTCATTGCAGTGCATGGGCTTCTCATTGCGGTGGTTTCTTTTGTTGTGGAGCACGGGCTCTAGGTGCACGGACTTCAGTAGGTACACCACGCAGTCTCAGTAGTTGTGGCGCGCAGTCTCAGTAGTTGTGGCACATGGGCTTAGTTGCTCCGCATCATGTGGGATCTTCCTGGACCAGAGATTGAACCTGTGTCCCCTGCATTGGCAGGCGGATTCTTAACGACTGTGCCACCAGGGAAGTCCCTAACCATGTTCCATCTTGAATTCACTGGCAGGACCTTGGGAAAATTATACTTCATAATGTGTAAAACAGAAGAGTCTCTAAGGACAAAAACCACTTGCTCTCATGTGTATAAGGTGATTTGCCAGATTCTTCCAGCCCTGTCCTTGGTCTCTGTTAAGCAGAGGTAATAACCAGGATAATAACAATAACACAAATGGAAACAATCCTTCCTGCACTCCTGCTAGAAGAATACAAAGATATAATACATGTAAAATTACTTTGAAAATTTAGAAATGCTCTAAAATTTAAAGTATCATAGTTGTTAAATCCTTGTTTTCCTCTTGGGTGGGCCAACAATAAGTACTGCTCATTTTAGCCATCCCTTTTTGCTTTTTATTTTTCTCTTCCTTATTTTTTCTGGGCCAAGTAGAAGGTAGCTGATTAAAAAGTATCTTGGATTGAATGAGCTTCCCCCTCATGGTCTCCTTCAAAGTGCTTTCCTGTTGTCTTCTTTTATCTGAGTCACATTCAGAAATAGTTGGCTTTCTAGCTGGTTTGAAGAAACCACTTTCAAATTACTTGATAGAATAAAAAAAAATCCAGACTCTGAAAACGCGCAGGGCCTCGTGCATCCTATTGGCCATTTCCTTAAATGACATGAAGGAGGGTATGAATCTGATGACAAGCATGGCTTCAGTGAACAAATCCACCAAATTTGGACAAGTGACAGAGGACCCAGGATACTGAGGGTGATTTTAAAAGTACTCAGGGCTCCAGTAAACACATTTTGGAGGAGGGCATTTTATAGGGATTTTTATACTGAATGTCACCAGAAATGCACTTTAAAAGATAAACAGAATATTATATTTTTAAATATTTTATAGCACAGAGCAAGAATTATTTTAAGTGAGTAGACACTGAGGTGCAGTGTATAAAGAAAGAAAATTCTCCATAACCCATTTATCTTGCTGGACTTAGAAGAGCTGAGTGACAGTGACAAATGACAGCCCTCTTAGGTATTCAATTTCCTGTGGTATTTAAATGAGAAAATGTATTTTGGGGAATATTTACACAATAATAATAAAGTGGTGTTCAATTGCAGATGACAAAAACCAGGGTTGATTAAAATATTTTAATATGTGAATTGGATTTGTAAATTTTGTTTAAATATTTTCTGTTCATTATTGACATTAAAGAGGACAGAAGTGAAATCAAGAGGAAGGAAGGCCATCTAGGTGCTGAGATCAGGGCCCCAGAGGTGTCAGGCCATTATATTCCTGGTTGGGTCTTTGCTTTTCTTGCCAGAAATTCAGAGACAGTCTCAGAAAAACCAAGTCCAAAGGAGATTTATGCATATGAGCACTCCATACCCCTGCAAGAGTGAGGACCTTGAAGATTGTCCCTGCAGAGGGCTGTGGACAAGGATGAGTGTCAGGTGCAGTCCATTGCCACTACTGTGGCCCTTGGTCTACCTCTCCTTGGTCTAACTGGGGCTTCCTCTGGCTGAGGTCCCTGGCTGGGCCATTTGAAGAACCTGTGTCTTCTCCTTCATTTCAAGTTTCTGTAGCCAGTGTTGCCTAGGTTTCCTATCAGAATCTACCCTCTGCACCCCATGCCAAGAATTCCAGATAAACATGCTGCCTAGGGGAAGATGTTCCCAGATATAAAGAGAAAGAAGTGACCTCTGTTCTGTTTAGGACTGTACAATTGATCTGGTGCTCCCTCCTGAGCTTGAGGCCAAGGTTATTGGCAAGTCATCTGCACTTGCTCATGGAATGGGCTCATCAGGCTTTCCCTCTCTGCTAGTCAAGATGCTGACAAGGTGTGGGAGCTTCCTGGTTAGTTGAAGGCGTCTAGTGATTCCTGGATAGGCTTCATGAAAATTATGGTGGTTTGTTCCTTACTTTCCACCCAGTCTTCTCTTGTAACCAAGATCCTTAAGAAAGAAAAGGTGGTGGTGTTCTGCAGTTGCAAAATTCTAGTGGCCAAGACAGCTGAAAACATACAGATCTTCACTAATGCTAGTTTATCTGATCCCACCCAGGCTTGCATGGCCAAGGCCAATGCCCACAGCACAGCACTGGGAGCCATATTATCAAGGGAAATCTCAGGTCTGGCAGTCTCTGTCCTGTTGCTTCTTTTCTTGGGAGCTGGTCCTGGTAGAGGTCAACCATCTGGTGTGGGCCTGAGAGTTGCTCACTATCCAGCTTGCTTCCATCTTCCAAAGAGTCTACCTTGAGGATACCTGAACCATGTAAACTGGGAGAGCCATGCTGGATATGGCCACAAGTTACAAGTCTTAGTTTCTTGAGTTCACTCTTTATTATTTGTGTGTATGTGCGTATGTGTGTGTGTGTGTGTGTGTGTGTGTGTGTGTATATGTAATATGACATAGTAAATACAGCCTATATATTATATATAATATATACAGTATATATATATATATATAATATATTTGGATAGTGAGGTTGTGAGAGAGGAGGGGAAGAATGCAGGTATACACTGTGTATATGTTATCATCTTATCTGAAATCAAGGATATGTAACTTAATGTTTTTATTTATTTATTTATTAGTTCAAACAAGTATTTATTAAATGCTTGAAAGTGTATAACACTGTGCTAAGAATGAAGGTGGGATACAGGACTTCAAAAGGTAAAAACGACATGTGTTCTGTCTTCAAAAAACTCAGCATCTATGGGGGAGACAAGCATGTTACTTATCAAATTTTACATCTTACAAAAATTAAGTATCAAAAGAGAGATATAAACTAAATATTGTGGCAGTTTTGATGAGAAAAGGATCAATTCTGTCGATGGGGATTAGGGGCCTTGTTCCTGAGGAGGTAACCTTTGAGGTGGCCTTGAGAATGTGAATAAAATTTCATTTCAATAGTTATGAAAAGAGTTAGTCTTGGCAGCAACACTCTTAACAACTTGTGTTTATTTAGCACTTCCCCACTGACTGAGTAGCCTCACACACTTTGTTGTATTCAATTAGAACAATAACTTTGCAAAGTTAAGTAAGGGGATATTATTATTATTTTAAGGTCAAATTTTGGCTTAGAGAAGTTCTATGACTTGCCTATGAGGACACATTATTTAGTCGGGGTGGGGAAATGTAGATGTGGAACCAATATCTTCTATCTGCAAGTACTGTGAGAGCCCTTCCCCTGCCCACCCCTGCTTTTAGCAGGCTAACTAGAGGTGCATTCCCGGAGTTTACCAACTGTTGGTCATTCACAGCCTTACTAACTAGCCTCAGCAACTACTGATGGTGCACAAAGTGTGGTCGCCAGACAGCAGTATCAACATCACCTGGGAACTTGTTAGAAATAAAAATTCTCAGACCCCTTCCATACCTGCTGAATCAGAAATGCCAGCAATGTGTTTTAACAAGCCCCTCAGGTGATTCTGATGCAAGTTTAAGTGTGACCTAAACCCTACACATTTGAGGATTCTTTTAACTTAAAATAGATGATATGAAACCATGAGAGCTGACTCTAGAAAAAAAAAAAGCCCAATTAATCCTTACAGTATCTAGAAATTAAATTGTGTTCTCCTTTTCCTTCTGAGGATTGTTATTGAACAGGATGATGTGGCATATAGGGCTGGAATAAATTTGGCATTAAAACTGCATTTACTTCTTTCTCATTGAGAAAACAGATACATTCAAAGCCACAGGGAACATGGGACTCAGCCTGCAAAAGTCAAGGGCTCCAAGAGCTGAAGTACAAGGTCACACATTGCTTCAGAAAACAAAGGGTTAGATTTCTGACAAGGGTTACCCACAAAAGAGAGGCCTTAACCCTGAGAATTCATGAATCTGCTCTTGCGAACATGCAGTTTCCAAAGAAATTCAGCTGAAAATGGGAGATAGGCTGGTGTCATGGCATTTCATTCCTTTGAATAGTTTGTGAGAAAAAGCAAGAGAGATAAAGTTATTCTGTTACCATGACAACTTGGAGAGGCCCAGGCTGGATAATGATACAATGGAGCTGACAAAGCTTGGCATCCTGATTCTAGATGAGAAAAATGGGGCTGTGGAGGCCTGGAGATTATGTAGAATGAATATTCTTTTCTTCCCTTACAGTTCTGCCACATTGCCTGATTTTAAAAAAATAACCCATTAAACAGTGCACATAGTGACTATGACTGATGTACATCTATTCATGTGTTTTCCTGGAAGGCACTTCTCCCCTTTGTCTTGTTTCTATCTATCCTTTGCTGCATAGCTCCAAACGTGCTTCCTTAAGGAGGGTTCCTCATTGACTGGCCCTCAGTGAACCATAGCATTGAAAGGCTCAGTCATGCATCTAGTCCCATTTTGCAATTTTTTTTTTTAACACATACAAACTCTTTCCTTCAGGGGAGAGAAAGACAATAATGTTACTTCCTTGTGACTTCAGGGTCTAAAAATAGCAAAACTGTGTATAATCATTTCTTTTCCTCTTTTGTTTACAATAAAAATAGCTAAGAGTTATTGAGTGCTGATTGTATACCATTCCAGTACTACTTAAAGCGTGGTTGAAGACCAGCAGCAATAGCATCACCTGGGAACTTTTAAAAATGGAAATTTGAGGGCTCTACCCCAGACCTGCTCAATCTGAAACTCTAGAGGGTGGGGTCCAGGAATCTTTTTTTAATAAACGTTTAATAAATACCAAGTTTTCAGAATCACTGCATTAGACGCATCTAAGTGCATCATATTTTTTCTCACTTAATTTTCACAACAACCTGGGAATTAGTATCATCTCCCTGTACAGGTGGGGGAACTGAGGCACAGAAAGTATGAGTAAATTGCTCAAGGTCCCTGTAGTGTATTGTTTCCAAAGATTGTGGCAACAATCTCTTCTACTTTTTCAAAGTGACTTTGTCACTTCTATCAAGAGGTGTAGTCTATTTCTCTTTTCCTTAAACTGGACTGGTCTGTGACTTGCTTTGACCAATAGAATGCAATGAAAGAGATATGGTACAACTTCTTTTTTTTTTTAATTGAAGTATAGTTGATTTACAATGTTGTGTTAGTTTCAGGTATACACCAAAGCGAATCAGTGATTCACTGTATATATATATATTCTTTTTCAGATTCTTTTCCCTTTTAGGTTATTACAAAATATTAAGTAGAGTTCCCTGTGCTATATAGTAGGTCCTTGTTGGTTATCTATTTTGTACACAGTAGTGTATATATGTTAATGCCAAATTCCTAATTTATCCCTCCCCCCATACTTTCGCCTTTGGTAACCGTAAATTTATTATCTATGTCTGTGGGTCTATTTCTGTTTTGTAAATAGGTTCATTTATATCATCTTTTTTTTAGATTCCACATATAAGCAATATCATATGATATTTGTCTTTGTCTGGCTTACTTCACTCAGTATGATAATCTCTAGGTCAATCCATGTTGCTGCAAATGGCATTATTTCATTCTTTTTCATGGCTGAGTAATATTCCATTGTGTACATGTACCACATCTTCTTTATCCATTCCTCTGTCAATGGACATTTAGGTTTCTTCCATGTCTTGACTATTGTAAATAGTGCTGTAATGAACATTGGAGTACATGTATCTTTTCAAGTTATGGTTTTCTCTGGATATATGCTCGGGAGTGGGATTGCAGGATCATATGGTAGCTCTATTTTTAGTTTTTTAAGGGTCCTCATACTGTTTTCCATAGTGGTTGCACCGATTTATATTCCCACTGGCAGTGTAGGAGGGTTCCTTTTTCTCCACACCCTCTCCAGCATTTATTCTTTGTAGACTTTTTGATGATGGACATTCTGACTCATGTGAGGTGATATCTCATTGTAGTTTTGATTTGCATTTTTCTAATAATTAGTGATGTTGAGCATCTTTTCATGTGCCTCTTGGCCATCTGTATGTCTTGTTTGGAGAAATGTCTGTTTAGATCTTCTGCCAATTTTTTGATTGGGCTGTTTTTTTGATATTGATTTGATTTTTTTTTTTTTTTTTTTTGCTATGAGCTGTTTGTATATTTTGGATATTAATCCCTTGTCAGTCACATACTTTGAAAATATTTTCTCCCATTCTTGTGGTTGCCTTTTCATTTTGTTTATGGTTTCTTTTGGAGGCCTTGCAGAGTCTGTTTTCATTCTCCTACTAACTTGACTCCCATGTAAAGTCCAGGCTGCTGGAGACAGAGGCCATATGATAATAGGGACCATGTGGAGATAGAGACCATGTGGAGGAGAACCAGAGTGTGCTAGCTGACAGCCCCACCTAAGCCTTGTCCTGTGGGTGAAGCCATCTTGGACCTGTTAGCCCAGCCTAGTCACTAGCTGAATGCAGCCACGTGCAGGAGCCTTGCTAATGCCACATGGAGTAGAGACTTGCTTGCTGAGCCCTGCCCACATTTCCAACACGAAAAATTGTATGCAATAAAATGGTGGTGTTTTAAGCCACTGACTGTTGGGATAGTTACTTATAGAGCAATAGATAATGGAAATAGTCATATAATTTGTCAACCATAGATCCTGGAGTCCAACCCATGTACCTTTAGCTTTAGAGCTATCCATCTTAACCATTGCTCTTTTTTTTTAATTTAAAAATTTAAGTTAATTAATTAATTAATATTTTGGCTGTATGGGCTCTCTGTTGCTGCACGTGGGCTTTCTCTAGTTGCAGTGCGCAGGGCCTACTCTTTGTTGCACAGGCTTCTTATTGCAGTGGCTTCTCTTGTTGCAGAGCACAGTCTTTAGGCACATGGGCTTCCATAGTTGTGGCATCCGGGGTCAGTAGTTGTGGTGCACAGGCTTAGTTGCTCTGCGGCATGTGAAATCTTCCTGGACCAGGGCTCAAACCTGTGTCCCCTGCATTGGCAGGAGGATTCTTAACCACTGCACCACCAGAGAAGTCCTTAACCATTGGTCTTTGCTTTGTTTTTTTCATTTTTTAAAAATTAGAATTGCTATTTTATTAACATATCAGGTTTTAAACTCACGTTCCAGGGCAGACAATCTGGTAAGTTTCTTTCAGTAAACCATGTAGCATATATAACACCCATTTTTACCCTAAGCTAGGTAATAATAATAGCTAACACTTTATGGTACTTGCTATATACCAGGCTAATCATGCTTTGATTATGTTTTAATTTGCTAATTTTTCTCTAACTTTTGAAATACATACTTAGGTAATCAATTTTCAGCCTTTTTTCTAATGCAAGTATTTAAAGGTCTACATTTTCTTCTAAGTACTACTTTAGCTGCACCCTAAAATTTTTGATATGTTATATATTAACTATCATTTCATTTAGAATAATTTTTTTTCCATTTAGAATAATTTCTAATTTCCATTGTGATGTTTTTGACCCAGGAGTTTTGTTTTAGAAATATATTGCTTACTTTGGGATTTTTCTTACTGTCTTTTTATTATTTTCTTCCTAAAATAATTCCATTGTGGTTGGAGGATATATATTCTGTATGATTTCAAACATTTAAAATTGATTGGTGGACTTTCCAAGATGGCAGAGGAGTAGAAGGACATGGAGTTCATCTCTCCCCACAAATGTATCAAGAATACAACTACAAATGGAACAATTCTCACAGAGCACCCGCTGAACACTAGCAGAGGACCTCAGACACCTAAAAGGACAAGAAAGATCCCCACGTAACCAGGTAGGATGAAATAAAGAAGAAATGAAAAGGAAGAGGAGAGGAAGCAGGATGGGACTTGAGCCCCTGGCAGAGAGCTAAAGGTGAGGAGAGGTTCCTGTATCTGTGGAAGCCCCCTCACTGGTTGGGGGATTAACTGGGACAGAAGGGGAGTTTCAGGGGCTTGGAGGAGATCCTAGCAACCAGTCTGTGGCAGGCAGGACAGAGTGAGACCTACCCAGATTGTCCATGCCACAGCACTGCACACCCCAGGCTGAGACAGTTGTCTACCACTGTGCATGGGGGCTGAGTACTGGAACATGGGGTTTGGAGAGCAAACCCAGGGAGGGGACTGCTGTTGGCTGTGAGGAGACAGCCTGAGGGTATGGTAGTGAGGAGCTCCACAAATGGGAATGCTCGTGGAGGAAACCCAGACTGCCACAGAAGAGAAGTGCCATCATTGAGTGATGTACAAAGGGCTGGGCCACCATTGCAGCCTCTTTCCTCACATGCTGGCCCTGCCTCCATGGGCACTAGGGAGGGCTCTCACCAGAGCAGGCTCATGTTCCCCTGCCATTGCCTCCTCTGCCCCCACCTGCCCCACCTGGGTGACCCACTCACCCTGATTGCCACCTCAGGTCCTTCCTGCCTGTTGGGCTTGTGTGCTCCAGCAACCTCTGGGGCAGACTGTGGTGGGAGGAAGACATGCAGAGGAAGGGCTGAAACCAGGTGTTGGCCATGTGACTAAGGAAGAAGAGCTGGAATCTCTCCTCATGGCTGCGCAAACTGTGGAGTTACACCTCCACTGACGGCTTCCTAAATTCAGCGCCTGAGAAATATTGAAAAGGACAACAAGTGCTCCAGCAGCTGGGATGGGTCTGGCTTTAACAGCTATGGGCTTTGTGGGCACATATATGCAGGGGTTGGGCTAAGCCAGAGTCTGAGCTGCCTCCATAGCTCTCACAGCAGGTCCAGATGCACAACTACTGCAGTCCTGGGACCTGATCTCAGTGTATCTGTGCCAGTGGCCTGGTGAAAACAATGCCTGAGAGACACCAGGGCCAATTGCCGGCACACCCACAGTTAAGGTGGGACCAAGAGCAGTGCCAACAACAGTGTAATTTTTGAGCCCACACAGTGGGTGAAAGGGGACACAACAGAGCACATTCACAGGTGAACAGCTACAGAGGAGGAATACTCAGTGGCTTCTTTCGCAGTGAAAGTACTGAAATCCCACCTACCTCACACGACAGATCAGAAACACAATGAAGACACATATCTGGGGGCCTCTACTCCAATAACCAGAGAGCAGACCCTGACCCTGACAGGGCAGGGACCACCACAGAGCAAAGGGGAGGCCCCACTTAATATCCAGGGCAGACTCTTGTAACCACAATACCAGTCAAACCCTCTATCAAGGGGATAATGGCATAAGCCTCTGGACCAACCTCACCCAGCAGGGGACAGACACCAGAAGCAAGAGGACCTATGATCCTGCAGCCGGTGGAAAGGAGACCACAAACACAGTAAGTTTGACAAAATGAGATGACAAAGAAATATGTTGCAGATGAAGAAGCAAGGTACAAACCTACAAGAACAACTAAATGAAGAGAAGATAGGCAATCTACCTGAAAAAGAATTCAGAGTAATGATAGTAAAGATGATCCAAAATCTTGGGAAAAAAATGGAGGCATAAATGGGAAAGCTCACTGGTAAAGGATTGAGAAGATACAAGAAACATTTAACAAAGGTCTAGAAGAACTAAAGAACAAATAGAGATGAACAATACAAAAACTGAAACAAAAAATACACTAGAAGAAATCAATATCAGAATTACTGTGGCAGAAGAACAGATAAGTGAGCTTGAAGACAGAAGGGCGTAAATCACTGCCATGGGACAGAATAAAGAAAAAAAGAATGAAAAGAAATGAAAAGAGTCTAAGAAACCTCTTGGACAACATTAAATGCACCAACATGTGCATTATAGGGGTCCCAGAAGGAGAAGGGCCTGAAAAAATATTTGAAGAGATAACCACTAAAATCTTTCCTAACATGGGAAAAGAAACAGTCACCCAAGTCCAGTAAATGCAGAGTCTCAGGCAGGATAAACCCAAGGAGGAACACATTGAGAAACATAGTAATCAAACTGACAAAAAATTAAACACAAAGAAAAAATATTAAAAGCAACAAGGGAAAAATGACAAATAACATACAAGGGAACTCACATAAAGTTATAGGCTGATTTCTCAGCAGAAACTCTGCAGGACAGGATTGGCACAACATATTTAAAGTGATGAAGTGGAAGAACCTTCAACCAAGAATACTCTACCCGATAAGACTCTCATTCAGATTCGACAGAGAAATTAAAAGCTTTACAGACAAGCAAAAGCTAAGAGAATTCAGCACCACCAGACAAGCTTTGCAACAAATGCTAAAGGAACTTCCCTAGGCAGGAAAGAGACCAGCAACTTAAAACAACCCTGTACATATATAGACTGCTATAGCAAAACCTCTTTGGAACAGCAAACCCCAGAACTACAATAGATACACACACAAAAAAGAAAAATCAACACCAACACAACACTAAAGATGGTCATCAAACTACACGAGAAGAGAACAAGAGAGGGAGGGAAGAAAAAAGACCTACGAAAATAAACTCAAAACAATTAAGAAAATGGCAATGGGAACATACATATTAATAATTACCTTAAAACAAATAGATTAAATTCTCCAACCAAAAGACATAGACTGGCTGAATGGATGCAGAAAATAAGACCCATATATATGCTGTCTACAAGAGACCTACTTCAGACATAGGGACACATACAGACTGAAAATGAGGGGATGGAAAAAGGTACAGTAAGTCCCCTACATACAAACATTCAACCTGCAGACTTTCAAAGAGGCAAACGTGCGTTCACATGTCCAATCATGTAAGTTAGTCCATATGTCTGGTGTACATTGTCATGTGTGTGCATCCTCTACAAGTGGTTGTGCTTTTGTGTACTTTACAGTACTGTATAGACTACAATAGTACAGTATCTTTATTTCAAGACAAGGATGTATGGAAGCAAGTGTAAAAGCAGTGGTGATGTAGTTGGTACTGCTAAGAAGCACCAAGTGCCAAGAAAGGATGAGAGAGACAAGAGGAAGAAGAAGTAACTGAAAAAAGAAGAGATTCATGACACAGAAAATGGCAAGGAGATTTTCTTTATTTGAGGAGGCACTGTTAGTTTTTGAGGCACCCAAACATAGAATGGTACACAAATGTTGCAGCAGCTGTTCAGAATGCAATCCAGTGCTACCATGTCATTATGATGAGACAAAAAGATCTACTACCCAGACATCACTGGATCATTTTTTCAAGAAGGTAGATAGAATTGAATCCAGCAAGGAACCAGAACCTGTGCCATCAACGTCAGGTAAGAGTGAAATTTCAGCTTGTCCTCCATCTCCTATTGCTGATGATCCTTCAGCTCTACCACCTCCCACCTCCTCTCCCTTCCAGTCAGTAACTCTTCTTGCCTGTTCACTCGATGCCAGCCCCTGTATGCCAGCTGTTGTACTGTACTAGTCTACTTTTCAAGGTACTGTACTGTAAGATTTTAAATGTTTTCTTTATTTTTATCTGTTTTTTATGTATTATTTTGGTGAAAAGTATTATAAACCTATTACAGTACAGTACTATATAGCTGATTGTGTTAGTTGGGTATCTAGGTTAACTTTGAGGACTTATGAACAAATTGGACTTATGAACGTGTTCTCGGAACAGAATTTGTTCATATGTAGGAGACTTACTGTAGTCCATGCAAATGGAAATCAAAGGAAAGCTGGAGTAGCAATACTCATATCAGACAAAATAGACTTTAAAATAAAGAATCTTACAAGAGACAATGAAAGGCACTACATAATGATCAAGGGATCAATCCAAGAAGAAGATAACAATTGTAAATATATATGCAGTCAACACAGGAACACCTCAATATATAAGGCAAATACTAACAGCCATAAAGGGAGAAATCGACAGTGACACAGTAATAGTGGGGGACTTTAACACCCCACTTTCATCAATGGACAGATCATCCGGACAGAAAATCAATAAGGAAACACTGCCTTAAATGACATATTAGACCAGATGGACTTAAATGATATTTATAGCGCACTCCAACCAAAAGCAGCAGAATACACATTCTTTTCATGTGCACATGAAACATTCTCCAGGATTGACCACATCCTGGGCCACAAAGTGAGCCTTGGTAAATTTAAGAAAATTGAAATCATATCAAGCATCTTTTCTGACCACACCGCTTTAAGATTAGAAGTAAACTACAAGGGAAAAAAATGTAAAAAACACAAACACGTAGAGGATAAACAATATGCTATTAAAGAACCAATGGATCACTGGAGAAATCAAAAAATACCTAGAGACAAATGAAAATGAGAGCACAATGATCCAAACCTACAGGATGCAGCAAAAGCAGTTCTAAGAGGGAAGTTTATAGCAACACAATCTTACCTCAGGAAACAAGAAAAATCACAAATAAACAACCTAACCTTACACCTAAAGCAACTGGAGAAAGAAAAACCAACAAAACCTAAAATTAGTAGAAGGAAAGAAATCAAGAAATCAGAGCAGAAATAAATGAAATAGACATGAAGAAAACAACAGCAAAGATCAATGAAACTAAAAGCTGGTTCTTTAAAAATATAATATTTATAAACATTTAGGAGGACTCATCAAGAAAAAAAGGGGGAGAACACAAATCAATAACATCAGATATGAAAAAGAAGTTACAATTGACACCACAGAAACACAAAGGATCATAAGAGACTACAACAAGCAACTGTATGCCAAAAAGATGGACAACCTGGAAGAAATGGACAAATTCATAGAAAGATACAATCTCCCAAGACTGAACCAGGAAGAAATAGAAAATATGAACAGACCAGTCACAAGTACTGAAATTGAAACTGTGATTTAAAAACTCCAAGCAAACAAAAGTCTAAGGCCAGATGGCTTCACAGGTGAATTCTATCAAACATTTAGAGAAGAGCTAACAGCTAGCCTTCTGAAACCATCCCAGAAATTTTCGGAGGAAGGAAAACTCCCAAACTCATTCTACAAGGCCACCATCACCCTGATACCAAAACTAACCAAAGATATCACACAAAAAATTATAGGCCAATATCACTGATGAATATAGATGCAAAAATTCTCTACAAAATACTAGCAAACAGAATCCAATAACACATTAATAGGATCATACACCATGATCAAGTGGGATTTATCCCAGGGATGCAAGGCTTCTTCAACATATGCAAATCAATCAATGTGATATACCATATTAACAAATTGAAGAATAAAAACCATATGGTCATCTCAATAGATGCAGAAAAAGCTTTTGCCAAAATTCAACACCTGTTTATGATGAAACTCTCCAGAAAGTAGGCAAAAACGGAACCTACCTCAACATCATAAAGGCCATATATGACAAACCCACAGCAAATATCATTCTCAATGGTGAAAAGCTGAAAGCATTTCCTCTAAGATCAGGAACAAGACGAGGATGTCTACTCTTGCCACTTTTATTCAATATAGTTTTGGAAGTGCTAGCCTTGGCAATCAGAGAAGAAAAAGAAGTAAAATGAATCCAAATGGGAATCCAAACTGTCACTGTTTGCAGATGACATGATACTATACATAGAAAATCCTAAAGATGCTCCCAGAAAACTACTAGAAATAATCAATGAATTTGGTAAAGTTGCAGGATACAAAATTAATACACATAAATCTCTTCCTATACACTAACAACGAAAGATCAGAAAGAGAAATTAAGAAAGCAATCACATTTACCATTGCAACAAAAAGAATAAAATACCTAGAAATATGCCTACCTAAGGAAGTAAAAGAACCATACTCTGAAAACTATAAGACACTGATGAAAGAAATCAAAGATGACACAAACAGATGGAGAGATATACCATGTTCTTGGATTGGAAGAATCAATATTGTGAAAATGTCTATACTACCCAAAGCAATCTAAAGATTCAATGCAATCCCTATCAAATTACCAATGGCATTTTTCACAGAATTAGAACAAAATTTTTACAATTTATTTGGAAACACAAAGCACCCAAAATAGCCAAATCAAGGTTGAGAAAGAAAAACGGAGCTGGAGGAATAAGGAATCAGGCTCCCTGACTTCAGACTATACTACAAAGCTACACCTATCAAGACAGTATCATACTGGCACAAAAACAGAAATATAGATCAATGGAACAGGATAGAAAGCCCAAAGATAAACCCACACACCTATGGTCACCTAATCTATGACAAAGGAGGCAATAATATACAATGGAGAAAAGAGAGTCTCTTCAGTAAGTGGTGCTGGGAAAACTGGACAGCTACATGTAAAAGAATGAAATTAGAACCCTCCCTAACACCATACACAAAAATAAACTCAAAATAGATTGAAGAGCTAAAAGTGAGACCAGACACTTTAAAACTATTAGAGGAAAACATAAGCAGAAAACTCTCTGACATAAAGCGCAGCAAGATCTTTTTTGACCCACCTCCTAGAGTAATAAAAATAAAAACAAAAATAAACAAAAGGGACCTAATTAAACTTAAAAGCTTTTGCACATTAAAGGAATCCAAAAACGAGACAGAAAGAGAGCCCTCAGAATGGGAGAAAATATTTGCAATCAAAGCAACTGACAAGGGATTAATCTCTAAAATATAGAAACAGCTCATGCAGCTCAATATTGAAAAAACATACAACCCAATCAAAAAGTGCACAGAAGACCTAAATAGACATTTCTCCAAAGAAGACATACAGATGGCCAAGAGGCACATGAAAAGATGTTCAACATTGCTAATTATTAGAGAAATGCATATCAAAACTACAATGAGGTGTCACCTCACACCAGTCAGAATGGCTATCATCAAAAAATCCACAAAGAGTAAATGTTGGAGAAGGTGTGGAGAGAAGGGAACCCTCAGACACTGTTGGTGGGTATGTAAATTGGTATAGCCACTATGGAAAACAGTATGGAGGGTACTGAAAAAACTAAAAGTAGAACCACCATATGACCCAACAATCCAACTCCTGGGCATATAACCAGAGCAAACCATAATTCGAAAATATACTTGCACCCCAATGTTCATTGCAGCACTATTTACAATAGCTAGGACATGGAAGCAACCTAAATATCCATAAACAGAGGAATGGATAAAGAAGATGTGGTACATATATAGAATGGAATATTACTCAGGCATTAAAAAGAATGAAATAATGCCACTTGCAGGAACATGGATGGGCCTAGAGATTGTCATACCGAGTGAAGTAAGTCAGACAGAGAAAGAGAAATATCGTATGATATTGCTTATATGTAGATTCTAATAAAAATGATACAAATGAACTTATATACAAAACAGGAACAGATTCACAGACTTAGAGAAGGAACTTATGGTTACTGGGTGGGGGAAGGTTGGGGGGGAGGGATAGTTATTGAGTTTGGGATTGACATGTACACTGTTATATTTAAAATGGATAACCAACAAGGACCTACTGTATAACACAAGGAACTCTGCTCAATATTATATAACAACCTAAACGGGAAAATACTTTGAAAAAGGATAGATACATGTACATGTATATGTATAACTGAATCACTTTGCTGTGCACCTGAAACTAATACAATATTGTTAATTATACTGCTGGGCTTCCCTGGTGGCTCATTGGTTAAGAATCCACCTGCAGAGGGGGAGACCTTCAAGATGGCAGAGGAGTAAGACGTGGAGATTACCTTCCTCCCCACAAATACATCACAAATACATCTACATGTGGAATAGCTCCTACAGAACACCTACTGGACGCTGGCAGAAGACCTCAGACTTCCCAAAAGGAAAGAAACTCCCCACGTACCTGGGTAGGGCAAAAGAAAAAAGAGAAAAGAGAATAGGGACAGTACCTACACCTCTGGGAGGGAGCTGTGAAGGAGGAAAAGTTTCCACACACTAGGAAGCCCCTTCACTGGCAGAGACGGTGGGTGGGTGGGGGAAAGCTTTGGAGCCAGGGAGGAGAGCACACCAACAGGGGTGCAGAGGGCAAAGCAGAGAGATTCTCTCACAGAGAATCAGTGCTGACCAGCACTCACCAGCCCGAGAGGCTTGTCTGCTCACCCGCCAGGGAGGGTGGGGCCTGGGAGCTGAGGCTCAAGCTTCAGAGGTCAGATCCCAGGAAGAGGACTGGGGTTGACTCCGTGAACACAGCCTGAAGGGGACTAGTGAGCCACAGCTAGCCAGAAGGGAGTCCGGGAAAAAGTCTGGACCTGCCTAAGAGGCAAGAGACCATTGTTTTGGGGTGTGCAAGGAGAGGGGATGCAGAGCACTGCCTAAATGAGCTCCAGAGATGGGCTTGAGCCGTGGCCATCAGCTCAGACCCAGAGATGGGCATGAAACACTAAGGCTGCTGCTGCAGCCACCAAGAAGCCTGTGTGCAAGCACAGGTCACTAACCACACTTCCCTTCCTGGGAGCCTGTGCAGCCGGCCACTGCTAGCATCCTGTGATCCATGGAAAATGTCCCCAGGAGACCACACAGCATGCCTCAGGCTGTTGCAACGTCACACCAGCTTCTTCCATGGCAGGCTCACCCTGCATTCTGTACACTTCCACTCGCCCCACTTCCCCCAGACTGAGTGAGCCAGAGCCCCCTAATCAGAGGCTATTTTTACCCCGTACTGTCTGAATGGGGAACAGATGGCCTCAGGCAACCTACACGCAACGGTGGGGCCAAACCCAAGGTGGAACCGCAGGAGCTGTGCGAACAAAGAAGAGAAAAGGATATTTCTCCCAGCAGCCTCAGAAGCAGTGGATTAAATCTCCACAATCAACTTGATGTACGCTGCATCTCTGGAATACCTGAATAGACAACAAATCATCCAAAAACTGAGGTGGTGGACTTTGGGAACAACTATAGACTTGGGGTTTGCTTTCTGCATCTAATATTTTCTGGTCTTATGTTTATATTAGTTTAGTATTTAGAGGTTATTATCATGGGTAGATTTATTGATTTGGTTGCTCTCTTCCTTTTTTAATATATATATAGATATGTATATATTTTTTTCCTTTTTCTCTTTTTGTGAGTGTGCATGTGTATGCTTCTTTGTGTGATTTTGTCTGTATAGCTTTGCTTTTACCAATTGTCCTAGAGTTCTGTCTGTCCTTTTTTTTTTAGCATAGTTTCTAGTGCTTGTTATCATTGGTGGATTTGTTTTTTGGTTTGAGTGCTCTCTTCTTTCTTTTATTAAATTACTTTTTAGTTTTTTATTTTTAATAATTTTTTATTTTAATAACTTCTTCCTTTCCTTCTGTATTTCCTTCTTTCTTTCTCTTTATTTCTTCCTTCCTTCCTTCCTTTCTCTCTTTCCTTCTTTCTTTCTTTCTTTCTTTCTTTCTCCCTTCCTTCCTTCCTTCCTTTCTTTCTTTCTTTCTTTCTCTTTCTCCCTTTCTTTCTTTCTTTCTTTCTTTCTTTTCTTTCTTTCTTTCTTTTTTTCTCTTTCTTTCTTTCTTTCTTTCTTTCTTTTCTTTCTTTCTTTTTTTCTCTTTCTTTCTTTCTTTCTTTCTTTCTTTCTTTCTTTCTTTCTTTCTTTCTTTCTTTCTTTCTTTCTTTCTTTCTTTCTATTTTCTCCTGAGCTGTATGGCTGACAGGGTCTTCTTGCTCCAGCCAGGTGTGAGGCCTGTTCCTCTGAGGTGGGAGAGCTGAGTTCAGGACATTGGGCCACCAGAGACCTCCTGGCTCCATGTAATATCAAAAGGAAAAAGCTCTCCGAGAGATCTCCATCTCAATGCTAAGACCCAGCTCCACTCAACGACCAGCAACCTACAGTGCTGGAAACCCTATGCCAAACAACTAGAAAGACAGAACACAACACAACCCATTAGCAGAGAGCCTGCCTAAAATCATAATAAGGTCACAGACACACCAAAATGCACCATTGGACAAGGTCCTGCCCACCAGAAAGACAAGATCCAGCCTTATCCACCAGAACACAGGCACCAGCCCACTCCACCAGGAAGCCTACACAACCCACTAAACCAAACTTAGCCACTGGGGGCAGACACCAAAAACAACGGGAACTATGAAACTGCAGCCTGTGAGAAGCAGACACCAAACACAGTAAGTTAAGAAAAATGAGAAGACAGAGAAACACACAGCAGGTGAAGGAGCAAGGTAAAAACTCACCAGACCAAACAAACAAAGAGGGAATAGGCAGGCTACCTGAAAAAGAATTCAGAGTAATGATAGTAAAGAGGATCCAAAATCTTGGAAATAGAATGGAGAAAATACAACAAACGTTTAACAAGGACCTAGAAGAACAAAAGAGCAAACAACCAATGATGAAAAACACAATAAATGAAATTAAAAATTCTCTAGAAGGGGGCTTCCCTGGTGGCACAGTGGTTGAGAGTCTGCCTGCCAATGCAGGGGACAAGGGTTCATGCCCCGGTCCAGGAAGATCCCATGTGCCGCGAAGTGGCTGGGCCCGTGAGCCATGGCTGCTGAGCCTGCGCATCCGGAGCCTGTGCTCCACAATGGGAGAGGCCACGTACAGAAAAAAAAAAATTCTCTAGAAGGAATCAATAGCAGAAATACTAAGGCAGAAGAACGGATAAGTGACCTGGAGGATAAAATAGTGGAAATAACGACCACAGAGCAGAATAAAGAATGAAAAGAATTGAGGACAGTCTCAGAGACCTCTGGGACAACATTAAATACACCAACATTCGAATGATAGAGGTCCCAGAAGAAGAAGAGAAAAAGAAAGGGATGAGAAAATATTTGAAGAGTTTATAGTTGAAAACTTCCCTAATATGGGAAAGGAAAGAGTCAATCAAGTTCAGGAATCACAGAGAGTCCCACACAGGATACATACAAGGAGAAACACGACAAGACACATATTAATCAAGCTAACAAAAATTAAATACGAGGAAAAAATATTAAAAGCAACAAGGGAAATACAAGAAATAACATACAAAGGAAATCCCATAAGGTTAACAGCTGATCTTTCAGCAGAAACTCTGAAAGCCAGAAGGGAGTCGCAGGACATATTTAAAGTGATGAAAGAAAGAGAAAAACCTACAACCAACATTACTCTACCCAGCAAAATTCTCATTCAAATTCGACAGAGAAATTAAAACCTTTACGGACAAGCAAAAGCTAAGAGAATTCAGCACCACCAAACCAGCTTTACACAAATGCTAAAGGAAATTCTCTAGGCAGGAAACAAAAGAGAAGGAAAAGACCTACAATAACAAACACAAAACAGTTAAGAAAATGGGAATAGGAACATACATATCGATAATTACCTAAAATGTAAATATATTAAATGCTCCAACCAAAAGACATAGACTGGCTGAATGGATACAAAAGCATGACCTGTGTATATGCTGTCTACAAGAGACCCACTTCAGACCTAGGGGCACATAGAGACGGAAACTAAGGGAATGGAAAAATATATTCCATGCAAATGGAAATCAAAAGAAACCTGGAGTAGCAATTCTCATATCAGACAAAATAGACTTTAAAATACAGACTATTACAAGAGACAAAAAAAGGACACTACATAATGATCAAGGGATCATTCCAAGATAATCCAAGATAATCCAAGATATAACAATAGTAAATATTTATGCACCCAATATAGGAGCACCTCAATACATAAGGCAAATGCTAACAGCCATAAAATGGGAAAATGACAGTAACACAATCATACTAGGGAAATTTTAAAACCACACTTTCACCAATGGACAAATGTATGGACACCAAGGGGGGAAAGCGGGGTGGGGCATGGTGGTGGTAATGGGATGAATTAGGAGATTGGGATTGATGTATATACACTGATATGTATAAAATAGAGAACTAATAAGAGCCTGCTGTATAAAAAATTAAATTAAAAAAGGGTGAAAATAGCAAAAAAAAAAGAAAAGAAAAAAGAAAAGGTAGAGTATCTTATTAGACAAGAAATTGTTTAAACCAGATACACATTGTTAGACCCTAATCAAGCATTCTGAGCAGAGTTTTAAGAGGCGGTAAATTGGAAAAATCAGGTTTAAAATAAAACTCACAAATTCATGACAAATTGGACTGATCAGTTGAAGCATAAACTTTCAAGGGAAGAATCAGAACTCCTTTGACCTGAAAATCTGAAATCAATTTTCAGAATGCAAGCACCATTATGGAGAATGGTTAGAGCCTTTAGAGTGATCACAGATTTGATGTCATACAGAATTCTAGAAGTCCTGCCCCTAAGCACAGTATGAACCGGCTAAGGAAAATCTAAAGGAGTCACAGGTTTCAAAGTCTTTCTCTCCGTTTGTGTTAAATGTTTTTTTCTGGTGAAATTTAGATAGTAATTGACATTTCTGATTAAACATTAAACTATCTCTCCCAAGGAATTTTTAGAGTCTTAATGAGGGGAAAGATATATTTCTGTGGTCACCACAGCTGCTAAAATGAAACAACTGAGGTAAACTGACAATACCAAACCTCTTTTAGATGAAAGGAAAGGGTTGTAGTATGCCTATTTTGTTCTGAATGCATTATTCTTTTTGGATTTTTCTCATATGTTGAATCTCATGGATAGCTGTACTCATTTGCCAGAGGAATCAGAATACAGTTGTTACCATGACCCCTGGCAACACATGCATATTTAAGTTCAAGTTATTTTATAAATTAAAAAGATTCTTTTAATTACATACTCCTATTAGAGTAAGAGGCACATAATAGATGCTTATGTATAGCTGCTTCAAGAGTGGTTTCTATAATAGAGGATTCTTCCATTCTCTTTAAAGACCTCTAATGTTCTCACCAAAGATTTTTTCATAGATTTCAGGGCTCTCCCTGGGTCGGAATCCAATAACTCCATTCTCCTTAAAACATATGAACATCCACCATATCCTGGAAGGTCCAGGAAAAGATATTTGGCTTCCAGAATTGTTTAAATGTTATCCCAAGTTGTGGGGTTTTTGCTCTCAATCTCCATTCACTGATTCCTCAGACAGTGCTCTCAGCATAAACTCAAAGTATGTATTTTTTTGTTTGTTTAATTAAACTTATGTCTACTTTTCCTCTTTCCAAAAAGTTTTGAAGCAATTAGTAGCAACAAAGCAAATAAAATGGAAATGGAAAGTGTTGACTGGAAGAAAAAGGCACAATGTGAGTGTTGTGAATAAAGGTTTATTCAGGGTCTTATTGAGGACCATAAACTGGGAGATAGCCTCTCAGATAGCTCTGAGGAACTGCTCCAAAGATGTAGGGGGGAAGCTAGTTTATATGTGATTTTTGTTAGGGAGTACATGCAGTTGAATATACATCTTGGTGAAAAATTACTGAGAGTCACAAAGAACAGATATCTCAAGTTAATGATTATAGTGCTTTTCTATGTATGGCAAGATGCAAGAAGTGAGGTTCATTAAAATTCTTCTTGAAAAGCATCTAACGATCTAAGGCCTGTTTGTCCAAAGCACAGAGCATCCTGTTATCATCTTTAATTTCTTCTCTCTGAATCACAGAGTACTTTATCCTGTTATTGCCTTAATCTCTTTTTCTGAAGCACTGAGTATATTGTCAGTCAGTGACTGCAGCAGGTTAATATTTGTAGACTTGGATAGTGAGTGAAAAGCTCTTTGCTTTTCTTTTGTTTGTAGTTCCCCCATTTTGGTCATAAATTCAGCCAAAGTTTGGGAGGCATTTCATGACAAATTTGTCCCATGGCCCTAGGAAGGCTAATTCCTAGGTCAAGAGAGTACTTCATTGATAGACCACTCGATGTGCTATGACTGAACTGGGCCCTGTTAATTGTAAATGTCTCTGGACCGCCTGTCTTACTAGTCTGTTATGGTCCAGGAAATGATTCTCCCTTGTTGCTTCTTCCCCTATCTAGAGTTTACACTATTACAATCAATCTTTTACTGTTATATAGAATTATATAGCTAGACAATTGTTTCAATTCACTTAGTCATCATTATTTTTGTCACAGATTCAGTTGCACATTGTGTAATACAAGAAAAACAGTGTTGAGAGGAGGGGAAGATAGAGGAGGAGTAAGACGCGTAGATCACCTTCCTCCCCACAGATACACCAGAAAAACATCAACACGGGGAGCAACTCCTACAGAACACCTACTGAACACTGACGGAAGACCTCAGACCTCCCAAAAGGCAAGAAACTGCCCACGTAATGGGGTGGGGCAAAAGAAAAAAGAATAAAGAGAGACAAGGGCATAGGGATGGGACCTGCACCAGTGAGAGGGAGCTGTAAAGGAGGAAAGGTTTCCACACACAAGGAAGCCCCTTCATGGGCGGAGACTGCGGGTGGCGGAGGGGGAAGCTTCGGAGCCGCGAAGGAGAGCACAGCAACAGGGGTGGAGAGGGCAAAGCGGAGAGATTCCCGCACAGAGGATCAGTGACAACCAGCACTCACCAGCCCGAGAGGCTTGTCTGCTCACCCGCCGGGGCCGGCAGGGCTGGGACCTGAGGCTCGGGCTTCGGTCGGAGCGCAGGGAGAGGACTGGGGTTGGTGGCGGGAACACAGCCTGCAGGGTGTTAGTGCACCACTGCTAGCTGGGAGGGAGTCCGGGGAAAAGTCTGGACCTGCCAAAGAGGCAAGAGACTTTTTCTTCCCTCTTTGTTTCCTGATGCGCGAGGAGAGGGGATTAAGAGCGCTGCTTAAAGGAGCTCCAGACATGGACGCGAGCTGTGGCTAAAAGCGCGGACCCTAGAGACGGGCAAGAGACGCTAAAGGCTGCTGTCGCCACCACCAAGAATCCTGTGTGCGAGCACAGGTCACTATCCACACCCCCATTCCGGGGAGCCTGTCCAGCCCGCCACTGCCAGGGTCTTGGGATCCAGGGACAACTTCCCCAGGAGAACGCACGGCACGCCTCAGGTTGGTGCAACATTACGCTGGTCTCTGCCGCTGCAGGCTCACCCCACACTCCGTGCCCCTCCCTCCCCCCGGCCTGAGTGAGCCAGAGCCCCCAAATCAGCGGCTCCTTTAACCCCGTCCTGTCTGAGTGAAGAACAGATGTTCTCTGGTGACCTACACACTGAGGCAGGGCCAAATCCAAGGCTGAGCCCCTAGAGGCTGTGAGAACAAAGAAGAGAAAGGGAAATCTCTCCCAGAAGCCTCAGAAGCAGCAGATTAAAGCTCCACAATCAACTTGATGTACCCTGCATCTGTGGAATATATGAATAGACAACGAATCATCCCAAATTGAGGAGGTGGACTTTGAGAGCAAGATTTATGATTTTTTCCCCTGTTCCTCTTTTTGTGAGTGCGTATGTGAATGCTTCTGTGTGAGATTTTGTCTGTATAGCTTTGCTTCCACCATTTGCCCTAGGGTTCTATCTGTCCATTTTGGTTTATTTTTAAATATTTTTTTCTTAATAATTAATTTTTATTTTAATAACTTTATTTTATTTTACTTTATCTTCTTTCTTTCTTTCCTTCCTTCCCTCCTTTAGAAAACGAATCATCCCAAATTGAGGCGGTGGACTTTGAGAGCAAGATTTATGATTTTTTTCCTGTTTTCCTCTTTTTGTGAGTGTGTATGTGTATCTTCTGTGTGAGATTTTGTCTGTATAGCTTTGCTTCCACCATTTGTCCTAGGGTTCTATCCGTATTTTTTAAAAAAAATTTTTTCTTAATAATTACTTTTTATTTTAATAACTTTTTATATTTTATCTTATTTTATTTTATTTTACTATATCTTCTTTCTTGCTTGCTTTTTTTCCTTGCTTCCATCCTTCCTTCCTTCCTTCCTCCCTCCCTCCCTCCCTCCTTTCTTTCTTTCTTTCCTCCTTCCTTTCTTTCTACTTTGATTAATTATTTCTTTCTACTTTTTCTCCCTTTTATTCTGAGCCATTTGGATGAAAGGCTCTTGGTGCTTCAGCCAGGATTCAGTGCTGTGCCTCTGAGGTGGGAGAGCCAACTTCAGGACACTGGTCCACAAGAGACCTCCCAGCTCCACAGAATATCAAATGGCAAAAATCTCCCAGAGATCTCCATCTCAACGCCAGCACCCAGCTTCACTCAACGATGAGCAAGTTACAGTGCTGGACACCCTATGCCAAACAACTAGCAAAACAGGAACAGAACCCCACCCATTAGCAGAGAGGCTGCCTAAAATCATAGTAAGTCCACAGACACCCCAAAACACACCACCAGACGTGGACCTGCCCACCAGAGAGACAAGATCCAGCCTCATCCACCAGAACACAGGCACTAGTCCCCTCCACCAGGAGGCCTACACAACCCACTGAACCAACCTTAGCCACTGGGGACAGACACCAAAAACAACAGGAACTACGAACCTGCATCCTGCAAAAAGGAGACCCCAAACACAGTAAGATAAGCAAAATGAGAAGACAGAAAAACACACAGCAGATGAAGGAGCAAGATAAAAACCCACCAGACCTAACAAATGAAGAGTAAATAGGCAGTCTACCAGAAAAAGAATTCAGGATAATGATAGTAAAGAGGATCCAAAATCTTGGAAATAGAATAGAGAAAATGCAAGAAACATTTAACAAGGACCTAGAAGAACTAAAGATGAAACAAGCAATGATGAACAAAAATAACTGAAATTAAAAATACTCTAGAAGGGATCAATAGCAGAATAACTGAGGCAGAAGAACGGATAAGTGACCTGGAAGATAAAATAATGGAAATAAGTACTGCAGAGCAGAATAAAGAAAAAAGAATGAGAAGAACTGAGGAGAGTCTCAGAGACCTCTGGGACAACATTAAACACACCAACATTCGAATTATAGGGATTCCAGAAGAAGAAGAGAAAAAGAAAGAGACTGAGAAAATATTTGAAGAGATTATAGTTGAAAACTTCCCTAATATGGGAAAGGAAATAGTTAATCAAATCCAGGAAGCACAGAGAGTCCCATACAGGATAAATCCAAGGAGAAACATACCAAGACACATATTAATCAAAGTGTCAAAAGTTACATGCAAAGAAAACATGTTAAAAGCAGCAGGGAAAAACAACAAATAATACACAGGAGAATCCCCATAAGGTTAACAGCTGATCTCTCAGCAGAAACTCTGCAAGCCAGAAGGGAGTGGCAGGACATATTGAAAGTGATTAAGGAGAAAAAGCTACAACCAAGATTACTCTACCCAGCAAGGATCTCATTCAGATTTCATGGAGAAATTAAAATCTTTACACACAAGCAAAAGCTGAGAGAGTTCGGCACCATCAAACCAGCTTTATAACAAATGCTAAAGTATCTTCTCTAGGCAAGAAACACAAGAGAAGGAAAAGACCTACAATAACAAACCCAAAACAATTAAGAAAATGGGAATAGGAACATACATATCGATAATTACCTTAAATGTTAATGGATTAAATGCTCCAACCAAAAGACACAGACTGGCTTAAAGGATACAAAAACAAGACCCATATATATGCTGTCTACAAGAGACCCACTTCAGACCTAGAGACACATACAGACTGAAAGTGAGGGAATGGAAAAAGATATTCCATGCAAATGGAAACCAAAAGAAAGCTGGAGTAGCAATTCTCATATCAGACAAAATAGACTTTAAAATAAAGACTATTAGAAGAGACAAAGAAGGACACTACATAATGATCAAGGGATCGATCCAAGAAGAAGATATAACAATTGCAAATATATATGCACCCAATAAAGGAGCACCTCTATACATAAGGGAAATACTAACAGCCATAAAAGGGGAAATCGACAGTAACACGTTCATACTAGGGGACTTTAACACCCCACTTTCGCCAATGGACAGATCATCCAAAATGAAAATAAATAGGGAAACTCAAGCTTTAAATGATACATTAGACAAGATGTACTTAATTGATATTTATAGGACATTCCATCCAAAAACAACAGAATACACTTTCTTCTCAAGTGCGCATGGGACATTCTCCAGGATAGATCATATCTTGGGTCACAAATCAAGCCTTGGTAAATTTAAGAAATTTGAAATTGTATCAAGTATCTTTTCCGACCACAACGCTATGAGACTAGATATCAATTACAGGAAAATATCGGTAAAAAATACAAACACATGGAGGCTAAACAATACACTAATTAATAACGAAGTGATCACTGAAGAAATCAAAGAGAAAATAAAAAAATACCTAGAAACAAATGACAATGGATACACGATGACCCAAAACCTACGGGATGCAGCTAAAGCAGTTCTAAAAGGGAAGTTTATAGCAATACAAGCCCACCTTAGGAAACAGGAAACATCTCGAATAAACAACCTAAACTTGCACCTAAAGCAATTAGAGAAAGAAGAACAAAAAAACCCAAAGTTAGCTGAAGGAAAGAAATCATAAAAATCAGATCAGAAATAAATGAAAAAGAAATGAAGGAAACAATAGCAAAGATCAATAAAAGTAAAAGCTGGTTCTTTGAGAAGATAAAAAAAAATAGATAAACCGTTAGCCAGATTCATCAAGAAAAAAAGGGAGACGACTCAAATCAATAGAATTAGAAATGAAAAAGGAGAAGTAACAACTGACACTGCAGAAATACAAAAGATCATGAGAGATTACTACAAGCAACTCTATGCCAATAAACTGGACAACCTGGAAGAAATGGAGAAATTCTTAGAAATGCACAATCTGCCAAGACTGAATCAGGAAGAAATAGAAAATATGAACAGACCAAACACAAGCACTGAAATTGAAACTGTGATTAAAAATCTTCCAAAAAACAAAAGCCCAGGACCAAATGGCTTCACAGGTGAATTCTATCAAACATTTAGAGAAGAGCTAACACCTATCCATCTCAAACTCTTCCAAAATATAGCAGAGGGAGGAGCACACCCAAATTCATTCTACGAGGCCACCATCACCTTGATACCAAAACCAGACAAGGATGTCACAAAGAAAGAAAATTACAGGCCAATATCACTGATGAACATAGATGCAAAAATCCTCAACAAAATACTAGTAAACAGAATCCAACAGCACATTAAAAGGATCATACACCATGATCAAGTGGGGTTTATTCCAGGAATGCAAGGATTCTTCAATATATGCAAATCAATCAACGTGATACACCGTATTAACAAATTGAAGGAGAAAAACCATATGATCATCTCAATTGATGCAGAGAAAGCTTTTGACAAAATTCAGCACTCATTTATGATTTAAACCCTGCAGAAAGTACGCATAGAGGGAACTTTCCTCAACATAATAAAGGCCATGTATGGCAAACCCACAGCCAACGTCATCCTCAATGGTGAAAAACTGAAAGCATTTCCACTAAGATCAGGAACAAGACAAGGTTGCCCACTCTCACCACTCTTATTCAACATAGTTTTGGAAGTTTTACCAATAGCAATCAGAGAAGAAAAGGAAATAAAATGAATTCAAATCGGAAAAGAAGAAGTAAAGCTGTCACTGTTTGCAGATGACATGATACTATACATAGAGAATCCTAAAGATGCTACCAGGAAACTACTAGAGCTAATCAATGAATTTGGTAAAGTTGTAGGATACAAAATTAGTGCACAATAATCTCTGGCATTCTTTACACTAATGATGAAAAATCTGAAAATGAAATCAAGAAAACACTCTCATTTACCATTGCAACAAAAAGAATAAAATATCTAGGAATAAACCTACCTAAGGAGACAAAAGAACTGTATGCAGAAAATTATAAGACACTGCTGAAAGAAATTAAAGATGAAACAAATAGATGGAGAGATATACAATGTTCTTGGATTGGAAGAATTAACATTGTGAAAATGACTCTACTACCCAAAGCAATCTACAGATTCAATGCAATCTCTATCAAACTACCACTGGCATTTTTCACAGAACTAGGACAAAAAATTTCACAATTTGTGTGGAAACACAAAAGACCCCGAATAGCCAAAGCAATCTTGAGAACGAAAAACGGAGCTGGAGGAATCAGGCTCCCTGACCTCAGACTATACTACAAAGCTACAGTAATCAAGACGGTATGGTACTGGCACAAAAACAGAAAGATCAATGGAACAGGATTGAAAGCCCAGAGATAAACCCAAGCACATATGGTCACCTTATCTTTGATAAAGGAGGCAGGAATGTACAGTGGAGAAATGACAGCCTCTTCAATAAGTGGTGCTGGGAAAACTGGAAAGGTACATGTAAAAGTATGAGATTAGATCACTCCCTAACACCATACACAAAAATAAGCTCAAAATGGATTAAAGACCTAAATGTAAGGGCAGAAACTATCAAACTCTTAGAGAAAAACATAGGCAGAACACTCTATGACATAAATCACAGCAAGATGTTTTTTGACCCACTTCCTAGAGAATTGGAAATAAAAGCAAAAATAAACAAATGGGACCTAATGAAACGTCAAAGCCTTTGCACAGCAAAGGAAACCATAAACAAGACTAAAAAACAACCCTCAGAATGGGAGAAAATATTTGCCAATGAAGCAACTGACAAAGGATTAATTTCCAAAATTTACAAGCAGCTCAGGCAGCTCAATAACAAAAAAAACAAACAACCCAATCCAAAAATGGGCAGAAGACCTAAATAGACATTTCTCCAAAGAATATATACAGATTGCCAAGAAACACATGAAAGAATGCTCAACATCACTAATCATTAGAGAAATGCAAATCAAAACTACAATGAGATGTCATCTCACACCAGTCAGAATGTCCATCATCAAAAAATCTAGAAACAATAAATGCTGGAGAGGCTGTGGAGAAAAGGGAACACTCTTGCACTGCTGGTGGTAATGTGAATTGGTACAGCTACTATGGAGAACAGTATGGAGGTTCATTAAAAAACTACAAATAGAACTACCATATGACCCAGCAATCCCACTACTGGGCATATACCCTGAGAAAACCATAATTCAAAAAGTCATGTACCAAAATGTTCATTGCAGCTCTATTTACAGTAGCCCGGAGATGGAAACAACCTAAGTTCCCATCATCGGATGAATGGATAAAGAAGATGTGGCACATATATACAATGGAATATTACTCAGCCATAAAAAGAAATGAAATTGTGCTATTTGTAATGAGGTGGATAGACCTAGAGTCTGTCATACAGAGTGAAGTAAGTCAGAAAGAGAAAGACAAATACCGTATGCTAACACATATATATGGAATTTAAGAAAAAAAAGGTCATGAAGAACCTAGGGGTAAGACAGGAATAAAGACACAGACCTACTAGCGAACGGACCTAAGGATATGGGGAGGGGGAAGGGTGAGCTGTGACAAAGCGAGAGAGTGGCATGGACATATATACACTACCAAACGTAAGGTAGATAGCTAGTGGGAAGCAGACACATAGCACAGGGAGATCAGCTCAGTGCTTTGTGACCACCTGGAGGGGTGAGATAGGGAGGGTGGGAGGGAGGGAGACGCAAGAGGGAAGAGATATGGGAACATGTGTATATGTATAACTGATTCACTTTGTTATAAAGCAGAAACTAACACACCATTGTAAAGCAATTATACCCCAATAAAAATGATAAAAAAAAAAGAGGAGGGTTATGAAAAGGCAAGAAGGGAGACTAGAAAAAAACAACAACAATAAACCCAATTGAAAAATCAACAATTGAAAGAGGGTTAAAGAATTTGGAACTTCAGAACCTAAAAAAGTTAGGATGTCTATCTGATATGAGAAAGCTTAGGAGTTTGTGGAAGTCAGTCAGTGAGACAGGAAAACATTTTCTGTGAGTGACTGTATGTGCGTTGCCACTGAGGAAAACCTTGGGCTTAAGATTTTGTTGTCTTTCGACAACATTTGGTGTGGTAAAACATCAAGGTTTCTTTCCAGCATCTCTACTTTGACATTCCTCCCACTGGACTGTGGTGAAACTCTGTCTACCCCTCTGGACTGTAAGTTTTTTGAGGGCAGGGACCATGTGCTATTGAAATTTATATTTCCAACCCCCCACAGACTGACTGCTACATCATGGCAAATCTTCAGTGGATGAAGTTGAATTACCAGCTGTCAAGTCCTTATAGGTATAAAATAAGCAGAAAAGTGCTGCCTCTCTTTCTGAGATAGCGTTTGGGTTGTCCCCAAATTTCTGAGGTGAACCCAGAATCATGTTCATAATCATCCATAACAACATCTGTTTTTGACTATCTGGACCAGCCCAGGTGGCTGCCATGTTTCAGGAATAGTTATTGTCCCGTAGGACACTTTTGCCAAAACAGGTACTCCTCCAGGCGGTGGTTATGGAACAAGAGGGCAATGGGCATGGGTCAATGAGTCAGAAAAGGGCAGAGGAGCACGGCCAAATCCAGAAGGAGCTTTCTGGGCAGTGAGCATGCACTGCCTGGCCTCTTCATGCACTAACATTCTTCTTTAAATTCATGATTGGCATGGTTAGGAGATGACAGCACTGGAACCTGGCATCCCTCTGGAGTCTGCTGTTCTCCCAGCCCAGCCTAGTGGCTGGATCTCTTGCTTCAGCTGCTTCTTTTGAGTGTTGGCACTAATTCAGGAGTCCTGCTCTGAAAATCTTCTTAATTTCAGAAAATGGGTGAGTGGGAGGTGAGGTAAGGGGGTGAAAGAAAAGAGTGGGTGAGTGGGTACATGAAGTGGGCAAGAGGGTACTAGAGATAAGAAACGAGAATTTGTTAGGGATGGTGGGTTTTCACTATTCCACCAAATACGCTCTTTATTAAAATGTGTACTAAGAAGGCATCCAGAGTAGTGGGATTAAAACCTAGAGATTTCAGCAGGGAGTATGTTAGGAGGAGAGAGTTTCTAGGGATGAAAATAATTTTGGACTAAAGAGTGGAGTACAAAAGGATACTGGACATAAAAAGAAGAGGAAAGAGACAAAGGACATGTGAACACATTGCAGAGGACTTGGGTTTGAATCTGTCTGTGTGAAAATCTCTGAAGCTCGTGAAATAGATGCTAACATGCCAGCAGGCAGTGGTGAGGCAAGGGCAGCACCCCCGGTGGGGCTTATGTCATTGTTGATACACTTTGTCACTTGTTTCCAATTAGCAGCCTTTTCTCCTTGCTAGCTGCACTGCTTGAGAAAGAAGCCAGAACCAAAGGTTGAATTTTATGTTGAATTTGGTGTTCATGAGATGTGCCCTTCCATGCCTCATTCCACTTCCTCCCTGTTTTCCTAACTGGTAAAGATAAATGAGGGTGTCTCAGAACATTGCCTGTGGAGTTCAGGAAAGCAGTTTCTGCAGTTAAATGCTCCCTTCACTCTTGAAAATGGAGAGGAACGGTCTTGGTGTGTCCCTACCTTGCCTGCCTCTGTTTGAGGCCTTGACTGAAACCCCCTCTTGAGTTCCAGAGCTGAGGAAATCCATTTACTCATGAAAAGAATCTGAGGCAGCTATGCAGGGAGAATTACCAAAGCCAGACTGGCTCCTAAAGCTAAGCACCTTCAGCGCGTATGAGGTCACATGTGCCTACACAGGACTAAATGAAAACGTGCTTGCATTTCCACAAGAATGTCAATACTCCACAGCTGATATTATTTGTTGACCTGTAACTAAGGTTAGTCTTTCTTCAGCTAACAAATATTCATATTTCCATGGAAGAGTGAGCACACCCCTTAATCATGAATTTGGTGTTTTTACTGCCACAAACATCTTTAAGGATGTTCTACAACTTTAACACATCTGGGCGCCTGAGGTGAATTATGATTTTGTTCCAAAGTTGTTTCAAGTTTCATGGCAGCCACTCTGATTCTCCCAGGGCTCACCTACCTCCCAGTGTGCTCTGAAGGCCTCAGGGCTCCTCACCCCTCTCCCATAAACAATTTATTTTCTCTCCTTCTCTAGAGAGTGGAGGATGAATGATTTCTTCTGAGAAGATTCAGGTTTTGCACCCTTTATTACACACACACACACACACACACACACACACACACACACACAGTGTTTTACATATGATTTGTGGAGACCTTGAAGGGAAGATGTGGATTTCTTGAAGCTTATCCAGGCACCTCAATTTAAGATGCCTTAGTTTAAACAGAAACATCTTTATTATTTGTTTCTGATACTCATCGTGTTGCGACGCTATCTAGATTCTCCTCAAACCTCCCTGTTTTAACGCAGACATAGAGAATGGACTTGAGGACACGCGGAGGGGGAAGGGTAAGCTGGGATGAAGTGAGAGAGTGGCAAGGACATATATACACTACCAAATTGTAAAATAACTAGTGGGAAGCAGCCACATAGCACAGGGAGATCAGCTCAGTGCTTTGTGACCACATAGAGGGGTGGGTTAGGGAGTGTGGGAGGGAGGGAGACACAAGAGGGAGGAGATATGGGGATATATGTATATGTATAGCTGATTCACTTTGTTATAAAGCAGAAACTAACACACCATTGTAAAACAATTATACTCCAATAAAGATGTTAAAAAAAAAACCCAAACTCCCTCTTGTAAGCTTTACAATCTTTGTCATTGCAAGTTTGCTGACAGCTGCTGATCACTCTTTTGAGGATGCATGCCTGAGGGGTGAGGTGGTACAGGGTGGCCCCTACTTCCTGGGCTTCCGTTCAGGTTTGCTGGGCTTACAGAGATGAACCATTGAAGTTTCTAATACTGCCAAGGGTTTCCTGATATGTGTTTTCAAACAGAGGGGGCTGGACCAAAGCTCTGGTGGAAGCTGTGGAAGTGATGTTACAGATCTCCCTTCAGGAGAGGCCCTGCAGTGGGTGTGCCATCAGCTGCCTGCCTCCAGCTGCTGTGATTTCAGGGACCACCACAGTGTTCAAGAGCAGACCACCCTCTCCCAGGAGAGCTCCCAGTCAGTGACCCAGCATGTTGAGGGTACCAGGCCTGGCCATTTCTGCCTGCTGGGGCTTTTCTCTGGGCACCCTTTGCACACTGGTGGGCCAGCTGAGACTTTCTCAAGGCTGCTCCTCATATGGAAGCTCCTCCTGCCCAATCTTACCCTCCCCCTTTTTTCACAGGTGTCAGATCTGCATAGTGGTCTCAAGGCCTCCCCTGCTTACCTTCCTCACCCCTTATCTTTCCCAAGTGTTCCCTCAATAAATCTCTTGCACTTCTGACTCTGTCTTGGTGTCTGCTTCTAGGAGGACTTGAACTGACACAGCTCTACTCATAGGTGACACTGTTGGTCACTTCATACAATCCCATATTACCTTCCCAGATTCCCACCTGGAAACAGTTCCCACATCTTGCCAACCCATTTTGTCACAGAGTTAGGAGTTTTCTGGGTGTTGGGTTCCATTCTTTGGTCTTTGCAATTTATTAAGATTCATAGTACCACCCCATTCAGTGTCTTGTAGGTTGCTTAGTTTCTCTGGAGATGAGACAGAGGCATGAGACAGTTAAAAACACACTTTATTTCTATATGGAGATTCTTTCTATGATCTCAGGTTGGAAAACATAGAAACTTCAAGAAATACCCCTCTCCACTTACATGATTCTTCCTGAAACCAGGTCAATAAGGTTAGCTCCCAAGTCCCCTTTTCCAAGGGTTCCACTCAGTCCTTCCAAGAGAAAGGACATTCCAGTATGTCTTAGCACTCCAGTGGGAGGTGAGGAAGACAAGGACCCCTATCCTTTAGTTCTTGCCATATAGTGTCCCTCCCCAACCCTCAGTTGCTATGGTACTACTGTGAGTCCATTATATACATCAGCTTCTCTCTGTGAAAGAATGAGGAGGAATCAGCACAATACAAATAGCTCATTGACAGCAACTGGATCCCACATTTTAGAAGTAACATAACAGTGATAGCCCCATGATGCCTTATATTCTATTACTACTGAACAGAATATCAAGGAAAAACACTTAGGAGATAACACAGGATGACAGATTTCTATAAGAATGAGACCAATGCACAGTGCAGATCATGGTGTTTCTCACACATGGGAGGAGACAACAATTTTATAAGTTAAACGGGTGTTGGAGAGTGAGTTAGAGGAAGACTTGCTGGGCTCTCTCAGAGGAAACGTTCTGCCATATTTGAAACTGTACACTCCTATTATGTGCAGTGATGATGCTGTCCAAACACACCCCTTCAGTTCCCCTGGATTGGCTGGTGCTCTCTTTGGAATTATCTCAGAGAGCTCTCATTGCAAAAGGCTATCTTAAGGTCTTTGGCCCGATTACCCATGTTGAGTGTGGGTCTTTAGAATCCTGTGGAAAATCTGCTTCTCAACTTCCTCCATGCCTGCTGGGCAGCCTAGACCCACTAAGACTGGTGAGTTAACAATGGCCTGTTGGTAGGCTCCTCAAGAACAGAAGGAGCTGTGCGTCCCCAGCTCAGGGCCAAGTCCAGAGCAAGTGCTCCATAAACCTTGTTGAATTCAACTCTAACCTCTTCCATAGAGGGGATGTCCCCTACTCATTAAGACTTTCTTCTTAGGTACTTCTCATAATCATGCCAGTTCTTTACATCCCTCTGAAGTGAATAATCCATACATGGTATGATTCTTTATCAGAAATAAGACTAATGCTTTGGGCACTGACTTTTGTTGCCCCTAAATTATGTGTTCCATTCATATATTTGCACTGAGTTGGTTTTCTTAGTTTATTTAATCCTTCTCATGCTGCTTTGGAGGATATCTTTCTGGCTTATACTGTTGCTATATAACTTCTTCCTGGCCTGTCAATGCCCTGGTAGGGTTAGGGCCAGCACAGCTGGTAACGGCTGTAAACCTATGTGCAGCACAGTTCTCCCTCAACATGATGGATGCAGAATATGTCCATGCATTCTTCAAACCACAAAGAAGGCATTTAAGGTAGTTACATGAGGTTTCTGCTTTCAGCCACATCTGTACAAAGCACAGATCTGGGAGACAGAAAGAAACTGCACACTCACCTGCTATAACCCCCAAACTGTCAGGACACGAAGCTTTAAGTTCATGACTCTCTGTCAACTGACTCTTCTGTAAGGTTGATCGATCATCCCACCTCTTTTAGACAGGAGGCCAGCAAAGCTGGTGGCAGGAAGGGGAGATTCAGAGAGTCTAAAGGGAAGATGCAAGGTGGCCTCTTCCCACAAGCGTTGTTGCAGGGTGCAGCCTCCTCAGTCACTGAACTCATGCCTTATGCTAGTATAAAGCTAAAAATCTAGGTGAGTGCCCCTGCCCTAAGATACCCAAAAGTCCAGAGCAGGGAGCCTACATGTTTTTCTTCCCTGGTGGCATTCTCCAGCTGGGAGACTTAGCCTGTTAAATCCTTATAGAGAGATGTAGGATTTGACACGAAGTCCTCTGCTCTGTCAAAGGCCAAAATCTTCAGGAGAAGGAAAGTGCTCACAGTTTTAGGATAAATCAGAGAATGTCATATATGGATACTGATACATGGTCTTAGCAGTTGCTACATCTCTAGGTATTAATTCGCTGGACTTACTGCTTCTATTCTTCCTGAGACTACAAATTTTTGGTTGAACAACAAAAAAAGACTCATACAATCATTGAACCAATGAATGTTAACATTCAAAAGGACACCTAGATGATGTAGTTCAGCTCATAGTTTTACAAATAAGGAAAGAGAGGATCAGGTAGATTAAGTATTGCACAGTTCTCCTGAGTCTTGGTTCATAACAGACATTAGCTAGTATCAGTGGACATATTCTATCAGCATTGATTGCTCAGGACAGTCACTGGGGACATAATACAGATAAACTTGAGGCTCTCAATCCCATACTGCACTGAGATATTGAGATGCCAAAAAGGGGCAGAAGTATGCCTTCTTTTCATGAGTCCTTAGAAGAGAGTGTTACATCTTTCATTCAGATTTTATGTGGTTCCTCCTTTTGTTCACCTTATCAAGCAGAGGCTGATGCAGTATGAGCCACCAGCTAAAGGAAAATAATCTAAGCAAGACTGAGAACACCTTTATTGAAATAAGATAGCAGCTTTAGGCAAACAGATCAGTTGGATCTTTTGCTGCATTGCAGGAATTACCCTGAAATGAGTGCCAACATGCAATTAAAGTTAATTCTAGAATCTTGGAATGGATTGTAGAGAAAATCGAGTCTAACCTTCCCATTGTACAGGCTCAGAGAAGTTCGATGATTTGTTTTGGGTCACACAGCATGTGGGTGGCAAAGACATAGAAGAATGCAGGTTTTTGACTCCAGAATAGAATGTTTTTCCTAAACTATTCTGACCTTTTCACAAGCCGCAAAAGCGTTTCTTATGGTCTCTATATTGAGGATTTATCCATGCATGAAATGAAGCAAGACAAACACAAAGGTGACTGCGCCTACTGAACGCCCCATAGTCTAGGAGAGCATGTTGGAGTAGAAGCTGAAGTTCTCCGTCGTGGTCTTAGAGTCGCTGCGAGGGGAGTCATTGGAGGTCTTGTCCAGGGATGAGGGCATGGCCTTGGGGCCTTCCTCCAGGTCTTCCTCATGGGCCCCCACCAGTGTGGAGACAGTGGTCTCCAGGCGGCTGACTTTATACACACTGCCCTGCGTCTGGAGGTACCTAGTGGATTTCATTTCGAGCCCCTCATAGTCACCAGCACTGATGAAAGGGCAGCACCGAAAGGCTTGCTTGAAGCCCAGACGGAACCTGAAGAGAGAGTAGAAGGAGAGGTAATCCTTGAGTATGGCCTGCTTTCAGAGGTGTTCCCATCATTGTGGTAGCTCTTTAATACGTGGACATACCCAAATGAGACACTGTGTTATTAATTTTTTTAATTAATTGACAGCTGAAGATGCTAAGGGCAAAAAGATTCAAAGGTCAGTGATCAAGGTCAAATCCAGGACTAGAACCCAAGTTCATGTGAAATGCATGTCTGTACTTAGGGTGGCTGTTGAAATATACTGCCTCCACTGGTTCAGGGTCAGCTGATTTTGGGTCAATTCAACATCAGTAAAAACATTCACCAAGTGTTTACTATATGCACAATACTGTGTCAAGACTCAGTCCTTTCCTTCAAGTAGCCCACTGACTTTCTGCCAATCATGTCCCTTCAGAATCAACTTTTGGGAGATTAAACTTAGAAGTGTTTAGGTATGTTGTGAGGCTCCTAGAAGAAAGATAAATCCATGAGTTAGACAAGCAAGACCATTTGGACAAGTCCCAGGGGATATCTGTCCCCAAATTCATAGCACCTGAGTGTCTCATTCAGCGAAGTCACGTTATAGGCTGATAACTGTTGGCTATAAATGTGACAAGGCTTTTTTCCTTCCCCCTCCTTCTCCTGCCTCCTTTTTCACAGAGGCTGAGATGGTGCTCCAGATGAGTGAGCTGCCACCATGGCATACCAGCTGCCTCTTGGGGACTCTGCACACAGTGGTGAATTCCCTATTACTGAACACCATTCTAGATGGCTCTCCCTTCTCTTACTTGTCTGAGGTTGGCTTCCACTTCAGGGAAGGCTCTCCTGGCCCCTGTGGCCAAGTAAAGGCAGAATCAGGCCTTTGAGGCTCTGACTTCTTTTTGCTTACCCTGTCCTGCTGGAAGTGCTGGAAGAAACTGGACAAAGCTGCCCAGATTTTATGATGGGATGGGAAGAAGAAAATGAGAGACCAGAGAAGGGAAAAGATGCCATGTGGTGGATAATTATTCTAGGGGCATCAATCTCTCTCTTTCTCTCTTGTTCTCTCTCTCACTATCACTCTCTGACTCATTCACTCTCTGACTCCTCTCTCTCTCTCTCTGATTCTCTTTCTCTCTGTCTGCATGGACAACCCTCTGTGCATGGAATCCATAGAGCAGATTGAGAAATTCATGAACTTGATCCAGCTTGCAACCTGCTTTATATATATTAATCACAGAGGTTTCTTTTATCTGCCCCTGCACCCCACCCTCTACTACTGACTTAGTAACGAGTGTTTAAAAGTCAGAAGATTTCACATAAAAACATGGATTTCTGGTTCATCTTGGAAAAGAAAAAAAAGTCTCCTCAGGGCTCATATTCCTGCATGGTGACAAGAAGACCATTTGTCTTTGTAGTTCCCAAGTAGCCAACCTAAATGAGGAAAGCCAGCTGTGAGACAAGAGGGAGTGGTAAAGACTACAGAGAACTAATCATCGCATGGTTCAGTCCGCAGGGATTGAACAGTGTGATGATTAGTTTCTTGTCCTGGAGAGAGTATGGGGGATGGGGTTCTTACCTGTCATTGAGGCAGCAGTAGATGATGGGGTTGTACATTGTAGAGCTCATGGCCAGCCACATGATGGCCAGGTAAACCTGCTGAATAAACTTCTCCAGGTAGAGATCAGGGTTGATGTAAGGCAGGAGGAAGAAGACGTGGAAGGGCAGCCAGCAGATGGCAAAGGTGCATACAACAATAATCATCATCTTAACCACCTGGCAGGAGGGTGAGACAGGTGAGACCACCAGCACATCCTCTCTTTCTCATGTTATTTTCTCTCTTATCCTGCCCCCTGACTGTGCACAATGTGATATGGAGTGTAAAGTAATTATAATAACACCTTTCAAGGTGGAGGAAGGACCATTTATATGTGGTACCAAAGGACTTTGTTTATGTCAGTGATTCTCAGAGGGTGGCCCCAGGACCAGCAACATGAGTTGCTGTCAGAAATGCAAATTCTTGGACCCCATTCCAGGCTAACCGAATCAAAAAGTTTGAGTGTGGGACCCAGAATTCAGACTTTGACAAGCCCTTCTGATTGTTCTGATGTGCACTCATGTTTGAGAACTTCTGTGTTGTACCATACTTCTGGGCAATGACTGGAGAAGCCAAGGGAGACCAGATTAATGAGCAAAGGGGAATGGGTGTTCAGGAGGTAAAGACCCAGGAATGGGGAGGAAGCAGCAGGGGGAAAGGGGTCATGAGCCAGAGCAGGCTTCTAGGTGTGAAGACTCAGGGAGAGGGAAAGAGAAGGGGTGGGATTTGGACAGCAGCAGCAAGGGAGTGTCAGATGTTTAAAGGGGATATTAATAAAATGGTTTTATGAATACTGGGTGATATAACCCATTCCTTTTTATTCCCAAGAAACCTTCAGAGAAAAAATGACCTAAGAGAGGTGTGGCCAAGATAGTGGTGTAGGAAGACACTGAGCTCACCTCCTCCCATGGGCACACCAACTAGTTACAGAGAAACTATTAATGAGAATGACCTGAAGACTAGCAGAAAAGCTTTTCTTGAACTAAAGATATAAATAAGGAATCACAATGAGATGGATAGGAGGGACAGAGATGCAGTATAGTCAAGAGCCACACCCCTGGGGAGGTCACCCCCAAATGGAAGGATGATCACAATTGCAGAGGTCCTCCCCAAGGAGCAAGAGGTCTGAGCCCCACATCAGCGGGGTATGCACTGGGAAGACAAACCCTCAGAATCTCTTGCTTTGAAGGCAAGCAGGGCTTGCACACTGGAGGGCTAGAGAGCTGTAGGAAACAGAGATTCTGCTCTTAAAGAGTGCACAAAAAATCTCACATGCTCTGAGTCTCAGCACAGAGGTAGTGATTTGAGAGGAGCCTGAGCCAGACCCACTTGCTGACCTTGAAGAGCCTCCTGGAGAAGAAGGAGGCAATTGGGAACATCCCTGGGGACAAAAACACCAGTGGCAGCTGTTTGGGGGAGCTCATTCTACCATGAGGACACTGGTTTTGGCAAATGCCATTTTGGAGTTCTTCTTCTAGTCTATTAGCTCTGGGAGGTTACCCACCCACCAGTGGGCTGGTACCAGCCCCAGGGCCCTCATAGACCCACAGCCAGCTGCCCCAGGACCTGGCCCTGTGCACAAGTGCGCCAACAGTCACAAGGCAGAGTCGGCAGTGAACTGGGCTGGGGGCCAGCCCCACCTACCAACATGCCCACAGTAGTCAGTCCCAACACAACAGAACGGCCCACACAGCACATATAGGGGGCACCCCTAGAGCATATAGCTCTGTTGATCAGAGGAGAGTGTGCTGCTGGGCCCCACAGGACAGCTCCAACACAAGGCCACTTCTCCAAGCTCAGAACATGTAACCAACTTACCTAATGCATAGAAATAAGCACAGAGAAATAAATACACACAATTTGAGGAGACAGAGGAATATGTTTTCAACAAAGGCACAAGACAAAACCTCAGAAAAAGAACTAAATGAGGTGGAGATAAGCAATCTACTTGAAAAAGATTTCAAAGTAATGAAAATAAATATGCTCAATGAACTTGAGAGAAGAATGGATAAACACAATGAGAATTTAAATAAAATTAGAAAATATAAAGAAGAACCAAACAGAACTGAAGAATACAATAACTGAAATAAAAAATTCACTAGAAGGAATCAACAGTGGATTAGGTGATACAGAGGAGTGGATCAGCAAACTGGAAGACACCCAAGCTGAACAAAAAATTTAAAAAGAAAATAATTAACAAAAAAATGAGTGTAGTTTAAGAGACCTCTGGGACAACCAAAGTGTACAAATATTTGCATTGTAGGGGTCCAAGAAGGATAAGAGAGAGAGAAAGCATCAAAGAACTTATTTGAAGGAATAATAGCTGAAAAGTTCCCCAATCTGGGAAAGGGAACAGACATCCATGTCCAAGAAGCACAAAGAGTCCCAAACAAGATGAACCCAAAGCAGTCCACACCAATACACATTATATTAATATGGCATATATTAAAGATAAAGAGAGAATATTAAGAGCAGCAAGAGGAAACAAATAGTTACACACATGGGAACTCCCATAAGACTGTCAGCTGACTTTTCAGTAGAAATTTTGCAGGCCAGAAGGGAGTGGCACCATATATTCAAAGTGATGAAAGGATAAAACATGCAACCAAGAATACTCTATCTGGCAAGACTATCATTCAGATTTGAAGGAGAGATACAAATTTTAAGACAAGCAACAGCTAAAAGAATTCAGCACCACTAAACTGGCTTAACGAGAAATGTTAAAGGGACTTCTCTAAGGGGAAAAGAAAAGACCATAGCCAGAAATATGAAAATTATGAGAGGAAAAATCTCATTGGTTAAAGCAAACATACAATAAAGATAGTAGATCAACCACTTATAAAGCTAGTAGGAAGATTAAAGACAAAAGTAGTAAAATCATCTATATCCACAATAAGTAGTTAAGGGATACACAAAACAAAAAGATGTAAAATATGATGTCAAAACCATTAAATGTGGGGGGGGGAAATAAAAATGAAGGGTGGTTAGAATGAGTTCAGACTTAAGTGGTCACCAACTTAAAAATAATCACATGTGGGACTTCCCTTTGGTGCAGTGGTTAAGAATCTGCCTGCCAATGTGGGGGACACAGGTTCGAGCCCTGGTCTGGGAAGATCCCACATGCCGCAGAGCCCATGCACCACAATTACTGAGCCTGCACTCTAGAGCCCGTGAGCCACAACTACTGAGGTTGCATGCCACAACTACTGAAGCCGGCGCACCTACAGCCCATGATCCACAACAAGAGAAGCCACTGCAGAGAGAAGCCCTCACATCGCAATGAAGAGTAGTCCCCACAACCCACAACTAGAGAAAGTCTGCATGTAGCAATGAAGACCCAACGCAGCCAAAAAAAAAAAAATCACATGTGTATGTATATATAGTTTGCTATATATAAACATCATGGTAACCACAAACCAAAAAAATCTCTAATAGATACACATGAAAAAAGAGAAAGGAATCCAAACATAACATTAAAGGCAGACATTAAACCACAAGGGAAGAGAGCAAAAAAGAGAAGAAAAGAGAACTATAAAACAACAAAATGGCAATAAGTACATTACAGACCAATATAACTGATGAACATGCATGCAAAATCCTCAACAAAATATTAGCAAACAGAATTCAACAATACCTTAAAAGGACCATACACCATGATTGAGTGGAATTTGTGCCTGGGATGCAAGGATGTTTCAACATCAGCAAATTAGTCAATGTGTTACATCACACTAACAAATTGAAGAATAAAAATCATATGATCATTTTCATAAATACAGAAAAAACTTTTGACAGAATTCAGTACCTTTTTATGACAAAAACTCTCAACAAAGTGGGTATAGAGGGAACATACCTCAACATATAAAGGCCATATATGACAAACCCATAGCTAACATCATATTCAGTGGTGAAAAGGTGAAAGCATTTCCTCTAAGATCAGGAACAAGAAAACATTGCCCACTCTCACCCTTTTTATTCAATGTAGTATTGGGAGTTCTATTCAAAGCAATCAGACAAGAAAAAGAAATAAAAGATATCCAAATTAGAAAGGAAGACTTCAAACTGTCACTGTTTGCAGATGACAGGATACTATACATTGAATATCCTAAAGAACCCACCAAAAAACTATTAGAACTAATAAACAAATTCAATAAATTTTCAGGATACAAAATTAATATACAGAAATCTGTTGCATTTCTATATACTAACACTGAAATATCAGAATGAGAAATTAAGAAAACAGTCCCATTTACGACTGCATCAAAAAGAATAAAATACCTAAGAATAAACCTAACCAAGGAGGTAGACAACTTGTACTTGGAAAACTATAAGGCACTGATAAAATAAATTGAAGGGGACACAAGCAAAAACCAAAATATAGCATGCTCACAGATTGGAAGAATTAATATTGTTAAAATGACCATACTACCCAGGGCAACCTACAGATTCAATGCAATCTATCAAAATACCAAAGGCAATTTCACAGAACTACAACAAATAATTCTAAAACTTATACAGAAACACAAAAAGCCCCAAGTAGCCATAAAAATCTTGAGAAAGAAGAACAAAGCTGGAGGCATTATGCTCTTGATTTCAAAAACATACTAAAAGCTACAGTAATCAAAACAATATGGTACTGGCACAAAACAGTCACAGAGCTCAAAAGAACAGAATAGAGATCCCAGAAATAAATCCACACCCATATGGTCAATTAATCTATGACAAAGGAGGCAAGAATTATAGTGGGGAAAATACAGCCTCTTCAAAAAACAGTGTTGGGAAAAGTTGACTGCTACATGCAAAAAAATAGAACTGGATTACATTCTCACATCATATATAAAAATAAATTCAAACTGGATTAAAAACTTAAATAGAAGACCTGAAACCACAAAACTTCTAGAAGAAAACAGGAAGCACCCTTTTTGACACTGATCTTAGCATTTTTTTAAAAAAATTTGTCTCCTCAGGCAAGGGAAACAAGAGCAAAAATTAACAAATGGGACTACATCAAAGTGAAAAGCTTTTGCACAGTGAAGGAAACTAAAAACAAAAAGGCAGCTTACTGAATATTTGCAAATAATATATCTGATAGGGGATTAATATCTAAAATATACAAAGAACTAATATCACTCAACATCAAAAAAACCAAACAACTGCATTAAAATATGGCAGGGACCTGAAGAGATGTTTCTCCAAATAAGGCATACGGATGGCCAAAAGGCACATGTAAAGATACCCAACATCACTCATCAAACCAAAACCGCAATGAGATATCACTTCACACGTGTCAGAATGGCTATATCACAAAGACAGCAGATAACAAGCATTGGCAAGGATGTGGAGAAAAATGAGCCTTTGTAAACTGTTGGTGGAAATGTAAATTGGTGCAGCCATTCTGGAAAACAGTATGGAGATTCCTCAACAAATTGAAAAGAGAACTACCATATGATCCAGCAACTACACCCCTGGGTATTTATCCAAAGGAAACAAAAACACTTTGAAAAGATAAAAGTACCCTGATGTTTATAGGAGCATTATTTACAATAGCCAAGATATGGAAGCAACCTAAGTGTCCATTGATAGAGGAATGGGTATAAAAATATATTTTATGTATATATATATACACACACATACAATGGAATATTACCCAGACATTAAAAAATGAAATCTTGTCATTTGGGACAACATGGATGAATATAGAGGGTATTATCCTAAGAGAAAGTCAAATATCACATCATCTCACTTATATGTGGAATCTAAAAAACAAAACAAAGAAACAAACAAAACAAAAGCAGACTCATAAAGATGTAGAGAATAAAAGGGTGGTTGCCAGAAAGAAGGGGGATGGGTAGGTGGGTGAAATGGGTGAAGGGGATTAAGGGGTACAAACCTTAAATAAGTCATGGGGATGTAATAAGCAGCATAAAGAATATGGTCAGTAACATTTTAATAACTTTGTATGGGGACAGATCGTTACTAGAATTATTGTGGTGCTAGTGGATGCAAATGTCAAATCATTATGTAATACACCTGAAATTAATATACTATTGTAAGTCAACTGTATTTCAATAAAAAAGAAAAGCTATCTAGCATCCACACAATGAAATACTATGCAAAGAAGTACCAAAAGAGAAAAATAAAGAATGAGAAATCTCTTTCTATATTGATTTTTGAAGATTTTGTGGATATTGTTAAATTTAAAAATAAGAGGAAGAACAGCGTGTATTTACTATTTGTGTAAGAAAGAAAAGAATATATATTTATTTGGCTTACAAATAAATTTGGCTTACAAATAAATTTATTTGCATTACAATATCTGAAAGGATTAACAACAACTGTGGTTATCATACTGTGTGTGTGTGTGTGTGTGTGTGTGTGTGTGTGTGTGTGCATACACATTTGGGAACTGTGTAGATGGAGGACCTAGAAAGGAGGGAGACCTTTCATGGTAAGACTCAATATATTTCTTGACTTTTAATTTTCGAATAATTTAAGACTCCCAAGAAGTTGCAAAAATAGGTCAGAGAGTTCCCAGGTACCCATCACACAGCTTCTCCCAATGATATCATCTTACATAACTATGCCACATGATCAAAATCAGGAAACTGATGATAGTGCAGTGCTATTAACGGACTGCATTTGGATTTTGCCAGTTTTTACATGCATTTTTTTTTTGGTGTATAGTTCTATGAAATTTTATCATATGCAGAGATAAGTGAAAAACCCACAGCAATCAGGATACATAGCTGCTCCATCATCACAAAGAAACTCACTCATGCTGTTCCTTTGTAGACAGACTCTTCCCCCAGTACTAATCCTGGCAACTCCTAGTCTATTCTCCATCACCATAATTTTGTTTCTTTTAGTACTTTTTGATGTTTGAACCAAGTAAATGTACTATTTTGTCAAATTTTAATAATAAAAGAGAACTGAATAACGCTTCATGCTTTTGTAGTTAAATATGTGTGTTTGTGTTTTAATGACTTGACAGTTTTCAATTAGCCTTAAGGCGAGAGTGAGGTGGCTTATGCCTGTACAGGCAGGCCTAGGTTACGAAAACATTGAAGAAAGATCTCTTCCCTCCCCTCCCTTCCCCTTTCCTCCACTCCATTCTATTGTTCCCAGGACCCAGGGATGTTTTGTGCCTGCTGCCTCTGGGTCTCCTGAGGCTCTGGGGCTCATAAACTTGCCGATCTGTCACCTATGCCAGGGTGGGTTAAGTACTGCCTGCCCTTTGCTCACCTTGCGCTTGGCAGAGACTTGCTCGTGGTAACGGTCAGAGGAGTCCCCAGGGATCTCGCTGGCCCACAGTGTGATACCCACTACAGTGTACGCATAGCCTATCACCAGCAGGGGGAGGAAGTAGATCAACACAGTCACACAGATGTGGTACCTGCAACAAGGTGGATGGAAGGGGTCAGTTCAAGAAATAATAGGGTTGGTCAAGCCTTGATGGTTACATTTCTCAGCATTTGCCATTAATAAGCTTTGATAATAAGGCTAGCCACCTGCATTGGAGAGAAGGGTGATATGTTAATGGATAAAGTAGAGAAAGCAAATCTCTTCAACTTATGTTTTTCTTATGGACTTTTTCCATAATGGAGATTCCTATTCAGAATGAAAAGAGAAGAACAAACACTGATCAGAGGGAACTGAATCTGTTGTATACCTACAGCAATTTTAGTTGATGTTAAGTTCAATATTGCTTACCTCTCCCTCCAAAGAGAAAATGAAATCTTAGGCTGCATTAATGGAAGTATAGTCTCTAGAATAAAGGAGGTGATTTTACTGCTCAATACATACTTGTCAGATTTAAACTTAGGGTCAATTTTGGTGCAGGAACATAGACCAACTAGTACATTCAGATGAGAACCATCGTCGTGGTTAATGAGACAATCTATCCTAAATGGCAAATGGCTTCACGGATATAAGCATAATTATCTTGGAGAGAGATAAGACTTATCCTAGAATTAAGATCAGTAGGTGAGAGCCACAAAGTTTAAGCTACTTCTAGGCCTGGTCCTTAAATATATATCTCCAGATGGAAGCTGTCTGGGTCTCTGAGTTACCACTTGGAGGACAGATACCAAATGATTTGAGTCTGATTGGAATATGAGAAAGAAACAAACTTTTGCAGTGTTAAACCACAGATTTTGAGGTTTCTTACAACAGCACAACTTATCCTATTCTGTTTAACATGAAGCTCATTGTAAGTTGGACATTTTAATAAATTATTTGAATTTTGAGAAAGAGTATTTTTTCTCAGATGGTCCTTGGCATGTCTGGCTAGTTATAGGACTTTCCCCCTGATGTGAGTTTACTGCAAAGCCTCAGCATTCCTGATAATAATAATAATAAGAAGAACAGCTAATATTTTGAGGGTTTTACTCTAAGTCACTGTGTTCATAATAACATTAATGATAGTATTAATAGCTGAACTGGAAGTTAGATTTTATTGAGTGAATAACACAGTGCCATGCACTTTACTGGCATTATCTTCTTTAATCCTCAAAACAAATGATTAGGTAGATACTATCATAATCCCATTTTGTAGATAAGGAAACCAAAGCTTAGAATTTAATTAACTTTCCGAAATTCATAGCTGGTAAAATGAGGAGCTGAGATTAGAGCCAGCCACAGAGCCAGCTTCTTTTCACTGGAGAAAAGTCACCCAGTGATATATATATATTTTAATAATTTAATTTTATTTATTTTTTTATACAGTAGGTTCTTATTTGTTATCTATTTTATACATACTAGTGTATACATGTCAATCCCAATCTCCCAATTCACCCAACCACCACCATCAGCACCACCACTTTCCCCCCTTGGTGTCCATACGTTTCTTCTCTACACTGTGTCTCTATTTCTGCCCTGCAAACCGGTTCATCAGTACCATTTTTCTAGGCTCCACATATATACGTTAATATACGATATTTGTTTTTCTCTTTCTGGCTCACTTCACTCTGTATGACAGTCTCTAGAACCATCCACGTCTCTACCAGTGACCCAATTTCATTCTTTTTTATGGCTGAGTAATATTCCATTGTATATATGTACCACATCTTATTTATCCATTCATCTGTTGATGGGCATTTAGGTTGCTTCCATGACCTGGCTATTGTAAATAGTGCTGCAAGGAACATCAGGGTGCATGTGTCTTTTTGAATTATGGTTTTCTCTAGGGGTATGCCCAGTAGTGGGATTGCTGGGTCACATGGTAATTCTATTTTTAGTTTTCAAAGGAACCTCCATACTGTTCTCCATAGTGGCTGTATCAATTTATATTCCCACCAACAGTGCAAGAGTGTTCCCTTTTCTCCACACCCTCTCCAGCATTTGTTGTTTGTAGATTTTCTGATGATGCCCATTCTAACTGGTGTAAGGTAATACCTCATTGTGGTTTTGATTTGCATTTCTCTAATAATTAGTGATGTTGAGCAGCTTTTCATGTGTTTCTTGGCCATCTGTATGTCTTCTTTGGAGAAATGTTTATTTAGGTCTTCTGCCCATTTTTTGATTGGGTTATTTGTTTTATTAATATTGAGCTGCATGAGCTATTTATATATTTTGGAGATTAATCCTTTGTCCATTGATTCATTTGCAAATATATTCTCCCATTCTGAGGGCTTTCTTTTCATCTTGTTCATTGTTTCCTTGGCTCTGCAAAAACTTAAGTTTCATTAGGTCCCATTTGTTTATTTTTGTTTTTATTTCCATTACTCTAGGAGGTGGATCAAAAAAGATCTTGCTGTGATTTATGTCAAAGAGTGTTCTGCCTATGTTTTCCTCTAAGATTTTTATAGTGTCTGGTCTTACATTTACATCCATTTTGAGTTTATTTTTGTGTATGGTGTTAGGGAGGGTTCTAATTTCATTCTTTAACATGTAGCTGTCCAGTTTTCCCAACACCACTTATTGAAGAGACTGTCTTTTCTCCATTGTGTATCCTTGCCTCCTTTGCCATAGATTAGTTTACCATAGGTGTGTGGGTTTATCTCTGGTCTTTCTATCCTGTTACATTGATCTATATTTCTGTTTTTGTGACAGTACCATATTTTCTTGATTACTGTAGCTTTGTAGTATAGTCTGAAGTCAGGGAGTCTGACTCCTCCACCTCTGTTTTTTTTTTTCCCCTCAAGACTGCTTTGGCTATTCAGGGTTTTTTGTCTCTATACAAATTTTAAGATTTTTTTGTTCTAGTTCTGTAAAAAATGCCACTGGTAATTCAATAGGGATTGAATTGAATGTGTAGATTGCTTTGGGTAGTAGAGTCATTTTCACAATATTGATTCTTCCAATCCAAGAACATGGTATATCTCTCCATCTGTTTGTGTCATCTTTGATTTCTTTCATCAGTGTCTTATAATTTTCTGAGTACAGGTCTTTTACCTCCTTAGGTAGGTTTATTCCTAGGTATTTTATTCTTTTTGTTGAAATGGTGAATGGGATTATTTCCTTAATTTCTCTTTCTGATTTTTCATTCTTAGTGTATAGGAATGCAAGAGATTTCTGTGCATTAATTTTGTATCCTGCAACTTTACCAAATTCATTGATTAGCTCTAGTCACCCAGTGATATTTTCTTCCACTATTTATGCTTATTTTCTGCAATATTTTTTTTCCAAAAAGGAAAACCCACTTACTCACTCACAATTTCTCCTTTATCAATAGTTTGTTTTCAATCACTTCTTTGCAAAGCCCCACAGTTTTACCACTTATTCTGCCTCCTCTGAATGCTAAAATTTGAAACTTGAAGAAACTTGAAGAGTTCTTAAAGTAACAAGCCACAGATTCAGCAAAGCAGGGTGTTTAGTGCAAGCTGTTATGTACAGACTGGCTGTTCCATGCAGACAGGCTGTTCTGTGCAGACAGGCTCTTCCATGCAGACAGGCTGTTCCAGTCTTACCAGACTTTCAATGTTCACTTTGATTGTCTCCTCTAGAAGACTTCTTGGGAGCCTCAGTTCTCTAGTCACCACAGCAGTGACTGCATACTTGTTTCCTACCTGATCTCAGTCCCTCTTCCTGATTGCTGTATAGATACTGCTTGAAATCAAAATGTTTGGGGACTATGGTGTCAGGGAGACCCTGGGAACCTGCAGGTTGCACCTATTTCTTCTATCTGTAAGAACAGCCCTCCCTTTTGAAGACCAATACTTACTTGGCGATAAAAACATGTTAACTGAGCTTTGTGGGGTCTTTCTCTCAGAGCGCTGAGCATCTTTTTGGAGTCAGGGATATGATGAGAGAACACTGCAGTCAAGTCACAGATGCTTCTTACCTTGGACCAGTGGTTCTCAAACTTAAACCAGCCTCAGAATCACCTAGAGGGCTTGTACAAATATGGAAGGCTAGGCCCCACTCTGGGCCCCACCCAGTTTCCAACTTAGCATGTCTGAGGTAAGTCTGAGAATCTGAATTTATAACAAGTTCCCAGGTGACGCTGATGCTGGTTCTGGTTCAGACTTTGAGAAACATTTAGACCACTGGTTCTCAAGCTCAGAATCACATGAGAAACATCGGGGGAGATTTTTAAATGATCAGTGTCCAGAGATACTCATGTAATTGGTCATGAGTGTGGGAGCAGAAAACCACAGTTTAGAAAATTCCCCAAGCCATTCTGGAATACAGCTGACATTGAGAATCACCTTTTCAGATCCAAGGCCTACAAGCCTGTTGGAACTACTATATTGTTGTTGGAGATTTAATTACATCACTAAAGTATGTATTAACCATATTTTCTAGTTTCTGTATCTGATGCTTTGACATCTTGGGTCTTGCTGATGAATCTAGGAGGGACTGCCTGTCCAGAGCTAGCTAACTCCTAGAGATAACTCCTGCTAGTGTGACTTCATATTCAAACTAAACAACCCAAGGCCCCTACCTGCCGTCTATCTGCTTTTTCGGGGCTCTTACACTACAGGATACTATCCTTCTGCCCTAATCACCCCAGGGCCACCTCAGACATCCATGGGCAGCCCCTACACTGGAGCCCACTGAAATGATTCAAACAAGAAAATGCTAGGCCTGTTTACCCTGCCTCACTGGTTGCTTCCCTCAAAAACATAGTAAAAGACTTTCCTACAGTTTCCCCATGCTCTCTGCCTGTGACCCTCTGTGGGGTGGTGTGCACCTTCCTCTTGGGAACTATGAGTAATAAACTATATTTTCAATGGAAATCACGTCCTGATCTGTTAGTCTCACTGTACGTGAATTAAAAAAATGAAATCTATACTTTAAAACAAAGTGCTCCAGGGAGATCAACTCGATGCTTTGTGACTACCTAGAGGGGTGGGATAGGGAGAGTGGGAGGGAGATGCAAGAGGGAGGAGATATGGGGATATATGTATATGTATAGCTGATTCACTATGTTATAAAGCAGAAACTAACACACCATTGTAAAGCAATTATACTCCAATAAAGATGTTAAAAACAAAAAACAAAGAAAACCCCCACAAAGTGCTCTTTGGAAAATCACAAATCAGACCATTAGGAAAATGCTAAGCTAAATCAGTAAACATAAATTATCAGCTTCTTTTTTTTTTTTAAGAAAGAAAAGTTATTTTGTTATTCATTTGTGGGAAAGAAAAAGTATGGACTTAATTTCAACTAAAATGAGTTATAGACAGGTCCATGCTCTAACAGGGATAATTAAGAATAACAGGAATATGCCCCAACAATTCCACTTCTAGATACATACCCAGAAATGAATGCAGGGACTCAAACAAATACTTGTACACCAATGTTCATAGCAGCATTATTCACAATAACTAAAGCGTGGAAACAACCCAAATGCACCTCAGTAGATGAATGGATAATCAAAATGTGGTATATACATAAAATAGAATATTATTTAGCCTTAAAAAGAATGAAGTTTTGATACATGCTACAACTGGATGAACCTTGCAAACATTATGCTAAGTGAATAAGCCAGACACAAAAGGACAAATATTGTATGACTCCACTTACATGAAATATTTAGAACAGGAAAATTCATAAAGACAGAAAATAGAACAGAGGTTACCAGGAGCTGGGATATGGGGATGGGAGTTACTGTTTAATAGGTACAGAATCTGGGATGATAAAAAGTTCTTGAAATGGACAGTGGTGACAGTTGCATAACATTGTGAATGTAAAATGATAAATTTTACATTATGAATATTTTATCACATATGTAAATGTCATACACACACACATATATATTACATAATATAATAAAAAACCATAAGAACATTTAATCTGACCTGGGGTCCCGGGTCTCCAGATTTTCAGCCTTCTATTCCCCTCAGATACTCCTCAACTACCTCCAAAATAATAAAAATCCTCCACTGTGATCAAAGGGTAAGTTAATCTTGCTCATATAAACCCCTTTCACATGGAAGTTGCAAGTGCTCAATCCAATGTCCAAGTTATCAAAAATTCTAAATGAATGTAGGTCAAGTGAATGAAATTTAATCACTAGAAAATATGAAAATAAATATATTTCTTCCATCTTGACACATTCTTGGAGAAGTTTTACCTATTCTTGCAGTTAATTGGAGATAAACCTGCATTTTAATATTTTGCCCAAATCATTATTTTAGAGAACTGGTCAATAGGACCTAGTATAATCTTATTTTGTACAGCTTCATGGGTTTTTTTGGCTCTTGAATCTGATAGCTCTCAGAAGTAATATCTGCCTTGGGAGAAGAGATCAAGGATCAGGGATCAGGGATGTGCCAAATGTGAGCCAGGGAAAGAATCAGGAGTGACTGCAATAGACTGTGACTGAAAGGACAGCTTGGTTCCCACATGATGAGATAGATGAGACATGTGCATTGGTTTTTTTGTGTTTTTTATTAAGTCTTTTTAAAAACTGAGGCATAGTTGATTTATAAAATTATATGTTTCAGTGCAACATAGTGATTCACAATTTTAGAGGCTATACTCCATTTATAGTTATTATAAAATATTGACTATATCCCCTATTCTGTACAACATATCCTTGTAGCTTATTTATTTTATACATAGTAGTTTGTACCTCTTAATCCCATACTCCTATCTTGCCTCTCCACCCTTGCCTCTCACCACTGGTAAGCACTAGTTTGTCACTATATCTATGAATCTGTTTCTCTTTTATTATATTCACTAGTTTGTTCTATTTTTTAGATTCCACATATAAGTGATAACATACAGTATTTTGTCTTTCTCTGTCTGACTTATTTCACTAAGTACCTTCCAAGTCCATCCATGTTGTTGCAAGTGGCAAAATTTCGTTCCTTTTTATGGCTGAGTAATAGTTCATTGTATTAATATTTATATACCACATCTTCTTTAGTCATTCATCTGGTGATGGAAACTTAGGTTGCTTCCATGTCCTGGCTATTGTCAATTATGCTACTATGAACATTGGGATGCATATATCTTTTTGATTTTTGAATTAGTGTTTTTGTTTTTTTGTATATACATCCAGGAATGGAATTGCTGGGTCATATGGCTAATTCTGTTTTTAGTTTTTTGAGGAACCTCCTTTCTGATTTCCATAATGGCTGCACCAATTTACATTCTCACCAACAGTGTAGGTTTCTTCACATCCTCACCAACAGTTGTTATCTGTAGACTTTTTGAAGATAGCCATTCTGACAAGTGTGAGGTGATATCTCATTGTGGTTTTGATTTGCATTTCTCTGATGATTAGTGATACTAAGCATGTTTTCATGTGCCTGTTAACCATCTATATGTCTTCTTTGGAAATATGTCTAATCAGGTCTTCTGTCCATTTTTAATTGGGTTGTTTCTTGATATTGAGCTGTATGAACAGTTCATATATTTTAGATATTAAACCCTTATTGGTTATATCATTTGTAAATATTTTCTCCCATTCAGTAGGTTGTCTTTTCATTTTGTCCATGGTTCCCTTTGCAGTACAAAAGCTTTTAAGTTCAATTAGGTCTCTTTTGTTTATTTTTGATTTTATTTCCTTTGCCTTAGGAGACAGATCTAAAACAATATTGCTATGATTTATGTCAAAGAATGTTCTGCCTATGTTTTCTTCTAGGAGTTTTATGATTTCAAGCCTTGTATTTAGGTCTTTAACCCTACTATCATTTTCTTACATGTAGTTGTCCAATTTTTCCAGCATCACTTATTGAAGAAACTGCCTTTTTCCAATTGTATATTCTTGCCTCATTTGTCATAGATTAATTGACCATAAGTGCATGGGTTTATTTCTGGGCTCTCAATTCTGTTCCATTGATCTATGTGTCTGTTTTTGTGCCAGTACCATACTGTTTTTACTATTATAGTTTTGTAGTATAGTCTGATGTCCAGACGCATGATCCTCCAGCTCTCTTCTTTTTCAAGATTATTTTGGCTATTCAGGGTCTTTTGCGTTTCCATACAAATTTTAAAATTATTTGTTCTAGTTCTGTGAAAAATTACCCCAGCTTTCTTTTGATTTCCATTTGCATGGATTACCTTTTTCCATCCCCTACTTTCAGTCTGCGTCTTTAGATCTGAGGTGAGTATCTTGTAGGCAGCATTATATACAGGTCTTGTTTTATATTCTTTCAGCCACTCTATGCCTTTTGATAGGAGAATTTAGTCCATTTACATTTAAAGTAATTATTGATATGTACTTTCTTACTGCTATTTTGTTTATTGTTTTTGCGTTGTTTTTGTAGTTCTTTTTGTTTCTTCTTTTTTTCTCTTCTACTGTGATTTTATGACTATCTTAGTGTTATGTTTGGATTCCTTTCTCTTTTGTGTGTGTATCTATTATAGAGTTTTGGTTTGTGATTATCATAAAGTTTATATATATATAATTATCTATGTCTATATATGATTGTTTTAAGTTGCTGATCTCTTAATTCAAACACACTTTAACAACCCTGCATTTGTACTCTCTTCTCTTCTCGATTACTGTTTTTGACTTCACATTTTACATCTAATTGTTTGAGGTATCCCTTAGCTGCTTATTGTGGATATAGGTGATTTTACTACTTCTGTCTTTTAACTTTCCTACTAGCTTTATGCATGGATCATTTCCTACCTTTATTGTATATTTGCCTTTACTAATGAGTCTTTTCCTTTCATAATTTTCATGTTTCTATTTGTGACCTTTCCTTTTTTTACTTAGAGAAGTCCCTTTAGCATTTCTATTAAAGCTGGTGTGTTTGCTGAACTATTTTAGCTTTTGCTTGTCTGTAAAATTTTTGACCCCTTCATCAAATCTGAAGGAGAGCCTTGTTGGGTACTGTGTTTTTGGTTGTAGGCTTCTCCTCTTTTATCACTTTAAATATATCATGCCACTCACTTCTGGCCTGCAGAGTTTCTACTGAAAAGTCAGCTGATGGCCTTATGGGAGTTTCCTTGTATGTTATTTGTTGCTTTTCCCTTGCTGCTTTTAATATTCTTTCTTTAACTTTAATTTTTGTCATTTTAATTAGAATGTGTCTTGGTGTGTTCCTCTTTGGGTTAATCCTGTATGGGACTCTCTGCACTTCCTGGACTTGGATGACTGTTCCTTTCCCAGGTTAGGGAAGTTTTCAGCTATTATGTTTCCAAATATATTATCAGCCCCTTTCTCTTTCTCTCTTCTCCTGGAATCTCTATAAAGCAAATATTAGTGCACTTGGTGTTTTCCCAGAGGCCTCTTAAACTGTCCTCATTTCTTTACATTCCTTTCTTTTTTTTTCTGTTCAGTGGCAGTGATTTCCACTACCCTGTCTTCCAGCTCACTGATTCATTCCTCTGTTTCATTTAGTCTACTTTTGATTCCTTCTAGTGTATTTTTCATTTCAGTTATTGTGTTCTTCATCTCTATTTGGTTATTCTTTATATTTTCTAACTCTTTGTTAAAAACTTATAACTTCTGACTCTGTACATCTATTCTTCTCCCGACTTCATTACCCTGAACTCTTTCTTGGGTATAGTGCATATCTCCACTTCACTTAGTTCCTCTTCTGGGGTTTTATCTTGTTCCTTCATTTTGAACAAGTTCCTCTGTTGCCTTATTTTTCCCAACTTGCTGTTTTTAATTCCTATGATTCTGGAAGTTTGGTTATATTTCCTGACTGTGGAAAGGTGGCCTTTTATAGGAGATGTCCTGTGTGTCTGGCAGCACACTCCTCTCTCATCACTAGAGCTATATGTTCCCCTATGTGGGCTTTGTGTGTTCTTCTGTTGTGGCAGGTTGACTACTGTGAGTGGTCTGGTAGGCTTGGTTGGCCCTGGTCTGGTTGGTTGCTAGGCCCTGCCTTGTGTGAAGTTTGCTGGACACTAGTTTGTGAGGCTGGGTTACAAGGCAGTTGGCTTCAGAACCCAAGGAGGACCAAGGGCTAGTGCTGACGCACTGGTGGACGGAGTTGGGGTCCAGGAGACTCCAGCATTGTTACCTGCCCACTGGTGGGTGAAGCCATGTTCTGGGGCTAATGCTGGTCCACCGGCAGGCAGAGTTGGGTCCTGGGATCTATCTTCAAGACCCAGGGGTCCCAGAGCTTGTGTCAGACTGCTGGTGGGTGGGGTCAGTTTCTGACACAGTAGGCTGTTTTGTCGGGTGTGTCCCAAAGCGTCTGTTGGCCTGCAAGTGGGCAGGGCCTGGGTTCAGTCAGACCAAGGGCCTGGGTTCAGTCAGTCCAAGCAGGTGCTGGACTGGTGGTGAGTGGGCTAGGTCTTCAGGCTGTGGGGTTGCTGTTGTCCTATGGCTGGGTTCCACCTGTGGTGGGTAATGCTTGTCCTGAGGAGAACATTCTCACTGGTGGGCAAAGCTGGGGCCCATCTTGTCCCAGGGCAGGATCTGGCCTGCTATTGTGTGGACTGGGTCCTCAGGCTATGGGGCTGTGTATGTTCTGTGGCTCATGTCTACCTGTTAGTGAGTGAGGCTGGTCTCAAGGCTAGAGCAGGGTTGGTGGGGCCAGGGATTCTGGGGAATGGGTCTGCCTACTGGTGGGTGAAGCTGAGTCCTGAGGTCTCTGAGTGCAAGGCCCTGGGGGTCCCAGTTTTCGTTCTTGCACTCTGTTGTGTGGGGCCAGGTCCTGGACATTTTGGTGGGCCGGACTGTGTCCAGTGGTGGCTGTGGGCTCAGGGGGTTTTAAGGCACCCTGTTGTAAGTGGGGTGTTAAAGTCCCCTACTATTATTGTATTGCTGATTTCTTTTTTTAATGTCTCTTAATATTTGCTTTATATATATAAGTGGTCCTGTATAGAGTGCATATATATTAATGTGTGTAGTACCCTCCTCTTGCATTGATCACTTTATCACTATATAATGCCCTTATTTGTCTTTTGTTATAGAATTTGTTTTAAATTCTATTGTGTCTGATCTGAGTATTGTTATCTGCTTCCTTGTCATTTCCATTTGCATGAAATATCTATTTCTATCCCCTTAATTTCATTCTGTGTGTCTTTGGTTCTGCAGTGCATCTCTTGTAAGCAGCATATAGATAGGTCTTGTTTTTTTTCTTTATCCATTCAGCCATTCTATGTCTTTTGGTTGGAGCATTCAGTCCATTGACATTTAAAGTAATTATTGATAGATATGCACTTATTGACATTTTATTACTCATTTTCAAGTTGTTTTTGTAGTTTTTCCCTATTCTTTTCTTTTTCTCTTAGTCTCTCCACTTGTGGTTTGATGATTTCCTTAGTGGTATGCTTGTCTTCCCCTCTCTCTTGTTTTTGAGTATTTACTGTAACTTTTTGATTTATGCTTACCATGGGGTTCATATATGTTCACTTATAACTATATCTATTTGTTTTAAGCAGGTAGTCCTTTAAGTTCAAACATATTCTAAAAGATCTACATTTTTTATTCCCTTCCCCCATACTTTGTGCTTTTGATGTCACATTTTACACCTTCATATTTATCCCTTTACTGATTATTCTAGTTATACTTGATTTTACACTTTTTTGTCCTTTAATCTTTGGATTAGCTTATTTAAGTTATTGATCCTTAGACTTTCAGCTGTTCTAGTGGGATTTTCCCCTTTCCTACAGAATCTTCATGTTTTAGCCTTTTCTTTTCCCTTTAGAGAAGACCCTTTAACATTTCTTTTAGGGAAGGTTTAGTATTGATTGACTCTTTTAGTTTTTGCTTATATGAAAATTTCTTTACCTCTCCTTCTATTTTAAATGATAATCTTTCTGGGTAGATTATCCTTGGTTGCAGGCTTTTCCCTTTCAGTAATTTAAATATATCATGCTACTCCCTTCTGACCTGCATAGTTTCTGCAGAAAAAGCAGCTGTTAACCTTATGGGGGTTCCCTTGTATATGATTCTTGGTTTTTATTTTGCTACTTTTAGAATTCTCTCTTTAATTTTGCCATTTTAATTATATGTCTTGGTGTGGGTCTATTTAAGTTTATCTTGTTTGGGATTCTCTGTGCTTCCTGTACCTAGATATCTATTTCCCTCTTCAGGCTTGGGAAGTTTTCAGCCATAATTTCATTAAATATATTTTTAACCCCCTTCTCTCTCTTTCCTCCTTCTGGGACCCCTATAATGCAAATGTTGGTATGTTTGCTATTATCCTAAAGATCCCTTAAACTATTCTCATTGAAAAAAAATTTTTTTTTTTGCAATTTTGATTGGGTGATTTCCATTATTCTATCATCTAGATCACATATGCATTCTTCTGTATCATCAAGTCTGCTGTTCATTCCTCTAGTGTGCTTTTCCTTTCATTTATTGTATTCTTTACTTCTGACTCATTCTTGTTGATATATTCTAGTTCCTTGTTAAATTTCTCACTGTGTTCATCTGTTCTTTTTTCTAATTCAGTTAGCATTCTTATTACTAATGCTTTGAATTCTTTATCTGGTTTATTTCCATTTTATTAGTTGTTTTTCCATGGGTTTTCTCTTGCACTTTCAATTGTGACAAATTCCTCTGTCTTCTCATTTTGCTTATCTTTCTCTGTCTCTATGCAATTAAGTGAAACAGTTACCTATTGTAGTCTTGAAGATGTGTCCTTGTGTGGGAGTGTCCCTATACAGTCTCCCTATGTCCAGTGGCATTGGTCAGAGAGCTGGATTTGATGTGAACACAAGTCACATCTTCTTCAGGGTGTGCTGGCAGCTATCATCTTGTAAAGAGCTGGGGCTGGAGATGGAAAGACGAGGGCCAGAGCCAAGTGTGAAGCAGGGCTTCCCCTATGCTCAATGGTTGTTTCTGCCCTATCAGTTGTGGGGTCAGGTCCCAAGTTGCTGGAGCAGAAGAAATCCTGTAGGTTGGGTCCGAGCTGGCTCTGTTCCCTTTAAGTGTGTGTTCTTCTCCCTCCCAGTACTGCACCCAGCAGTACTGGTACAAGAGGGACTGTTGAGGGTAGTCAGCAAGGTTTGGGATGTGGGTTGTGGCAGTCTGGCTGCTGTCAGAAATCCAGACTGCCTCTGATGTGCCACCTGTACAATTGCCAATAATGGCTGCCTTTTCCCTGCTCAGACGCTACTTAGGGTTTGAGCTTCTTCAGCATCTCACAGCCCAGCTTTTCCCTTGGTTGTAGCAGTCCTTGCTCCAGTTTGGAGATGCAATGCAAGGCAAGCAGTGTTGGAGCATTTGCTCAGTTCAGGCTGGGGTGCATGCCGGGGAGGTGGCGGAAAACCAGTCAGCCACCAGTGTGATTTAAATTCTCCCTCTCTGTCCGGCTCAGGAGCAAGCAAGTGTTTATGTATTCCTCATGACTGGAGTTCAGGCTTCCCTCTGCTCTCCTGTTAGCGCCACCAGCCCTCCAACCAGCCAAGGGTGTTCATCTTGCTGGCATCAGACTCCAGGGTTGGGGTGGCCAATATGTGGCTCAAACTGCTCACTCCCCAGGGAGGATCTCTGCCTGTGTAATTACCCTTTTCCTCCTAGTCCCCTCCCAAGGGTACTGACCTGATCGCTTCTCTTCCCTTCCAACCCAATTCCATGTGTATCTTTCTTACAGCTTTGATTGTACAGGAGTCTCTCTGCCAGTTTCCAGATAGTTTCCAGTGAGAATTGCTCCACACGTAGATGTATTTTTGATCTGTTTATGGGAGGAAGTAAACTCTGTGTTCCCTTACTATGCAATCTTGATCTCCCTCCCCATATCTGCTTGATTGGATGATATGGTCCTTAGAGGGAGAGTCCAGTGTTATTTCTCTTTAATTCCTTTTACAACACAGGCACCAAGGAAATATTGGGTTGGCCTGAATGAACTTTTTGGCCAACCCAATACTTCACAGAAAGGTATAATCTCAGGCTTCAAAGGACATTAGAATTCTCACCTCATCCATTCCGTACAGCAAGAAATCCCTCCTGATGGTATCCACCACAGGAGGGGATTCATTGTAAGTTGAAATTTTACAATTATGCTATAGTTATTGTCATTTCTTTTTTGTGAATTGACCACTTGCATAATTTACTTAATTTTACATTGGGGTGTTCATATTGTCTTTGCTAATTTGTAAGAACTCTTTATGGATTCTATCATATCATAGTTAAAATGTCTTTTCCATATAAAATCATGAAAACATTCACTTATGCTTTCTCTTAGCTTATTTATTTATTTGCATTTAACTATTCAGTCTCTCAGGGATCTACTTTGGTATTATGAGAAAAGGCTCCAAATTTGCTTTCTCCAACAATTGTTAATAGTTTCCCAAGTACCACTATTGGATACTCCATCCTTTCCCTGATGATTTAAAATTGCACTTCTGTCTTATACACTCACATGGCTCTGTTTCTGGGCTTTTGCTCTGTTTCCTGGGTCTATCTCTCCTTTCTGGTATCAGCTTCACACCATCTCAATTTCTGTGGCTTTGTAGTACATTTTTTTAATCCTATGGCAGTACAAATCTCTTATTATTTTACTAAGTTCCAAAAAATAAAGTATCTCCATTCCTGCACATTTCTTAAGAAGAGGGTCAAGGGATGGTTTTAGTTATTTGCAGCCAGGTTTGCAGCTTCACAAAAGATATCATATGGTCAGCTCACTGGCCCATCCCAGCACTGATTCTCATGATGAAGTTCAGTGGTGGATGCTATTGATCTGCCCAGGGCCTTATGTCTTTGTTTCAGATTCTTTCTTGGTCAGCTCTTTCAGGCAAACAGAAAGGTTCTATAAGGATGTGTTGCCAGGAATGGCTCCAGAGTTTGGAAATGCTCTAACAAGAAATATTTAAATACTGGACTCCAGCAGAAATAAACTCAGTTCCCTTATCCACACCCCTCCTCCATCCAGCCTGCTTAGGGGCAGGGCAGGGATTTGGGTGGAGGCAGGTGACTAGTAATCCTGCCTGAAATTTTTATTCGGTGGATATGTTAAAGAAAAAAAACAAACCATAAATTACAAAGCTTCTGCAGGCTTCATATATCTGAGAAAGAGGAACAAATTAGTAGTTGGTTTGTTGGTTGTTGGTAGTTGGTAGTTGGTTTGGCTGAGGATCTTATTGTGTTTTGCGATAAGAAAAGATAGGCCAATAGCTTAACTTAAAGTGGGGTGAAAAATGCCAAACTACTGTCTGTGAGGAAGAAAAATATCAAGAGTACCAGTAACAAGAAGGAGAGGGAAAAGGAGAGATTAAGAGAGAGAGAGAGAGAGAGAGAGAAAGACATTGAGACCCCTTGGTTGGTAGCAGGGACTTGTAAAAGGACACATCTAGCAAGAAATTTTCTATGGTAAGGACTGCTCAGTATACTGCAGGAACCGTGGTATCGGAAAGTCAATTCAAGAAAGTACAATCCTGTCCTATACTGTAAATCTCTGATTTCTCTAACCACTCCCAAAATCTTCTGTAAAATATGCCTCACCCAACAATTCCATGTCAGTGGGGCTTTGAGATATGAATGAAGAGGACTGGTTTCCAGAGTGGAACCAAGTGGGCTGGCCAGAAATAGTGGTGGCCACAAAGTTCCCATTACCTTGTGTGGGATAGGAGATGTGGTGGAGAGGAAGTCTCTGTCTCAGGAAGCAGGGAGACAGAGACAGATTTCCTGAATCTGTATTATGTTCCCTGGTCAATCTTCCCAGTCTGGCAGATGACATCAAATCATGTAGATATTCCTTGAATCCCCATGGTAGTTCTGGAAACCCCAACCAGCCACAGGGCTCAGATAATTGACGTCTGAACAGACATTGCCACCATGTGGTGCCAAACTGCAGCTGGCACCTGGACCATTCAGTATTTCACTTAGGTGACTGGTATTTCTGTAACCTATTAATAAAATAGCATGCATTTTATGTGCTTGAATTAATTGTAAACTGCATACCCCTCCTCCCAATCCCTTACCATGTCATGATGTCATTTTCCGGTATGTACCTTGGCCTGGTCTTTACCAACATGGCTTGGGCTTTGCAAACCTCCTCGCATAATTACAAGCCCATTGAGAACAAGATTGAATTTTATCTGTAATTTGTTTTTTCTGAGTGTCAGTGGACATTGATAAATGTTTTGTTTATATAACTTACCCACTTTCAACCTCTCTAGATAGTGCTTAACTCTATGTGTTTTGCTCACCTCGAGGTTGGCTTCACTGACTATCACTGCAGTGGAATATTCCTTGCTGTATAAGCAAGCAGGGACAGATCTGGGATGAGCTTATGCCTTGGCTGCTGAAGCTTGTGATGAATGCTGAGCCAAAGAGGACTCAGATACATGTAGCAGAACTGAAGCTTGTACTTTACCATTCTGTTGAGCATTTAAAATACTGTTTTTTTGGTAGGGCATTGTTTAAAATTTGATTGATGCTAACTGGTATTAGTAAACATTCCCTTATATAAGTAAGTTGCCTATAAATGTGGGTGTTTTTATACTCTAATCTTTGGCATCTGAAAAATGCAAAATAATCAAAACAATCGTAGTCACAAGAGCCTGCAACTAATAACCATTCATGTCCCCAGGTCTGGACTAAGTGCTCAGACTCATGGCCCTCATGCTGAGTGCCCACTTTCCTTGCTATGCCCTGATAGTATTTTCTCTCCACAAGGAAAATCTTGGCATAACAACCACTAACAAATGGCCAGGTAGTGGCCATTTTTCTTTTGATAAAGTCTGATGAAATTTAGTTTATCAAGTGCGGTACAACATAAACAGCCATTTGCTTGTAGAAGATGTAGAAATTTTACATTTTCTATGTGCAGTAGTTTTATTGTAAAGGTGTTTCTGAAAAGTGGATTTGACTTCATCTATTACTTCTGGAACTTGGGGTAAGGGACAGTTATTGCTAACCCCATTTTAAATTGAAAAATAAAGGTACAAGGAAGATAACTGCTTTGTTCAAGTCACTCAGGGTTGAAATGGGAATAGAAAACAGATATGTTCTTTTCTCATTTCAACCCTTTGCATTTCTATTATTTCTGTTTAGATGAGCTTGAAAGAAGAATGGATAAATGTCTCTTAGAGCAGGGAAAACACAGTTTTCAAGAATAAGCATGTATATTAAGCACAAAAATTATTCACAGCATTTAATAATGCAGATAATTCACTGAAAAATGTCATAACTTAAAATATCAGACACAGAATTCAATTCCATCTACATGGGTGACTCGGAATGTGGCCAAGTCTTGGATTTCAGCTTACATCTGGATTCCTTTTTGTATTTCCACAGCCTTTTCCTGTCTTGAACCCTGAGCCCAAAGACTCTCAGTTGGCTGAAATATGTGGGAAAGACAAACACTTTACTTTCGGTACCTCAGCCAAAATTTCTCAGCATAGACAATAGACCGTTATGCTGTGAACCACACAAGCTGCTAGTCTATAGTTTTCATTAACAAATTGAGCAATGCAATTTGTGTGTTTCACAAGAAATTGTCAAGGAGACTACATTAATCAGTTTGAAGTCTGCCGTGAGTTATATGTGAGAGGACAAACATTTTTAATGAAGGACTGTTGACAGCTTTTCATACCTCCTCAAGCTGGTCGAAGAGAATCTAGTCAATAGATGCTTTCATGCTTCTGTGGCTGAGGGGAATAGTTGTGACAGAGATCATAGGGCCTTCAAAACATAAAATATTTACTACCTGGCCTCTTAAACTCTGCCCACTCTGTTCCACTGTACTGCAAAGAGAAGAGGCTATTACTAGTACAGAAAAAAAAGGGAGAGTATGCAAATCAATAAAATTAGAAATGAAAAAGGAGAAATCACAACTGATACCACAGAAATACAAAGGATTATAAGAGATTACTACTAACAACAATATGCCAATAAAATGGACAACCTTGAAGAAATGAACAAATTCTTGGAAGGGTACAATTTTCCAAGACTGAACCAGAAAGAATTAGAAAATATAAACAGCTCTATCACAAGTAATGTAATTGAAACTGTAATTAAAAATTTTCCAACAAAGTCCAGGACCAGATGGCTTAACAGGCGAATTCTATCAAACATTTAGAGAAGAGCTAACACTGATTCTTCTCAAACTCTTGCAAAAAAATTACAGAGGGAGGAACACTCCAAAATTCATTTTACAAAGCCACCATCACCCTGATGCCAAAACCAGAAAAAGATATCACAAAAAAAGAAAATTACAAACCAATATCACTGATGAACATGGATGAACAAAATACTAGCAAACTGAATCCAACAACATATTAAAAGGATCATGCACCATAATCAAGTGGGATTTATCCCAGGGATGCAAGGATTTATCAATATCCACAAATAAATCAGTGTGATATACTATATTAACAAATTAAGGAATAAAAACCATATGATCATCTCAATAGATGCAGAAAAAGCTTTTGACAAAATTCAACACCAATTTATGATAAAAAATAAAACTCTCCAGAAAATGGGCACAGAGGGAAGCCATCTCAACATAATAAAGGCCATATATGACAAACCCACAGCAAACATCTTTCTCAATGGTGAAAAACTGAAAGCATTTCCACTAAGATCAGGAACAAGACAAGATATCCACTCTCACCAATTTTATTCATCATGGGTTTGGAAGTCCTAGCCACAGCAATCAGAGAAGAAAAAGAAATAAACTGTATACAAATTGGAAAAGAAGAAGTAAAGCTGTCACTGCTTGCAGATGACATGATACTATACATAGAAAATCCTAAAGATGCCACCAGAAAACTACTAGAACTAATCAATGAATTTGGTAAGTTTGCAGGATACAAAATTAATGCACAGAAATCTCTGACATTCCTATACATTAACAATGAAAAATCAGAAAAAGAAATTAAGGAAACAATTCCATTTACCATTGCAACAAAAAGAATAAAGTACCTAGCAATAAACCTGCCTAAGGAGGCAAAAGACTTGTACTCAGGAAACTATAAAACACTGAGGAAAGAAATCAAAGATGACATAAACAGACAGAGAAATATACCATGGTCTTGGATTGGAAGAATCAATATTGTGAAAATGACTAAACTACCCAAAGCAATCTACAGATTCAATGTAATCCCTATCAAACTACCAATGGCATTCTTCACAGAATTAGAACAAACAATTTTACAATTCATATGGAAACACAAAAGACCTCAAGTAGCCAAAGCAATCTTGAGAAAGAAAAACTGAGCTGGAGGAATCAGGCTTCCCAACTTCAAACTATACTATAAAGCTACAGTAATCAAGACAGTATGGTACTGGCACAAAAACAGAATTATAGCTCAATGGTACAGTGGGAGAAAATATTTGCAAATGAAAAAACAGACAAAGGATTAATGTCCAAAATATACAAATAGCCCATGGAGCTCAATATCAAAAAAAAACCAAACAACTCAATTAAAAAATGGGCAGAAGACCTTAATAGACATTTCACCAAAGAAGACACACAGATGGTCAAGAGGCACATGAAAAGATGCTCAACATCACTAATTATTAGAGAAATGCAAATCAAAACTACAATGAGGTATCACCTCACACTTGTCAGAATAGCCATTATCAAAAAATCTACAAACAAGTGCTGGGGAGGGTGTGGAGAAAAGGGAACCCTCTTGCACTGTTGGTGGGAATGTAATTTGATACAACCACTATGGAGAACAGTATGGAGGTTCCTTAAAAAACTAAAAATAGAAGTACTGTATGGCCCAGCAATCCCACTGCTGGGCATATACCCTGAGAAAACCAGAATTCAAAAAGAGACATGTACCACAATGTTCATTGCAGCACTATTTACAATAGCCAGGACATGGAAGCAACCCAAATATCCATCAAGAGATGACTGGATAAAGAAGATGTGCAACATATGGAATGGAATGGAATATTTCTCAGCCATAAAAAGAACTGAAATTGAGTTATTTGTAGTGAGGTGAATGGACCTTGAGTCTGTCATACAGAGTGAAATAAGTCAGAAAGAGAAAAACAAATACCATATGCTAATGCATATATATGGAATCTAAAAAAAAATGTTCTGATGAACCTAGTGGCAGGGCAGGAATAAAGATGTAGACATAGAGAATGCACTTAAGGACCCTGGGGGAAGGGGAAGCTGGGGCGAAGTGAGAGTAGCATCGACATATATACACTACCCAATGTAAAATAGCTAGCTAGTGGAAAGCAGCAGCATAGCACAGGGAGATTAGCTCGGTGCTTTGTGACCACCTAGAAGGGTGGGATGGGGCAGGGAGGCTCAAGAGGGTGGGGATATGGGGATATATATATGCATATGGCTGATTCACTTTGTTGTACAACAGAAACTAACACAGTATTGTGAAACAATTGTACTCCAATAAAGATGTATTAAAAAAAAAGAAGAAAGTAGTATAGATCAATACTGTGCCTTCACTGGTCTTATTAGTGCTATCGTGATGCTCTCCCTTCTTCTGGCACCAACCCAACTCCTACCCTTCTTCAAGGTCCATCTCCTGATGCTGAGAACTTCTCTGGACGAGTCTAGTCTTCACAATTCCTCCTAGTCCTTTGATCTCCAAGACCACTTAACATCTACTAAGTTTTTGATTACTTGATGCCTTGTACAGTTCTTCATTTCAGGCAGCTTAGCTTTGTCTTCCAAGTTACCTGTAAACTCTGTGAAAGCACAGACCATGGGTATCTTTCTTCTCCCTACATTATCAACCATGGATTAAGTTTTCTACTACTCAGCTCTGATTGTTGATACAAATGTCCTCCCTGTTTAGGCTCCCTATTACCTACCAGATTAAGCATGAACTCCTTAGCACAACATTTAAAGCTCTCTATAATCTTCAGCCCCCATTCTTACTAGCTAACTAGTGCCCAGAGTGGCTGCTCAGGAATGGTCTTTTCTGCTTTCCCTTACTTTGCTTTCTCTTATGCTCTTACTTCATTGGAAGAGGCCTGAGAACAGTTCTGGATTTGATAATGATGAGGTCAGTCATGAGCAATTTTAGTGTTAGGATGGGGACAAAAGCCAGAAAGCAGGAACAAAGGAATATGTCAATGAAAAAAATAACTGTAGCAGGCATAGTGTAGATGTTTGTGCTGAGAAGGAAGAAGTGGTGAGGCAGCCAGAAGACCGATGTTTAGTCTAGGGTGAGTACTGCATGGATTTGTGGGTGAATGACAGGAGTCAACGGCAATATGAAGAGGAAGTTAGCTAGGAATATCTCAGAAGGAGCAGAAAGAGGGCTCAATTGCAGAGAGGGAGAGAGAAGAGAAGGGAGGTCCAGTTTCTGTCTTCTCAGTGTGGTTGACATGAGCCATCTACTGAATCAAATATGCAGGACAGGATTAGAGATCTGAGGAGACTGGCCACAGGAAGGCAGCTGCTGACATCAGTAAGAGAAGATTGCCAAGTAGCATGAATTAATATGGACACAATTAGCCTCATTTCCTGGCTTTTGCTAGCATTCCTGGGAGATCTGAGTCTGATAATATCAGGACTGATAATATCAGGGGAGAAAATATCAGGAGAAAATATAAGGTGGGAGAGTTGAAGTTGGGGATGGCCATAGAATCCATGGAAAACCTTGGGAACAATGCCTAGGTGAACACATTGGATTGAGCGACCTTTGATTTAGCACCAACTGCAGTCCAGAAAATTACCATGTCTTACCCTGTTTAACCAATTCTGTTAAGATTGGGGTTCATCATCCTAATTTTTCAATTTAATTTGAGGTTCAAAGATGTTCCTTGACTGATGTGGTTTGAGCTGGAACTTTAATCCAGATATTTATTTCCTTTTCCACTCTATCATTGTGCCTTCGTACTATAGAAATGGTGTGTCAAGAGGCCCCAGGGTACCACAGATTGGGTGGGGGGGTAAGTGGAGCCTTGAACGGTTAAGATTCTTTAGCACCTTCATTTCTATCGAATCACATATACTTCCTCATTGTGACACCATTCATCTAACCCCTCCTGGTCCACCCAGCCACATGAGTGGTGTTTGTTCTCTGCTGAATTTGTCTGTGAAAAGCAGAGTCCTGAGGGTACCAGTGTCCATCTGGGGGAACCATGGGTAGCACAGGTCACTCCTTGCTTTACCCTCTCTCCAGTAGAAGAAAATCAGGAGTGGGAAGGGGACCAGCAAGGGTCCAACCCCAAGACCCCTTTGCTCTTCACTATGACTCTCCAAGAAAGACCTCTGTTAGGGACTGAATGTCTGTGTTCCCCAAATAGACCTGTTGAAACGTTAACTCCCAGAGGGATGATATTAGGAGACCGGAGTCTTTGGGAGGTAATTAAGTCATGAGGGTGGAGCTCTTATAAGAAGAGAGAAATAATCTCTCTTTCTCCGCAGTTGAGGATACAGCAAGGTGTCCCTCCACAAACCAGGAAGAAAGTTCTCACCAGGAAAAGAGTGGGCCAGCATCTTGATCTTGCATTTACCAGCCTTCAAAACTGTGAGAAATAAATGTTTGCTGTTTAAGCCACCTAGCCTATGGTATTTTGTTGCAGCAGCCCAAATTAAGATAACCCCAGTTTATTCCAGACTCAGATTTCTGAGTACAATTCTCTGGTGAAAACCTGTTTTGGTGTCATCTTAACAATAACAACAAAAAGTGTTTTTAAAGATAAGAAGGCAGTTTCCTGGGTCTAGAAGCAGAAAGACAAGAGACTTTCCCATCATATTTAAACTCATTTCTTCCATCTTCATGGCAGTTAGTCTCAACAGAATGTTTAAAAAAAAATCACTGTGAGCCAGCTTTAAAAATGATGATTTCTGGGCCCTACCCTAGGGATTCTGAGGGAAGTCCTGGGAGCACGAATTTTAACAAGTGCCTCAGTGATTCTGAGGCAGGTAGCTCTTCCTACATGTGAAAAAACGGTGCTCAGAGAGGGACATTGTGTCTGTTGTACACAGTGGTGTCTCGGGATGGCTGGTTGGCCAGGCACCAAGAGACCCTCAAGGGCATTTTCCTTAATAAGTTTTCTCTAGTGCAGGGGCTTGCTCCAGTCTTTGAGCCTCAGAACCCTCATTTGTCAGCATGCATAGCCTCACAGGCATGGACATACTAACCACACTCTCAGGAATCTGATTTGTAAACCATTTTTAAGGGAGAAATATGACCGCTAAGTAAACTCGGTGTTGGTGCTGGCCAAATCAAAAGGCTGCAGATCATGTAACCAGATTCAGCACCAGGAGCGTTGGCTGGCTGAACCCAGGGCCTCCCTGGCATCAGACTCTGAGAGCCTGAAAGGCAGGTGCACCCGCTTCCACAGTGAGAATCTATTTGTCAGAGGGATGGATACACCTGTTCCTGAGGGGACCCCTGCCCTTGCATAGTGCCTGGCACACAGTTGGTGTCCTGAAGGTGACTTAGCAGGGTGAGAACAGCTTCAGAACTCTTTCGTCTAAAATCTCAAGATCTATGGTTCCCAGACTTCTGCATTTCATGGAAAAATTTTAAATAAAATTTGGGAACTGATGTAGGTTTTGTTTTCAGTTTCTTATTGTTCCAAGTAAGGATGGAACAACAAAATTAACCTAACCTAAACTAAGGTAAGCTAAACTAAGCTACTGATGATTGTCTTCATCATTCCATTTGGCAAAGTATATTTTAATAACAGAAAAGAAGGGTGGGTATAATTTCTGCATGAAAACCAGACCTTTAAATGAAAAAAACCTCATTACCCACAGGTATACAGACTGGGTATTTGGAAACACCTGACACTCTGGGCAATCAGTCTCTTTCTTTGCCTGCAGTCACCCTCCAGACAAGCTACAATCGGATTCATTTTATTTCCATCTACTCACAATCACAGTCCAGCCCAACCTCTGAGATCACCCTGATTGGGGTTTTAGGTGTTCTCAAACTGGGCAGTGTCACTTTCAGACAAGCTCCTGATGTAAAGACAGCTTTGGCATCCTCTGTGTGTGGAAGCTCCCAGTGAAAGTCTCAGAGGGTGATTTTATTTCCAAGAGGAGGCATTTGAGGAGAAGTGTGATGACTGCCTGGTGCTGGTCACCAGGGCTCGGAGCCTGCATCTTCACTCTGACCTCCCTCTTAGGGAGGGTGTGTGATAAGGGGGCCACACGATGTTGGTGTTGGCTGGTAAGACAGTAACTGGTTTGAGTCCAGTTTCTAAGTGGGACCAAGACAGAAGAAATAAAGAAACAAAAAGGAATAAAGGATAAGCGCATGGTGGTTGCTCACAGGTGAGAGTGCAGCTTGCGGCTTTCCCTGCCTGGAGTCAGGTGGGCACCCACTGGGGCTGGCCTGGGAGGAGGGAGCAGTCGACCAGTAGGTAACGAGGCTCCTCTGTCTGGAGACCAGTCACGGAGGAAATAGGAGAACAGAGAAAGGAATCTCTCCCACTTCCATTTAATGGAATTTTCCACAGCCTCACATAGGAATGGCCACCTCTTACCAAGAGACATAAGGCCAAATAAAGCAAGGCTTCCCAAACCCACCTGGAGGACCATTTCTGCTGGGCAGAGTGAGACATTTACAGAATAGGTTTCCTCAGCTCAGCTTTGAGGCCCTTTCCTACCCAAGGGCAACTTCACAAGCCCTGAAATAAAGGATACCTGCACCACCCCTCCCATTTTGTGTTCTGCCCAAACCCAAAACACATCTTGGAATTATATGACATATATAGTGTCCGAGATGAACCACACATATTAGAGTTTATATTAGTGTATATTATTAAGTAGTGTGTTTTTTTTAAAAACACCTACTATGTAATATACTATCTACTAAATGGAAGGAAGTGTCAAAATATTTTCACAACTGGTGCAGCTGTGCCTGTTTGTTTCTGCTGAATGCCAGCCCAGCTCATGAGGAGCACCCAGCTTATCTGCAAGGTAAGAAATGACCGACACAAGTGTTGGCTGGTGCTGTCGTAACTTGCTGCAAAGGAAAAAAATTGACAATGGGGGTTTTGTCATTTTTGTTCCCTGAAACTCCAGCCTCTAGCAAGAGCCCTATTAAATCTCTTAACTGTTAAGCCCTGTTAACAGTCCATCAGGAGCTCTTGGGCATACTCTGCCTTGTGGGGGAGGCAAAACTCAAACTTCATGTCCAAGTAACATGGCTCTATAGAATGTGGCTGATTTTCCCAGGTAGACTGGCCCTGGGTCCTGCATCATTTTTGAGATGTCTTTCCCCACTATGGAGAAATAAGAATTTTTATAAAAATAGCTACTGAAGAATATACTGACATGAAATGCAATATGATCCAGATTTCTCTTTAAAACTTTTTTTACAGACTTCTCTTTTAAAATGAGAAGTAAAATTATTTTATTCACCTTATTCACTAATAACAACAGTATTTTCAGGCAAGACGGTCGCTTCGAATTGTAGTCTATATGCTGCCACCTGCCATACAGAGGCCAGGCTAATTTGGGGTGTGTGTGCATGAGGATTAGTCTTCCTTCATGGAATAAAATGTTTTAGTCCTAATAGGGTTGGAGAGCATCTATATATGCAGTGTAAGTAGGTGACCAAATTGTCTTGGCTTGCCCGGGATTTTCCTGATTTTAAAATGAAAAGTCCTACGTTCAGGGAAACCCCTCAGTTCCAGACAAATCAGTATCGTTGTTTACCCTAGATGTGGAGTTGCTGTGAGCCTGCTCCTCTTCCCAGCTGTCCCCTCTTTCAATGGCTATAATAGGGCTGATTGTACACTATTTAAAATCCATTCTTTTGAGTTAAAACACTGTCCATATTAAAATGTAGGCATCTTTGAGAGGGGTGAACCATTAAACCATTATAACTGGAAGCAACATTCTATGCAGCTGATCACTCCCTCTTCTTGAAACAACTATCTTCTTCCTCATAAAGATGCAAATTAAGATCACAACAAGATAGCATTTTACATTTACTATGTAGGCAAAAAATAAAGAAGTCTGGCAACACCAAGTGTTGACAGGGACACAGAACACCAGGAACTCTTATTTACTGCTGGCAGGTATGTAAGTTGGTACACCCACTTTGGAAAACAATCATCATATAGACTCTTATAAAGTTGAACTTTATAACTTATAAAGTTCAACTCTTATAAAGTTGAACATGTGCGAACTCAAGTTAATTTCACTTTAAGATATATGCCCTAGAGAAACTCTTCTACTTGGGTCTCAGGAATCATACACAAGTATTTCATAGTAGCAAAAAATTGGAAACCACCTAAGTGATGACAAGTAATACAATGGATAAATGAATTATGGAGTACTTATACAGGAGACAATATGGAGCAGTTAACACTAATGAACCACCGCTACATAATGTCAAGCAAAAATGTTAAACTAATTATGAAAACTAAATGCAGCCATTTCCATAAAGGTGAAAATCAAGAAAATTCCTATTTTTTAGGAATCCATACAGAGCACCTATGGGAAGGAAGCAGAGATGGTTTCTATAGCTTAATAATGTTCTAGTTCACAAGATGAGTGTTAGATTCTTATATTATAAATTATTAATATGCCCAATTATTTACATATATGTTACATACATTTATTTGTAAAAATAAAAAATACATAACAAATGTTTTAGGAAAATAAAATGTGGAAATAAATCAAAATATTGTCAATGAATACAATAAACATAAAGAGACTAAATTCACTGGCTAAAAGGCCAGTAAGATGGTAAGATTATATTTTAAACAGCAACAATTATGAGAAATCCAGGTAAGTGCTCTTTATGAAAGTGACACACAAAACAAAAGCACAGAGAAAAATTGACAGTAAAAGGGCAGAAGAAGATATTACAAGCAAGAGGTAACTATGTTAACATCAGACAAATAGACGTTAAGCCAAAATTTAGGAATATCCAATATCCTAATATCCAATATTAGGAATCGAGTCTCTGTAAAATCACCAGAAAGTTAAAACTTATTTTAATCTGTATAACATAGCTTTACTATGTTAGAAAGGTATAAAGCAATACACAACATAAGTACTAGGAGAAATGGATAAATTCACAACAACACTGGGTGGGAGATTTTAACACAAGTGAATGGGAGATGCAGGTTTGTGCTTCAATCTGCCTCTGCTATTCTGTCCCTACTAATTTTTATGTGACCGTGAGCAAGTCTCTTCCTCTCGTTAAACCTTAGTTTCTCATATCTGAAAAGAAGAGACTGGACCATATGAATAGGAATTCCATGAAATACCCACAATCCTATGCCAGGCAGTGTTTTGGAAAGAGAACTTGTCATATGATGGATGCTTTTAAGAATCTACCACGCACTGTTTTCCCTGACAATGTCACCTCCCAACACCCCACTGCCTCTCACCCCCATCCCAGGCAGCTTTACAAATACAGAAGCTTATATTTGTTAGCTGAAAGGCTAAGAGAGTGAAAACACAGTCCAGTCGATCCAGCTTCTGGGAGCTGTACTTGTGGTTTGCCTCTTGAAGCTAATTAGAGTGAGGTAGGCAGTCCAAACCACCTCCACTGGAAGGCTGGCATTAATACAGGACAAATGCACCTGCAAACCTGGAAGTGGCCATCTGTGAAAGTTGGGAGTACAGCTTCCTTCAGTGGCAATTCCAAGTGCAGCATAAAGGGACTAGTTGGACAGTGCTGGTGTGTAATAGAGGTTGTTTTTGCTGCCTTGACAATCACTGGTGCAACATTGGGCTGACTGCTGCTTATCTCTGTATCTCTTTCTCTTCTCTAAAGTGATTGGACTGGGTTCTAACCTCCAAGGCCTTCCCAGCTCTGGAAGAGACTGAGAACTCTAAGTCTTGGCAAGATAACTCTTTTGTTAATTGACATTTTTACTCAGTAGGAAAAGGGGAGTGTACTAGCATTTACTAGGTGCTACGAGGTTCCAGATGCTTTACATAAGTAATTTCATATAATTCTCACCATATACCTATTGTTATTTTAGTTTTACTTATGAGAACTGAGGCTCAGAGAAAAAATACAGTAATATTGACAGGATTCAAACTCAGGTCTTTTGACACCACAGAGTGTGATTTTTTCTATGCCAACCAACCTACAGTAGCTAATTCATCTCCAGTAAAAGATTGTTCAGATTGTTCTGCTGTGAATTTTTCTTCCTATAAGGCAGAATTCTTCCCGAAGAAGCTAAAAGAAAAGAGAGGTTTTTGGTAAATTGCTGACACAGGACTACAAAAATTCCACAAATATCTGATGATTGATATGGGAACAACTCAAATACACAAACATTCTGGCAAGGGATGTGTAGGAGGTCATCCTGAGGTAGAGCCTTGTAGTCAACAAGGCAGCACGTGCATTCATTCATTCTTACATCCACTTTTCAAATACTTTCTCAGCATTTATTGTGGGACAGGTCTGGAATGCTGAGGGTACAGTGATGAGCAACATAGACCCAGTCCCTGCTCTCTTTAGTTCTGCTAAATTCTCAGTAGCTCAGGTCTACTGAGAATTCAGTCACTGGATAATGCATTTCAATATGGTGTGAAAGTGCTGTGATGGGAGAGTACATGTATCATGGGAGCTTTTGTCTGGTGCCTGCTCCTCCAGACAAGAGGGTTCAGGGAAGGCTCCTAGGAACATAACCCATTAATGATCTTGTCCTCTTCTCTTTATCCTTCAGTCTTCCCGTTTTTCTTGGTCTCAGCTCTGTGCTGTTCTCTCTTTCTTCCAATAATCAAACTCACATCAATTAATTCAGGTTGGAAAGCTCATCCACATCTATTGTGTTACCCCTTCTGGAGAATCTACATTTTGATTTGGGACTCCTGATATCAAATGAACCAATTCTCTATTGATGTGACTTCTATTATTAGAGCAGGGAGATGTTCCAGATTGGGAGTGAGATGGGCTCCCCTAGATCACCCAGGTAGGGCCTCTGACCACCAGCAAAGAGGAAAGAACAGGGGTTGTTCATTTAAAGTGCTTAGCATAGTACCTGGCTTATACAAGAGCTTGACAAAAAATTAATGTCATTCAAAATAATAATTTCATTTCTATTAGTTCCCCTTTGCTTCCATTTTATTATTTCTCCTTTCTATGAAGACCCTCTGCTTCTAGGCAAAATGTCCAATGGCATCTTGGTTTGCTTTTCCACATTCCACTCTAATATGTTCCAATTACACCATCTATGCCACTTCCAACATCGTGGAGGTAGCACAGAGATGCAAACAGGGTCCTGGAAGTGATATATTCAGAGGAACCAAGGATCCTCTTTGGGCACCAAAAAAGCAAATAGTAACTCTAAGTGGTTTTCAAACCATACATATTCTTGTCTGCCTTTGTTCCTTTTCTGATAGGAACAAAGTCACACTGTGTGCAAAATGTTTAGCACCATGACTTGTCTCCTATAGGCTCTTAGTAAATGAGAGTTTCTCTTTTTTGGTAGTTCTTCCACTACCCACCATATATTTTTTAAAATCTATTTAGTAACAAATCCTGAAGATTCTCAGAATTATTAAGGGGAAAATATGATAAATAATTCTAAAGTTCATGTAAAGTGAACACAGACATTGAATCATGCACCCACAAGCTCTCTGACAAATGTATTAAAGCATCAAAATCCTGTCTGTGCTTGAGGCCTTACCAATGTCAGGGAGCTCACACTTCACAAGGCAGTCTATACCATTACTTCTCAGTAGTAATTATTCCCAAAGTTGTCTTTACATGGATGCCACATAACATGCCTTCCTGCCACTTCCATTCATTGGTCCTAATTTTGCTCTCTGGAACAACCCAAAGTAAGTCCCTTACCTCTTCCATGTGAAAGGGCCGTAGGACTGTAGTGTTGTCCATCACAGTTGAAGGGGCTATTATAATAAGTCTCCTTAGCATATCCTTCTGTGTCTAGTCTCTCTTCCAGAGAGAGTACATTAGTGCTCCCAGCCCCACCTTATACCTAGGCAAGAGGGGGTCATTATCCCATGTCCTTTGCTATAGGAGCCCCTGTCAGGCCCTTTCATGACCAGGCCAACCCCATAAAGCAAGGAGTCTGTGCGTTTCCTGGGGGTCAAGAAGACATGCCTGTAGGTGACCCCTCCACCCTCATCATGTTGTACTTGGAACCCTGGAATTCCCTAGACCCTATTTCTAGGGCCTATGTAAGCCTCTTCCTTTGGGTCAGTCTCCCCAAGGGTAGACAATGCTGCTTGTGTTGCCTGTGAGGTGGCCAAGGGACAACTGCTTATAGGGACTGGATTTAGAAAGAACTTGGATGCAGAGATTGGGGTGTCACTGTGTGAGACCCCATCTCTGGGTAGGGGCAGAAGCAGTGGTGAGAAGGAAAGTAGACCAGTCTGCAAGCTAGAGGCTAGGTTGTCCTGCAAGATCATTTTCTCACAGAGAACATCAAGGAGTAAAATGTTCAAACCTGGGCTTCAGGTTAACATTAAGGCATATTTTTTTCAAGATAAAGGATAAAGATGTTAATGAATGGTTTATTAGCTTGATTTATAACTTTTAAATATTTAGACATATTATGCAAGATGCACTCTTGTTTTGGCAGGCCTGAGTGCTACAGTAGTTTGGAGAAGGAAGAGACAAACATTTGCTAAGCAGCTGTATCACCTCAGGCAGGTTGCTGCATCACAAGATGCAGAGAAGGTTTTCAGAAGCTGGTTTTGAAGCAATTAAGTGGATCTGACCACAGATCACAGCATTAACGGAAGCAGTTACTCTCCAATTTTGCAAATGGTTGTTACATGTTTATTACTTATACTTCAGGATATTAAGATTGTGAGGAAAGTAATTCTTACTGAAATTAACTGCAAGCATAAGGAAGGACGTCCCCTAGGAGATAAGGTTTGAATTTTGCCTTGCAGTATTTGTCAATATTGGGAAGGAATTCCAAGGCACACAAATTATTGAGCAAAGTCCTGGAGGTAATGAGGGTGACCTGGCTGGAGTCAGTCATTGTTGATTTCTTCCAGCCCCAACCACTCTTTATAGTCCCCCATGTGGCTAAATTCCTGACCTTTCTTCAAATCTTACTGAAGTTCCTCTTCTTCCATGGAGCTTACTTGGATTTCCTCATTTCATAATCACCTTTCTTTTCTGCTTCCATTGGAATACTTTATCTACACCATCAACATGTACAAGCATTTTTAGAAAATCTACTGTACATGGGCACTACTAGTTGGCACTAACCAGTTTAGAATTTAATTGTGAACTAATACTTTTGGGAGTGTTATTTTTGACTCCAAAAACTAGAACTCGTGGGGATCAAGAGCCCTTCAGTTAGAGAATGACAATAAAACTGGTCTGTGGCAAGGTCATTCTGACAGTTCTAAGTTGTTTGGGTTGAGGAGAGAGAAAACGAAGGAGGGGGAGCAATTATCAGTCTTCTCAGACTTTTTGATCAAAGTTGCTTCTTGTAGTACAGGAACTGGGGACATGTGTATCCTCTGGGGAATCTGAGGGCATAGTCCTAAGCTATGCATGTCAAGCTCAGACATTTATGTAAAGCCTCTTGCTTTATCTTAAAACTTCATGCAGATTTTATATTTTATGCCATGATACATTTTTGTATCTGTTAAAATTAAGTTTTAAATTACTTATCACTGAGTAAAACCAACTCTCCTGGAATATTTATCATGCCAGTTTTATAAAACATGAATTATTCTCAGGGCCAAGCACAGCACTTGACACATAGTGAACAATTGATAAATATTTGTTGAATGAATGAATGAATGAATGAATCATATTGGGGAGTCTCATATGCCCAGTCCATTGCACTATATTCCCAGGAGGAAGCATGGCTGCATTTGAGTAGCTGGAGGTTAGATCACTATTTCAATGGTCATATCAGGTGTGAACAAAGAATGTTGCCTGCCATTTCAGTAAACAAAAGATGTTGCGGCCATCAAGCTATCAGACATTACGGTGCACCCTGAGGGGATTCAGGATGGAGAAAAACAGGATACTGGCCCTAGATAGTTAGGGTGCATATCAAAGGAATAACTTCATTAAGCCCAGACTCTTGCATCTTCCCATACATAGAAAAGTGCTAAATTCATTAAATTGAGATGTCTGGTTTTTCTTTAATTAGCAGTAATGTTTTGATGTTGGCTTACCTGTTTTTGTTTTTGGTTTCTTTGCAAAAATTCCTATATATCCTGTCTCCTCCCTTACCTCGTTGGAAGAGTCCCTCAGAGCTTTTTGAGAGGCTGTATCCCAGGCTTAAGTCCTCAGTAATACCCCAAATAAAACATAATTTTCAACTTTTAGGTTGTGCATTTTTTTCAGTTGACAGTTTTAGCAACCAATGAAGGGACCCAGAGCAGACTTCTCTCCTTTGCCTGAACTCTATGAGGACCTGGAACCTTGGCATTGGGAAATGGAATATTTCCTGCCATATCAGTAAACAAAGGATGTCACAGTCATCAGAGATTGCAGCCACAGCCTATGGTGAACTGGTGAGCCCTGAGGGAACTCAGGAAGTAAAGAATACCTGTCATCTAGCAACCAAAAGACTTCAGCCACTTCCTACGCTGAGCCCTGAGGAAACTCAGGATATGAAAACAGAGGATACTGGCCCCAGATAGCTGAGGTGCCTATCAAAGGAATGATTTCAGTGAGCTCAGACTCTTGCATCTTCCCATACATAGAAAAGTGCTAAATTCCTTAACCTGGCATATCTGGTTTCCTTTAATTAACAGGAATCTTTTGATGTTCTTGACTATCTGCCCTTTGTTGCAAAACTCCTGTATATACTAGCTCCCCCTTCGCCTCGTCGGAACAGTTCTCTCAGGGTTACTTGAGATGCTGCCTCCCAGCCTTGAAGTCCTAAAAATTCCTGCCGAATAAAACATAACTCTCAACTTTTAGGTTGTGAATATTTTTTAAGTCGACAGTATCCGCAGAGGCCTCTTGTGCCCATCTGCCTTCTCAGAGAGTCCAGACAAATTTGGGCGAGTCTCTTCCGGTTCTTGGATTTTCAGATTATTGGCAGATGATCCTGAATTTTATGTGGTGATGTATAACAGGTACCTGGCTCCCCAGTTGAAAGATACTGCAGGAATCTGGTTGAAAGACACTGGGAGTTGTTCATTTGCGAGACACTGAACAGTCTGGACTGGGAGTCCAGAGAGGCTGGCTTAAATGAGGGGTACCAGAGAGCCAACCTCCAACTAACACTCCAGCTAGATTTATGTATGTACAAAACTTATAAACAAGTACTTACTTAATTGGGTGTTAAAGGAAATCTCCCCATGAAAATAGCCAATATGGGGCTCTTTTATCGCATACACATTAAGTTAGAGAATCTGATGGATGGAACATCTTTTCAGAATTCTGACCTTAAAGAAATAAAAGCCCTTCTGGGGGAACTTGTACTAGGTGGCTACAAAGACCAATTATCATTCACTACACACATTTGATAGGGTTTACTGTTGAGAAAAGCTGTAGAAGTGTAAATTCAAATGGAAACTAATTAAAACCCTTGCCTAAAGAAGCCCCATCAGTCCCAAACAACTTCAAGTAGAGACCTTTGATTAAAGTCACTTTTGTGCTAGTCAGTACTTCTCCAGCTTTATCTCCAGGTTGTCACTGATTTCCCCACCCCTTTCCATTTTAAACAAATAATTGGACACCTGTTTATCTCCTTACCATTCCTAATCACTTCTCCCCTGCTGAGACCTGGTCCTTTAAACTAAGTAGTCTATTCACCTGGAGGAATTGAAGCATTTTTTGATACTGTTACCAAGTCTAACTGCAGCTCTAGCAGGGTCAGGATTCTAATTACCTAGTTGCTATTTGTGGTATTTTCATGAGGCAAAGTGCTACATGCAGTTACATAGAGATCTACTCATTGATAAGGAACTTGACCCCCAGGGGCAGGCATTTAGTTATTGTTTTTGGAATCCTTCCAAGGGAAGCTCTCCTCTGTGGTAGAATGAACTTCTCTCATCTGCAGTCCTGCCACACCTGAGTCCTTGCTTGATCCTTGGTTTGATCTTGCAGCCTGAAGTTCCACCTATCCCTTTTGGTGATGGATAAAGACCTAGACCCTCAACTGGCCAGCAATGCATTGTCTGACCTGGCCCTGCCCCTTTCTGCAGCCACATCTCAAGCCACTCTCCCATGAACCTTGTTCCAGCCATCCTGGCTGGACTTGGTCCTTGTTCTTGATCAGGTCCTACTGCTTTCAGCCTCAGGACAATTCCTTGCAGCCTCTCCGCTTGGAATAAGTCCCCCTACTCTCCTTTTTCATTCACAAACTCCTCAAGGCTTAGCCCCGCTGCGCATCTTCCTCGAAACCTCCAGCCTTTTTATTTATTCTCAAGGTATACTGTCTTTCAAATGCTTGTCACAGTTGATGATATTATATTGTTAGATGATTATTTGATGTGTGTCTTTGCCACTTGATATTAAGCACATGGAAGATAGGGATAATCTTTGGTTTGTTCACTGTTGTATATCCAGGGGTTGAGACTCAATAAATATTTGCTGAATGAATTCATAAAAGTGTTTGCTTTGTGGCATGGTCATTCTGACAGTTCTGTGTTGTTCAGGTTGAGGAGAGAGAAAACGAAAGCGGGGCGGGAGGCAATTACTGGTCCTCTCAGACTTTTTGATGAAAGTTACTTCTTGCAGCAGAGGAACTGGGGACATGTATCCTCTGGAGAATCTGAGGGCATAGCCCTAAGCTATGCATGTCAAGCTTAGACATTTATGTGAAGCCTCGCTTCATCTTAGACTGATGAAATTGCATTGGTGAGAGTGCTAAGGTGCATGTGCACGTGCATGTATGTGTGGTGTGTGTGTGTGTGTCTCCCTCCTCTTCCCTTCTTCTTCCATAAGGTGGAGACCCTTGTACTTTAGACAATAGCTGCCATGTGTATGGCAATGGTGGGTTAGGTGGGTCATTTACAAGGAACTTGGAAGCAAAATGACTTATGGTGTCCTCCCAACGCACAAACCTTAAATCACGTCTCCCTTCTTAATTCCCTTGACGTGAGCTACCTATTCTCACTTCCTGAGATTCCTTATCTCTGGATTTCAAATCTTCTCCCTCTTCCCCAAAGCTCTTCTGCTTTAGCTGCTCACAACTCCTTCTCCCCCCTTTCCATGTGCTGCCCCCATCTTCTTGCTAGTCTGATAGATTCCCTTAGAGAATATCAAGCTCTTAGCCTGTGGCAATTTTCCATCTGATTATAGTGGTTTCCAGTTTTAACATACCCACGTAAGATAGCCCAGGCTCAATTAGATGCCATGGAGGCTTATCACATGTTCCTCTCTTTGGCCTAGAACACAGAACTGGGGGCCAGGTACAGAGTTTCAGATGAGGCCACTGGTCAGAGAGTTCTTCATGTTCCAGAGATCACAACTGCCACAATTTTACATAGGAAGTACACATGACTCATCTTTTGCATAAATATAAGATTTTTCATCAGCAAAATCTACTAGCTCTCCTTTCAAAGATATATCAAGAAACAGACCACTTTTCACCACCTCCACTTGCAGCATTTTGACCTAAGCCACTTCCATCTTTCTCCAGAATTACTGCCATGGTCTCCCTGCTTCTCCCTTAAGTCCCTATTTCAACACTGCATTCTGAGTGATCTTATTGACATTGTAATTCAATCATGCTGCTCCTCTGCTTAATGTCCTCCAATGGAAGGAAATCCTGCCATTTGAAACAGCATGGATGGACTTTGAGCACATATTCCTAGGTGAAATAAGTCAAAGAAAGGCAAATGCTGTATGATCTCACTTATATGTGGAATCTGAATAAAACCAAACTCACAGAGTATAGATTGGTGGTTGCCAGAAATAAGGGATAGAGAGTGGAGAAAATGGGTGAAGGTGGCCAAAAGGTACAAATTTCCAATTGTAACATAACTCCTAGGGACGTGATATACAAAATGTGACTATAGTTAAAAATATTGTATTGTATTTGAAAGTTGCTTAAAAGTTCTCACCTCAAGAAAAAAAAATTGTAACTGTGTGAAGTGATGAATGTTAACTAAACTTACTGTGGTAATCATTTCACAGTATATACATATATCAAACCATTATGTTGTACACCTAAATTCTTTAAATTTCATTTCAGAGAAATGAAATGTATAACCATGTGAACATGTTGGTAGGGGCAGAGGTGTCACTCTCTTAGCTGACAGATTGGGAAAGTGTTGCCGAGAGGCTAAATTCTTAATGTAGAAGCTGGAAGCAGTTAAGGGAGCCTGAGTGGAGACGGCTTGGCTTTGTCACCATCACCACTCCTACCTTCCCCCCACCCAACCATAGTGCATTACAAGGGTTTTATCAATACTAAAAGAAATAAATTTCTGGAAATCACAGCACACTGCCTGTCTTAAAATGAATGCACCAAATATGGCAACTCATCATTTCATCAAAATCATTATCAACACCATTCATCTAATTATCTATATTGCACCGTTTTTTCCATAAGTACAGTGTGAGGACTTATCACAGCATTTGTTGAAACAAATATATTATTGCCTCCTCAGGTCTGCTCAAAGATCACTTCTCAATGACATGACCATCCTACTGCAAAGTACAACCCACTCCTTTCCTGTCCTCTGAACTTCCATCTCCACTCTGATTTTATTTTTTTCCCCCAAATTGCTTTTCACCTTCTAACATGCTATACAATTTACTTATTTTTGTTTATCTATTGCTTAATTTCTACCCCCCTACCCCCACTAGAATGTAAACTAAGCATGGATATCTGCTCTGCCCATTAGCATTCCACTCTCCCTTCAAGTTCCAGTCAAGTCTCAGCCTTTTTTCCTGTCTCTGGTTTGCACTGATTCTGCCTCCCTTGGTTACTCATGGAGTAAATTTTTTATTTCACATCTCAGTGTTTGACAGAATTCCTTTTTGTAATCTTCTATTTCTTATGTGCTTGGAGGTAAAAAATAATTTCACACTGGGCTATAACTCTTAATTTAGTCATAAGTTAATGATGACCTTGAAAAATTACCCAACCAGTCTAGACCTCATTCTCTCCATTTTACAATAAGGGGCTCAATTAGGTGATATTCAAGTTCTCCTCAGATTTTATGTTCTAAGACATGATAAGTAGTTTGACAGCAGGGTCCATGGCCAATAATAATAATGACAGTTCTCATTCACAAGTTCCTGCTTGCTACATTGTTTCCAATCCTCTCAATAATCCTATAAGGGAGGTACTATTATACCCATTTTACAGATTAGGAAACTAATACTCAGAACTGTTAAAAAAAACTTACTTAAGTGACTGTTAGTGAGACAGTCACTAACAGCAGTGACTGATAGGCTGGAACTCTATCTTAAGCCTGTCTAACTTCAAAGGCTGTGTCCATTTCCCACTTCTAAATGGCTTCTTGCCTTATATTTCTTTTATATTACTCTTGACCATGGATGACATACCCGGGTACAATAAATGATCTGAGGTGAAATTTGAATTGTATTTCAAAGCTCAAAAAGAGGAATCTGTTTGCATTTTCTTGTGTGGCTCTGACACCTGCCTGCTGTTTGGGCTGGGGCTTACCCTCAGAAGCTCCTTGATCCTGGCAGTTGGACAGAAGACAGCCCACCTGGTGAAGAAGTTGCTCTCCCACCCACTGATGTATGACTGTGGGCAGGTTACATAAGTTTTATATGCCTCAGTTTACAAATTGTTTTCATTCATTAAATAAGGATAATAACACCTACCTCCTGGGATTTTTAGGAGAAATTTAAATGAAGAATGATTGTAACATCAGCATGTGATGTTTTAAAGATTTTTTTTAAAATTGTGGTAAAATATATATAATATTTACCATCATTTTTTAAATATTTACCATCTTAACCATTTTTAATGTACAGTTCATTGGTATTAAATACATTCATTTTGTTATACAACCACTACCACTCTCCACCTCCAAAACTCTTTTCATCTTGCAAAACTGAAACTCTATATATGGTGGGTTTTTTTTGTTCCAACTTAACCTGGATGCAGAACTCAGCACACCTTCCAATTCTCTCAAAAGAATACACAAACACCAAACATACACTCACATCAATGAGCAACAAAGACCTCCCTGATAATCTGACAGGGTGTTAGGAGGGAGGGTTTTCATCACACACACTGTAGTAAACAATTCCATATTCACATATTCTGAGTCACCTTTCCTGATATGATGCCAATCCTCTGGTTCCCATCCTTCTCATCCCTCCCCCAACTTCAAATCCCTCCTCCATTGATTGTGCAGAATGCAATACCACCAGCTTTCTTTTCCAAATTCATGTTTCCAACTTATTATGGTGCTCAGAAAACAAAGTCCTTGCCAGTTAACATGGCATTTGTTGGGGTTCTAAATAATAAAGATTATTTTCCTTGTACATTATCATCATCACCTACATCATCAAAAACTTCTGTTGTGAAGAAGAGACCAAGATGACGGAGGAGTAGGAAGCAGAGTTCACCTTCTTCCACAGAAACATGGAAAATACAAGTGGAACAATTGTATTTGTACAAGTGGAACGATTCACACAGAACAGCTACTGCGTGCTGACAGAAGACCTCAGACATCCAAAAAGGGAAGAAAACCTCCATGTAACTGGGTAGGAAAAAAAGAAAAGGAAAAAGAACGAATCAGGATGGGACCTGTGCCCCATGGAGGGAGCTGTGAAGGAGGAAATGTTCCCGCACCTTGGGAAGTCTCCTCACTGGTGGGGAGATCAGCCTGGAAGGAGGGGGAGCTTCAAAGTCTAAGAGGAGAGAGCAGCAATCAGTTTGTGGAAGGCAAAAGTAAGAGTAACCTGCACAGAGGGTTGGCACCACCACCCTGAGCTCCCCAACCTGAGACATTCCTCTCTCAGTGTGGGGGGGTGTTGGGGAATGAAGCTCAGGCTCTGAAGGTCAGTCCCAATAAGAGGACTAGGGTTAGGTGTGGAAACAGCCTTAAGAGGTTGGGCAGTGACAACTGAGGGTGTACTAGGAAGAAACTTGGACCCACCAGAGAGGCAAGTCACAGTTATTGGAAGGCACATGGAGAGGGGTGGGACCACCATAAGAACTTCTTTTCCTGCGAGTGTTCCCAGGCAACAAGACACCACCGACAGGAGCTCTGGGGGCAGGTGCAAGTCGCAGTTGCCATCTTGGGCTCCAGAGGTGGGCACTGGCCACCTCTTCCAAACCCATGGGCAGACACCAGGACATGCCCCTGCTGACCCAGAAGGTCAGGGATAGCTTCTGAAACTAGGAAATCTGTCAGTGGGCACTGTGACCTGCCCTGCTCTCCTGAGAGGCATGGATAGCTCCCCCCACTAAGAAATCAGCCCAGAGGAGGGGCTGAAACCACAGCAGAACCACAGGGGCCATATGACTAAGGAAGAAGAGCTGAAATCTCTCCTCATGGCTTCATGAACTATGGAGTTACAACTCTGGTGACAACTTCCTAAATGCAGCACCTGTGAAACATCCAAAAGGACAACAAGTGCTCTGGCAGCTGGGATGGGGCTGGATTTAGCAGCTATGGGCTTTGTGGGCATGTACATGTGGGGGTTGGGCAAGGCCAGAGTCTGAGCTGCTTCCATAGCTCCCACAGTGGGTCCAGGTGTATGACAACTGCAGTCGTGGGACCTGATCTCAGTGGATCTGTGCTAGTGGCCTGGTGAAAACGAAAGTCACCAGGGCCAATTACTGGCACATGCACAGTTAAGGTGGGACTGAGAGCAGTGTCAACAAGAGTGTACCTTTTGAGCCCATACAATGGGTGAAAAGTGACACAACAGAACACATTCACAGGTGAACAGCTCCAAAGGAGGAATAGTCAGTGGCTTCTCTCCCAGTGAGGGTGCTACAATTCCATCTACTTCACACCACAGGTCAGAAACACAGCTAAGAAACAGATATGGGGGCTTCTACTCCAACAATGAGGGAGCAGCCACTGGCCCTGAAGGGCAGTGAGAACCACAGAGCAAAGGGGAGACCCTGCTCAATATCTAGGGCAGGCTCTGGTCTCCACACCAGTCAAAACCCATATCAAGCGGATAATGGCACAAGCCTCTGGACCAACCTCACCCAACAGGGGGCAGACACCAGAAGCAAGAGGAACTATGATATTGCAGCCTGTGGAAAGGAGACCACAAACACAGTAAGTTTCACAAAATGAGATGACAAAGAAACATGTTGCAGACAAAGGAGAAAGATAAAAACTTACAAGAAAACTTCTTCCTTTGAAGAGATGGGCAATCTACTTGAAAAAGAATTCAGAGTATGATATTAAAGATGATCCAAGATCTCGAAAAAAGAATGGAGGCACAAATTGAGAAGATATAAGAAATGTTTAACAAAGACCTAGAAGAACTAAAGAACAAACAAACAGAGATGAACAATACAATCACTGAAATGAAAAATACACTAGAAGGAACCAACAGCAGAATAATTGAGGCAGAAGAATGGGTAAGTGAGCTGGAAGACAGAATGATGGAAATCACTGCTACAGAATAGAACAAAGAAAAAAGAATAAAAAGAAATAAGGACAGTCTCAGAGACACCTGGGACAACATTAAATGCACCAACATTGACATTATAGGGGTCCCAGGAGAGGAAGAGAAAAAGAAAGAGGCTAAGAAAATATTTGAAGAGATTCTAATTGAAAACTTACCTAACATGGGAAAGGGAATAGTCACCAAAGTCCAGGAAGTTCAGAGAGTCCCATATAGGATAAACCCAAGGAAGAACACACCAAGACACACATTAATCAAACTAACAAAAATTAAATATAATGAAAAAATATTGAAAGCAACAAGGGAAAAGCAGCAAATAACATACAAGGGAATTCCCAGAAGGTTATCCACTGATTTTTCAGCAGAAACTCTGCAGGCCAGAAGGAAGTGACACGATAAATTCAAAGTGATGAAAGGGAAAAACCTACAACCAAGGATACTCTACCCAGCAAGGCTCTCATTCAGATTCGAAGGAGAAATCAAAAGCTTTAGAGACAAGCAAAAGCTAAGAGAATTCAGCACCACCAAACCATCTTTACAACAAATGCCAAAGGATCTTCTCTAATCAAAGGGGTTGGGGAGAGAAGCCACAACTAGAAATAAGAAAATCACAAATGGGAAAGCCCACTGGTAAAGGCAAACATACAATAAAATCAGGAAATCATCCACACACAAATGTGATATCAAAACCAGTAACCATGATGAGAAGAGAGAACAAAGGTAGGAAATGGGAATTGCATTTGAAATTAAGAGACTAGCAACTTAAACAACCTTGTACATATATAGACTGCTTTATCAAAACATCATGAGGAAGGGAAGAAAAAAGACCTATGAAAACAAACCCAAAACAATTAATAAAATGGCAATAAGAACATACATATCAGTAATTACCTTAAATGTAAAAGGATTAAATGCTCCAACCAAAAAGCACAGACTGGCTGAATGGGTACAAAAACAAGACCTGTATATATGCCGTCTACAAGAGACCCACTTCAGACCTAGGGAAACATACAGACTGAAAGCAATGGGATGGAAAAAGGTATTCCATGCAAATGGAAATCAAAAGAAAGCTGGAGTAGCAATACTCATATTAGACAAAATAGACTTTAAAATAAAGACTGTTGCAAGAGACAAGGAAGGACACTGCATAATGATCAAGGAATCAATCCAAAAAGAAGATATAACAATTGTAAATATATGTGCACCCAATATAGGAGCACCTCAATATATAAGGCAAATGCTAATAGTCATAAAAGGGGAAATTGACAGTAACACAATAAGAGTGGGGGACTTTAACACCCCACTTACACCAATGGACAGAAAATCCAGACAGATAATTAATGAGAAAACATAAGCCTTAAATGACAAACTAGACCCAATAAACTTAATTGATGTTTATAGGACATTCCATCCAAAAACAACAGATTACACTTTCTTCTCAAATGCACACAGAACATTCTCCAGGATAGATCACATCTTGCATCACAAATCAAGCCTCAGTAAATTTAAGCATCTTTTCTGACCAAAATGCTATGAGATTAGAAATCAATTACAGGGAAAAAAAATCTGTAAAAAACACAAACACATGGAGGCTAAACAATATGTAACTAAATAACCAATGGATCACTGAAGAAGTCGAAGAGGAAATCAAAAAGTACCTGGAGATAAATGACAACGATGATCCAAAACCTATGGAATGCAGCAAAAGCAGTTCTAAGAGGGAAGTTTACAGCAATACAATCTCACCTCAAGAGAGAAGCAAAATCTCAAATAAACAACCTAACCTTACATCTAAAGCAAATAGAGAAGGAAGAACAAACAAAATCAAAAGTTAGTAGAAGGAAAGAAATCATAAAGATCAGAGCAGAAGTAAATGAAATAGAGATGAAGAAAACAATAGCAACAATCAATGAAACTAAAAGCTGGTTCTTTGAGAAGATATACAAAATTGATATACCTTTAGCCAGACTCATGAAGAAAAAAGGGAGAGGACTCAAATCAATAAAATTGGAAATGAAAAGAAGTTAAAACAGACACCACAGAAATACAAAGGATCGTAAGAGACTGCTGTGAAGAACTATATGCCAATAAAATGGACAACCTGGAAGAAATGGAAAAATTCTTTGAAAGGTACAACCTTCCATGATAGAACCATGAAGAAACAGAAATTATGACGAGGCCAATCACTAGTACTGAAATTCAAACTGTAATTAAAAATCTTCCAACGAAATAAAGTCCAGGATGAGATGGCTTCACATGAAAATTCTATCCAACATTTGGAGAAGAGTTAACACCTACCCTTCTGAAACTCCTCAGAAAATTGCAGAGGAAGGAACACTCCCAAGCTCATACTAGGAGGGCACCATCACCCTGATACCAAAACCAGACAAAGATATCACACACAAAAATTATAGACCAATATCATTGATGAACATAGATGTAAAAATCCTCAACAAAATACCAGCAAACAGAATCCAACAACACATTAAAAGGATTATACACCATGATCAAGTGGGATTTATTCCAGGGATGCAAGGATACTTCAATATATACAAATCAATCATTGTGATACACCATATTAACAAATTGAAGAATGAAAATTATATGATCATCTCAATAGATGAAGAAAAAGCTTTTGACAAAATTCAACACCTATTTATGATAAAAAAAACTCTCCAGAAAGTAAGCATAGAGGGAACCTACCTCAACATAATAAAGGCCATATATGACAAACCCACAGCAAACATCATTTTCAATGGTGCAAAACTGAAAGCATTTCCTCAGAGATCAGAAACAAGAGAAGGATGTCCACTCACGCCACTTTTATTCAACACAGTTTTGGAAGTCTTAGCCATGGCAATCAGAGAAGAAAAAAAAATAAACTGTATAGAAATTGGAAAGGAAGAAACTAAAGTGTCACTGTTTGCAGATGACAATACTATACATAAAAAATTCTAAAGATGCTACCAGAAAACTACTACAGCTCATCAATGAATTTGGTAAAGTTGCAGGATACAAAATTAATACAAGAAATATCTCTCATTCTTATACACTAACAACAAAAAATACGAAAGATAAATTAAGGAAACAATCTCATTTACCATTGGAACAAAAAGTATAAAATACCTAGGATTCAACCTAGCTAAGGAGGCAAAAGACCTGTACTCAGAAAACTATAAGATACTAAGGAAATGAATAAAATATGACACAGACAGATGGAGAGATATACCATGTTCTTGGATTGGAAGAATCAACATTGTCAAAATGACTGAACTACCCAAAGAGGTCTACAGATTCAGTGCAATCCCTATCAAATTACCAATAGCAATTTTCACAGAATTAGAACAAAAAATTTTTACAATTTGTATGGAAACACAAAAACCTCCAAATAGCCAAAGAAAACCTGAGGAAAAAAAAAAATCAGAGCCGGAAGAATCAACTCCTTGACTTCAGACCATACTGCAAAGCTACAGTCATCAAAATAGTATGTTACTGACATAAAAACAGAAATAGAAATAAATGGAACAGAATAGAAAGCCCAGAAATAAACCCATGCACCATGATTACCTAATCTATGACAAAGGAGGCAAGAATATACAATGGAGAAAAGGCACTCTCTTCAATAAGTGGTGCTGGGAAAACAGGACAGCTACATGTAAAAGAATGAAATTAGAACACTCCTTAACAGGATACACACAAATAAACTCAAAATGGATTAAAGACCTAAATGTGAGGTCAGACACCATCAAATGGTTAGAGGAAAACATAGGCAGAACACTCTATGACATAAATCACAGCAAGATCTTTTTTGACCCACCTCCTAGAGAAATGGAAATAAAAACAAAAATAAACAAATGGGACCTAATGAAACTTAAAACGTTTGCACAGCAAAGGAAACCATAAACAAGATGAAAAGATAATCCTCAGAATGGGAGAAAATATTTGCAAATGAAGCAACTGACAAAGGATTAATCTCCAAAACATACAAGCAACTCATGCAGCTCAATAACAAAGAAACAAAAAACCCAATCCAAAAAGGGCAGAAGACCTAAAGAGACATTTCTCCAAAGAAGATATACAGATTGCCAACAAACACATGAAAGAATGCTCAACATCATTAATCATTAGAGAAATGCAAATCAAAACTACAATGAGATATCATCTCACACCAGTCAGAATGGCCATCATCAAAAAATCTAGAAACAATAAATGCTGGAGAGGGTGTGGAGAAAAGGGAACCATCTTGCACTGTTGGTGGGCATGTGAACTGATACAGCCACTATGGAGAACAGGATGGATTTTCCTTAAAAAACTACAAATAGAACTACCATATGGCCCAGCAATCCCACTACTGGGCATATACCCTGAGAAAACCATAACTCAAAAAGAGTCATGTACCAAAATGTTCATTGCAGCTCTATTTACAATAGCCAGGGCATGGAAGCAACCTAAGTGTCCATCAACAGATGAATTGATAAAGAAGATGTGGCACATATATACAATGGAATATTACTAAACCATAAAAAGGAATGAATCTGAATTATTTGTAGTGAGGTGGATGGACCTAGAGACTGTCAAACAGAGTGAAGTAAGTCAGAAAGAGAAAAACAAATACCATATGCTAACACATATATATGGAATCTAAAAATAAAAGAAGAAAATAGAAAATGGTCAGAAGAACCTAGGGGCAAGACTGGAATAAAGATGCAGATCTACTAGAGAATGGACTTGAGGATATGGGGAAGGGGAAGGGTAAGCTGGGACAAAGTGAGAGCGTGGCATGGACATATATACACTACCAAACGTAAAGTAGATAGTTGGTGGGAAGAAGCTGCATAGCACAGGAGATCAGCTTGGTGTATTGTGACCACCTGGAGGGGTGGGATTGGGGGGGTGGGAGGGAGGGAGATGCAGGGGGGAAGATATATGGGGACATATGTATATGTATAACTGATTCACTTTGTTATAAAGCAGAAACTAACACACCATTGTAAAGCAATTATACTCTAATGAAGATGTTAAAAAAAAAAAAAAAAAAAACCTCAAAATGGGTGAAAGACCTAAACGTAAGACCAGACACTATAAAACTATTTGAGGAAAACATAGGCAGAACACTCTTTGACATAAATCGCAGGAAGATATTTTTTGATTCACCTCCTAGTGTAAAAAAAATTTAAAAAAATAATAAGCAAATGGGACCTAATGAAACTTAAAACTTTTACACAGCAGAGGAAATCACAAACAAAACGAAAAGACGACCCTCAGAATGGCAGAAAATATTTGCAAATGAAGCAGCTGACAAGGGCTTTATCTCAAAAATATACAAAGAGTTCATGTAGCTCAATATCAAAAAAACAAAACACCCAATCAAAAAATGGGGGGAAGATCTAAATAGACATTTCTCCAAAGAAGACATACAGGTGCCTGAAAAGAACATGAAAAGATCCTCAACATTGCTAATTATTAGAGAAATGTAAATCAAAACTACAATGAGGTATCACCTCACACTGGTGAGAATGGCTATCATCAAGAAATCTACAAACAATAAATGCTGGAGAGGGTGTGGAGAAAAGGGAATCCTCCTCACTGTTGGTGGGAATGTAAATTGGTTCAGCCACTATGGAGAACAGTATGGAGGTTCCTTAAAAATTTAAAAATAGAACTACCATATGACCCAGTAGTCCTACACCTAGGCAGATACCCAGGGAAAACCATAATTCAAAAAGATATGTACACTCCAATGTTCATTGCAGTATTATTTACAATAGCCAGAACTTGGGAACAAGCTTAATGTCCAACAGAGGAATGGACAAAGAAGATGTGGTACATATATACAATGGAATATTACTCAGCCATAAAAAAGAACTAAATAATGCCTTTTGCATCAACATGGATGGACCTAGAGATTGTCTTTTCTCCATTGCATATCATTTCCTCCTTTGTCATAGATTGGGTGACATATATGTGTGGGTTTATCTCTGGGCTTTGTATCCTGTACTATTGATCTATATTTCTGTTTTTGTGCCAGTACAATACTGTCTTGATTACTGTAGCTTTGTAGTATAGTCTGAAGTCAGGGAGTCTGATTCCTCTAGCTCTGTTTTACTCTCTCCAGATTTTTTTGGCTATTTACAGCTTTTCTGTTTCCATGCAAATTGTAAATTTTTTTTTGTTCTAATTCTTTGAAAAATGCCATTGGTAATTTGTAGGGATTGCATTGAATCTGTGGATTACTTGGGGTAGTACAGCCATGTTGACAATATTGATTTTTCCAATACATGGTATATCTCTCCATCTGTTTGCATTATCTTTGATTTCTATCATCAGTGTTTTATAGTTTTGTGAGTACAGGTCTTTTGTCTCCTTAGGTAGGTTTATTCCTAGGTATTTTATTCTTTTTGTTGCAATGGTAATTGGGAGTGTTTCCTTAATTTCTCTTTCTGATCTTTCATCATTAGAGTATAGGAATGCAAGAGATTTCTGTGCATTAACTTTATATCCTGCAACTTTACTAAATTCATTGATTAGCACTAGTCGTTTTCTGGTAGCATCTTTAGGATTTTCTCTCTATATATAGTATTATGTCATCTGTGAACAGTGACTGTTTTACTTCTTCTTTTCCAATTTGTTTTCCTTTTATTTCTTTTTTTTTTTTCTCTGATTGCCATGGCTAGGACTTCCAAAACTATGTTAAATAAAAGTGGAGAGAGTGGACATCCTTGTCTTTTTCCTCATCTTGGAGGAAAGCTTTCAGTTTATCAACATTATGAATGATGTTTGCTGTGGGTTTGTCATATATGGCCTTTTTTATGTTGAGGTAGATTACCTCTATGCCCACTTTCTGGAGAGTTTTTATCATAAATGGGTGTTGAATTTTGTCAAAAGCTTTTTTTTTGCATCTATTGAGATGATCATATGCTTTTTATTCTTAATTTGTTAATATGGTGTATCACACTGATTAATTTGTGTGTATTGAAGAATCCTTGCATCCCTGGGATAAATCCAATTTTATCATGGTGTATGCTCCTTTTAATGTGTTGCTGGATTCTGTTTGCTGTTATTTTTTTGAGGATTTTTGCATCTATATTCTTCAGTGATATTGGTCATAGAATTCGCCTGTGAAGCCCTCTGGTCCTGGACTTTTGTTTACTGAAAAAAATTTTTTTAATTTATTTTATTTATTTTTGGCTGCATTGGGGGTTTTTTTTGCGTGCATGGGCTTTCTCCAATTGTGATGAGTGGGGGTTAATCTTGGTTACAGTGCACGGGCTTCTCATTGTGGTGGCTTCTCTTTGTTGTTGAGCATGGGCTCTGGGTGTGTGGGCTTCAGTAGTTGCAGCATGCAGGTTCACTGCTTGTGGCTCACGGGCCCTAGAGCACAGCCCCCACAGTTGTGCCACATGTGCTTAGTTGCTCCGCGGCATGTGGGATCTTCCCAGACCAGGGCTTGAACCTGTGTCCCCTGCATTGGCAGGCAGATTCTTAACCACTGCACCACCAGGGAAGCCCTACTGGAAGATTTTAATTACAGTTTCAATTTCATTACTTGTGATTGGTATGTTCATGTCTTCTAATTCTTCTTGGTTCATTTTTGGAAGGTTGTACATTTCTAAGAATTTTTCCATTTCTTCCACGTTGTCCATTCTATTGGCATAGTGTTGCTTGTGTAGTCTCTTATGATCCTTTGTATTCCTGCATTGTCAGTTATAATTTCTCCATTTCATTTCAAATTTTATTGATTTGAATTCTATCCTTTTTTCTTGATGAGTCTGGTTAAAGGTTTATCAATTTTTTTTATGTTCTCAAGGAATCAACTTTTAGTTTTATTGATCTTTACTATTGTTTTCTTCATTTCTATTTCATGTATTTCTACTCTGCTCTTTATGATTTCTTTCCTTTTATTAACTTTGGGGGTTTCATTCTTCTTTCTCTAGTTGCTTTAGGTGTAAGGTTAGATTTTTTATTTGAGACTTTTCTGGTTTCTTGAGGTGAAATTGAATTGCTATAAACTTCCCTCTTAGAACTGCTTTTGCTGTGTCCCATAGGTTTTGGGTTTTCATGTTCTCATTGTCATTTGTTTCTATGTACTTTTTGATTTCTTCTGTGATCTCTTAGTTATTTAGTAGCATAATGTTTAGCCTCCATTTGTTTGTGTTTTTTCCAGTTTTTTTCCCTGTAATTGATTTCTAATCTCATAGTGTTGTGGTCAGAAAAGATTCTTGATATGATTTCAATTGTTTTAAATCTACCAAGTCTTGATTTGTGACCCAAGATGTGATATATCCTGGAGAATGTTCCATGTGCACTTGAGAAGAAAGTGTATTCTGCCACTTTCGGGTGGAATGTTCTATAAATATCAATTAAATCTATGTGGTCTATTGTGTCATTTAAAGCTTGTGTTTCTTTGTTTATTTTCTCTCTGGATGATCTGTCTATTGATGTAAGTGGGGTGTTAAAGTCCGCCACTATTATTGTGTTACTGTCGATTTCCCCTTTCATGACTATTAGCATTTGTCTTATATATTGAGGTGCTCCTATGTTGGGTGCATGTATATTTACAATTGTTATATCTTCTTTTTTGATTGATCCCTTGATCATTATGTAGTGTCATTTCTTGTCTCTTGCAACAGTCTTTATTTTAAAGTCTATTTTTTCTGATATGAATATTGCTACTCCATCTTTCTTTTGATTTCCATTTGCATGGAATATCTTTTCCCATCCCCTCGCTTGCTGTCTGTATGTGTCCCTAGGACTGAAATGGGTCTGTTGTAGAGAGCTTATATACGGATCTTGTTTTTGTATCCATTCAGCCAATCTGTGTCTTTTGGTTGGAGCACTTAATCTATTTACATTCAAGATAATTATTGATATGTATGTTCCTATTGCTATTTTCTTAATTGTTTTGTGTTTGTTTATGTGGGTCTCTTTCTTCTCTTGAGAAGAGAAGCTTAGAGAAGAGAAGCCACTTAGAGAAGCTCCTTTAGCATTTGTTGGAAATTTGGTTTGGTGGTGCTGAATTCCCTTAGCTTTTGCTTGTCTGTAAAGCTTTTCATTTCTCTGTTGAATCTGAGTGAGATCCTTGCTGGGTAGAGTAATCTTGGTTGTAGGATTTTCCCTTTCGTCACTTTAAATATATCCTGGCACTCCCTTCTATCTTACAGAGTTTCTGCTTAAAAACCAGCTGATAACCTTATAGGAATTCTCTTTTACATTATTTGTTGCTTTTCCCTTGATGCTTTTAACATTTTTCCTTGAATTTATGTTTTTTAGTTTGATTAATATGTGTCTTAGTGTGTTTCTTCTTGGGTTTATGCTGTATGGGACTCTGTGTTTCCTGGACCTGTATGGCTATTTCCTTTCCCATGTCAGGGAAGTTTTTGACTATAATCTCTTCAAATATTTTCTCAGACCCTATCTTTTTATCTTCCTCTTCTGGGACCCCTATAATTCGAATTTTGGTGAATTTAATTTGTCCCAGAGGTCTCTGAGGGTGTCCTCATTTCTTTTCAGTCTTTTTTCTTTATTCCATTCCATGGCAGTTATTTTCACCATTCTATCCTCCAGTTCACTTATCTGTTCTTCTGCCTCAGTTATTCTGCTATTGATTCCTTCTAGTGTATTTTTCATTTCAGTAATTGTGTTGTTCATCACTGTTTTTTTGTTCTTTAGGTCTTGTATGTCCTTGTTAAACATTTCTTTTATTTTCTCAATCCATGCCTCCATTTCTATTACTACTTGGATCATCTTTACTATTGTTGCTCTGAATACTTTTTCAGTTATGTTGCCTATTTCCTCTTCATTTATTTGCTCTTGTAGGTTTTTACCTTAATCCTTCATCTGTAACATATTTTTTGGTCATCTCATTTTTTTGATAGGTGCAGCTGTGTTCCTGTCTTGCTGATTGTTTGGCCTGAGGCATCCACCACTGGAGTTTGCAGGCAGTTAGTTGGAGGCAGGTCTTGTCGCCGAGATGAGGGCCTCTGGGAGAGCTCACACTGACTAATATTCCTGGTACCTGAAGATCTCTGTTAGTCCAGTGGTTTGGACTTGGTGCTCCAACCACAGGTGCTCAGGTCTCCTCTATGTTAATTATGTCAATGGTTTGTCTCATACATTGTGGGTTTTTCCCTCACTTTGTCATTTGCCAAACTCTCTCATGGAGTTTCCTGGCATACAGTATTTAACAAATATATCTATACCTGTATCTATATCTATGTTTATACTCAAACCAACCATCTCTTCATTTTAGTTTTGTCTTGAGTGTTATTTTTTGAAAGTTTTCACTCCTTTCCAATATATTTGGAATTTATATTCATTTTAAGATGTCAGAAAGAAACACATTTTTTTGATTAGTGCAGAGTTTCACCAGAATATATATTATGGACACTATTTCTGTGGGATGTTACCAGGGTTAGTCAAAAGAAGGATTCTATGATCAAGTAAATTTGGGAAACACAAGGTTTAACCAAAACCATCAGGTTTCTTTGCTGAAAAATTATCAGAGTGGAGCCTATTCATTACAATATTATTTGAAATAGCAAAGCACTAGAAGCAATCCAAATATAAATCAATATCATGCCAGATAAATAAGTTATGATTTTTCTATACAAAGTAATACTATGCAGCTGTAAAGAAAAAAATGAGACTATTTGCTTAATACTAAGGGGAAAGAATATCTGAGTTAAACTGTAAGTGGAAGAAACAAGAATATGGTATGTCATATATGACACTTTGTGTTAAGAAAGGAGACAATTAGAATATGTAGTCAAACCCTTTTTGATAAGCAGAGAGGAATTTTGGAAAGTTCACAAGAAACTGAGAACAAAACAGATGGAGAGATATACCATGTTCTTGGATTGGAAGAATCAATATTGTGAAAATGACTATACTACCCAAAGCAATCTACAGATTCAATACAATCCCTATCAAATTACCAATGGCATTTTTTTTTAAAGAACTAGAACAAAAAGATCTTAAAATTTGTATGGAGACACAAAAGACCCCGAATAGCCAAAGCAGTCTTCAGGGAAACAAACGGAGCTGGAGGAATCAGACTCCCTGACTTCAGACTATACTACAAAGCTACAGTAATCAAGACAATATGGTACTGGCACAAAAAGAGAAGCATAGATCAATGAAATAGGATAGAAAGCCCAGAGATAAACCCACGCACATATGGTCAACTAAACTATGAGAAAGGAGACAAAGATATACAATGGAGAAAAGACAATCTCTTCAATAAGTGGTGCTGGGAAAACTGGACAGCTACATGTAAAAGAATGAAATTAGAACCCTCCCTAACACCATACACAAAATTAAACTCAAAATGGATTAGAGACCTAAGTGTAAGACCAGACACTGTAAAACTCTTAGAGGAAAACATAGGCAGAATACTCTTTGACATAAATCACAGCAAGATCCTTTTTGATCCACCTCCTAGACTAATGGAAATGAAAACCAAAATAAACACATGGGACCTAATGAAACTTAAAAGCTTTTGCACAGAAAAGGAAACTACAAACAAGATGAAAAGACAACCCTCAGAATGGGAGAAAATATTTGAAAATGAATCAATGGACACAGGATTAATCTCCAAAATATATAAACAGCTCATGCAGCTCAATATTAAAAAAAAACAAATAACCCAATCAAGAAATGGGCAGAAGACCTAAATAGACATTTCTCCAAAGAAGACATACAGATGGCCAAGAAGCACATGAAAAGCTGCTCAACATCACTAATTATTAGAGAAATGCAAATCAAAATTACAATGATGTATCACCTCACACCAGTTAGAATGGACATCATCAGAAAATCTAAAAACAAGAAATGCTGGAGAGGGTGTGGGGAAAAGGGAACCCTCTTGCACTGTTGGTGGGAATGTAAAATGATACAGCCACTATGGAGAACAGTATGGAGGTTCCTTTAAAAACTAAAAATAGAATTACCATATGACCCAGCAATCCCACTACTGGGCATATACACTGAGAAAACCATAATTCAAAAAGACACATGCCCCCCTATGTTCATTGCAGCACTGTTTACAATAGCCAGGTCATAGAACAACCTAAATGCCCATTGACAGAGGAATGGATAAATAAGATGTGGTACATATATACAATGGAATATTACTCAGCCATAAAAAGGAATGAAATTGGGTCATTTGTAGAAATGTGGATGGATCTAGAGACTGTCATATAGAGTGAAGTAAGTCAGAAAGAGAAAAACAAATATCAAATATTAACGCATATATGTGGAACCTAGAAAAATGGTACAGATGAACTGGTTTGCAGGGCAGAAATAGAGACACAGATGTAGAGAACAAACATATGGACACCAAGGGGGGAAAGTGGCGGGGTAGGCGTTGTGCTGTGATGAATTGGGAGATTGGGATTGACATATATACATTAATATGTATAAAATGTATAACTAATAAGAACCTGCTGTATAAAAAATAAATTAATTAAAATTTAAAAATTCAAAAGAAACTAAGAACAGTGGTTAGAGGGAGAAATCTTTTTTCTGATTACTTTTGAAACTTACTGGTTTTTAAACCACATGAATATATTATATTAAAAAAGTAAATAAAAAATTTAAAAATGGAAAGCCTCTTAGAGGCTTCAGTACACTAATGTAATTTTGACTCTCTAAGTTGTGGGTAGCTGTGAGTTATGTGGTTACCCATAATGGTTACTTATAAACTCATTCAAGTTACAAAATCCTACAGAATTTGGGGTTCTCACGTTTCCAAAAAAATTATGGAAAAATTGTTTCAGAATTCACATGTTATCTGTAGCATATACTATATATAAAATTTTATATTCTTGGGTTTCTGTGTGTGTGTATGTATGTGTGTGTGTGTGTCTGTGTGTGTGATTTCTATTCTGTTTTTTATTGACCAATTCTATCCTCAGTATTGAGTATTTTCATATCTGAAAGAACAAGCCACTTCTTATATTTCTTTTTTGTTATTTTGCTGATATCAAAATTAATTCTTCTTTTTCAACATTTTCTTGAACTATTTTTATCCATTTATTCTTTCAGATGATTTGCTTTATCAGCCACCTAAACATACTTGTTGGAATAGTTTGAGAAGAACTGATATCTTCATGGAATTACATAAAGACAGAAGGGCGTTTCCACCTTTTTGGCTATTGTGAATAATGCTGCTATGAACATTGGTGTACAAAAAAAAAAATGTATATAGAAGGGAGACTGTTTCCTATATACCCTTAGATAATTTCCAGGTTTTGGATCATGTGAAATGTTTCTCAAGTATTCTGTTATGCCATTCAGTAAAGTCTAAAATAGCATGATTTTTTTGTTTTTCTTCATATAATGCCTATTTCTTAATTTTCTGGGGTTTTCTTTGTTTGTTTCTGTTGTAAAGAAGATGTGTTATTCACTTTATTTTCTCAAGGATTATTATTGATATAAACTATTTTTTTCTTTAATACATATTACCTTTTAAAAATTTTATTTTTGACATTTATTGAGACAAATATATACTTCCCTTTGACCAATTCATTTGATAAAATAAAATAACAATTTACTGATAACTTACTAACGTTATTGTTGGAAGAAGTCATGTTCAAAAAATAAAACATTGTTATTTTAATATAATTTTGAATTCTTTTGTGTGGATCTCTTGTCTATAGTTGGAAATGGAATTGGCCTAAATGTTTGTTTTTGGAGCTTAGTTTGTCAACTTTTTACATTTAGGTCATACCAAATGCATATAATAAATTAGCAAGTTCTCCATATGGTTCTGAACTCATTAAGAGTTTATAAGGTATTTGAAAGAAATTTTCTGCACAAATTTTGATTCCATTGCCTTTTATAATTGTAACTCTTGAACAGTATTTTCATTCTTCGCCTCTCAAGCTGCATTAATGTGATTTACAGTTTTGTAGAAAATTGTTCATTTAATCTTACATTCAATTACACTTTCAGGTCTGGTTGTGTTTTCTCTTTCAGTAAGGTCAGCTATCTCTGGAAATTTAACATGACAGCACAAAGGAATCCCAAATTTGGTAGTCCCATCTTTTTCAAGCTTACACTTTCACCTCCAAATTAGGCGTTGCCATATGTATTGCACATGACTTCCCATGGTGGCTACTGCCTCCTCTTTGTCTCTATCTGTGCAATATCTACCAGAAAGGTAGTGAAATTTATGGCATTTTTATGGCAACCTTCCTAGTTTCTGCATTAATGTAGGCTTCTTCTCCTTCTCCTTCTTTTTTTAAAATTTTATTTACTGTAAATTTTTTGTCTGAGTGTCAGGGTTAAAGACTTGCTTTTGTGCAACCATTTTCCCTTGAAATATCAATGCACTTTTCATTATCAGTTTAACTGCTTTCCATCAACAGCAGTGACAATACTAGGAGTGCTGGGCTATATAAATGTCGTGGGTGTCAGGGAGGAGATTAATCATACAAGCTAGCATAAACAGTCCTGGAACCACTAATATGCTGACACCCTTTTGGCAAGGCCTGGAGCAGGTTGGTAAAGGATCCACACTTGTTTTTTATTTGTGAAATAATCAAGAATGTGGAAAATTGGGGAAGTAAACTACAGGTACTTTTTCTAATATTCTTTTTTCCTTCTTATTCTCCACCAATTAGTTGATTTTTAATTTTCATTATTATTAATGAAACTAAAGGATATGTATAAATGTAAATATTTCAGCTAAGATGACGGGATATGACATACAAAAGACAAAATGCTATAAATAAAGACAGTCTTCTGTTACAATTGGTACTAATTAAGAATTATATTAGAGGACCTCCCTGGTGGTGCAGTGGTTAAAAATCCACCTGCCAGATGTAGAGAATGGACTTCAGGACACAAGGAGGGGGAAGGGTAAGCTGGGACGAAGTGAGAGAGTGGCAGTGACATATATACACTATGAAATGTAAAATAGATAACTAGTGGGAAGCAGCTGCATAGCACAGGGAGATCAGCTCAGTGCTTTGTGACCACCTATAGGGGTGGGATAGGGAAGATGGGAGGGAGAAGCAAGAGGGAAAGGATATGGGGATATATGTATATGTATAGCTGATTCACTTTGCTATACAGCAGAAACTAACACAACATTGTAAAGCAATTATACTCCAATAAAGATGTTTAAAAAAAAAAAGAATCTGCCTGCCAATGCAGGGGACTAGGGCTTGGAGCCCTAGTCTTGGAAGATCCCACATGCCACAGAGCAACTAAGCCCATGTGCCACAACTACTGAGCCTGCATGCCAAAATTACTGAAGCCCATGCACCTAGAGCCCATGCTCTGCAAGAAGAGAAGCTACCACAATGAGAAGCCCGTGCACTGCAGCGAAGAGTAGCCCCCAGTCGCCACAACTAGAGAAAGCCCGAGGGCAACAACGAAGACCCAATGCAGCCAAAAATAAATAAAATGAATAAATTTATAAAAAATAAAAGAATTATATTAGAGTTAATATATCCACGTTCATGTACACTTTCACAAAATCTCCAGGTAATTATAGTCATGAGTGATGCTGTTTTCTGACATAGTTTCCTTTCCCAGGACTATTGGTAATATTTGTAATTCAGATAAGCACATCTTACTTCATGCTAAAACTTTACCACAAAGTTATGTACAAAGAAGTTTAATTAACAGAAAATCACATATGACCAATATTAATAAATGATTCAGGGAAGCTGAAATTCCCCAGGCTGCCTAAATCTCATTCTTTGGGATGTATTTCTCATTTTTCATCCTTATTATAGACTTTTTCTTGGCCATATTGGTGAGCCCTCTGATAAAGAAATATTGACTCATTCATCTTCCTTGTCCTCAGGGGTATTACCCCATAACCTTCCAGGGCCACGGCAACTTGACACCCTGGATAGCATCCTCAAGAGTGGGCTTGGATCCAAATAATTTTGATAGCTACTGAATTTGCATTTTTCAAAGCCAAATATTTCTTCTTTATACTTTAATTTTTCTTTTACTGTGCTTTTTTTCTCCATCGGGAAGAGTTACTTTTGGTTACCCGTGAAATTTTTCTTCCTCACCAGTCAATCACTCTACCATTACAGGACTTCCTAGGTAGTGTCACAGTTTCACAAGAGCAGTCACAGCTGCCAAGTTGCTAAAATTATGGCAGGACTCAATCACAAACTATGACAATACTATATTAATAATGAACTCAAGTCTCCAGTTTCATGAATAATTTTAGAATAACATTCCATAACTGCAGATTGTAGACATAAACAGTGGATGACAGAAGAAATTGAACCTGTCCCTGCAGGGATCTAGGGATGTAGCTAGAAGCAGCCTGCTTATGAAGTTTGCTGTTTTATCTTACTAGTCAGCTAAGGGAAATCACTAATCAATTTTCAAAGAAGGAGATTAGTTAAAAAAACTATTATTTACATATGCATACACACATATATGTTCACATCAAATTGTACAAACATGTATAATGACATAAGAAATTCTTTATGATATGGTAAATGGCGGATTATAAAATGTAAATACAAATGATTCAAACTATGAAAAAAATTCAACCCTGTTCCAATAAGAGAAACTTATTGGAAACTTATTTAACTTTAGTGGGTAAAAATCTAAAATCTTGACAATACAGTCTGTTGACGAGGCTGTGGAGAAACAGAGACTTTCACACATTTCTGGTGGGAATGTAAATTAGTATGGAAGGCCAATATAAAAATTTGACCCAGCAATTCCATTTTGGGGATTTTTATGCTCCACATAGCCTTACATTATAAATGTAAAGGTTATTCATGACAGCAATCCAATAGCAAAAGGCTGGAGACAATCCCAAGTCCACTAAAAGTGACTGGTTAAATAATATTGTACATTTATAACATGGAGTACTGTGTAGCTGAAAAAAAGAATAGAGAAGCTTTTCATGAACTGATATGAAAAGATCTCTAAGACGTATTAAGTTAAATAAAAAACAGAACAATGTGCATAATAAGCTACATTTTGTGTTACAAAAAGGGAAACAATCTATATTTGTGTTGACCTGTAGGTACACAAGACACTTCAAAAGAAACTAAGAACAATATTTCCCTGGATGGAAATTCATCAAAATGTTAGAGCCTTTGTAAATGATGGGAATATGGGTGATTAAAGAAATTATAAGAACTTTCATTATACCCCATAATTTATTTATATTTTTAAATGCAAAATGAAGTTTTAAATGATTTTCCAGGAAGATGAACCAAGTCTATCTGTAGCATTTTGTAGCCCAGATGTACGTGCTTATGAATAATAGCAGCAAGGGATGAGTGCTGTGGAGAGTCTATGGGCTTGTTCTCTGGTTAACATTTGTCACATCCTTCCAGGGACAATAATTTGTCCTAACCCCCATTAGACCAATTGGAAAAATTCCAAATGGGCTGACACATAGGAGTTAGCAAGGCAAAATGCAAATAAACGTGAGAATGAAACGGGGCCCATCCATACTTCGGCTAATTCAGAGATGAGTACTTATGAATGTCACCCCAGGCACAGCCCACACTTCAGAAGATAATTTCTTATGGAGGAAATTTGGGGTTATCCCAATGGAAGCAGTATCTTGAGAGCTTGCAAAAGCAAAAACCTTTGGATAGCATTTAATTTTAAGTTAAATAAAAATGAAACATAAATTCCAGACAAAGTGCATAAGTCAAACTACTTGGCATTACGAGTAATTTTAAAGCAAACACTCATGCTACTACCATTGTGCTGGAGAAATATAATGCCATATCCTCAGAAGCAACTCCAAGTGTCCCTTCTTGATCACATCCCTTTCTCTCCCTTGAAAGATAATCACAGTCTTCACTTTCATGGTAACTACTTCTTTGCTTGCAGTTGTAGTATTACCACCTTTCATTTTGCTTGTTTTAAAACCTTATTTACAAGAGCCATTTATGCTGCATGGAGCTACATTTTGTTCATTCTGCCAACTACATAATATTCCACGGCATGCTTGTACCACAGTTAAAATATCCATCTAACTGAAGACGGACATTTGGAATATCTCCAGTTTAGGGCTTTAAGAATGATGCTGATATAAACAATATCTAGATGTATGTGGGTTCATAGCATGAGTTTTTCTAGGGTAATTAATTACCCCTGAGTGAAATTGCAGGGTTATGGGGTATGAATAGTTTCTTCTTTTCTAGATACTACAAAATGTTTTCCAATGTGGTTTTATCAATGTATACTTTTAGCAGTCTACTAAGGTTCTTCACCAAAAGTTCTAAATGCTTAGTTTAGTCAGACTTCTGAACATTTGCTAGTCTAATAGGTAGATAGTAAGATCTCATTATGGTTTTAATTTTCATTTCACTGTTGATGAATGAAGTTGTGTGCCTCCTTATATATTAATTGGCCATTTAATATATAAGGATATCTTTTGCCTGTCCTTTTATTGGATTGCGTTTCTTTAAAAGTGTTTACTTTAATACATGTATTAATAAGAATCTAAATGATAAGTGATCAGGGTTAGAGGTTAACCATGTAGCCAGAAGGCAAATGCCAGACTTTCAAAGATTTTCAAAAGACCCAGATTTTCACAAAACCTTTTAGCGTAATTATCTGGCATAAATTATTCATCAGATGAATTGGGCCTAAGCATTTGCCCATCTCACTCCCTGCTGCCAGTTTTCTGCCCATGTACCCAGATCAATGAATGACGCTAACAACAGTAGGTAACATTCACTAGATTCTTTCCAATGTGCATGGCACTGAGCTAAGCAAGTACCTTATTTACTTCTCTCAACACCTCTATATGGACTGTACTATTAGGCTTAGGAGCTTGAATAACTTGACTATTACGACTCAACTAGAGAGAGATGTAGCTGGGAGTTGATCACTCATTTAACTCTCAAGCCTATGCTCTTACCCTGTCTCAAAATAAAATTTCATTATGGTTTCAAATTTGGAATTACTGTGTACTGTGGAAATGGCAATCATTAGTTCTAATAAAAGAGAATATAATAAAGTACTTAGTTTAGAACTGATGGAATTTAAATTCCCTAAAAAATATATCATGATGCATTATGACAGATACTGACAAAAATAAAATAGGTTTGCATAAAGCTTACACTTATGTTTGTATCACAGACAATATGTGAATGGCAAATGTGGATGCTTTCAACTTACCACTGCATCTATAAACATTTTATACATCTTGAATAGATAAAATCAGGAGCTCTTATTCCAGGCCCATTTGTTTTTAGGTTAAAATCATGAAATAAACAATAATGGCAAACCTAACCATGCATCCAGTAGCAGTTACCCAAAATTCTTTAAAGGTAACTTGAAAGGACAGTCCAAAACATTGAGTCTCAAAGGGACTTTCTAATCATTAGTAAGCATAAAACAGAAAAATGTTTAAAAGTAAAACACTATTGTTTCTTGCATGAGATCCCAGAGATCTGTGAGAAAATAAACCTTTATTTCCAAGTTAAAATTTGAATTTGTTGGAAGATAAAAGAACTGTGCTTATTTGAAGCAAAAAGTTTCAGAAAGGTGATCAGACTTTGAAAAGCTCACAAGAACTAAGAACTGAGCTAAGGTCCATGAAGTTGACGGCAGTTTCTGAAGCAGTTTATATAATGAACTTTAATTCAGAGGGGTTTTTTTTCCCCCTTTTGAGGGAAGCTTCTGGCTTGAACATGTTCATGGGTCCCGTACAGCTTGTAAAGCTATGTTCTTTCTCCCACTGTGACTCTGCTCAGGCTTGTAGTTTCACTTGAAAGAAAAATGTTCAACATCTCCTAGGCTAAGCATTAATCCTCCCACTGCCTGATCAATTAAATCCCGCTGTCTGTGTCTGGAAGGCAAAGTCTGAACTTTATGTATTGCTTTCTGACAGGCTACATTTCCATGCTCCATGGAACAGATGCAGTAGTGTAACTCTGTGTGCAACAGGATTTTGGACCCTCAAATCTAGAGGGCCAACAGGTACAGTGTCTCATTTTACCATTTAATAAGTTCAAAGGTCTATAATGATTATATTATACTATCTAATGAATTTAGTTCAATAACAGTATCTTATCTTTCGTATGGCATTTAATAGCTTACAAGGCGAGAATACATTATCTTGTTTGCTCTTCAAAACAGTTTTTTATGTGAGGCAGTGCTTTATCATATTCCATTTAACAACGAGGAGAGACTGTGCTCTTGCCCAGGGTCACAAAGCTAGAAACTGGCAATCTTGTAATTAACACCCAGATCTTCTGATTCTAATACAAGTGGTCTTTCTTTTACAATTCACTTAATAAACCCAAGATTGGAAAATTATAGAGGACTTTCAAAAGGAGCCATATTATCAATGTGCTTTGAATCCAGAAAACTGATGATAATATAAATGTCAAATTGCTGCTCACTTGAATAGAACAAAACAAAGAATAAGGCATTTTAATGTTGCCTCTAAGATAAGAAATTTTGGAAAATGTGCCAAGATAGCTTTAAAAAGCCCTAAATGTGATCGGTCAGGCCGCTGGAAGAGAAACAGTCTTGTCCTGTGGGGGACCTGTTACTCATAAGGTCTCAATGTTCTGGCCTTGCCTTCCCATGCATTTCACATGTATAGGTATTTTTCCAGCTGCAAAATCCTAGAAGGTAGGTGTTTTGGTTTAGTTTTCCCCAGAGACACATCCTGAGATAAAGATTCAGGTGCAAATGACTTATTTGGAAGGAGAAAGAAACACTAGTAGGGAGTGGGGCTAACAAAGCGTGTGTCATTGAGCCAGCTGCTACCAGGGTGACTGGAGCTTAATCCCAAGAGGAAACCCTGAACACAGTAAAACACACACCTCAGAGACCTCCCACCTGAAGGGGGAGGGAGCTGGGGTGTTCATATGCCAACTCCCATCAGTTTGTGTGTGTTTTTTTTTTGGTTGAGTTGGGTCATTGTTGCTGTGTGCAGGCTCTCTCTAGTTGCGGTGAGCGGGGGCTACTCTTCATTGCAGTGTGCGGGCTTCTCATTGCGGTGGCATCACTTGCGGAGCACAGGCTCTAGGCGTGTGGGTTTCAATAGCTGTGGCTCGCAGGCTTTAGAGCACGAGCTCAGTAGTTGTGGTGCACTGGCTTAGGTTGCTCCGTGGTATGTGGGACCTTCCCAGACCAGGGCTTGAACCCCTGTCCCCTGCATTGGCAGGCGGATTCTTAACCACTGCACCACCAGAGAAGTTCCCCCATCAGTTGTTTTTGAGAGCTGCTGGGAGTGTGGAGGGAAAGATAATTCCCTTACCCTCTGGCATGCTGTGCAAGAGGGCAAAATGGCACTCTATAGGGTAGGAAAAAGTTCCCAGGCAAAGAAATGCAGACACTGGCAGGGCAAAGTCACTGGTAAGAGGGACACGGTAGTGTGCCCAAATGGTATGCTATATCAGGATCCAGGTCTTATATTTTAAAACTTTTCATTCAAAATCCAGAATAGTATTTGGGACATAACAGTCTCCTGAAAATTATGGACACATCAACCTGACACAGAGTGGTTGTGAGAAATGTTTACAAATTAAAACCTAACATACAAATTAAATCCTAACCACCAGAAGAACAAAAGAAAGAAGGAACAAGAAAGGGCAAAGAAGGCACTGAAATTCATCTCTACTCACACTTTCTCATAAATCTTGTTGGGATGCTCCGGCCAATCGATCATGCACACCACTCGGTTGGGCATGGTCTCCGTGGTTGAGTAGTAGCCCTGGGGGAAGGCCAGGAGGAGAGCCAGGACCCAGATGACGCAGATGACCACCTTGGTGGCTGTGGCCGACAGTCGGGGCTGGAGGGGGTGGATGATGGCCATGTACCTGGAACAGAGAAGAAAGGACAAAAATTCCAATTTGGTCACCAAAATCTGCATTAGTGATTATGTATTGTTCCTGCCCAGTGAAAAATTCTCCAGAAGCCCTTTGAGTCCTGGTGATTTTTACAATTATTTTCTTTTTCATATTCTATCCTTAAGTTTTATGACTTTTATGACATAAATGCTAAACTCAGCCATATATTTTTAATATTTTAGAACCCATCTAGCAACATTTCAGGAGAGAAATTTTCATCCTTGTCCTTATGCTAGGGACATGATGCCTAAGTATATGTCAGTGGTTTACAGTGAAATAAGAAAAATAAGAACAACTTTGTGAATTTAGCCAATGTAAAGCCTATTTTTACCTTTTTTGGATTAAGGAATAATGGTGATAGAAATAGTAGTTTTTAAAGTCCTGGTGTGGCAATTTTAAAGGCTAGCAATCCTGTACAGGTCCATACAATTTGAAGGGAAGTGAATGTGTACAAATGAGAAAGCAGTGGCCTAAAGCTAACAAAAAACCAATAGCTCCTGGAGAAATCTTCACCAATTCTTTGAACATCTAAAAGTCAGTGTATGGCTAACAAAGTATGCTTCATGAAGAGAAAGAGACTCTCCACCTCCTGAGACAGATACACTTGAGCATATCAAAGCCCAGGGTAGATGAAACCTCTCTGCAGGAAGAGGGAAGCAAAGTGAATGATGACTTTAGGTCTGGAGCCATTTCTCCATCTCTTACTTGGGATCAAGCACTGAGTGGTGTCATCTGAATGAGTGTCCACGTCTGAATTTGTGTATAGACTTTGAGATTTTAGAATTAACAAATGTTCCAATCAGCATTTCATATCAGTTATAGTCACATCAATTCTGCCTCCTGCATTGAAAAAATCACTTACCTTTTAAAGGAATAGGTTTAGCCCAGTCCCCTAACACCCCTGCCCCGAGCTTTTGAGGTGTGTGGTGGACAGGAACGAAGCAGCTTGGGATGGAACAGAGCTCACGCCCCTTCTAGGGTACTGCTCCCTTCCCCCATGTTGTGAGGACCCCTCCTGCCTGGAATCTTGTTCTCCAGTGGATGCTGGACTCAAAGTGGCTGAAGTCAAGTACTCCTACCTCACTGGCCTGGTTACAGGGTCCTCACTTGGGGAAGGGGAGCCATGTCAACCTCTTTTCCCATCCCTTTGTTACTATTTTGCACTCTTAACACCTGCCAATAAATATTGTCTACACTGAAAACAATTATTTTTTGCAGAGTTCATGGATCCATCCCTTAAAATATGCATTTTTTTTTCACAGTAGGAATTATGTCTTATACCGCCTTTTGGGTTTAAGTATCTGACAAAGTCTCCGAATCATGCATTTGATTCTCTGACAGGCAGGTGTTTCTGGCTTCCATGGGACTGAATAGTCAATGGAGACTTCAGAAATGAGCAGACAAATAGAACAGCTGTCAGCTGGCTCCAAATAATTCCACATAATTCTTTTCTACAGTCTTTGGACTCTAGGATCTCTAGGCTGGAACTGGGGCCAGGCTTACAAGGAAAGCAATTTCATTCAGTATGTGCACTACAAATTCACACTGTGCACCTGCCGCACGCAGAGCACTGTGTTTCCTTGTGAACTCCGAGCTTCTAATTTCTCCAAGGAGAAAACGCATATAAATAAACAGCCACAAAACATGACAGTAGGATATGTGACCTCAAGTGGTAATCTGATAAATACCTCAGAGCCTTAGGGAGGCTGCAGATTCGGAATGGCAGGTGGATTATTGAAGAGGCTTAAAGGGGTGTGCTTGGCTGGATTTGGGGTGAGCCTGCTGAGCATCTGGCTTGAAGGGCAAGAAGCATTCAGAGACTTCCTCCCTTCTCCATGTTATGATTAGTTAGATCTTCCCTGTCTGAGAAGCGTGATGGCTCAGTTTTCATGAAGGCTTCCCTGATTGTCCTTTTATAGAATACCTTTTAGAATAACTTTTCCTAGATTTTCTTGCTAGGGACTTAGGCTTTCCTTCTCTGGTCTGTAAGAGCGATGGCACAGACAGTGTTCAGTATATGAAAGAATATTAGGATGCCTCAGGTCAGCTTTTACACATGTAATCAGAACTGATGATAGCTCCCCGGAAGGAAATCCCCAGTATCTTTTCCTTCTCCCTCTTTTGGAAAGTGGTTAGGTAGTCTTTTTTAAAATTTATTTTATTCAAGTATTGTTGATTTATAATATAGTGTTAGTTTCTACTGTACACCAAAGTGGTTTATATATATATATATATATGTACATTCTAAGGGTTGATAGTAATTTTTTTCCTTGTGATGAGAGCTCTTAGGATTTATTCTCTTAACAACTTTCATATATAACATACAGCAGTGTCAATTATATTTATCATGTTGTATATTACATCCTTAGTACTTTTTTATCTTATAATGAAAATTTGTACCTTTTGGCTACTTTTACCCAATTCCCACTCCCCCAACCCCCACCTCTGAAAACCACAAATCTGATCTTCTTTTTCTATGAGTTTGTTTGTTTTTGAAGTATAACACTATGTTAGTTCCTGGTATACAGCATAGTGATTGGATATTTCTATGCAGTTCAAAATGATCACCATAAGAAGTCTGGTTGTGATCTGTCACCATAAAAAGATATTACATAATTATGGACTTCCCACACTGTACATTTCATACCCATGTCTCTACTCTTATTTGAATATTTTAGTCATGACATATCAGCAAGTCACTGTGCCCCTCCTTTGTCAAACACACAAAAGTGTCAGCATGACTCTGAAAATGTTATCACCTATTTGGGAAATATAATTATGCTTTAACAAAAGGACACTAAGTGTAGGTAGTCTTGAAGTCAGGAGAGAGCGGAATTAGGAATAGACTTGCAAAAGATATTGTGGTGGAGGTGAGTAGTAATCTATAAATCTCTGGGCAAATTTCCCTGGTTGATTTGGTGGCTATAAAGTCTGTTACTCAACTACCATCTACAGAGCATTGAAAGGGCAAAGACAGGGATTTCCCTGGTGGCACAGTGGTTAAGAATCTGCCTGCCAATGCAGGGGACACGGGTTTGAGCCTTGGTTCGGGAAGATGCCACATGCCACGGGGCAACTAAACCTGTGCATCACAACTACTGAGCTTGTGCTGTAGAGCCCGTGAACCACAAATACTGAGCCCACACGCCACAACTACTGAAGCCCGCGTGCCTAGAGCCCGTGCTCCGCAACAAGAGAAGCCACTGTAATAAGCCCACGCACCCCAACGAAGAGTAGCCTCTGCCTGCCGCAACTAGAGAATGCCCGCACGCAACAAGGAAGACCCAACGCAGCCAAAAATAAATAAATAAATTTATATATAAGAAAGAAAGGGCAGGGCTTCCCTGGTGGCGCAGTGGTTGAGAGTCCGCCTGTCGATGCAGGGGACACGGGTCCGTGCCCTGGTCCGGGAAGATCCCACATGCCGCGGAGCAGCTGGGCCCGTGAGCCATGGCCGCTGAGCCTGCGCGTCCGGAGCCTGTGCTCCGCGGCGGGAGAGGCCACAACAGTGAGAGGCCCGCGTACCGCAAAAAAAAGAAAGAAAGAAAGAAAGAAAGAAGGCAAAGACAACTCTCAACCTGCAGTGAATCAAGCATTGTCTGGCTACTTCCAACGGAGGTCCAGTGTACTGCAGACCTGATGACCTTCTATACTTGGGGTGGTATCCTGAAAAGAATCCTGAGAAGTCTTGATTTCCCTCTTGGTTCTGCCTCTTTCCTGCTGCCTGACAGCAATGAAACCTTTGTTTCCTCTTTAGTCATGGGGTTGTTGTGGCAATCCTAGAATCAGAGCCAGTGGATGTGGATTTGTGCAATCACTATTGTCTTCTTTCCAATTTGCTGAAGGGCTGGACCTGGTTGGTCATGACTAGAGTCTCTTTTGAGTGTTTGTATTAAAATTGTAAAATTGCTTACTGAAGCATTTCCCAGAGACAAGATCTTTCCCCTACAAAGCTGGACATGCAGCCGTGAAGATGCCTGTCTCAGCTTCAGCACCTCCCAGGCTCCTGCTTTCACTGTGTCTGTGCATTCTCAGACTTCACAGGAGCTTAGAGAGGATGCACAAGGGAGAATGTGGTGATTACACTGTCTCTTTTGGATATTATTTCAAATGCAAATTTTTAATTTACTTTTAACTCAGAATAAATGTTCAGACTTTAATAAATTTAACCTAACAGTCATCCTCATGGCCGAATTGGTGATACATGGCTCAGAATCTAATGTGACTGGGGCTTAAGGGGGATCGCATAAGCATATCAGTGCTGTAGCTCCAAATGGGTGGCAGAAAGCCATATTTTATTTTTATTGCAAAAATTGTAATTTGGAAGCCCATTTCAGTTAACTCTGCCATTTCCTGAGTGTAGGCGCTATTTCAGTGACAGATAAAAGTATTGTACACATAAAGCCAGAGAGACTAAAAAAGATTGACTTTAAAAATGTATATATTTTCATTTGTATGAAATAGAGCCATTTATAAATCTCCTTCCTCCCTTTTTTTCTTTCTTCTTTCTCTCTCTTGCAATTCTCACTTCTGGGGTTTGTGTAATGCACTTCTTTCTTATTTACCCTAAATCTAGTACCACTTGGATGACTTGTCTGCAGAAGGTTACATATTTCCTTTCTTACTGTCCATTTGTATTTTGGATTCCATTAACATACATTTATATATTTATTTGTAACCACCCTGAACAATTCTTGCTTATTCGCTTGTAAGTTATCACAGAGTAAGTGCTGCAAGCCCCTGGAAATTACATTCAATAAATATTTATTGACTACATTGCGCTCATGGGACTAGAAGGCAGTCAATGAAATGTCTTTCTAGTTTATGCATTAATCATCAGGCTACCAGAGAGACTGTCTGGAGGCTGTGTGGGATGTAGATTATGTTCTCCACTTCAGGTTGTTTCAGTCCCGTGGTGGGCCATGAGCTCTGATTTGAATTGTATGTGGCCTCTCTGATGAAAACTTGAGGTGCTGTCTTCCTCTTGCATAATTTTGCTTTATAAAATGAACTCTCCATATAGTGCTTTAAGTCTGGCAAAATATAAGCCTGCACATTTTTAAAAACACAGAATGAAACAATCCTATTGTGAGAAAGAATTCCAATCTTCTGACAAGCTGCAGTATTCTCATAACTTTCACCTATACCAGCCCTAAGTCATTTGGCAAACAGAATGTCTTTCCTCTACTAGGATATCTGTCTCACCACATCCTTCTTGTACATTTCCCTTCCAATTCCAGTCCTTGCTCTCCCTTATCCACATTCACTTCTTCCTGTGATGGTACAAGTTTCCTTTGAGGGACTGCATCTCCCTGGGTTCAAATGACCAGGAGGGGTGACAGCTAAGAGCATGGCTATCTCTTCTCTCTTTATCCTCCACAGATTCTTTGAGGATGGTAGTTGCTGTGACTTATTCATGCTGGTATCCTTGGCTTCCTCAGTGCCTAGGATATAGTAAATACTCAATGAAAGCTTAATTTAATAAATGAATATACAAATTTCTTGGCACATGGCAGGGGCTCTGTAAATGGTTGTTGAATAAAAATACATGCAGCAGGAGAAGTACATGCATATTATACCTTTGTTTCTCCCAGTCTGAATATATGTGAGAATAATTATTGCTCAGTGTTTTCTGTTGTACAGACATCCAGGATCATCCTGCAGGAGTGATCTCACTGGACCCAGGTCTTCAGAATTTCCTAGATCTTGACATTAAGCCCTTAAATTCTCAATAATTATTTGTCAAATAAATTCTGCATTGACCAGCATGTTGGGAACTGTACAAAACAAAACTCAGTCTTTCTACATGGCATCACCCTTTGGCTCTTCCTCTGAACAAGAGGTCACTTCATCCTTTCTCCTACTCCCCTCCCTTCCATTATAAGGAGCACATAGTCCTTCTACCTGAGGTCACTAACATTTCATCAGTTGGGGTTTTCTTCCAGGACATTTCCTTAATGTCCTGGAAAATTCAGGGAACTTATTTAGCCAGATCATTTGACCAGCAACTTTATCTACTCAACTAAGACAAATCTCACAACTTATAACCAAAGAGGTCTTTGAGCAGCCAATAGAGATGACACAGAGTCATCTACTAAATCATTGTGGTAATGGCAGAGCCTCTCACGTTCTCACTGCTGTTATGTACAACTCTAAATAGCATGAATTTTTTGCCTCCAAGCCCAAGTAGATTCATAACACTGTTGGTGGACTCATTTCAAAAAGTACCAAATAACAACAAGATTTCAGTAAACAAGACCATAAGAAATGGGTACAAAGACAGATGAAACCAAGAGCCTGTGACAATTTAGAGTGAATTGAAGGAGGGGATGTGGCTGACTGTTGTCCAAGTTGTCCTATTCAGGTGGACCCATGTGGTCAAATATGATTCAGATGTAGAGTCTCCAGCCAGGGTTACCATAAAAGTTACATGACTAAAGACTGAAATGGACTATGGGTAAAATGCAGTAAAGGTCTAAACCAAATATAATATCCTGAGTGTTTTGAGGAACAGCCAAGATGACAGAGTAGGAAGACCCTGAGCTCAACTCCTCCCATGGACACACCAAAATTAGTGAGAATGACATGAAGATGAACCAAAAAGATTTTCCACATCTAAATATATAAAGAAGGAACCACAAGGAGACAGGTGGGATGGGGGGCAAAGACATGGTATAGTCAAGATCCACAATCCTGGCGAGCTGACCAACAAATAGGAGGATAATCACAATTGAAGAGGTTCTTCCCAAGGAGTGAGGGGTCCAAGCCCCACAGAGGGCTCCCAATCCCAGAGGTCCTTTACTTGGAAGGTGAGTCCCCAAACATCGGGGTTTGAAGGCTAACCAAGTTTGCATATGGGAGAGCTGGAGGCCTTTGGGAAACAGACTCTGGGCTTGAAGGGTACATGCAAAATTTCACACTCTCTGAGACCCACTGCAGAAGCAGTAATTTGAAAGGAGACCAGGTCAGACCCACTTGTTGATCTTAGAGAGCCCCTCAGAGAGGCAAGAGGGAACTGGGACTCCCACTGGAGACATAGACAATCAAGGCAGCCATTTTTTTAAAAATGGGCAAAGATATTTATTCCATATTAAAAACAAACAAAAGGAACGGCAAACAAGTTAAAACCACACACCACCTGATGTCAGTAGGGATGCTGGTATTTTAATCTACCAATCTGTTTGTAATGAAGGCTTTTAAGCAATCCCACTTTCTATAATGGAAGCTTTCAAAGGAGCTGGGGTAGCTGGTATGGGTAGGTTAACATTTAATAGGCTCTGGATCATTCACATCCAGATATCAATCTCTGTGGGGTTTTTTTTAAATTTTTATTTTACTCTATTGGAGCATAGTTGATTAACAATGTTTTGTTAGTTTCAGGTGTATAGCAAAGTGATTCAGTTATACATATGCATGTGTCTATTCTTTTTTAAAATTCTTTTCCCATTTACATTATTACAGAGCATTAAGCAGAGTTCCCTGTGCTATACAGTAGGTACTTGTTGGTTATCCATTTTAAATACAAGAGTAGTATGTACATGTTAATCCCAAACTCCCAATCTATCCCTCCCACCCACCCTTCACCTCTGGTAACCATAAGTTCCTTCTCTGTTTCTGTTTTGTAAATAAGTTCATTTGTATCATTTTTTAAAGATTCTGCATATAAGCGATATCATATGGTATTTGTCTTTCCCTGTCTGACTTCACTTACTATGATAATCTCCAGGTCCATCCATGTTGCTGCAAATCACATTATTTCATTCTTTGTAATGACTAAATAATATTCCATTTCATATATACTACATCTTCTTTATGTATTCATTTGTTGATGGACATTTAGGTTGCTTCCATGTCCTGGCTATTGTAAACAGTGCTACAATGAACATTGGGGTGCATGTATCTTTTTGAACCATGTTTTTCTCTGGATATATGCCGAAGAGTGGGATTACTGGATCATATGGTAGCTCTATTTTTAGTCCCTTAAGGAACCTCCATACTGTTCTCCACAGTGGCTGTACCAATTTACATTCCCACCAACAGTGTAGGAGGGTTCCCTTTTCTCCACACCATCTCCAGTATTTACTGTTTGTAGATTTTTTGATGATGGCCATACTGACAAGTGTGAGGTGATATCTCATTGTAGTTTTGATTTGTATTTCTCTAATACTTAGTGATATTGAACATCTTTTCATGTGCCTCTTGGATATCTGTACGTCTTCTTTGGAGAAATGTCTGTTTAGGTCTTCAGCCCATTTTTTGATTGGGTTGTTTGTTTTTTTCATATTGAGTTACATGAGCTGTTTGTAAATTTTGGAGACTGATCCCTTGTCATTGCATTGTTTGCAAATACTTCCTCCCATTCTGTGGGTTGTCTTTTTGTTTTGTCCATGGTTTTCTTTGCTGTGCAAAAGGTTTTGAGTTTAATTAGGTCCATTTGTTTATTTTTGATCTGTCTAGGAGACATATCAAAAAAGATATTGCTGTGATTTATGTCAAAGTATGTTCTGCCTAATTTTCCTCTAAGAGTTTTATAGTAACCAGTCTTACATTTAGGTTTTAATCCATTTTGAGTTTGTTTTTGTATATGGTGTTAAAGAATGTTCTAAGTTCATTTTTTTACATGTGGATGTCCAGTTTTCCCAGCATCATTTATTGAAGAGACTTTCTTCCATTGTATAGTCTTGCTTCCATTGTCAGAGATTAATTGACCATAGGTGCATGGGTTTACTTCTGGGCTTTCTATCCTATCCCATTGATCTATATTTCTGGTTTTGTGCCAGTACTATACTGTTTTGATGACTGTAGTTTCATAGTATAGTCTAAAGTCAAGGAGCCTGATTCCTCTAGCTCCGTTTTTTCCCTCAAGATTGCTTTGGATATTCGGTGTCTTTTGTGCCTCCATACAAATTTTAACATACTTTGTTCTAGTTCTGTGAAAAATGCCATTGGTAATTTGATAGGGATGGCATTGACTCTGTAGATTGCCTTGTGTAGTAGTCTTTTTGACATTATTGATTCTTTCAATCCAGAACATGGTATATCTTTCCATTTGTTTGTGCCACCTTCAATTACTTTCATTAGCATCTTACAGTTTTTGGAGTACAGGTCCTTTGTATCCTTAGGTAGTTATATTCCTAGGTATTTTATTCTTTTTGATGTGATGGTAAATGGGATTGTTTCTTTAATTTCTCTTTCTGATCTTTTGTTGTTGTTACTGTAGAGAAGTGCAAGAGATTTCTGTGTATTAATTTTGTATCCTGAAACGTTACCAAATTCATTGATGAGCTCTAGTATTTTACTGGTGGCATCTTTAGGATTATCTACGTATAGTATCGTGTCATCTGCAAACTGTGAGAGTTTTACTTCTTCCTTTCCAGTTTGCATTTATCTTATTCTTTTTCTGCTTTAATGCCATGGCAAGGACTTCCAAAACTATGTTGAATAAAAGTGGTGAGATTGGACATCCTTGTCTTGTTCCCAATCTTAGAGGAAATGCTTTCAGCTTTTCACCAGTGAGCATGATGTTAGTGGTAGGTTTGTCATATATGGCCTTTATTAAGTTGAGGTAAGTTCCCTCTATGCCTACTTTCTGGAGGTTTTTTTTTTTTAATCATAAGTGGGTGTTGAATTTGTCAAAAGGTTTTCTGTATCTATTTAGATGATCATATGGGTTTTATTCCTCAATTTGTTATGTGGTGTATCCCACTGATTGATTTGTGGATATTGAAAAATCCTTGCATCCCTGGGATAAATCTCACTTGATCATGGAGTACATCATAATGTATTGTTGGATTTGGATTGCTAGTATTTTCCTGAGGATTTTTTACATCTATGTTCATCAGTCATATTGGCCTATAATTTTCTTTTTCTGTGGTATCTTTGTCTGGTTTTGGTATCAGTGTGATGGCGGCCTCATAGAATGAGTTTGCAATTATTCCTTCCTCTGCAAGTTTTTGGAGGAGCTTGAGAGTGATAAGTGTTAACTTGTCTCTAAACGTTTGATAGAATTCTCCTGTGAAGCCATTGGGTCCTGGAATTTTGTTTATTGGGAGTTTTTAAATCACAGTTTCAATTTCAGTACTTGTGATTTGTCTGTTCATATTTTCTATTGCTTCTGGGTTCAGACTTGGGAGATTGTACCTTTCTAAGAATTTGTCCATTTCTTCCAGGCTGTGCATTTTATTGGCACATAGTTGCTTGTAATAGTCTCTTATGATCCTTTGTATTTCTGTGGTGTCCGTTGCAACTTCTCCTTATTCATTTCTAATTTTATTGATTTGAGCCCTCTCCCTTTATTTCTTGATGAGTTTGGATAAAGGTTTATCAATTCTATTTATCTTTGCAAAAACCAGCTTTTGATCTTTTAATTTTTTTAACAACGTTATTGGAGTATAATTGCTTTACAAAGGTGGTTACATTCTGCTTTATAACAAAGTGAATCAGCTATATATATATACATATATCCCCATATCTCCTCCACCTTGTGTCTTCCTCACACCCTCCTTATCCCACCCCTCTAGGTGGTCACAAAGCACCAAGCTGAACTCCCTGTGCTTTGCGACTGCATCCCACTAGCTATCTATTTTACATTTGGTAGTATAAAGAAGTCAATGCCACTCTCTCACTTCGTCCCAGCTTACCCTTCCCCCTCCCCATGTCCTCAAATCCATTCTCTACATCTGTGTCTTTATTCCTGTCCTGCCCCTAGGTTCTTCAGAACCATTTTCTTCTCTTTTTTTAGATTCCATATATATGTGTTACCATACGGTACTTATTTTACTCTTTATGACTTACTTCACTCTGTATGACAGTCTCTAGGTCCTTCCACCTCACTACAAATAACTCAGTTTCGTTTTATTTTATTGCTGAGTAATATTCCATTGTATATATGTGCCACATCTTCTTATTCCATTCATCTTTTGATGGACACTTAGGTTGCTTCCATGTCCAAGCTAATGTAAATAGAGCTGCAATGGACATTGTGTTACACGACTCATTTGGAATTATGGTTTTCTCAGGGTATATGCCCAGTAGTGAGATTGCTGGGTCATACGGTAGTTATAATTTTAGTTTCTTAGGGAACGTCCATACTGTTCTCCATACTGGCTGTATCAATTTCCATTCCCACCAACAGCGTAAGAGGGTTCCATTTACTTCACACCCTCTCCAGCATTTATTGTTTGTAGATTTTTTGCTGATGGCCATTCTGACTGGTGTGAGGTGATACCTCATTGAAGTTTGATTTGCATTTCTCTAACGATTAGTGATGTTGAGCATCCTTTCATGTTTGTTGGCAATCCGTACATCTTCTTTGGAGAAATGTCTATTTAGGTCTTCTGCCCATTTTTGGACTGGGTAGTTTTTTTGTGTTTTTTTTGATATTGAGCTGTATGAGCTGCTTGTAAATTTGGAGATTAATCCTTTGTCTGTTGCTTCATTTGCAAATATTTTCTCCAATTATGAGGGTTGCCTTTTTGCCTTGTTTATGGTTTCCTTTGCTGTGTAAAAGCTTTTAAGTTTCATGAGGTCCCACTTGTTTATTTTTGATTTATTTCCATTTCTCTAGGAAGTGGGTCCAAAAGCATCTTGCTGTGATTCATGTCATAGAGTGTTCTGCCTATGTTTTCCTCTAAGAGTTTTATAGTGTCTGGCCTTACATTTAGGTCTTTAATCCATTTTGAGTTTATTTTTGTGTATAGTGTTAAGGAGTGTTCTAATTTCATTCTTTTACAGGTAGCTGTCCAGTTTTCCCAGCACCACTTACTGAAGAGACAATCTTTTCTCCATTGTATACTCTTGCTTTCTTTATTAAAAATAAGGTGACCATATATACATGGGTTTATCTCTGTGCTTTCTATCCTGTTCCATTGATCTATATTTCTGGTTTTGTGCCAGTACCATACTCTCCTGATTACTGTAGCTTTGTAGTATAATCTGAAGCCTGGGAGCCTGTTTGCTCCAGCTCCGCTTTTTCCTCAAGTTGTTTTTTGCTATTTGGGGTCTTTTGCATTTGCATACAAATTGTGAAATTTTTTGTTCTAGTTCTGTGAAAAATGCCATTGGTAGTTTGATAGGGATTGCACTGAATCTGTAGATTGCTATGGGTAGTATAGTCATTTTCACAACATTGACTCTTCCAGTCCAATAACATGGTATATTTCTCCATCTATTTGTATCATCTTTAATTTCTTTCATCAGTGTCTTATAGTTTACTGCATACAGGTCTTTTGTCTCCTTAGGTTGGTTTATTCCTAGGTATTTTATTCCTTTTGTTGCAATGGTAAATGTGACTGCTTCCTTAATTTCTCTTTCAGATTTTTCACTCATTAGTGTGTAGGAATGCAGGAGATTTCTGTGTATTAATTTGTATCCTGCTACTTCACCAAATTCATTGATTAGCTCTAGTAGTTTTCTGGTAGCATCTGTAGGATTGTCTATATATAGTATCATGTCATCTGCAAAGAATGATAGCTTTACTTCGTTTTTTCCTATTTGGATTCCGTTTATTTCTTTTTCTTCTCTGACTGCTGTGGCTAAAACTTCCAATACTATGTTGAATAATAGTGGTGAGAGTGGACAACCTTGTCTTATTCCTCATCTTAGAGGAAATGGTTTCAGCTTTCCACCATTGAGAATGGTGTTAGCTGTGTGTTTGTCATATATGGCCTTTATTGTGTTGAGGTAAGTTCCCTCTATGCCTGCTTTCTGGAGGATTTTTTATCATAAAAGTGTATTGAACTTTGTTGAAAGATTTTTCTTTATCTATTGAGATGATCATATGGTTTTCTCCTTCAATCTGCTAATATTGTTTATCACGTTGATTCACCTGCGTGTATTCAAGAATCCTTGCATTCCTGGGATAAATCTCACTTGATCATGCTGTATGATCATTTTAATGTGCTGTTGGATTCTGTTTGCTAGCATTTTCTTCAGGATTTTTACATCTATGTTCATCAGTGATATTGACCTGTAGTTTTCTTTCTTTGTGACATCTTTGTCTGTTTTTGTTATCATGGTGATGGTGACCTCAGAGAATGAGTTTGGGAGTGTTCCTCCTGCTTCTATATTTTAGAAGATTTTTAGAAGGATAGGTGTTAGCTCTTCTCTAAATATTTTAGAGAATTCTCCCGTGAAGCCTTCTGGTCCTGGGCTTTTGTTTGTTGGAAGATTTTTAATCAAAGTCTCAATTTCAGTGCTTGTGATTTGTCTGGTTATATTTTCTATTTCTTCCTGGTTCAGTCTTGGAAGGTTGCGCTTTTCTAAGAACTTGTCCATTTCTTCCAGGTTTTCCATTTTATTGGCATATAGGTGCTTGTAGTAATCCCTCATGATCCTTTGTATTTCTGCACTGTCAGTTGTTACTTCTCCTTTTTCATTTCTAATTCTATTGATTTGAGTCTTCTCCCTTTTTTTCTTGATGAGTCTGGCTAATGGTTTATCAATTTTGTTTATCTTCTCAATGAACCAGCTTTCAGTTTTATTGATCTTTGCTATTGTTTCCTTCATTTCGTTTTCATTTATGTCTGATATGATCTTTATGACTTCTTTCTTTCTGCTAACTTTGGTTTTTTTGTTCTTATTTCTCTATTTGCTTTAGTTGTAAGTTTATATTGTTTAATTGAGATGTTTCTTATTTCTTAAGGTAGGATTGTATTGCTATAAACTTCCATCTTAGAACAGCTTTTGCTGCATTCAATAGGTTTTGGTGTTTTCATTGTCATTTGTTTCTAGGTATTTTTTGATTTACTCTTTGATTTTTTCAATGATATCTTGGTTATTAAGTAGTGTATTGTTTACCGTTCATGTGTTTGTATTTTTTATAGATTTTTTTCCTGTAATTGATTTCTAGTCTCATAGCACTGTGGTTGGAAAAGATACTTGATACGATTTCAATTTTCTTAAATTAATCAAAGCTTGATTTATGACCCAGTGTATGATCTATCATGGAGAATATTCCATGAGCCCTTGAGAAGAAAGTGTATTCTGTTGTTTCTGGATGGAATGTCCTATAAATGTCAGTTAGTCCATCTTGTTTAAAGTATCATTTAAAGCTTCTGTTTCCCTATTTATTTTCATTTTTGATGATCTGTCCATTGGTGAAAGTGGGGTGTTAGAAGTCCCTACTATGATTGTGTTACTGTTGATTTCCCCTTTTATAGCTGTTAGTATTTTCCTTAGGTATTGAAGTTCACCTATGTTGGGTGCGTAAATATTTACAATTGTTATATCTTCTTCTTGGATTGATCCCTTGATCATTTTGTAGTGTCCTTCTTTGTTTCTTCTAATAGTCTTTATTTTAAAGTCTATTTTGTCTGATATGAAAATTGTTACTCCAGCTGTCTTTGTTTTCCATTTGAATGGAATAACTTTTTCCATGACGTCACTTTCAGTGTTTATGTGTCCCTAGGTCTGAAGTGGGTCTCTTGTGGACAGCATATATATGGGTCTTGTTTTTGTATCCATTCAGCCAGTCTATGTTTTTTGTTGGGAACATCTAATCCATTTACATTTAAGGTAATTATCGATATGTATCTTTCTATTACCATTTCCTGAATTGTTTTGAGTTTGTTATTTTAGGTCTTTTCCTGTCTGCTGGTGGGTGGAGCTGGGTCTTGTCCCTCTGGTGTCAGGGATGTGCTCAGGAAGACTTTAAGCAGACTGTCTGCTGATAGGTTGGGCTGTTTTCCTGCCCTGTTGGTTGTTTGGCCTGATGCATCCCAGCACCAGAGCCTAAAGTCTGTTGGGTGGGGCTAGGTCTTGGGGGAAAATGGTGGCCTCCAGAAGGGCTAATACCAATGAATACTCACCAGAGCTTCTGCTGCCAGTGTTTTTCTCCCTGCAGTGAGCCACAGCCACCCCCTGCCTCTGCAGGAGACCCTCTAATACTAGCAAGTAGCTCTGGCCCCGTCTCTTATGATGTCACTGCTTTTTTCCCTGGGTCTTCCTGCACAATAGACCTTGGGTGACCCCTCCAAGAATAGAGCTTCTGTTTCTTCCAGTCCTGTAGAATTCCTGCAATCAAACCCCACTGGCTCTCAAAGCCAGATTCTCTGGGACTCCTCCTCCCATTGCCAGACCCCCAGGCTGGGAAGCCTGATGTGGGGCTCAGGACTTTCACTTCTGTGGGAGAACTTCTGTGGTATAATTGTTTTCTGGTTTGTTGGCCACCCATCTGGCGGGTATGGGATTTGCTTTTATTGCAATTGCACCCCTCCTACTATCTCATTGTGGCTTCTTTTTTGTCTTTGGACTTAAGGTATCTTTTTTGGTAGGTTCCAGCGTTTTAGTTTTTTAGATGTTTTTTCAGCAGTTAGTTTTGATTTTGATGCTTTTGTAAGAAGGGATAAGCTCTCAACCTTCTACTCTGCCATCTTGCTGGCAAGTCTCTAAAGACAGCTATTTTTGAGAGCTCACTCTACCACAAGGACACTGGTTCTGGCAAGGACAATTTTGACATCTTCCCTCTAGCCTATTAACACTGGAGCCAGGTCCCATGCACCAGTAGTCCAGAACCAGCTCTGGGACTCCCTGGGCTATGCAGTCAACTATGCCAGGAACCAGAAATGCCCACCAGTAGGATAGGATCAGCCCAGTGACTTCCTGGGCCACATAATCAACCATGCTGGACCCTATACCACCCACTCATGTACTAGGAACAGCCCCATGGTCTCCTGGCACACACAGCCATGCTGGAATTTAGCACTGCTCACCAGCAGTACTGCAGTAGCTCCAGGACACCCAAGGCCATAACCCTGTCCACTAGTGGGCCAGTATCAGGGCTGGGACCCCCAGCACATGTAGTCAGCCATCCCAGGACCAGGATGTACCCACTAGTGACTGGCAGCATACACACAAGGCAGGACTGGCAGCCAGCTGGGTTGGAAAACAGCTCTGCCAACCAGCACACTCACAGTAGTTGGTCCCACTACAACAGATGGGCCCATTCAGCCCACACAGAGGGCACACCAAGATAATATATCTCTAGTGTCCAAAGGGGAATGTGCTACTGGTACCCAATGGAATCTGCTACATAAGTTCTTTTCTCTAACACTGGAAAAAATAACTGACCTAACCAATATATACAAATAAACACAGAGTCTTGGGCAAAATGAGACAACAAAGAAATATATTCCAAATGAGGGAACAAAATAAAACTCCAGGTGAAGGACTAAGTGAAGTGGAGAAGAGCAAAGCACTGAATAAAGGACTGATACTTATACAATAATAGAAGGGGACCTTAACACCCCACTTACATTAATGGATGATCTTTGAGACACAAATCAACAGGAAAACACTGGCAACAATGCATTAGAGAGACAACACATTAGATCAGATGAACTTAATAGACATATATAGAACATTTCATCCAAAAGTAGCAGAACACACATTCTTTTCAAGGGCACATGGAACATTCTCTAAAAATAGATCACATACTGATCCACAAAACAATCAATAAATTTAGAAAAATTGAAAACATATCAAGCATCTATTCTTTTTTACTATTTTATTTATTTATTTATTTGGCTGCATCAGGTCTTAGTTGCAGCATGCAGGATCTTTGTTGTGACATATGGGATCATTAGTTGTGGTGTGCGGTCTCTTTGTTGCAGCACACAGACTTCTCTATTTGCAGCATGTGGGTTTCTCTCTAGCTGTGGCTTACGGGCTCCAGAGTATGCGGGCTCAGTACTTGTGGCATTGGGGCTTAGTTGCCCTGCAGCATGTGGGATATAAGTTCCCCAACCAGGGATTAAACCTGTGTCCCTGCATTGGAAGGTGAATTCTTAATCATTGGACCACCAGGGAAGTTTCCAAGCATCTACTCTGACCACAATGGTATGAGACTAGAAATCAACTACAAGAAAAAAACTGCAAAATCACAAACACATGGAGTCTAAACAATATGCTAGAAAACAACCAATGGGTCACTGAAGAAATCAAAGAGAAAATAAAAAATACCTGGAGAGAAATTGAAAGTGGATCCAAAATCTATGGTGTGCAGCAAAAACATTTACAAGAGGGAAGTTTATACAAGTGTACATCAGGAAACAAGAAAAATCTCAAACAAATAATTTAACCTTAAACCTAAAGGAACTAGAAAAAGAAACAAAATCCAAAGTAGTGGAAGGAAAAAAATAAAAAATATCAGAACAGAAATAAATGAAATAGAGACTGAAAAACAATAGGAACGATCAATGAAACTAAGAGCTGGTTCTTTGAAAAGATAAACAAAATTGATAAATCTTTAGCCAGACTCATCAAGAGAAAAAGAGAGAGGACCTAAATAAACAAAATCAGAAATGAAAAAGGAGAAGTTACAGATAAATACTTCAGAAATACAAAGGGTAATAAGAGATTACTATGAAAAATATACACCAATAAAGTGGACAACTTAGAAGAAATGGAAAATTCTTAGAAATGCATGATCTCCCAAGACTGAATCAGGAAGAAATAAAAAAATATGAATAGACAAATTAACAGTAGAGAAGCTGAATCAGTAATTTTAAAACTCCCAACTAACAAAAGTGAAGAATCAGGCAGCTTCACAGGTGAACTTTACAAAACATTTAAAGAAGAGCTAACATCTAACCTTCTCAAATTATTCCAAAATACTCAAGAGGAAGGAACACTTCCAAATCCATTATATGAAGCCAGCATCACCCTGATATCAACATCAGACAAAGATAACACAAAAAAGTAAAATACAGGTCAATATCACTGATGAACATAGATGAAAAATCCTGAACAAAACGCTAGCAAACCGAATTAGACAATACATTAATAGTACCATTCATTATGATCTAGTGGAATCTATCACAGGGTTGCAAGGGTGGTTCAATATCAGCAAATCAGTCAATGTGACACCCAAGTTAACAAATGAAGAATAAAAATTATAAGTTCATTTATTAGATGTAGAAAAGTTTTTGGCAAAATTTAACATCCATTTATGATAAAAACTCTCAACAAGTGGATATAGAGAGAATGTACCTCAACATATAAAGGTCATATATGACAAGCCCACCACTAACATCATACTTAATGGTGAAATGCTGAAAGCATTTCCTCTAAGATCAGGAACAAGGCAAGGATGTCCACTTTTGCCCCTTTTATTCAACATAGTATTAGAAGTCCTAGACACAGCAATTAAACAAGAAAAATAAATAAAAGGAATCAAAATTGGAAAGGAACAAGTAAAGTTGTCACTGTTTGCTGATGACATGATATTATACATAGAGAATCCTAAAGACACCACCAATAAATATTCAAATTAATAAATTAATTCAGTAAAGGTGCAGCCTCCAAATTAATATACAATAATCTGTTCTGTTTCTATGTTATAGCAATGAACTATCATAAAGAGAAATTGAGAAAACAATCCTATTTAAAATCACATCAAAAAGAATAAAATCCCTAAGAATAAAGTTAACTAAGACAGTTTTGTACTCCAAAAACTAGAAAACTCTGATGAAGTAACTTTAAGATGACACAAACAGATGGAAAGATATACCATGATCACAAATTGGAAAAATTAATATTGTTATAATGATCATACTATCCAAGGAAATCTACAGATTAAATGCAATTTCTATTAAAATACCAATGGCATTTTTAAAAAATTTCATTTCATTTTACCCAGTAATTCTACTTCTGGGAAATCTACCCTAAAGAAATAATCAAGAAAGCAAAATAAAATTATCATACAGAAATGTTTATTAGTACCTTAATCATAATGGCAAAACAATCTAGACATCACCTAGGTTCCCAGCATTAGGGAGATGGTTAAAGTAATAATGGCACATTCAAAAAATGGAATAATAGGAAGCCACTATGATTATGTGACTGAAGACATTTTAATAACATGGGAAAATATTATTAATGTTTTCCATTAATATCAATGGAAAAAAGTAAGTTACAAAATTATCTAGAATCTGACTTCAATTATGTAGTGTAATAGTCATAAAAGAAATTCAACTGTTAACAGGTGTTATTTTTACATTGCGAATTAATGGTTGATTTGTATTTTTGTTTCTATGTCCTTCATGAACAAGGTTTAATTTTATAATCTGGAAAACCATGTTGCTTTCATTTTTAATATGATTCAAAGGTTATCTGTTAAAAATTCAAGGAGCATACAAAAAGATAATTTAACATTTCCTCAAAGTCTGCATTGTCATGGTGGAGAAAGAAGCAATCATTCATATGGAAAGAGCTCGAGGTCTCTTCCTTTCTAAAGCATTCTTGGGAGAGAATGGATGACCATGCCTGTGGTGGAGCTAGATTCATCAGAGGGCCTGAGGAGATTAATTTACTCAGCTCATGAGGCTGAGCAAGGAAAAACAGAAGGAGCACTTGGAGGACTTGGAGACACAGCCTTGAGGCATCATCCCTCACTCTACCTTGAACTCTAACCCTGAGCATGCCATTGATAATCTGCACATCAGGCACAGATGACATTTCTTGTTGTCATTGCTCTCAACTCTGACACCAGAGATCCTCTGACCTCACTGAGCAGGTGTCATGAAGGGTCAGGGTCTATGGTTTGCCTGGAGAGAAACAGTGGAGCCTGTGATGCCAGAGTCAAGGCAGTCAAAATCTGGCTCCTTGCCCAACCCACTGAAGAGTTTGACCCTGTATCTTGCCCCTAACCTTCTAAGTTCAAAGGGAAAGAGAAGGGCTGTGGAACATGTCATTTCTGTGTAAGCCAAAGCAAGAGAGCTGTCCTCTGGTGTTCCATCAGCTACTGAATGCTTGGGCTCATGCTGACTGTCAGGTCTCCCTTGAGCTCACACAAGTACCTGATGCAGTAAAAATACCAACTTCCCCTCTAATTTAGGGATAATCAAGACAGCGTTTGTAAGGCCGAAAAGGCACCAGGTTTCACTGCACATATAATCAGTTATACATCATGCTGTGAGTTTTCTAAGTTTAAGAGGGCTGATGTGAAGTTAAAAGAGCAAGTTAGTGCAGAAAGATTACAGGTACCTCACTTTCAGCAAACCAAATATCTAAAAACCAGAATAGCATAAGAGATAAATTTACAAAAGAATTCATTTCACTACCACTTTGAGTAATTGGTTTCCCTTCTACATTTAAAATATAAATTGATTCACCACAACTTATTTTACACACAACATATTAAGCACTTAAGAGTTGCATAAAGGGAACTTAAAAATTAGCATTTGGACATCACTGCAAAGAAAACATAGTTTTCTCTGATTTTAAAAGTGATCATTGACTACAGAACCTGCAAAAGACCTCAAATCAATTGCAAATCTCTATACAAAAGAATTCAGTAATTTGGGAATGATATTTTTTGAAGTTTTTCTCTTAGCTCCTTCTTTGGGCTTCTCATATTCATTTATCTCAGCAAGGCCATCAAAAGAACCCATTTTAAAATCACAGTGGTAGGTGTTTTAAACATACCTCCACATCCTAGGTAAACATTTAACACTTGTACACCCAGAGATATACACATTAGAGACCTAGGACACCCACCAAAAAGTCAATACAAATAGAGCTGTGCTCTAATGATCAATTTTCCATCATGCCACCTGAGGACACTTTCATTCCAGAACTGTAGCTCTAATGTGTGAAAATGCCAACACTTTCACTTTTAATCAGCTTCTGAAACCCTAGCCTGTTGGGTGCGGGAAAGAAAGAGCTTTCAATTGCCTTTAATTGCCTTTGCCAAGCATGTTTATCTGTAGATGTAGAGAGGCTAAAAACATTGACCTCACATGGCCAGTGAAGTTTAGAAAAACTCCTGGATCCTTAAGAACAGCATAGCTGCCTCTCATTTCTGAATGAGAACCCCTAGCAGCATAGAGAGAGCTGAATTAGAATCCTGAGTATTTTATGATTCTAATAAAATGCTTTTCACATCCAAATAATATTGGAGAGTTGTGTTGGGAGCAGAAAGCTCCTGAATATTCAGGAAAAATTGAAGATGAGAAAGTTGTCCTATGGGTACTTAAAACTGGAAGGTATCAAAAGGCTGTATAGCTGAATAGCAGGCCTGCAAGGATTCACAAAGCCCTAGCCAGGGGTTGGCCCCTTGGCCACATCCTGGGTATCCCCTTCAGGCATTAAAGGCAAAAGAGAGAAGGAATATATGGAAAGAAGCAAAGTAGGAGTTGAATGGAAAATGTCAGGAAGATGAGTGGAGAAGGGAAAAATAAAAGAGAGAAATGAAGAAAAAAGGTAGGATGTATACATAAAGGAAGGGAGACTGGTGATGGGTGAAAAAGAGTAGAAAAAGAAAGAAATAGAAAAGAAAATCGTGAGATAAGATAAAATATCCCATCAACAACTGACTCAGCTGACTGTCAGTATAAATCCAGGGGTTCAGGTGGCCAATCTCCACCTTGAACCAGGCACTATCCAACCCTGAAGCTGCATAGCAATGCTATCTTCCTTTAAGGATTTTTTCCCCTTTTCCACAAAGGGCAAGCTCACCTATCGAAGGCCACAGCTGTCATGGAGTAGATACTGGCAAAGACAGCAGCAATGGGGAAGAAGTTGTGGAATTTGCAGTAGAACAGGCCATAGTACCACTCGTTGTGGACAGCATAAGTGAAGTTCACCACTGTATTGAATGCAGCCATGGAGGCCTCTGCGAAGGCCAGGTTCACCAGGAAATAGTTAGTAACTGTCCTCATTCTCTTGTGAGCCAAGATGATCCACATCACCACCACGTTGCCCACCACGGAGGTCACCACAATGACTGTGTAGGCAGCTGCCCAAAGGACAATTTGCCAGGCCGGCTGCACAAACTGGTTGGGCTCCGAGGTGTTGGTGGAGATGTTTGGGAAGAGGTCTGAGTCCACAGGGAGGACGTTATCCATTTTTCTGCTAAGCGATTAAACCTTCCTCTCTGTACACACACACAAATCCTTTGCAGCAGGGTCCTGAGCCAGCGCCTGGGGTCAGAGTCCTGTTTAACCAAGACAGGAGGGCTGCAGGCTCTTTCTAGACAGAACTCTTTCCTTGTAAGCAGAAGACTTGACGCTAAGATAAAAGCTTCTAGATGTGCTGTATACCCTTGGTGGCTTTGAATTCCTCCACTTTTGAGCTTCAGAAAGCACTTGAGTTCTGTAATCTGGAGACAGCGTCTCTCCTGCGTTGAGCTGGAAAAGAGAAAGAAATTCCACGGGTCGCGGTTCCAGGAAGCAGAGATCCTCCACCTTACTGCACCTGCTGCTGCTTGCAACTGCTATTCCTCCTATCTGCAGCGGGAAAGGCAAAGTCCTGTGCTGCGTGAGGACTTCGGGGCGAAGGTGGGGGTGGGAGGTATTAGTCACAGCACGACCTGTCAAAGTTCAGAGCCTGTGGCAGGAATTCTGGGGCCCTGCGTCCAGCTGGAGATTTTTTCCTTTGCTTTCACTACAGCCGCCTCCGCCGCCGCCGCCACCGTCTGCAGCTTTGTAGGCGCCTCTTGGCTCCGGTCCTGCTCGGCTCGGGAGTTAGCAGAACCTTGGCAGGCTGCGCGTGAGGTCTTTATAACCCACTGTAAAGACGTCACTGGGAAGGGGCAGTACCTGGCTACGTGCTCGCCAGTCCCCTTGCGCAGAGCTGCAGCTGCATCATCTGTTAACAACAGTCTCACTGCACCATCTCAGCCACCAAGCCTTTTGCTGCTACCTGCTGTGAGAGTCTGCAAGCCGGGTTCCCCACGCACTCCTCGAGGGGGCGCTAGCTAGGTCCCCTCGGAGTAACTGCGCCAGATGGGGTCCGCAGCTAGAACCCCAGATGAACCAAGGGGAAAGGAAGGATTCGCGAAAGAGCTGTAGCGATGGACGCTCAACATCCAGGGAGGTCAGGAATGCTGCCATAGCTCTGCAGAGGCCCCTGCTTCTGGAGGTCGGAGTTGGCCAAGTGTGGGGGCGACGTGCCAGCGCGCGCTCCGGGCCTCGCTCCAGCCCGAAACGCTCCCAAAACACCTAGTTCCTTTCCCTAGCAGGCCGATTCCCCTGGGAAGCAGTGATAGGTTCTAAGCTTTGGGGACACCTTCCCCAGCCACCCTTGTCCCATGAAAAGCACCAGTAGCGCTCTCCAGATGAGGCCCCCGCGCAGGCGGTGGGGACTGGGCTGAGCTCCCTGCGAAGGGGTCGGGGGCTCTTCCTCCTCTCCCCACCCGGCTGCCAGGTTTGCATAAATACTGGAGGGCATGTCTGCTCGTCTTATCTCCCCACCCCAGACCCGCCCCTGGCGGGCTTCGAGGCCTCGTCTCCTAGTCCAAGACCATTTCAAATGGCCAAGCTGGTACAGGGCGCTGGGAGAAGCTGGGAGGGGCTCGCCAGTAGGTGCCAACCGTTTCGCAGAAACCGAGGTGGACTGAGGTTCTGAGGGCGTTCCAGCCAGACGCCCTGGGAGATGAGGTTCCGTGGGCACTCGAGTCTTCCGAGCCTTTCTGGGGGCCATCTACCCCTCTGCCCGATACCACACCTTTCACTGCGGGGACTCGGAACTGTGGGATGTGGGCTGAGATGGGCGCGGAAGCTCGGGTTTGAGTAAGCCGGCACTCTACTGGGAGCCGAGTTTATGCACTCGTTCTGCCTGGCTGAGCGCTTCTCCTGCGAGGGAGAAAAGTGTCTCCAGGGAAGCGCTTTAATGTTCAGAAAGGTTTTTTGTTTGTTTGTTTGTTTGTTTTTAACATCTTTATTGGAGTGTAATTGCTCCACAATGGTGTGTTAGTTTCTGCTTTACAACAAAGTGAATCAGTTATACATATACACATGGTCCCACATCTCTTCCCTCCTGCGTCTCCCCTCCTGCCACCTTCCCTATCCCACCTCTCCAGGCGGTCACAAAGCACCGAGCTGATCTCCCTGTGCTATGCGGCTGCTTCCCACTAGCTATCTACCTTACGTTTGGTAGTGTATATATATCCATGCCACTCTCTCGCTTTGTCACAGCTTACCCTCCCCCCTTCCCATATTCTCAAGTCCATTCTCTAGTAGGTCTGTGTCCTTATTCCTGTCTTGGATTTAAGCTGGGCTAAAATCCGACGCTTTCGGGGAATCTGCTAGTTCACTCTGCTTTTGTTGAATCCTGGAATTTCAGCGTTTATATGAATCGCATGTTGCACTGCCTGGTCCTCCAAGCACCCTTAAACCCTGAAAAGAAAACTCCAGTGATACCTTGAAGAGAACAGTGCTCACCCTGCCCCATCCCGCCCCACCCCACCCCATTTAGAGAGGCAGCAAAGGAGAGCCTTCTTGTGGAAGGGAACACCTTCTCTTCCACTCTGGATCTCTCACTTCTGCTTCCACCACCTCGCAGAGCTGACAGAGAGTGTGAGTATGTATGTGTGTGTCCACCTTTAATTTTTCCTCCCAAGCTGTCTTAAGGCTATCTTTCCCTCTTTCTCCCTGTCTGGTGGAGACAGCCTGACTTTTTCTAAAGGAATTTTACTCAATGCTTGGGGGTGGGGTGGGGAGAAAGAGAATAAATCCTAAGTAAATAATAAAAGCTAAATATAAATAAATTTAAAATAAATGCTAAAAAATCAGGATTTATCTATTAATCCTCCATTAGTGGGGCAAGATGATAATTTGAACCAGGTACTACTGTGCTGTGGATATAGCCTAGAAAACATTTACAGTATAGTGACAGAGAAAGAGAAAATTACCTACACAAAATGGGCAGTATTATGATGAGCAAAGGTATTAGGCCTGATAAGAGAAGAGGGAGGCATTAATCTAGACAATGAGGGGAACCAGGGAAGAGTGTAGAAAATCATATCTGTGGATTTGAATGTTAAGCCTGAAGAATGTTAAGGATGAGAGGAGGCTGAGGGTGAAAGGGAGGAGAATATCCCATATATACATTTCATATGTCAAATCATGTCACCCTGCTTAAAGTCCCACAAGGTCCAGCTAACTCAGAAGAACACCTACATTTCTTTGGCCTTCAAGAGTCTGCATTCCTGGCCCCGAAGAGTAGGTGAGGCTGGCTTAGGTGGCTCCTTCCTCTTCCTGGATCCTCATGGCTGGTAGCCATGTCCTAAGTATGTATGACTTGCTGAAGTTAATTTCTTTCCCACAAAAAAAACAAAGCATATTCATGATAGTTTCACATTAATAAAATGACGCAGCCATACAGTAGCAAAAGTTATCCTTAATTCGCACACACACACACACACACACACACGCACACACACACCTTATAAGCAGGGACTTGCTCTGGCATCACTCCTTCCCCACACAGGGAATAACTTTGTTTGCAAAATTTTATCAGTGAGATCCTATATATGCTTTTTTTCTCCAAGAGTTGATATTTGTTTCCTTAGCTCTCCTTTCTACTGAACTTCCTCCTTGGCACACAACACAGACCCACCGGGCTCAGAGAAAATTCTGACAACCTAGTATAAATTCTTTCATATTTGTCCAGGTCCTTTAATAGTATAGGCAGAAATACAAACACAATAGCCATACATTTACACATATAGGATTTTCACTATCATCTGAATTTTGTTTTTCTCACTCAAAATATTGTTTGGATGCTTCAGAGACAACAGGTAGATTTAACTCATTCTTTTCAATGGCTAAATATTATTCTTGTGGTATAGATGTATCATAATTTATACACTCTCTTCCCTATTTGTATTAAAATTCACTTTGCTTCCAGTTTTTGCTGCTAAAGACAATGCTACTATAAACATTTTTATGTCTCCGCAGTCCGATGCTTTATTTCAATGAGATAGATTCCAAGTGGGATTGCTAGTGGATTGTATTTATATTCATATGCATATATGTATATGTGTTGTATGTTTCTATTTTATGTTGCCAGATTGCCTTCTAAAAGGGTATAACACTATAACATTTCACTAGTGATTAATTTACCGTTTTCCCCACATCACCTACAGTAATAGATATTAAGGTTTTTTTTAGTTTTGTCAGTCTAAAATATGTAAAATACGTTAACATTGTTAATACATAGTTTTTATTTTCCTGACAGCTAGAGAATTTGGACTTCTTCTAATATTTTTTGGCTATGTGGATTTTCCCTTCTATAAATTGTCTATTCATACCCCTTTGTCCCTTTTTCTGTTGGATTGCTTTCTGGTCATTTTTTTCTAGGTGCTCTTTGTATGTTATAGGTATAAACACTTTGCATGTCATGAATATTTCAAATATTTTTTCTAGTGTTATTATTTATCTCTTGAATTTATGTATTTTCCATAAAAATGTAAACAATTTTTAAGTAGTCTGTATTTGCTTTAATAGCTTTTGGGGTTTTTATGTTCTGGTTTAAAAGAACCTCCCCAAATCCTGGCTTTTTTCACATTGTTTCCTAGATTTTCTTTTCAGTTTTTTACTGTTTCTTTTTTTTACATTTAGGTCTTTAATTCACCTCGAGTTTGCTATTTTATATTATGTAAAATACTTTTTTCATATAGTTTGCTCATTTTCACAGCTCTATCCAGTTTCATAGTGAATTAACTCATTATCCTTGTCATAGAATAAATTTTTGAATATATGTGATTTAATATTTATATTCTCCAGTCTTTCCCACTGATCTATTTATCTATTTCTATAGCAACATTATACATATAATTCATATGAGCTCCTACTTTTCCTAGCCCACTTGCAATGAGGCAGAGCCAACTAATTCAGCCAACAGGTTGTTAGTGGAAATGAAATGATATGTATCACTTCCAGGCTAAAGCATAGAAGTGTGTGTGTGTGTGGGCAGGGGAGGGAGTAAAAGAAAGAGAGTGAGAGAGAGAGAGAGACTTCTCCATATATTGTCTCCTGCCAAGTCCCAAATGATGCAGCTACAAGAGGACAGGTCCTAATCATCTGGAATTCCGGAGTGACTGCATAATACAGGCCCCTGCCTGATCATTATGGACATGTAGCATATGCAAGAAATGAATTCTTCTTGTGTTAAAGCACTAGGGGGGCTTCCCTGGTGGCGCAGTGGTTGGGAGTCTGCCTGCCGATGCAGCGGACGCTGGTTTGTGCCCTGGTCCGGGAGGATCCCGCATGCCGCGGAGCGGCTGGGCCCGTGGGCCATGGTCACTGGGCCTGTGTGTCCAGAGCCTGTGCTCCGCGGCGGGAGAGGCCACAGCAGGGAGGGGCCCGCGTACCGCAAAAAAAAAAAAAAAAAAAGCACTAGGGTTTGGGATTAATTTGTTACTCACTATGATATAGTAGCTTATCCTGACTAACACAGAAATAAAATATTCTGATACTGGTAAGGCAAGTTCACATAAGTGCTCATTTCATGATTTTCTTATCTATTTTGGGACATCACATTTAAATTTTAGTATTTTTAATTCAATTTTAAAAATTCCAAACAAAATAGACTGCAGTACTATTCTAATTGGAACTGCCTGTAATTTATTTAATTTTGACAGAATTGACATTTTTGATACTAGATTTTTTCTTCCAAGAACATGGTATGCCTTTCCATTTCTTCAAGGCTTGTTTTATGCCTTTCAAAATGATTTTATAATTTTGGTTAAAATAGATCCAGTCTTTTGATTAAATGTATTTCCATGTGTTTTGTTTCTATTGTAAATGAAATATTTTCCTTTTTTACCTTAGATCAAAGAAAGCCTATTGACTTCTGTGTATACGTATTTGTTTATATGTGTCTGTGTGTGTGACTTAGCCATCCTACTTAATTTCTTATTCAAGAAAATTCTAGTGTTTTCCACTTGAGTTTCTGTAGTTTTCAATCACATCTTTAGCATTTTCTTGTCTCATTGAATTTCCTTTACCTTCCAAGACAAAGTCGAATTCAAAACAGTGATAGCAGGTATTTCCATACAGTTTCTGAAGTTAATTAGGATGGCTTTGGTTTTTTACCATTTAGGATAATATTTGTTGTTAAATTTGTTAAACAGTCTTTTATGTTTAAATAGCTTCCTTCTACTATATTTTGCCTTGACGTTTTCATTGGAATGTCATATCATTTCTTTTTATTAATGCCTTTTTCGGGATTTGTTGATATGAATGTGCAATTTTTTTCACTAACTTGTCGACACAATGGATTAACTGGATAGACTTCCCAACACTGACCCAAACACTGACCTACCCTAACCTTCCTGGCATGAATTCTGCTTGGCCAGAGGCTATATCATTCCTTTGATACATTGCTGGAATCAAATTGCTCGTGTTTTATTTAACATTTTTGCATCTATTTGCCTAAGCGAGATTGATGTCTGGGTTTTTTTCCTCTTTTCCTTTTCTATCTTTTTTTTTCATGGTTTTATCTCATTTATTTACAGAAATAAATATATTTATTTACAGTAACAGAAAGATGTTCAGGAAAACAGGCAAATTGCAATATAAGGTTTTGGTATCAATGTTATGCATCAAAAAGTGAACTGTGAAGCATCTAATCATTAACTATGGCCAAAGTATTACTCCTGGTCCCTGAACCAGCAGCATTGGCATCACCCGGAAGCTACTTGGGAATGTAAGTGCTTGGGCCAATGCAGAACTATCAAACTAGGTAGGCATTTTAATAAGACTGTAGGTCTTATTACACAGTGTTCATTGCAGCACTATTTACAATAGCCAGAACATGGAAGCAACCTAAGTGTCCATCAACAGATGAATGGGTAAAGAAGATGTGGCACATATATACAATGGAATATTACTCAGCCATAAAAAGAAACCAAACTGAGTTATTTGCAGTGAGGTGGATGAACCTAGAGTCTGTCATACAGAGTGAAGTAAGTCAGAAAGAGAAAAACAAATACCGTATGCTAACACATATATATCGTATCTAAAAGAAAAGAAAAGGTTCTGATGAACCTAGGGGCAGGACAGGAATAAAAATGCAGTTGTAGAGAATGTACTTGAGGACACAGGGAGGGAGAAGGGTAAAGTGGGATGAAGTGAGAGAGTAGCATTGACATATATATATTACCAAATGTAAATCAGATAGCTAGTGGGAAGCAACTGCATAGCACAGTACTTTGAGACCACCTAGAGGGGTGGGATAGAGAGGGTGGTAGGGAGATGCAAGAGGGGATATGGGGATATATGTATACATATAGCTGATTCACTTTGTTATACAGCAGAAACTAACACAACATTGTAAAGCAATTATACTCCAATAAAGATGTTTAAAAATAAAGACTGTAGGTGACTCGTATGCACATTAAAGTTTGGGGAGCTTAAAAGAGGTCTAAGTGTTTTCCAAATTTCTCAGATGATAAGAATATCTTGAATTGCTTGTTAAATAAACATGTTATCATTTTCCCCTAAAAATTCTAATTTGGTAGGACTGGATTGAGGCTCAGTGATCTGTGCTTTTATCAAGTACTTTGGGTCAGTCTTCTCTTCAAGCAAGTTTTGGAAATAAAGGGGTGTGTTGTTTAAAATGAAGCATGAAACTAGATGATTCCTTTCTTCATCTGAAGAAAATTTTCTTCTAGTATTTTTTGAAATTATTACCTCTTTTCCATTAATCCTTTTTTCTCCTTTTGGGACTCTTATTTTTGGCATGCTATGTCTCTTGTATTCATTCTGTGAATGTTTTAAAAACTATGCTTCACCCCTTGGTGGTAACTAGTATCTAAAAGATGAAATAACAGAATAGAAAATGTCAGAGTGCATAACACATAGAGTAAGGGTAAGTATTGTTTTGTGAAATTTTTATTTCCATTACAGCCTTGTGTGAATTGCAGTAGAAAAAAAATTTGAACATGATTCTGAAAGTTTCTTTAAAATTTCCTCATGGTTTCCATCTTTTTTATATTTCTGATTTGTGATCAAATATATTTCTTGCACTTGATTTTTCTCAGCCTTTCTCTTGGGTCTTTTAATACAGATGTAGAGTATTTTAGCCAAAATGTTTTTGTTTAGTTTCTTGAATCTCCTTAAGGATACTTACTGTTATTGTAATGTTTTATTCAGGTGTTCATGTAACTCTTTCAGCAGCTATCTTATCTGAACATGTTTTCTGATCGTCTAGCTTCATTCTTTTTCTGACTGCTAGGTACCATTGAATAGATTGCTCTTTTCTTTCTTACATTACCAGGACTCAGGTTGAAGCATTCTAAACAGTGGGCATTTAGTGATTACCCAAGTCATGAAAGAAGTTGTGGGATTAGGGTTAGGGTTGTCCATTCCCTCCCCCAACATACAGACTATCAAAGTCCTGCTGTGATGCCAGGGAGCATCCCTGCCTTCATTCTCCTAGCCTTTTTCTGCCCCAGGGGCAGGGAGACCTACCTCATCCTTCCTATTTCCTCTAGACCTTTTGAGCATCATGGAGACTCCCTGGTACACCAACCCAGGGCAGACACTTGCCCCTATTTTAAGATCTGAGTACCCAGTTTCCTCTGTTTTGGTTCTCCTCCAAGTTTTCACTCTGATCTCCCAACAAAGCCCAGTCTGCTAGAGGAAGCTCTGCCGAATTCTATCGTTCTCTTAGTTCAACCCCCAACAGAGTCCCAGGAATCACTTTATGTCCAGCTGCCTTTAAGGCCTGAAGCCACTTGGATGTTGAGAGAGGATATTGGAGTTGGCTGAGAAAGGGAGGGAAGCTGCATTCCAGTCCCCATAAACCCTGGTCCCCTGGAACCACTGGTGTGGAAGCAACTCCTTCCCTGCTTCAAGTGTTGATGTGTTACTTAGTCACTGGCTCCCTTCCTCAGCCATCCTTTCACAAGACAGACTGTCTGGTGTGCATTATACCTCATTCAAATTAGATTGTTAGTTCTCTGAAGGCAAGAAAAATGTTATTTGTTAGCATTCCCTTCCATACAGTGTTCTTCCCAGAGTGAGTGATCAATACATATGTATTAAATTGGATTGAATTAAACAAAAATGGTTGAATTTAGAAAGGCAAGGAGGCAGCAACAGATCAGAAATCATTAAACTGTAAATCTTCCAAACAAAAAAACAACAATAAAAAATAATAATAACAGGAGGCAGGGGCAGGAAGAGGAGGATCCCTGGCACTTAACAGTGATTACTATGTGCCAGGCACTATTCTATGTGCTTTACATATAATAAATTTATTTTATCTTGTGTCAGCACTTCTAATATAATAACATGAGTACTATGATTATAACTGTACGTGGATGTTATTCCCCTCCTACTTCTCCAGACTCATGAAACATTTTTCTTAAAGTAACCATTTCCCACACAGACCCTTGTTCCTCATAGTGTTCTGAACAGTGAGATGCCTCTGAACTGAACTGAAGGTGGTGGGAGTAGGCAGTGTGGTCTGCTCAGTCACGGTAGGGACAGACACTGTGGTCTATCTGAAAAACTCCAGTGCAAAGCCTTTGTTTCTTAAAGGGTGGCAGACACAGTTCTGAGCCTAAACCTTATGAGGCCTTGTGAACTTCTTTTCCCATTCTCTCTCTCAAACACACACTCTACTAACCACATTAAAACAAGCCCAGACTAGCCTGCTGGTAGATAAGAGGCCATGTACAGGAGACCCCAGTTGTCCCAACCAAGAACCTCCTAGACCAGATCACAGCCCGTCAATCTCCAAACATGTGTGGGTACCCAGATCTGCAGAGCCACATGAGCCCAGGCAATACCAGATGAATCATCCAGTTGACCTGCAGACTCATGAATAAAACAGTCAGTCGTTATTTTAAGCCACTGAGTTTTGAGGTGGCTTGTTATACAACAGCTAACAAATACAGGAAGACTGGCAATACGTAAGTGAACAAATATATAAGGGAGAGTAAGCAGATCAGATATGGACAACTGCCATGAAGGAAATAAGACAGGTTCACATAATGGAGAGGGACTTGCACAGGCTATTATATACAAGAAGAGGAGTGAAGGTCTTTCTGAGGAGGAGAGAGGTAAGCCAACATCCAATTGATTAGAAGATGTTGTCTGTGGGGAGGGTTGAGGCAGTGTTTTCCTGGAGCAAAGAAAAGCATGTGTTGGGGGAATAATGAATTAGAAAGGCAATGATAGGGGAAGAGGTCTGGGAGAGAGGCAGGAGCCAGACTGGAGCCCTGCAGGCTGCAATAAGGAGTTAGGATTTTAACTCGTGCTGGGAGAAGCCACGAGGATATTGACACAGGGGAGTGTTGTGTTTTTTCACTCTCTGGTTGTTGTGTGGTGGCTGCAGGAAAGCAGTTGATAGACCAATGCAGAGGTCAGATGGGAGGTGCTGGTGACTCAGATGAAGATGGCCCAAAGTGAGCAGAACCCCTCCATGCCTGTCATAACACTCACTCCATTCTTCCTTGTTCAGAGCCTGCTGTTTACCCAGCAGGGCTGCCACCAGGTGATGGTGGACTCCCTGAGGGGGTCACCTGTCTCCTTTGTCTCCCCATATCCGATGCCACACACACAGTAGGACCTTAGTAAACACTTGCCTTAGGAAAGCTCTTCTCTGAATTTTTGATCCCTAACTTGTGCAGTGAAGTCCTATCCAGTCTCTTCCCTTTCCTTTCACTCCAGTGGCTTGGAAGAGGTGCTAGTCCTCTTTCACAGCACTGTGGAGGCCCCAAGAAGTGCTCCAGGACATGGTCCTTGTTATTACAAAGCATCTCTTAATGGCCTGTGGCCACCACCACCCAGTTGGTTCCTCTCCAAAGCCTGGAGTGCGTGCCTGGGCTCTGTTTGGGGTTCAGCCTGAATCATCAGATGACTGTGGGGAAGTCTTTAGGCTTTTTGGCACCTCTTTCTCCTGCTATAAAATTCCTCTTGTTTGCACTTCCCACCAACCCACCTTGAAGGCCCTAGACTCCTACGATCCAGCATTTATAGAACACCAGGAGTGATTGAGGCAACCACTAGGAGCAGGTGTTGCATTTGGGACCCTGACCTGATGAGCTAACGTTCCCCAAGCACCTTGGAAGTCACAAATATAGGAACTTTATGAGGATATTAACCTTACTGATTTTATCTTTTAAAGAGAGGCAGACAACAGCATGTCTTTAGAGGTAATGACCTAAAGGTCATCCAAAGTAGTTTTAAAGGATGGTTGGTCACAAAAAGCCTTGAAACAAGTTATTTCATTTTAGATGAATTGGATAAGAGTTGTTATTTAGTTAACGATTGCAAGAAAAAGGCTGTATTGCGAGAAAGAGCAAGAACACACAATGGATGTACTGACATCCGTGGGAACAGAATATAATTGTGAGTTACTGAGATGGAAACAAAAATTAGCATGGTCAGGGACTGATAGTAATTTTAGTGTATCTATCTGGGAAATTTTTTAAGGATAGTGTATATGAACAGCTGAAGTAGATGCAGAGTGATTATGAGAGTCTGAATGTTTCTTTGCAAAGTGGAAGAGAAAGAAGGAATAAAATAAAAAATAGTCATTCCTCTCTAAAGAGTAAAATTCTAGCTAATATACAGGGTAGATGAAAAATTAATACATTACCAATTATGGTTCTGCTTTTACTTCTATTTGCCAGGATTTATGGCTTCTGTGTGATGTCCTCTTGGGATAAGTGATGTGAATATATAAAAATGTGTCATCTGTGACACGTATCACATTTAACAGAAAAAATCTCAGGCTTGATCAATATTTTCATTTGCTGTCACCTCTTTCTAAAGTATAGGGTATTAGAGGAGGTGGCCAAGTAGGAAGACCATGAACTCATCTCTTCCCATGGACACACCAAAATTACAATTATTTACAGAGCAACTATGAGAACAACCTGAAGACTAGCAGAAAAGATTTTCTACAACTAAAGGTATAAAGAAGGAACCACAACAAGATGGGTAGGAAGTGTTGAGACATGGTATAGTCAAGACTCACTCCCCTGGGAAGGTGACCTACAAATGGGAGGATAATCACAATTGCAGAGGTCCTCCCCAGGGAAAGAGAGGGCCAAGCCCCACATCAGACTCCTCAGCCAGGGAGTCCTGCACCAGGAAGACGAGCCCTCGGAACATTTGGCTTTGGAGGCCGGTGGAACTTGCATATGGGAGAGTCTGAGGGCTATAGGAAATGGGGAATCCTTTCTTAAATTGTGCATGCAAAATCTCACATGCTTGGAGTCCCAGTACAGAGGCAATAATTACAAGTGGCCTGGGTCAGACCCCCTTCCTGATTTTTTGGAGAGCCTCCCAGAGAGGCAGGAGGCAACTGGGACTTGTGCTGGGGATAGAGCCATTGGTGGCAGCCTTTTTGGGGAGCTCCTTATGAGGAGCTATCACTGGCAAGTGCCATTTTGGAATCCCCCCTCTAGTATATTAGTACCAGGGGCCCCTCCCCATCCACCAGTAGGCCAGCACCAACTCCGAGCCCCCTGGGCCATGCAGCCAACTGCATGGGAAGACCACCCCACCATCCACTGTGCCTGCAGCCACTGCATGAAGCACAGCTTCACAGACAATCAGGACAGGGGTCAACCCCACCTACCAACACAGACATAATAGTTGGCCCCACCACAATAGAAAGATGCACACAACAAATATAGGGGCACCTGTAGAGCACATGGCTCTGGTGACCAGAGGGGAGCATGCTGCTGGGTCCCTCAGGACGTCGCCTACATAAGGCCATTTCTCTAAAAGAGGAAAATGTAATCAACCTACCTAATACAAAGAAATAAACTCAGAGATTGGGCAAAATGAGGAAACAGAGGAGTATGCTTCAAACAAACGAACAACACATAAACTCAGAAAAGATCTAAATGAGGTAGACATCAGCAATTTACCCAATAAAGAGATCAAGGTAATGATCATAAAGATGTCCAACAATAAAATGATATGAGTATTACCTTCCTCAAGAGCAGTTTGAGAACTAAAGAAGATAATGTGTATGTCTTTAACATTGCATTGATTATGTAAACGATGGTAATAGCAATGTAACACTGCTTACCTAAACATCTTACTTTTAGTATCTACACTCCCTTGTGGCACATACTGTGTCTTTTTAAAAATTGAAGTATAGTTCATTTACAAATTTATCTTAGTTTCAGGCATATAACATAGTAATTCAATATTATTACAGATTACATTCCATTTAAAGTTATTATAAGATATTGTCTATATTCCCTGTGCTGTATAACATATCCTTGTAGCTTATTTATTTTATACATAGTAGTTGGTGCCTCTTAATCCTCATTGCTAATTTTCCCCTTCCCCCTTTTCTCTCCCTACTGGTAGTCACTAGATTGTTCTTTATATATGTGAGTCTGTTTCTATTTTGTTATATTGATTTGTTTGTTTCATTTTTTAGATTCTACATATAAATAATAAGTGTTATCTTTGATTTATTTCACTAAACATAATAAAACTAGGTCCATCCATATTGTTGCAAGAGGTAGAATTTCATTTTTATGGCTAATATTCCATTGTGTGTGTGTGTATATATATACATAAACCACATCTTCATTATCCATTCATTTGTTGATAGACACGGGTTACTTCCATATCTTGGCTCTTGTAAATAATGCTGCTCTGAAATTTGGGGTTCATGTATCTTTTCGAATTGATGTTTTCTTTATTCTCAGATATATACCAAAGAGTGGAATTGCTGGATCATATGGTAGTTCTAGTTTTAGATTTTTGAGGAACCTCCATACTGTTTTCCATAGTGGCTGCACCAATTTACATTCCTATTAACAGTGTACAAGGGTTAAGTTTTCTCCATATCCTTGTCAATATTGGTTATCTGTAGACCTTTTGAGGATAGCTATTATGATATGTGTATGGTGCTATCTCATGGTGGTTTTGATTTGCAATTCTCTGGTGATTAGCCAGGTTGAGCATCATATCATGTGCCTGTTGGCCATCTGTATGTTTTCTCATGATTTTTTGTATCTTTGTGGTATTGGTTATTTCTTCTGCTTCATTTCTTATTTTGTTTATTTGTGTCCTCTCTCTTTTCTTCTGGCTAAAGGTTTATTAGTTTTGTTTATCTTTCCAAAACATCAGCTCTTTGTTTCATTGATTTTTCTATTGTTTTTTCAATCTCTATTTTATTTATTTCCTATGTGACCTTTATTATTTCCTTCATTTTGTTGACTTTGGGCTTTGTTAGTTTCCTTTTTCTAGTTTTTTTAGGTGGTAGGTAAGATTGATTGAGATTTTTCCTGTTTCTTGAGGAAGACCTATATTGCTATGAACCGCCCTCTTAGAACTGCTTTTGCTGCATTCCATAGATTTTGGAAAGTGATATTTCCATTTTCATTCATCTTGAGGTATTTTTTAATTTCCTCTTTGATTTAATCATTGACCAATTGGTATTTTTTAGAAGCATGCTGTTTAGTCTCCTCTTGCTTGTTTTATTCCCCCATTTTTCTTGGTAGTTGATTTCTAGTTTCATACCATTGTGGTTGGAGAAAATGCTTGATATAATTTCTAACCTCTTAATTTTGTTGAGGCTTATTTTGTGGCATAGTATGTGATCTATTCTGGAGAACCTCCCATGTAGAGTTGAAAAGAATTTTTATTCTGCTATTTTTGGATGTAATGTCATGTAGATATCTATTAAATACAATTGGTCTATTGTGTCATTTAAGACCGCCGTTGCCTTATTTATTTTTTGCCTGAATGATATGTCCATTGATGTCAATGGGACGTTAAATTTCCCTACTATTATTATGTTATAGTCAATTTGTCCCTTTATATATTTAGGTGCTTCTGTATTTGTTTGTTTGTTTGTATTTTTTGTGGTACGCGGGCCTCTCACTGTTGTGGCCTCTCCCGTCGCGGAGCACAGGCTCTGGACGCGCAGGCCCAGTGACCATGGCTCATGGCCCCAACCGCTCCGCGGCACGTGGGATCTTCCCAGACCGGAGCACGAACCCGTGTCCCCTGCATTGGCAGGCGGACTCCCAACCACCGCGCCACCAGGGAAGCCCGGTGCTTCTGTATTGAATGCGTACATGTTAACAAGTGTAATATCCTCTTCTGGTATTTATTCCTTTATCATTCCCTTTATTAACATACAATGCCTTTATTTGTTATAAACTTTGTTTTAAAGTCTATTTTTTTTTCTGGTATGGGCAATGTTGTGTTCACTTTCTTTTCTTTTCCATTTGCATATCTTTTTCCATCCCCACACCTTCAGTCTGTGTGTTTCTTTAGCCCTGAAGTCAGTCTATTGGAAGCAGCATATTGAAGGGTCTTGTGGGTTTTTTTAATCCAATCAGTCACCTTGTGTCTTTTTTTTAAATTAATTTTTATTGGAGTATAGTTGCTTTACAATGTTGTGTTAGTTTTTACTGTGCAGCCAAATGAATCAGCTATGAATATATATATGTCCCCTCTTTTTGGACTTCTTTCCCATTTAGGTCACCACAGTGCATTAAGTAGAGTTCCCTGTGCTATACATTATGTTCTCATTTGTTGTCTATTTTATACATAGTATCAATAGTGTATATGTGTCAATCCTAATCTCCCAATTCCTCCCACTGCCCCCCCTCTTTCCTCCTTGATATCCATACATTTGTTCTCTATGTCTGTGTCTCTATTTCTGCTTTGCAAATAATATCATCTATACCATTTTTCTAGATTCCACATATATGTGTTAATATATGACATTTTTTTTCTCTTTCTGACTTACTTCACTCTGCATGACCCTCACTAAGTCCATCCACATCTCTACAAATGACCCAATTTCTTTCTTTTTAATGGCTGAGTAATATTCCATTGTATATATGTACCACATCTTCTGTATCCATTCATCTATTGATGGACACTTAGATTGCTTCCATGTCCTGGCTATTGTAAATAGTGCTACAATTAACACTAGGGTGCCTCTGTCTTCTTGAATTATGGTTTCCTCAGGGTATAGGCCCAGTAGTGGGATTGCTGGGACATATGGTAATTCTATTTTTAGTTTTTTAAAGAACCTCCATACTGTTTTCTATAATGGCTGTATCAATTTACATTCCCACCAACAGTGCATGAGTGTTCCCTTTTCTCCACACCCTCTCTAGCATTTAGTGTTAGTAGATTTTTTGATGATGGCAATTCTGACCAGTGTGAGGTGATACCTCATTGTAGTTTTGATTTGTATTTCTCTAGTAGTTACTGATGTTGAGCATCTTTTCATGTGCCTCTTGGCTGTCTGTATGACTTCTTTGGAGAAATGTCTATTTAGGTCTTCTGCCCATTTTTTGATTGGGTGGTTTGTTTTTATGATATTGAGCTGCACAAACTGCTTGTATATTTTGGAGATTAATTCTTTGTCAGTTGCTTCATTTGCAAATATATTCACCCATTCTGAGGGTTGTCTTTTTGTCTTGCTTATAGTTTCCTTTGATGTGCAAAAGCTTTTAAGTTTCATTAGGTGCTATTTGTTTATTTTTGTTTTTATTTTCATTACTCTAGGAGGTGGGTCAAAAAAGATCTTGCTGCAATTTATGTCAAAGAGTGTTCTGCCTTTGTTTTCCTTTAAGAGTTTTATAGTGTCTGACCTTACATTTAGGTCTTTAATTCATTTTGAGTTTATTTTTGTATATGGTGTTAGAGAGTGTTCTAATTTCATTCTTTTACATGTAGCTATCCAGTTTTCCCAACACCACTTATTGAAGAGGCTGTCTTTTCTCCATTGTGTATTTTTGCCTCGTTTTTCATAGATAAGGTGACCGTAGGTGCGTTCAACTTGTGTCTCTTGATTGGAGCATTTCATACATCGACATTTGAAATAATTATTGAAAGGTATGTCTTTATTGCCTTTTTATTCCTTGTTTTCAGTCGTTTTTGTAGTTGTTCTCTATTCATTCCCTTTTATTGTTTCTACCATTATGGTTTGATTATTTTCTTTAATAGTGTGTTTGGGTTCCTTTCTTGCTAGTTTTTGTTTATCTATTGTAGGTTTTTGATTTGTGGTTACCAAGGAGTTCATATATGTTGGCCCATAATTGTATCTACTTGCTTTAAACTGATTGTCATTTAAGTTTCAAACACATTTTTAAAAGATATTGTATTCCTCTCCCCCACATTTTGTGTTTTTGATGTCATAGCTTATCCATTTACTATTTACTGAGATTTCATTTGGTTTACAATTTTTTGTCTTTTAATGGATGTGTAGGCTTATTTAAGTGATCTTCTATCTTTACTATATATTTACCTTTCCTATCAGGATTTTCCCTTTCCTATAGATTCTTAGGTTTCTTCAATTTAGAGAAGACCCTTCAACGTTTCTTTTAATGTAAATACAATATTGCTGTATTATTTTATTTTTTACCTGTTTGAGAAGCTCTTTATCTCTCCTTCCATTATAAATTATGATCTAACTGTGTACAGTATACTAGGTGGCAGGTTTATTCCTTTCAGTACTTTGAATATATCATGCCACTCCCATCTCGCCTGCAAAGTTTTGCAGAGAAAGAAGCTGATAGCCTTATGGGGATTCCCTGGTATATGACTCTTTGTCTTTCTCTTGATGCCTTTAGAACTCTCTCTTTATCGTTAACTTATGCCATTTTAATTATGATATGTCTTGGTGTGGGTCTATTGTGTTCATTTGTTTGAGACCCTCTGTGCTTCCTGTACCTGGTTGTTTCCTTCTTTAGGTTTGGGAAGTTTTCAGCCATAATTTCTTCAAATGCATTTTTAAATTCCCTTCTCTTCTCTTCTCGTTCTGGAACCCCTATAATGCAAATGTTGGTATGCTTGATATTATCCCATAGATCTTGTATGTTGCTTTTATTTGTTTGTTTCCTTTGTATTTCTGTCTGTTGTTCTGATTAGCTTATTTCCATTACTCTATATTCCAGATCACTTATGCATTCTTCTCTTTTAGTCTACTATACATTGTTTCTAGAGTGTTTTTTTTATAAAGTGAAGTATAGTTGAAAAACAATAATATATAATTTACAGATATAAATACAGTGATTCATAATTTTTAAATGTTATACTCCACTTATAGTATTATAAAATATTGGCTATAATCCCTGTGTTGTATAATATACACTTGTAGCTTATATTATACATAATAGATTTTACCTCTTCATCCCCTACCACTATCCCACCTGTTCTGACTCCCTTCTCCACACTGATAACCACTAATTTGTTCCCTATATCCGTGAGTCTCTTTCTTTTTTGTTATATTCATTAGTGTGTTTTAATTTTTAGATTCCACATATAAGTGATTTCATTCAGTTTTTGTATTTCTCTGTCTTACTGATATGTATGTTCTTATTGACATTTTGTTAATTGTTTTTTGATTATTTTTTCAGGTATTTTTCCCTTTTTCTTTTGTTTACTTCTTTTGTGCTTTTATGACTATTTTAATTTTTATGTTTAGATTCCTTTGTCTTTTTTTGTATATATTTATTATAGATTTTTGGTTTGTGGTTACCATCAGGTTTTTATATAGCAATCTATTTACATACATGATTGTTTTAAGTTGCTGATCTCTTAATTTCATATGGATTTTAACAACCCTGAATTTGTACTCTCCTCCCCTCATGGTTACTGTTTCTGATATCATATTTTACATCTAATTGTTTTGTGTACCCCTTAACAGCTTGTTGGGGATATAGATGATTTTACTAATTTTGTCTTTTATTCTTCCTACTGGCTTTGTGTGTGGATGATTTCCTACCTTACTGTATTTTTGCCTTTAGCAATGAGGTTTTCCATTTCATAATTTTCATGTTTCTAGTTGTGGCCTTTTCTTTATTGTTTAGAGATATTTCTTTAACGTGTATTATAAAGCTGGTTTTGTGATACTGAACTCTTTTAGCTTTTGCTTGTGTATAAAGCTTTTAATCTCTCTATCAAATCTGCATTTTTGTTTGTTTGTTTGCAGTTTTGACTGTTTGGCAAAAGAGAAGGATGGTTAAACACACAGACTCTGGAGTCAGATGGCCTGAACCTAAACCCTAATGAGGAGCTCTGTGAATTGTCTCTATCAATTCTGAATGATAGCCTTGCTGGGTAGAATATCCTTGATTGTATGTTTTCCCTTTTCATCACTTTAAATATATCATGCCTCTCCCTTCTGGCCTGCAAAGTTTCTTGCAAAAAGTCAGCTGATAGCCTTAAGGGAGTTACTTTGTATATTATTTGTTCCTTTTCGCTTGCTGCTTTTAATATTCTCTCTTTATCTTTAATTTTTGCCTTTTTAATTACAATATGTCTTGCTTTGTTCCTCTTTGGGTTAATCTTGTATAGGACTTTGGACTTCCTGGACTTGTATGACTGTTTCCTTTTGCAGGTTAGGGGATTTTTCATTTATTATGTCTTTTTTTTTACATTTTTATTGGAGTATAATTGCTTTACAATGGTGTGTTAGTTTCTGTTTTATAACAAAGTGAATCAGTTATACATATACGTATGTTCCCATATCTCTTCCATCTTGCATCTCCCTCCCTCCCACCCTCCCTATCCCACCCCTCTAGGTGGTCACAAAGCACTGAGCTGATCTCCCTGTGCTATATGGCTGCTTCCCATTAGCTATCTATTTTACGTTTGGTAGTGTGTATATGTCCATGCCACTCTCTCACTTTGTCACAGCTTACCCTTCCCCCTCCCCATATCCTCAAGTCCATTTTCTAGTAGGTCTGTGTCTTTATTCCTGTCTTACCCCTAGGTTCTTCATGATATTTTTTTTCTTAAATTCCATATATATGTGTTAGCACATGGTATTTGTCCTTCTCTTTCTGACTTACTTCACTCTGTATGACAGACTCTAGGTTCATCCACCTCACTGCAAATAACTCAGTTTGGTTTCTTTTTATGGCTGAGTAATATTCCATTGTATATATGTGCCACATCTTCTTTACCCATTCATCCAATGATGGGCACTTAGGTTGTTTCCATCTCCAGGCTATTGTAAATAGAGCTGCAATGAACATTTTGGTACATGACTCTTTTTGAATTATGGTTTTATCAGGTTATATGCCCAGTAGTGGGATTGCTGGGTCATATGGTAGCTTTATTTGTAGTTTTTTAAGGAACCTCCATACTGTTCTCGATAGTGGCTGTATCAATTCACATTCCCACCAGCAGTGCAAGAGTGTTCCCTTTTCTCCACACCCTCTCCAGCATTTATTGTTTCTAGATTTTTTGATGATGGACATTTTGACTGGTGTGAGATGATATCTCATTGTAGTTTTGATTTGCATTTCTCTAATGATTAATGATGTTGAGCATTCTTTCATGTGTTTGTTGGAAGTCTGTATATCTTCTTTGGAGAAATGTCTATTTAGATCTTCTGCCCATTTTTGGATTGGTTTTTTTGGTTTTTTTTTGTTCTTAGCTCCTTTCTCTCTTCTCCTTCTGGGACCTATATAATTCAAATATTAGTGCACTTAATGTTGTCCCAGAGGTCTCTTAAACTGTCCTCATTTCCTTTCATTCTTTTTTCTGTTCAGCTTGAGTGATTTCCACTACTCCACCTTCCAGCTCACTGATCCATTCCTCTGTATCATTTAGTCAACTGTTGATTTCTCCTAGTGTATTTTTCACTTCAATTATTGTATTCTTCATCTCTGTTTGGTTGTTCTTTATATTTTCTAACTCTTCATTAAAAACTTCTAACTTCTCAGTCTGTACACCCATTCTTCACCCAAGTTTTTGATCATCTTTATGATCACTACCCTGTACTCTTTCTTGGGTAGATTGCCTATCTCCACTTCACTTAGTTCTTCTTCTGGGGTTTTATCTTGTTCCTTCAACAGGAACATGTTCCTCTGTCTCCTAAGTTTGCTTAAGTTGTTGCTTTTATTTTTGTGTGTCTCGTAGGCTAGTTATGCTTTCCAACTTTGGAGAAGTGTTCCTTCTGTAGGAGACGTCCTATGCATCCTTGCAGTGCACTCACTTCTCGTAACCCAAACTATATGCTCTAGGGGGTTCCCCCACGAGGGTGACATGGGTCTTTCTGTTGTGGCATGCTGACTATATGGGCAGTTTGGTAGGCTTGGTTGGCCCCCATTCTGGTTGGTTTCCAAGGCTGGTTTTGTGTGGAGGCTGCTGGTTGGTGGGCAGGTTCACAAGGTGGCTGACTGCAGAACCCCTGGGGGCCCCAGGGCTAATGCTTGCTCACTGGTGGTAGAGTCAGAGTCCAAAGATTCTAGGGCTGTTTCCCATCCACTGGTATGTGAAGTCAGTTGCTGAGGTTAGTGCTGGACTACTGACCGGCAGAGCCGAGTCCTGGAGTCTGTTTACATGGCCCAGAAATCCAAGAGCTTGTTTTAGATCACTGGTGGGGGGTGCACCTGTTCCTGACACGTCTTGTGTGCTGTCCAGTGTGTCCCAAAGCTTCTGTTGGCTTGCTAGTGGGCAGGGCGTGGCCCAGGTGATCCCATGGCAGGTTCTCACATGTTATAGGCAGGCTGAGTCTGCAGGCTGTGAATTTGTGGTTTTCTTGCATCTGGTGTCTGAGCCTTGGTGGGTAAGCCTGGTTCAGAGCTTAGAGCAAGCTTCCTGAGTGCAGGGCTTGAGCCCAGGGTAGTCTGGGGCTGGTGCCTGCCCACTAGTGGGTGGAGCTGGTTCTGGGCCCTCTGGTGAGCTGGGCCATGTCCAGAGGTGGCTGTGTGCTCAGGAGGATTTTAGATAGCTTCTCTGCTAATGTGGTTTGGTGGAGGGGTGGCTATGTCCTCATCCAATTAGTTGCTTAGCTTGAGGCATTTCAGCACTGGATTCTACGGCTATTGAGTGGGTTCAGGTCTTGGAGCAAATAAGCTAGAGTGAGGGTTCCACAGTGACACCCACCAGCACCAGCATTTATTCAGTAGATGAAGCTCTCAAGAATGGCTGCTAGCGTCTATTTCAGCAGGGTGAGTCATAGCCACACCATGCCTCTCCAGAAGACTCTCCAAGACAAGTCAGTCTAGCCCTGGCTCCTATTAAATTACTGCTTTTTCCTGGGTTTCCAGAACAAGTGAGGTTTTGTGTGTACCCTTTAAGAGTGAAGTCGCTATTTCCCCCAGTCATGTGGGACTCATGAAATCAAGCCCAGCTTGCCTTCAAAACCAAATGCTCTGGGGGCTCATCTTCCTGGTGCAGGATCCTTGGGCTGGAGAGCCCAATGTGTGGCTCAGTACTTTCAGTCCTATGGGAAAACCTCTGCAATATAATTATAGTCCAGTTTGTGGGTCACCCACCTGGGGGTATGACTTGACTATATCACCAGTCTTTTTCTCCTACCCATCTTGTTATGGTTTCTTCTTTATGCCTTTAGTTGTGGAAGATCTTTTCTAGTAGGTTCCAGTCTTTTTCATTGATAGTTGTTCCACAAATAGTTGTGATTTTGGTGTGGTCATGAGAAGAGGTGAGCTCATGGATTTTATACTCCACAACCATGGCCAGTCTCAAGATAGAGTGTGGTAGACTGTTTTTTATCTCAGATATTGAATTATCTATTTTTTATTGAGTCTTCTTTATATTTTCTTGTACCTTGTAAAAATGATCTATGTTTAGATCAATTTTATTCCTTAATTCAGTTAGCATTTTTAATACCAATGATTTGAATTCTTTATCTGGTGAATTGTTTATTTCTGTATTATTATTTATTTTTTCAGGGCTTTTTTCTTGCTCTTTCAATTGAGAGTAGTTCTCCTCTTTTTCATTTTACTTAACCTTCTCTGTCTCTATTAATTTAGATGAAAAAGTTTGCTTTTGTGGTCTTGAATGGATGTTCTTATGTGGGAGCATCCCTACGCAGACTGTTTGTGTCCCAAGCCTTTGGTGGTGGGGGCTGGATTCAATGTGGTTGCCAGTCAATTATTTCCTCAGGGTGTTCTGGCAGCTATCACCTTGGTAGAGGATGTGGCTGATTGATGGAGGATATAGAGAGCCCACTCATGGTGTGAGGCAGGACTTCCTCTCTGCTCAGTAGTTGTCACCACCCTGTTAGGAGTGGGGTCTGCTATCAAGTTGCTGGAGCCTATGCACTGTGGGTTGTGCTCAAGCTGGCTCTGTTCCCTCCAAGTATGTTTTTCCTTCTCCCCTCATGGCAACATTTGTCTCAAAGGAGGGGAGTTATAAAGCAAGTGAGACTCGTGCACTTACAGAGATCCAATGCTCTGCCTGTGCAGGTGTCTGTGGCTTTGCTCAACTGGAGCCCACTGTCATGTGTTTTCCTTGGTGTGGCCTCCCAGATCTAGCACTGCATTATGGTGTGGAATTATCAGAGCTGGAGCATATGCTTGGTTTGTGCTGGGGCATGAAACCAGGCAGTCATGGAAATTCCAGCAGATGCCCTGCAATTAGAAGTATGGGTTGCTTCTAGGGTGCTGCTTTGTAAACACCAACAATAGCTACTGCAGCCCCACCTGGGCTATGCTTCTGGCCCCTGGGTCACCCCTCCATCCCTAGATCAAGTTTTTGTCCAGATTCTGGCCACACTCTACCCAGTGCCACAGTGTTGCTTGGAGTAGGTGGACTCAGTGCATTCACTCAGCTCAGGCTAGGGGGAACAACGAGGTGACAACTGCTAAGACAGACCTATCCACCCTGCCTGGGGACAAGTCAGCACCCACACACTCCTTACAAGTGGGTTCTAGTCTTCTCCAGCTTTTTTCTCTCTCCAGGGGTTCTCTAAGCAGCCAAGGGTGTTTGTCTCTTATGGGGTGTAGAACCCCAGGACGGGGACACCTTGTCTGTGACTCAACCCCTTAACTTCCTGGGGGCAAGTGTCCAGCCATGCGATCTCCATTTTCCTCTGAATCCACTCCCAGGGGCACACGTCCTGACCCAACTGTTTTTCTTTCCGTCCTACTCAATTGCATGTGTATTTTTCTTAGGTTGTACAGGAGTCCTTCCACCAGTTTCCAGTTAGTTTTCTGTGAGAATTGTTCCACATGTATATGTATTTTTTATGTGTTCATGGGGGGTGGTGAGCTCCATGTCCTATTACTCCACCATCTTGATCTCCTTCCCCTGCTTTTCCTTTTTGTTCACTAACATATGACTATTTTAATAGTCTGAGGTTTGTTTCAAAGTTAAGTGGATGAAAGAAACTAGAAATTTTACAATAAGATAATCAATTGTCCCAGCACATCTTATAAATTCTTGTTTCTTTTTCTAACTACTAGCTGTGTGAACTTAGCCAAATCACATAACTTCTCTGAGTCAGAGTTTCCTCATAAGAGTTCTTATCTCACAGGGCTGTTGTGGGATTTAGTGAGTTAATATTTTGCCACCCTTTGTACAATGAGTAGCAACAAATAATCTATCAATAAAAGTCATCACGTTGTGTTTTTATTTGTACCTCAACCATCATTAAGTGTACATGTAATAGGATGTTAAAATGAGACTTCTTCCCTTTTGGGAGCTTTAACTTACATTGTAAACCTGGGAAAATAGGTATCAATTACCCCATCATTCAAAAGCATATCTCTGTTGGACTTGGAATAGGAAGAATATCTCTACAGAACTTGCAATCGGAAGATAGAAAACAAATTTCACCATCATTAGTTCCTATAACCTCCAGGCTATATAAGAAGGATATTCCAAGATGGACAGAGAGTAAGTGTGCTATGGTGCCCCCCACCCACAGAGCAGAAGATGCGAGCTCCTTAAATAGTCCAAAGATAAGAGGCTGTCTAACAGTTCTGACAGCATAGAGAAGGGAGAGTGCCTTCCTGACTTCTGTTGGACAAGAATGTGTGTTCCCTGTAGCACAGATGGGGACTCTGAATTATCCTGGAAACAAGTGTCTGAGGAGGAGTTATAAGTGACCAGGAGAGAAGGCATTGTGCATAACAGGGAACTGCAGTTGGAGGTCTCCTGCTGGAAGGGGGTCTGCAACCCTGGAGGAACCAACTGCAGAATCAGTGAAGATTGTTTTGACAGAAAATCAAGGCAGAGAGAAATAATGAAAGAGTCTCCACAATCCCTTTCCCTATGATCAGTTTCAGAATATGATTCAGACCAGAACTTAGAAAAAAGAGAAGTTTGAGATTGGTTAAAAGATTAAAGTTTTGGTGTTTTGGTATTTGGTTTTGAAGTTTGGGACTTTTGAATATATGGAAAAGTTCTGGAATTTGTCAGACATTTATATTCAGTGCCATAGAAGGATGATTATAGAGAGCCAGTGTATCAAGGGACAGTGAGAAAAAAATACAGTGGCTTGGGGCTTCCCTGGTGGCTCAGTGGTTGAGAATCTGCCTGCTAATGCAGGGGACACGGGTTCGAGCCCTGGTCTGGGAGGATCCCACATGCCGCGGAGCAACTAGGCCCATGAGCCACAACTACTGAGCCTGCGCGTCTGGAGCCTGTGCTCCGCAACAAGAGAGGCCGCGATAGTGAGAGGCCCGCGCACCGCGATGAAGACTGGCCCCCGCTTGCCACAACTAGAGAAAGCCCTCGCACAGAAACGAAAACCCAACACAGCCAAAAAATAAAAATAAATAAACAAATGTGGGGTTTAAAAAAAAAAGAAAAGAATTAAAAAAAAAATCTAATCTAAAAAAAAAAAATACAGTGGCTTTCTGCTTACATACTACTTAATCCAGCTCTGTTACATATATTAATGTTATTGTTTTCATTTATGTAGTGTTATCTATTGATATCTTTATATCCATGTACCAGGAGTAGATTGTAATATACATTGTAACTTTAAGTGATGTTTTAATATTTGATATATATTTGAAAGTAGCTTCCATATGGTCCTCACCATAGTAGTCTACTATGCTACAAATATTATATTTAATAACTTTCTCAACAAGCATGCACTGGTACTATTTTCACTATCTTAAGATTGACATTTAAGGAATTTGCTCAAGATCATGAAACCATTATATGACTCTTAGATTCCAATGCTTCACTCTCTTTTTTTTTTTTTAATTGAAGTATAGGTGATTTACAACTTTGGGTTAGTTTCAGATTTACAGCAAAGTGATTCAGATATATATCCAAACTCAATTCTTTTCCATTATAAGTTATTACCAGATATTGAATATAGTTCCCTGTGCCATATAGTAAATCTTCATTGTTTATTTTATGTATAGTAGTGTGTATCTGTTAATCCCATACTCCTAATTTATCCCTCCCCCTTTCCTCTTTGGTAACCATAGTTTGTTTTCTATATCTGTGAGTCTGTTTATGTTTTGTAAATAAGTTCAATTTACTATTTTTTAGATTCCACATATAGGTGACATCATATAATATTTGTCTTTATCTGACTTCACATAGAATGATAATCTCTAGGTCCATCCATCTTGCTGTAAATGGCATTATTTCATTGTTTTATATGGGTGAGTATATTCCACTGTATATGTATACCATATCTTCTTTAGCCATTCATCAGTTGATGGACACTTATGTTTCTTCCATGTCTTGTCTATTTCAAATAATATTGTGATTAACATTGGGGTGCATGTATCTTTTCAAATTAGATATACATCCAGGAGTGAGATTGCTGGATTATATGGTAACTCTATTTTTAGTTTTTTAAGGAACTTCCATACTGTTTTCCATAGTGGCTGTACCAATTTGCATCCTCACCAACAGTGTAAGAGGGTTCCCTTTTCTCCACACCCTCCCCAGCATTTATTATTTGTATATATTTTGATGATGGTCATTCTAACCTGTCTGAGGTGACACCTTATAGTAGTTTTGATTTGCTTTTCTCTAATAATTAGCAATGTTGAGCATCTTTTCATGTGCCTGTTGACCATTTGTATGTCTTCTTTGGAGAAACGTCTATTTAAGTCTTCTGCCCATTTTTTGATTGGGTTGTTCGTTTTTCTGATCTTTAGTTGTATAAGCTGTTAGCATGTTTTGGAAATTAAGCCCTTGTCAATCGTATCATTTGGTAATATTTTCTCCCATTCTGTTGGTTGTCTTTTCATTTTGTTTATGATTTCCTTTGCTGTGCAAAAGCTTTTAAGTTTGATGATGTTCCATTTGTTTATTTTCGCTTTTAGTTCTTTTGCCTTGGGAGACAGACTTAAGAAAATACTGCTATAATTTATGTTAGAGGATGTTTTGCCTATGTTCTCTTCTAGGAGTTTTATGTTAATTATGTCTTATATGATGTTTCAGTATTTAAGCCATTTTGAATTTATTTTTGTGTATGGTGTGAGGGAGTGTTCTAATTTCACTGATTTACATGTAGCTGTCCAGCTTTCCCAACACAACTTGCTGAAGAGACTGTCTTTTCTCCATTGTATATTCTTGCCTCCTTTGTCAACGATTAATTAACTGTAGGTGTGGGTTTATTTCTGGGCTCTCTTCTGTTCCATTGATTCATATGTCTCTATTTGTGCCAGTACATTCCCGTTTTGATTACTGTAGCTTTGTACTATAGTCCTAAGACTGGAAGAGTTATGCCTCCAGCTTTGTTCTTTTTCCTAAAGATCACTTTGAAAATTTTAAGCCTTTTGTGATTCCATATAAATTTTAGGACTCTTTGTTCTATTACAGTGAAAAGTGTCATGGGTATTTGATAGGGATTACATTAGATCTCTGGATTGCTTTGGTTAGAATGGCCATTTTAACAATATTAATTCTTCCAATCTAAGAGCATGAGATATATTTTCATTTCCTTGAATCATCTTCAATTTCCTTTACCAATGTTTTATAGTTCTCAGCATATAAGTCTTTCACCTCCTTGATTAGGTTTATTTCTAGGTTGGTTTTTTTTTTTTTTTTGATGTGATTTTAAGTGGGTTTTTTTTTTTTTTTTACTTTCTATTTCTGATATTTCATTGCTAGTGTAAAGAAATGCAACAGATTTCTGTATATTAATCTTGTATCCTGCTACCTTGCTGAATTCATTCATCAATTGTAATAGTTTTTGTGTGGAGTCTTTAGGGTTTTCTATATAGAGCATCATGTCATCTGCATTTAACATTTTATTTCTTTTTCTTGTCTGATTGTCATGGCTAAGGGTTCTAATACTATGTTGAATAGAAGTGATGAGAGTGGGCATCTTTGTCTTGTTCCAGAATTTAGTGGGAAGGCTTTCAGTTTTTCACCATTGAGTATTATGTTGCTGTGTGTATGTCACAAATGGCTTTTATTATGTTGAGATATGTTCCCTTTATACACTCTTTGGCAAGAGATTTTATCATGAGTTTTTATCCTGAATTTTATCAAATGCATTTTTGCTTCTATTGAGATAATAAATAAACATGTGATTTTTGTGTTTTCATTTGTTGCTGTGGTGTACCACATTGATTCATTTGCATATGTTGAACCATCCTTGTGCCCTGGCATGAATCCAACGTGATCATGGTGTATGATCCTTTTTATGTGTTGTTGGATTTGGCTTGTTAATATTTTGCTGAGGATTTTTGCATCTAAATTCGTCAAAGATATTGACCTGTAGTTTTCTTTTTTGGTAGTGTCTTTGTCTGGTTTTGGTATCAGGGTGATGGTGGTTTCCTAGAATAAATTTGGGAGTGTTCCCTCTTCTTCAATCTTTTGGAAGAGTTTAAGAAGGATCAGTATAAGTTCTTCTTTGTATGTTTGGTAGAATTCTCCGGTGGTCCTGGACTTTTGTTAACAGGGAGTTTTATAATTACACATTTTATTTCACGTCTAGTGATCAGTCTGTTCAAATTATCTATTTCTTCTTGATTCAGTTTTGGTGAACTCTATGTTTCTGGAAACTTGTCTGTTTCTTGTACATTGCTTTGGCATCTAATTGTTCATAATATTCTCTGACGGTTTTTTGTATTTCTGTGGTACCAGATGTTATTTCTCCTCTTTCATTTCTTATTCTGTTTATTTGGGTTCTCTATCTTCTTCTTGGTGAGCCCAGCCAGAAGTTTGCCAATTTTGTTTATCCTTTTCCAAAAACCAGCTCTTGGTTTTACTGATTTTTTTCTATTTTTTTAAATCTTTATTTTATTTATTTCCTCTCTGATCTTTATTATTTCTTTTTATGAAGACTTTAGATGTTATTTTGTTCTTCTTTTTCTAATTCTTTTAAGTGGTAGGTTAGGTTCCTTATTTGAGATTTTTCTTGTTTTTTGAGGGAAGCCTGTAGCTCTATGAACTTCCCTCTTAGGACTGTGTTTGCCGCATCCCATAGATTTTGTAAGGTTGTGTTTTCATTGTCATTTTGTCTAAAGGTATTTTTTAATTTCCTCTTTGATTTTATTATTGACCTATTGGTTTTTTGTAGCATGCTGTTTAGTCTCCATGTAATTCTTTTCTCGTTTGTTTTTCTGTGATTGATTTCTATTTTCATGCCATTGTGGTCAGAAAAGATGCTTGAAATAATTTCTATCCTCTGAAATTTGTTGAGGCTTGTTTTGTGTCCTGGTATGTAATTTATCCTAGAGAATGTTCCATGTGTGCTGGAAGAGAATGTGTATTCTGTGTTTTTTGGATGTAATGTCCTGAACTGTTCTCTTGTGTCATTTAGGATTTCTGCTGTCTTATTGATTTTCTGTCTGGAAGCTTGGTCCACTGATGTCAGGGGGGTGTTAAAATCTCCTAGTGTTATTGTATCCTTATTGTATTAGGAATATTATTGTATTCCTAATTTCTCTCTTTATGTTTCTTAGTATTTATTTTATATATTTAGGTACTCCTATATTGGGTGCATAGAGGTTAATGAGTGTGATATCCTCTTCTTGTATTGATCAGTTTATCATTGTATCATGTCCTTCTTTGTCTTTTTTTATAGACTGTATTTATGGCCTATTTTTTCTGATATGGGTATTTCTACCCCTGCTTTCCTGTCCCTTCCATTTGCATGAAATATCTTTTTCCATCCCCTCATTTTCATTCTATATGTGTCTTTCACCCTAAAGTGAGTCTCTTGTAGGCAGCATATGTAGGATATTAATTACTTTATTATCCAATCTGCCACACTATGTCTTTTGACTGAAGCATTTAGTCCATTGACATTTAAGGTAATTTTTTTTTTTTTCCAGTACACAGACCTCTCCCTGTTGTGGCCTCTCCCATTGCGGAGCACAGGTTCTGGATGCACAGGCTCAGAGGCCATGGCTCACAGGCCCAGCCACTCTGCGACATGTGGTGTCCTCCCCGACCAGGGCACAAACCCGCGTCCCCTGTATCAGCAGGCGGACTCTCAACCACTGCACCACCAAGGAAGCCCTAAGGTAATTATTGATAAGTATATATTTATTGCCATTTTTAACCTTATTTTCTAGTTGATTTTGTATTTCTTCTTTTTCCCTTTCTTCTTTTTTGTGGTTTGATGGTTTTCTTTTATATTTTGCTTGAGTTCCTTTTTTTTCTGTTTTTGTAAATCTATTGTATGTTTTTGGCTTGTGATTATCCTGATTTTCAATTATGTAAGCCCATAACTATATCTAATTGCTTTAGACTGGTAGTCATAAATCTCAGACACATTCTAAAAGATCTATATTTTCTTACTCCCATCCCCCATATTTTGTGATTTTGATGTCATATTTTACATATTCATGCTTATCCTTTTGCAGTTCATTGTATTTATAATCTCTTTCACAGAATTTTTGGATTATTTTTTAATCTATGTACTGGCTTATTTAAGTGATTTTCAATCCTTTTATATATTCACTTTTCCTATTGTGATTTTCCCTTTTCTATAGATTCTTGCTTCTTTTCTATTTGGAGATGACCTTTCCATATTTCTTTAGGATAAGTTTAGTAGTGCTGTATTCTTTTCATTTTTGCTTCACTGAGAAATTCTATTTCTCCTTCTATTCTAAAAAATAATCTTCCTGAATATAGTATCTTATGTTTTAGTTTTTTCCCTATCATGCCACTCCCTCTGGCCTACAAAGTTTGTGCAGAGAAATCAGCTGATAGATTTATGGGTGTTCCCTTGTAACTGACCCTATCTTTTGCTGCCTCTAGAATCCTCTCTTTATCATTAACTTTTGCCATTTTAATTATGATATGTCTTGGTCTGTTTGGGTTCATCTTTTGGGGACCCTTTATGCTTCCTGTACCTGGATATCTGTTTCTTTCTTTAGGTTTGGGAAGTTTTCAACCATAATTTCTTCAAATACTTTTTTGATGCCCTTCTCTCTCTCCTTTCCTCCTGGAACTCCATAACTAATTGGTTGTCATTTTATATTATCCCATAGATCTCATATGTTGCTTTTTTTTTTTTATTTCCCTTCTGTCTGATTGGGTGATTTGCATTATTCTATCTTCCAGATAACTTACTTGTTTTCTTGTTTCATTTAGTCTTCTATTCACTGCTTCTAGATTGGTTTTTATCTTGGTAATTGAGTTGTCTAATTTTGATTGGCTCCTCTTTATATTTTCTAGTTCCTTGCTATAGTGATCCACATTTCTATCAATAGTCTTCCTTAGTACCTTCAGCATTTTTATTACCTCCTTTTTGAATTCAGGTTCTGGTGGCCTGGTCTACCAGAGGTTTGTTTCATAGTTTATTCTTTCAGGGGAATTTCTGTTGTTTTTTTAATTGAAAAGGACAGTTCCTATGCTTTTTCATTTTACTCTATGAAGTTAGGAGAAACAGTTATCTACTGTGGTATTGAAGTGCTGTTTTTATTTGGGAACAGCCATGTGTAGACTATGAGAGTCCAATATTTTTGGTTCAAGGTTTGTTTTATGTTATTGATGTTTGCCACATCTTTCCTCAGATTGTGCTGACCGTTGTCCCCTTGATAGGGAGTGTGTTTGGTATTGTGGTGACCAGAGCCTGCAGTGGATGTTGGGTGGGGCCTCCTCTTTGCTCTGTGGTTGTCAAAGCCCTGTCAGAGACAGATTCTGCTGCCCAGTTATTGAAGTAGAAGCCCCCAGATCCAATTCTAAGCTTCAGTGTGAGGTAGGTGGGACTTGAGTGCTCCCTCTGGGAAAGGAGCCATTGCAGGTTCTTCCCCAGGAGCTGTCTTCTGGGACATGTGGCTCTGTGATACTGCCTGCCACCTGCTGTGCACACCCAAAAAGATCACAGTTGCTGCCCTCAGGGGTCACCTTTGCTGTGTGAGTGCCAGTAATTGGCTTAGATGTGCAGGCATGTGTGCAGACTCACAAAGCCACCAGTGCAAAAATTCCCCAAAGCCACAACTCCATTTCCACAGTGGGAGTGCTGGTAATTGGCTCCGATTTTAGCCCTGCCTCCCCATGTGTGCACCCACAAAATTTGCAAGACCTGTGATGGCAGGAGCTGTTCCCTGCTGTGAGCACACAATGAGGCTGCAATGGTAACCCACGCCCCTCCCTTCCTATGTTGACAATGGTGCTCCTATGGTGAACCTGTATTCCATCCTGCTCCAGTTTTGGTCCAGGCTACACTCCAGGCCCTTCAGGCTGTCTCTGCACAGCAAAGCTGAGTTTTCTCCCCAGGTCAGTCCACTGAAGCTTGAGTTCCTGCAGCCAGTCACTGCACACACCAGCAGGTACATGTCTCGGGCTGGGAAGTGTGATGATGTGGCAAGGGCCATCTATGCTGGCCTCTCTCTACCCTGTTTGGCCTCAGGCCAGCTTCCACACTCTCCTCTCAAGCCCCTGAACCTCCCTATCTGTCTTGATGAACCTCCCAGCCGGTGAAGGAGATTCCAGAGTGAAAGAACCTTTCTTCTTTCACAGCTCCCTCCCAGAAACTCAGGTCCCATCCCGATTACTCTTCTCCTTTTTACCCAGTTACATGGGGATCTTTCCTGCAGCTCTGGTTGGATGAGACCTTCTGCAAGCTTTCAATAGGTATACTGTGAGAATTTTTCCACATGTAGATGTATTTTTGATGTATTTCTAGGAGGAGTTGAGCTCTATGTCCCTCTACTCTGCCAGCTTGATCTCCTCTTTCCCAAACCTTCACTCTTGACATTGGAGACAGGTCCCCATATTCATTTTTCTCAAAAACTTCATAAATTTCTTGCCTCTTCATTTCTTTTCATACAATTAGGAGAATTTTGCCAATGTATTTTTGTTGATGAATAGTGTATCTGATCAAATACACCTTTTCTCAGGTCCTCTCTGCCAGAAGACAGGCATCTTCTAAGGGATACTTAATTTTTTTTTTACATAATAATCACTCTAGACAGGCATACTTTCAAACTACTGTTGAAAAATTCTTGTGTATTTTCACACCTAAACATCTTCATTCTTTCCTATCTGGGTCATTTCCTCATAACATTGGCCCTCCAAAGCATATCATGTTTTTCCCAACTTTTTGCACTGCTCATATTAATTTTTGCACATGAAACACTTAGAATTACTAACTCCCTTACTCTCCTACTTTTACTCCCTCAAATCATCCCTTTCTTTAAAGCCCAATTCAAGTTGCAGATGCTCCACAATTATCCCAGTTAATGGCAGCCATCTTTCAGTCTGCATTTATTGTATACTGCTTTACAGTGTTAGGAACCTTCTTATGGTTTTATGTTTGCCATAAAAATCATGGCCTTATCTGAAGGTGTATTAAGTGTTCTAAGTTGTTAGGCAAGTGCAAGCCTGTTCTGTCAGGTGGGGAGATAGAAGTGGGATGGACAAGCCAACTTGTGTACTAAGCATAACCAGCCAGCTAGCTGTCTAAATTGCCAACTCTAAAGGATACTGCCAACCTCAATCTGATTCCAGTCAGCATCCATCTTCAGGAGTGTTTGGCTCAAGGATGGAAGTATTTAGCCTCCTAGGCATTAAGAAAATAAATATTAAATGCTTAGTCTACTTGTGGGAGGAAAAAAAGTAAAGGTAAGAAGTTTATGATTATAGTCGACAACTCCTAGATAAAGGAAGTCTTTCTGAGTCAATGGAGAGATGCATAGAAGGGTCTAGAGCAAGGATTCTGAATTCAGGGTGATTTTGCCCCACCAAGACATTTGGCAATATCTGGAGGAAACAATTTTGATTGTCATACCTGGGAGGGAAATAGTTGGGTTCTAATGGCATCTAGTGATTAGAGGCCAGGATGCTACTAGAGCATCCTGCAATCCACAGAACAGCCACCCACAACAAAGAATCATCCTACCCTAAATGTTGATAATGCCAAAGTGGAGAAATCTTGCTTTAGTGCTAGGACAAAGAGACTAAGGGTAGCAGGTACCTTGAGACTTAGTTGGTGTTCAGGGCTGGGCTCCATTAATAATAAGAACAGGAACAAACAAACAAAATAAAACAAAAACCTAGAAACTAAGGCAGAAGGACAGTTAAATGAAGAGTCCCCAAGCAGTAGTAGAAGAGGAAGTTGTGTCTCAATGTTAATGTAGTCTCATGTATGTGTCAGTCAGGGCAGCCTGGTGATGGCAAATGATTCCCAGAGTTCTCTCAGGGAAAGGCGTGCCTGATATACCTATAATGGACTTGGAATGAAGCTATAGGTGGTGGGTAATATTGATACAGTGAGGTGAGGTCTATAGGACTGAAAATGGCCTTTCAGTATTTCCTACATAATTTAAAGACAGGGACTTCTTATGCCTATTTATATCCCCCTAAAATGCTTAACCCACTTTTCTACAGTCAATTAGCATTTATTAATTTATTAATAGATTGATGATTTCCTTAATTGATTATGCCATTCATATCCAACTATGCTCAGCACTGCCATGACAACTTGGACATATTCTGATGTACTGAGGATTTAAATCTTCCACTGAAGACCCTAGCAATCATATCACCACAAGACTTGGATTCAGCACTGCATTTAAATAGAAATATAACAAGCACATTCCAACCCTCTAGGTAGCATACTCTGCTTACTTATGGTTAGGCCTCCATGGGAAATAAGAGTGATAAGCAGTAACTTCAGTGATGAATTACAGAACAGCTTCAATTACCTCACCCCATCTAAACAAAGCATCCTGCAACCCTCTGGAGAAATTAATCCACCTTAATTTGAATTAGTAGATACTTTTAGGTCAGCTACTTTACATATCTTCCTGCCACTTCTTCCATTCCTAGGCTATCTTTTCCCTTCAATCTGCCTGGCTCAACAGCACACTTTGATCCTAGTTCTGGGTGTTAAATATATAAGCTAAATACTGTGGAAGCTAAGGAATGAAGCAGAAATCAGTGGACATGGGTCATGTCCTTACCCTCCCAAAGAAGGCTAACATTGTCTCTTTCCCACAGAGCCTAGTTTTAAGTTTGCTTTCAATATTGTTGATGCTGAAATGAATAGCTTTATTTCTTTGATGAGGATTTTTATAGCAACAGTTCAAGAGTGTGGTTGCTGATAAGATTAAGGTGTGTGCAGGGCCTGCACTCCTTTATTCTGGTTTCAGGTAATCCCCTGATGAGTTTCCTGGTTCCTTTAATCTGGCCTAAGGTGATCTTCTCTGGAATGAAGAATGCTGATGTCTTTCATTTATTGGGAGTTTTAGTTCTGTAAAGAGCTCAAAGATATTGTTAGGTGTATCACTTGAAGCAGAACTAGACCTGCCCCAAGGTTGTACTATTGTTTCTTGATTGCCCCTCCCTTGTCTCTGCATCCCCTCCCTTCACTGATTAGCAGCTGTTTGAATCTGCCCCTTGGAACTCAGGGAAGGTCATGGAGGCTGGAGTCTATTCCCTTCAAAAAAGAAACAGGAAACATACAAATGCTTCCATGCCCAGGAGCCCCACAGAGTCACGTCTGTTTGTGGAAGAAGTTGTTACCTCATCCGAGAGTAGTTCCATCATAATGGAAGACCCTAAAAGCCAGAAAGTCTTTACAATTCATATAAAACTTCTCCTTAGTGATGACAGGATTTTAGGCACCACAGAGGCAACATAGACAGGGAAAGTGTCTGAATGCCTAAAAATCACACCACTTCTACAAGTAAATAATGATGACATCGATTGGCCATTAACTTGCTGTGGGACCTTTACCATGAAACTCCCTTTATTTTTTCCTTCTTGATGATTCTTTTTTCCATTTACCAAACCACAGACTTCAACAGCCTTACTGTTTTGAGGTGTCAGAGGACAAAGGTCAGAGTGGCAGAGCAGCCAGAAAGTTAGGAGGTTTAGTTGTTTCCTTTGACTGCTGTAAAAAATTACCACAAACTGCGTGGCTTGAAACAAGAGAAAGTTATTCTTTTATAGTTCTGAAAATCAGTAGTATGAAATCAAGGTGTTTACAGGACCATGCTCCTTCTGGTGGCTCGAGGGAAACTCAATTCCTTGCCTTTTCTAGCTTCTTGGTTCCAGGCATTCCTTCATTTGTAGCCATATCACTCGAATCTCTGCCTCTTCCTCTTCTGCCTGTCTTCTCCTCTGTTTGTCTGTCTCACCCTCTGCTTCTTCTGATATATGTGATTGCATTTAGGGCCCACACAGATGATCAAGGATAAATTTCTCCTCTCAAGATTCTTAACTATCACATCATTTGCCATATAAGGTAAAGTTCACAGGTTCCTGAGATTGCAATGGGGATATAGACACTATTCAACTTATTACATGGGAGACATTCTAGAAGGAACGATGTTTCAGAGCGATTGAACTCCAAAATATTCATTTAAAATATGCCCAAAACTTTGATTAGCTGCCAAACTACACAAATAAGGGAGAGACCCAAGGGAGCCTGATCACAAAGCGGCAGCCAGAGGCTGAAAGAACTAAATGAAGATTTTAGCAGCTGCCAATTGAAACAAAGACAGTTTGTAGTTTGAGTCTAGCCAAGTTAACTCTTGCTAGAAAAAAAAAATCACTTTCCAAAGGAGCATGACAGAATCTAAAGCCTCTACTGGAGTTAGCTGCAGGTCAGAATCCTATGTGTGATCTTTCAGGCCTGACCGTAGACAGTTACAAAATTTACCTAGCAAGCCTCATAGGGGGAAAAGCTGCTCTCTTCACATCTGATTTGGTGCACAGCTAGTGCCCTGTGTCCTCTGAAGTTAGCTGTAGTAATGGACTCAGTCACTTCCTCTCCCTGGGCTGACTATGCTCTTATGAATATCTTCAATTCTATCCCAGGCACTTCCATTCAGAGACCTCCTTATGTGGGGAAGGAGGAGGGTGGGGAGGATGTTTTGCTAAGACATCTTCAGACTCCTCTGCCAAGGTTTCCTTATCAAAGTTCCAAGAGGATACTTTTCCCTACTCTGACTCAGTCTTTTCCAATCCAGTTCTTCCTCTCTCTCTCACCCTGGCATTCAGTTCCAGAAAAGAGCAGGAACTTTTGGTTCCCCAGCTGCAGTGATCCAACTGACCCTTGTCACTGGGAACATTGGGAGAGCCAACAATACCCTTCTTTTTTTGGCCTCTTGCTTACACCATCACAAAAAGTGAAGTAAGGATTTAGTTTGGCTAAATTGACCACCTTGACACTTTGCAGCTCTCAACATGTACAATATCTCCAGTTAAAACTCCAAAGCTCATAATCTCCAGTTTTCAATAAAAGTCATGAGACATGTGAAGAAACATGAAAATCATGGCCATGCTGAAGAAGGAGAAGGAGGAAGTGAAAATAAAAGCCAATCCCAAGTTTACCTACATGCTGTAATTAGCAAAAAAGAACTTTAAAGCATCTCTTACAAATATGTTTAAGAACTTAAAGAAAAATATATGAGCAATAAATAATCAAGTGGAAAATCTCAGCAATAAATAATCAAGTGGAAAACAGCATAATAGATGCTATGTTAAAGAAACAAATGTAAATGCTAGAGCTGAAAAATAAAATTATTGAAATGAAAATTCATTGGATTGACTTAACTATAGATTGGAAATAGCAGAAGTCAGTTAATTTGAAAATAGATCAAAAGGAATTATCTAATCTGAAGGTCATAGAGAAAAAGATCGACTTAAAATGATCAGAGCCACTCAAAGACCTGTGGAACCATTTATTTAGCAGCTTAATACATACACAGTTGGAGTACTGGAAGGAGAAAAGAGAAAGAATGGAGAAAAAATTCTTAAAGAACTAATGAGTACAATTTATGAAAGCCATCAACTTAGAGATTCAAAATGCCACACAAACATCAAGCAGAAAGTTACATCAAGACACATAGTCAAATTGGTGAAATCTAAAGATAAGGAAAAAATTTAAAGTAGCCAGAGAAAAATCATGTATTTCATACAGTAGAACAATGATGTAAATCATGGTTGGCTTCTTATCAGAAACAATGGAGGATAGAAGACAGTAGCTTACTTCACTGCTGAGTCTATGACTCATGTCTCAGTCATATTATAAGCTATGGCTAGAAATCTGTTTTAATCACCCTCAGAAAATTATAATTATAAAGAATAGGATCATGTTTCTTATTTATTATAAAAATTTAAGGTCAAATAAGCTGCCTCCTAAGGGTAGACAATAAATTACTAGGCTTGAAAAGGGTCATAATAATTCCAGTCAATTTCCAGGTAAGTAAGTCTAAAGAGAGATGAAATTTAGGGGAACAAATAAGGGAATAAGTTAGATATGGAGTGCAGCAGGAGAAGAAAAATGAGACAAATAATGACAATGTATAATCCAAATGTTTCTCGGTCATCTAGACTTCTGAGGTCATCCTTTCTTTCGTTTTCAAGTACAGTGGATTAAGCCCCTGCCCCATTCTAAGATTTTTTATTATCTCATGGTCACCTATTGTTCCGAATTCCTGCTTACACTTAATTATTGGTATTTATTCATTATCTCACCTCCAATAGCTGCTGTTCTCTTTCTGTCTCATAATTTCAAGGGTGGAAGAAATTACTTCCTATTTATTCTCCAAAGTACCTCTAGCTCAGAGCTAGTGGAGCTGGCCCCACCCACCAAGGGCCCATGGCCTGGCCCCATGCACCAGTGGGACTGCACTAACCTCAGGACACCCAGGGACCCATAGCCAAACAACAGAGCCACCAACCAGCTCCAGGACTCCTGGTTCTCATAGCCAGAGACCACAGGACCCAGCTCTGTCCACCATTTGACCAGCATTAGCCCCAGGACCTGGCCTCACCCACTAGGGGACAGGCACCAGCTCTGGGACCCCTCAAACCTCATCTACACCCACCACTGGGCCAAAACCAGCTTCAGGAACCCCAGGCCTATAGCCAGAGATGAAGGAACTTGACCCCACCATCCAGTGGTCCAGAACTAACCCCTTAGATTCTGGCCCCATTCACCAGTGGGCCAACCCATCTCAGGGACTCCTAACCCCACAGCCAGAGACTCAAGGAGCCAGATTTTCCCACTAGTGGTCTGGCACCAGCCCCAAGACTCTCTGGGCCTTGGCCCCACCCATCAATGTGTAGACACCAGCACTGGGACATTTTGGGTCCCATAGTCTACCACGTCAGGATCTGGTCCTACCCACCAGTGTGCTTACACTAGATCTGGAACATCATGGACCCTACAGCAAGCCATGTCAGGCCCCAACCACTATCAGGCCAACAGCAGTCTTGGGACCCCTCTGGTCCATGGTCATACCCATCAGCAGGCTGACACTAACTCCAAGACCACTAGTCTCAGAGCCAGTCACACTGAGACCTTGGCTCCTCTCACCACTGGGTCAGAACTAGTCCCAGGACCCCTCAGACTCTGTAGCCAGCTTCCTCATGACCTGGCCCTACCCACAAGTGGCCCAGCACCAGGACCTAGACCCCCTTGGCTGTGCAGCCAGCCATGACAAGACCCATCATCCCTACCCACCAGCAGTTGGCAGCCTCTGCACAGGATGAATGACACAGAGGAACAAATCAGCAAACTGGAAGACAGAATAGTGGAAATCACTCAAGCTGAACAGAAAAAAGGAGAAGAATTTTAAAAAATGAGGACAGTTTAAGAGACCTCTGTGACAACATCAAACTTCCTAACTTTCTCATTATAAGTGTCACAGAAAGACAAAAGAGAGAGAGGCAAAGAACATAGTTGAAGACATAAGAACTAACAATTTCCTTAACCTGGCAAAGGAAACAGACTTCTAGGACCAGGAATCACAAAGAGTCCCAAACAGGCTCAACCCAAAAAAGACCACACCAAGATACATTGTAATTATAATGCCAAAAAGTTAAAGATAAAGAGAGAATATTAAAAGCAGCAAAGGAAAAGCAGCTAGTTACATACAAGGAAAGGAATACCCATAAGACTGTGAGCTGACTTTTCAGCAGAAATTCTGCAGGACAGAAGAGAGTGGAATGATATATTTAAAGTGATGAAAGGGAGAAACCTACAACCAAGAATTCACACTTGAAGAAGGGAGAAAAAGTTTTCCAGACAAGCAAATGCTAAAAGAGTCCAGCACCATGAAACCAGCTTCACAAGAAATGTTAAAGGGACTTCTCTAAGCAGAAAAGAAAGGCCACAACTAGAAAAATAAAATTTACAGGAGGAAATGTCTCATTTGTAAGGCAAATATAGACTAAAGGTAGTAGATCAACCACTTACACAGCTAGTAGAAAGGTTAAATGACAAAAGTAGTAAAATCATATAGATCCACAATAAATATTTAAGGGATAATAAGATGTAAATATGATGTCAAAAACAGTAAACATGAGAGTAGGAGTAAATATGCAGGGTTGTTTAAATGCTTTCAAACGAAATCAGCAACTTAAAATAATTATATGTAAATATATAGATTGTTAAAAATTAAACCTAATGATAACTACAAACCAAAAATCTGTACTAGATACACACACAAAGAAGACAAAGGAATCAAAACATAAAATAAAAAATAGTCATCAAAAAACAAAGGAAGAGGGTAAATCCCTGGCAGTCCAGTGGTTAGGACTCAGTGCTTTCACTGCCAGGGCCCGGGTTCAATCCCTGTTGAGGAACTAAGATCCCACAAGCTGTAGAGTGCAGCCTGAATAAATACATACATACATAGATACATACATAAAAGTTTAAAAAAACAATAACAAAGGAAGAGAGCAAAAGGAGACAAAAGAAAGAAACCAAAACAACAACAACTACTACAAAAATAATCAGATGTTTTCCAGTTGGACACAATGGTAAAAAGATCCTATCAATGATTACTTTAAATGTAACTGGACTAACTGATTCAATCAAAAGACATAGAGTGGCTGAATGGATAAAAAACAATACCCAAATATATACTACCTACAAGACTCACCTCAGATCAGATCTAAAGATACACACGCAGACTGAAAGTGAGGAGTTGGAGAAAAGGAATTCCATGAAAATGGAAATGAAAAGAAAATCACAGTAGCAATACTTATATCAGATAAATAAACTTTAAAACAAAAACAGTAACAAGAGACAAGGACATTACATAATAATAAAAAGATGAATCCAAGAAGACAATATAACAATTGTAAATATATATGCACCCAACATAGGAGCACCTAAATATATAAAGCTAATGTTAACAACATAAAGACAGAAGTTGACAGCAACACAATAATAGCACGCAAATTTAACAACCCATGTACATCAATGTGCAGATCATCCAGACATAAAATCAATAAGGAAACAGTGGACTTAAATGATACATTAGAACAGATAAACTTAATAAATATATATATATTTATAACTATTTAAATATATATATAAACATTCCAGCCAAAAACAATAGAATACACATTCTTTTCAAATGCACATGGAACATGCTCCAGGATAGATCACATGCTAGGTCACAAAACAAATCTCAGTAAATTTAAGAAGACTGAAATCCTATGAAGCATTTTTTCCATCTTGGTTCCAAGTATGATTCCATAGGTCATCAATGTTATGAAACTGGAAATAAACTACAAGAAAAAACTGCAAGAACCCCCCCCCACAAACATGTGAAAGCTAAACAATATGCTACCAAACAATCAATAAGTCACTGAAGAAACCAAAGAGGAAAATAAAAAATACCTGGAGAAAAATGACTTTAGCTGGACTCATTACGAAAAAAGAAAGAGGACTTAAATAAATAAAATCAGAAATGAAAAAGAAGTTACACCTGATACCAAATAAATACAAATGATCATAAGAGATCATTATGAACAATAATACACCAAAAAAAAAGGACAACCTAGAAGATATGGACAAATTCCTATAAATGTACTATCTCCCAAGATTGAATCAGGAAGAAAGACAAAATATGAATCAATTACCAGTAATGAAATTGAATCAGTAGTAAAGAAACTCCAAACAAACAAAAGTCCAGGACCAGATGCCTTTATAGGGGAATTCTACATTTATTTTTCTCCCACTATACCAAAAAACTGAAGAGGAAGGAATGCTTCCCAACTCATTCTATGAGGCCAACATCACCTTGATACCAAATCCAGAACAAAGATACCACAAAAAAGAAAAAAAAAGAAAGAAAATTATGGGCTAAAATCACTGATAAACATAGATGCAAAAAACCTCAACAAAATATTAGCAAACAGAATTCACCAGTACATTAAAAGTATCATACACCTTGATCAAGTAGGATCTATCTCTGGGATAAAATGATGCTTCAGTTTTCTGCAAATCAATGGGATACACCATATTAACAAACTGAAGAATAAAAAATCATATGATCATTTCAATAGATGCAGAAAAAGATTTTGACAAAATTTAACATCCATTTATGATAAAAACTCTCAACAAAAGAGGTATAAGATACATACCTGAACACAATAAAGGTAATAAATGTTTATATGACAAACCGATAGCCAACATCGTACTCGGTGCTTAAAAGCTGAAAGTCTTTCCTCTAAGATCAGGGACAAGACAAGGATACCCATTCTTGCCACTTTTATTCAACATACTATTGGAAGTCCTAGCCACAGGAATCATACAAGAAAAAGAAAAAAGTAATTCAGACTGAAAAGGAAGAAGTAAATTTGTCACTGGTTGCAGATGACATGATATTATACATAGAAAATCCTAAAGATGTCACCACAAAATATTCAAACAATAAATGAATTCATTAAAGAGGCAGGATACAAAATGAATGTACAGAAATCTGTTGTGTTTCTACACACTTATATAGAACTATCAGAAAAAGAAATTAAGAAAACAATTCCATTTACAACTGCAAAAAAAAGAATATATGTAGGAATAAATTTTACCAAAGAGGCAAAAGGTAAAAAAAAATGACATTTATTTTTTAATTTTTTACGTTTTTATGGTTTTACTTTTTTAATATGTCATTATGGTACAATGATTTTTATTTATTTATTTTTATTTTTTTGGTGTTTTTTTTTTTTTTACATCCTTATAGGAGTATAATTGCTTTACAATGGTGTGTTAGTTTCTGCTTTATAACAAAGTGAATCAGTTATACATATACATATGTTCCCATATCTCTTCCCTCTTGAGACTCCATCCCTCCCACCCCCCCATCCCACCCCTCTAGGCGGTCACAAAGCACTGAACTGATTTCCCTGTGCTGTGCGGCTGCTTCCCACTAGCTATCTACCTTACGTTTGGTAGTGTATATATATATGTCCATGCCTCTCTCTCGCTTTGTCACAGCTTACCCTTTCTCCTGCCCATATCTTCAAGTCCATTCTCTAGTAGGTCTGTGTCTTTATTCCTGTCTTACCCCTAGGTTCTTCATGACATTTTCTTCTTAAATTCCATATATATGTGTTAGCATATGGTATTTGTCTTTCTCTTTCTGACTTACTTCACTCTGTATGACAGACTCTAGATCTATCAACCTCATTATAAATAGCTCAATTTTGATTCTTTTTATGGCTGAGTAATATTCCATTGTATATATGTGCCACATCTTCTTTATCCATTCATCTGATGATGGGCACTTAGGTTGTTTCCATCTCCAGGCTATTGTAAATAGAGCTGCAATGAACATTGTGGTACATGACTCTTTTTGAATTATGGTTTTCTCAGGGTATACGCCCAGTTGTGGGATTGCTGGGCCATATGGTAGTTCTATTTGTAGTTTTTTAAGGAACCTCCATACTGTTCTCCATAGTGGCTGTACCAATTCACATGCCCACCAACAGTGCAAGAGTGTTCCCTTTCCTCCACACTCTCTCCAGCATTTATTGTTTCTAGATTTTTTGATGATGGCCATTCTGACCAGTGTGAGATGATATCTCATTGTAGTTTTGATTTGCATTTCTCTAATGATTAATGATGTTGAGCATTCTTTCATGTGTTTGTTGGAAGTCTGTATATCTTCTTTGGAGAAATGTCTATTTAGGTCTTCTGCCCATTTTTCGATTGGGTTGTTTGTTTTTTTGTTATTGAGCTGCATGAGCTGCTTATAAATTTTGGACATTAATCCTTTGTCAGTTATTTCATTTGCAAATATTTTCTCCCATTCTGAGGGTTGTCTTTTGGTCTTCTTTATAGTTTCCTTTGCTGTGCAAAAGCTTTGAAGTTTCATTAAGTCCCATTTGTTTATTTTTGTTTTTATTTCCATTTCTCTAGGAGGTGGGTCAGAAAGGATCTTGCTGTGATTTATGTCATAGAGTGTTCTGCCTATATTTTCCTCTAAGAGTTTGATAGTTTCTAGCCTTACATTTCAGTCTTTAATCTATTTTGAGCTTATTTTTGTGTATGGTGTTAGGAAGTGATCTAATCTCATACTTTTACAGGTATCTGTCCAGTTTTCCCAGCACCACTTATTGAAGAGGCTGTCCTTTCTCCACTGTACATTCCTGCCTCCTTTATCAAAGATAAGGTGACCATATGTGTGTGGGTTTATCTCTGGGATTTCTATCCTGTTCCATTGATCTATCTTTCTGTTTTTGTGCCAGTACCATACTGTCTTGATTACTGTAGCTTTGTAGTATAGTCTGAAGTCAGGGAGCCTGACTCCTCCAGCTCCATTTTTTGTTCTCAAGATTGCTTTGGCTATTCGGGGTCTTTTGTGTCTCCATACAAATCGTGAGATTTTTTGTTCTAGTTCTGTGAAAAATGCCAGTGGTAGTTTGATAGGGATTGCATTGAATCTGTAGATTGCTTGGGTAATAGAGTCATTTTCACAATATTGATTCTTCCAATCCAAGAACATGGTATATCTCTCCATCTATTTGTATCATCTTTAATTTCTTTCATCAGTGTCTTATAATTTTCTGCATACAGTTCTTTTGTCTCCTTAGGTAGGTTTTTCCTAGATATTTTATTCTTTTTGTTGCAATGGTAAATGAGAGTGTTTTCTGAAAGAATTTGAAGAAGACACAGAGAAATGGAAAGATATAATGTGCTCATGGATTGGAAGAAATAAAATTGTTAAAAAACATGCTACACAAGGCAATCTACAGATTCAGTGCAATCCATATCAAAATACAAAGGCATTTTTCACAGAACAAGAGCAAAATATTTAAAAATTTGTGTAGAAACACAAAAGACCCAAGTAGCCAAAGCAATCTTGAGAAAGAAGAACAAAGCTGGAGGTATCATGCGCCCTAATTTCAAAATATACTACAAAGCTATACTAATCACAACAGTGTCACAATGCTGGCACAAAAGCAGACACATAGATCAATGGAACAGAATAGAGCAGCCAGAAATAAACTCCCACTTATATTGTCAGTTAATCTACATTGGGGGAATATCTCCCTCTTAAATAAATAATGTTGGGAAAGTTAATCAAACTTTCTCACACCATATACAAAAATAAACTCAAAGACCTGAAACCATAAAACTCCAAGAAGAATACGTAGGCAATACACTCTTTGTCATCAGTACTAGGCATACTTTTTTGGCTATGTCTCCTCAGGTAAGGGAAATAAAGGCAAAAATAAGCAAATGGGAGCACACTAAAATAAAAAATTTTGCACAGTGAAGGAGACCATCAACAAAATGAAAAGTCAGCCTACTGAATGGGAGAAGATATTAACAATCAATGTATATGATAAGTGGTTAATATCCAAAATATGCAAAGAACTCATATCATACAACTCAACAGCAAAAAACAAAAGAACAAAATTAGCGAACAAACAAACAAAAAAGAACCCAGTCTGATTAAAAGTTGGGCAGAGGACCTGAAATGACATTTTTCCAAAGACATGCAGATGATCAACAGGCACATAAAAAAGATGATTGATGTCACTAATCATCAGGGAAATGCAAACCAAAACCACAGTGAGATACTATCTCACATCTGTCAGATGGCGGTTATCAGTAAGACAACAAATAACAAGTGTTGGCAAGGATGTAGAGAAAAGGATATCCTGGTACACTGCTGGTGAGATTGCAAATTGGTGCTGCCACTATGGAAAACAGTATGGAGTTTCCTCAAAATATTAAAAATAGACCTGTCATATGATCCAGGAATTTCATTTCTGGGTATTTATTTAAGAAAATAAAAACACTAATTTCAAAAGATATATACATCCCTATGTTCATTGCAACATTATTTACAATAGCCAAGATATGGAAGCAACCTAAGTATTCAATGATAGAGGAATGGACAAAGTAGATGTGGTATGTATACAATGGAATAATTTCAACCATTAAAAAATGGAATACTGACATTTGAGAAAACGTGGATGGATCTAAGGGGTATTATACTAAGTGAAATAAGTCAGATAGAGATGACAAATACCATATGATCTCATTTATATGTGGAATCCAAAAAACAAAACAAAAACAGACTCATAGATACGGAGAAGAAATAAGTGGTTTTCTAAGGGTAGGGGAATGGTGGGGAGTGAAATACGTGAACTGGATTAAGAGTTACAAATCTCCAGTTATAAAATAAGTGATAGGGATGTAATATACAGCATAAGGAATATCATCAGCAATATTGTAATAACTTTTTATGGAGACAGATGGTTATTACACCTACCATGATATCATTTTATAATGTGTGAAAATACCAAATCACTATATAGTACAACTGAAACTAATAATATTGCATGTCAACAATACTTCAATAAAAAATGAAATAAAGAAAAATAAATCAATAACAAAGAACTTTAAAATATTCATATTATTTGTCTCAGTATGTTCACTTTTGAAAAATTGTATTGAATTCATTGGATCTGTGGTTACAGATATATTTACATATGTTTATTGCCTCATTTTCTATAAAAATTTGTAATCTATCAAAGTGCCAATATTAGGAGAAAATTTAAGTAAATTATGTTCTATTCATAAAGTTAAATATGCTGCTAATGAGTGGTGCTATCATATTAGAAATTTAAAAAACTGATAGCTAAGAAAACATCCAGTAAAGTGTTTGGAAGACAAAACTGGGACTATTTCCTGGAAAGCAGAAGAAAAGACAAAGATGAGAAAGGCAGAAAATCAGGGAACCCATTGGGAGGGCCAACATCCTACTAGTAGGAGAATTAATTAAATTAGTGGGAACGAAAATGATCAAAGAAAAGAAATGCAAGGACATTTTCCAGAACTAAAAATATTCATTTCCAGATTTCTCAGCCCAATGAGTAGAGTGCCCAGCACACTGAATGGGGGGTGGGGGTGGAGGGGGGGGAACCACAACACACAAACATGATTATGAAATCCCAGAACACTGGAGTTAAATAGAAGAGTCTAAATTCTTCCAGAAAGGAGAATCAGGTCTCAGACAAAAGACTGGAATGAGAGTGGCAGTAGACTTTCTCAACAGGAACACTATAGGCCAGAAAACAAAAATGCCTTTAAAAATCAGATTTTTGACCTAGAGGTCTATATTTAACCAAACCATAAATTAAGTAGAAAAATAGAATAAAGGCATATTTTGACAAGCAAAATCTCAAAAACTGTGCCTGAATTTAGCCTTGCTCAAATATTCTCAAGAAGCCACAGATGGATGATTTTTACCAAAGCAAGGAATTACACCAAAAAGAGAAGAGCATAGGGCTCAGTAAGCCAGGGTCTCAGATAGAAGGAAGGCCAGGAAACTCCAAGAATGATGGCAAAAAAAGCTCTGGGGACAGCTGTGCACCAAGCAGACAGAGAATTTCTGAATGGATATCTCCTCCAGTTTACCATAATCCTTACCACTCTTATAAATCCCTCAACCCTGAAAGACTACCTGATATATCTGAATGTGTAGGAAATTGATTTGAGGTGTTTTATAGAACTATTAAATGGTGTGAAAAGACTAAGAGATTAAAACAAAAGCCAAAATTTTAGTGGGGCAATATTAATACCATAATACAGAATAAGTTGAGCAAAAATTATAGCTAAATTTTATTGAATACTCCTGATATGAGACTAATGTTCTAAGCCTTTTTACATGTTAACTCATTTAATCTTTAAAATCACCCTAACAAGTTGATATTCTTGATATCTCTATTATACAGTGAGGGAATAATAGAGCAGTGATGTACCTAAGGTACCAGAGTGGAATTCAAACTCAGATTGTCAGGTTCTAAGCCACTTCTCTAAGAAAGAAGATGTAATCACAGTACTCAGTTTGCAGCAGCAGTGAACAATATTTGCATAGTCAAAATGATAAAACTGATGAATACAGATTGACCCCCAAACTGTCATATAGCCATATCAAGAGGATGGAAGAGTAGGAATAAAAAAGAGTGTGGTAACAAATAAACAAATGACACAAAACACTTCACCTGTAATACAATAAAGTCAATAAGTAATATCCAAACACACACATGTATATATCTGTGTGTATGTGTGTGTGTGTACATTTAGATGTTTATTGACTTTATTGCAGGTGATGTATGTGTGTGTATTTGAAATATAGAGATAAATGCCAGAAGAAAAGAAAAAATAGTAATCGTAGCTTCTAGTAGCCATTTAGTAGCATTTGATTTCTAATTTAAAACTATGTGCATGTATTACACGCACATATATAACTATAGTATATTGTCCTCTAGGTATATTTGATGCTGACATAGATTTTTGAAGGTATTAGTCACTAGAGGGTGAAAGCCTGTCAGAGCAGGCAGCTCCAGGACCCTGTTCCCACTCCACAGCTAGCCGAACATCAGCATCATCTCCACTGGTCCTGTACCTATGTTCTCTCAGTTGTGAAATATTTTTTTAATGGCATCTTTGCTAATGAAATAACACTAAGTGAAAGAAGGAAGATACGAGTTATATGATACAAATTATAAGACTCAAATTATAAAGTTGAATTGCTAATTATTAGAGAAATGCAAATCAAAACTATGATGTATCACCTCACACCAGTCAGAATGGGCATCATCAAAAAGTTTACAAGTAGGAACTTCCCTGGTGGTCTAGTGGTTATGAATCTGCCTTCCAATGCAGGGGACGTGGGTTTGATCCCTGGTCAGGGAACTAAGATCCCACATGCTGCAGGGCAATGAAGCCCACGCACACTAGAGCCTGCATGCCATGACTGGAAAGTCCATGTGCTGCAACTGCTGAGCCTGTGTGCTCTGGGGCCCACCCGCCACAACTAGAGAGAAACCCACAAACTGCAATGAAGATCCCACCTGCCACACTAAGATCTGATGTAGCCAAAAAAAAGAAAAAAAGTCTACAAGTAATAAATGCTGGAGAGGATGTGGAGAAAAGGGAACCATCCTACACTGTTGGTAGGAATGGTGCAGCCACTATGCAGAACAGTATGGACATTCCTTAAAAAACTAAAAATAGAGTTACCATATGATCCAGAAATCCCACTCCTGGGCATATATCTGAAAACAACTCTCTAATTTGAAAAGATACTTGCACCCCAAAGTTCATAGCAGCACTATTTACAATAGACAAGACATGGGAGCAACCTAAGTGTCCATCAACAGGTGAATGGATGAGAAGATGTGGCTTGTATATACAATGGAATATTACTCAGCCATAAAAAGAATGAAATAATGTCATTTGCAGCAACATGGGTGCACCTAGACATTATCATACTAAGTGAAGTAAGTCAGACAGAGAAAGACAAATATCATATGATATCACATATATGTGGAATCTAAAAAATGATACAAATGAACTTGTTTACAAAACAGAAACAGACTCATAGACATAGAAAACAAACTTATGGTTACCAAAGGGGAAAGGGGGGAGGGATAAATTAGGAGCTTGTGATTAACAGATACACAGTACTATATATAAAATAGATAAACAACAAGGAGTTATTGTATAGCATATGGCAGTGGTCCCCAACCTCTGGGCTGTGGACCGGTGAGGGCTTCAGAGCAGGAGGTGAACAGAGGGCAAATGAGTGAAGCTTCATCTGCTGTTTCCCATCGCTCGTCATTGCTCGCTATTGCTTGCATTACTGCCTGAACCATTGCTCACATTACCGCCTGAACCATCCCCTCTCTCCCTCCCCTCCCCTCCACTGTCTGTGGAAAAATTGTCTTCCATGATGCAGGTCTCTGCTGCCAAAAAGGTTAAGGACCACTGGCATAGGGAACTATATTCAATATCTTGTAATAACTTATAATGGAAAATAATGTGAAAAAGAAAAAAAAATATGTGGATGTGTAACTGAATCACTTTACTGCACACCAGAAACTAACACAACAGTGTAAACCAACTGTACTTCAATAAAAAAAAAATTTAATAAAATTATAAAGTTGATAAAAGTTTATGTGAGGAATAATGGATTCTTTTTTCTCTTTACACTTGTCTGAATGTTTTGGATATTTCCATTAAAAGCACATATTAATTTTAAGACTGTAAAAAAAAGTAAGAATGTGAACACAATAAAACTCATAGACAGATACAATCATGGGTTTGTACCACACCTATGTATCTGGATCTTATAAGTTGGTACAGGCTAACCTCCACTTTCATAAACAATAGCCCCCAAAACATTTGAAATGAAATGTCTGAGTCAAAAATTGGATGTGAGTGTTATGGAGGCAGTCTTTTTACAATCTCTATTTACCATCCTTATAATTACAGGAAAAGCTTTCTCCCTTGGATCCAGGAGTCCAGGTACACAGTGAGCGTCCAGCTGGGCAGGAGACAGATGCAGGCAGGTAAGATTGTTGGCATCCGTAACCATTAATTCCTTGTTCAGTTACATTAAATATACAAAGAAGGAAGAGGAAGAAGTCTAATTTTCCATTCCTACAGAAAGACACAGTACATCATAAATTGCTCCTCCGTTGTCAGCATGCAAGTGTTCTTATGATAGGTTGCCTTAGAACTTCTCCCGACAACGCTTTGAGCTTTCCAAAGCTAGGGCAGGTGGAGCTCAAGAATGTGCTTCCGAGCTTGATGCCCACAGCCCCAAATTCCAAAGTCCTTTTGGCCAACTGGAGATAGGTTGAGCAACTGTCCCAGCTTGCCTGGGATTGAGGACTTTCAGTGCTAAAATGAGGAATAACTCCAACAAACCAGGATGAGTTGGTCACTCTTGCTGGAAGTCACCCTTGCTGGAGGTCATTATTAGAGCAGCAGAGGAGGGGATTGATAGGCATCTCTGCTAGGCAGGCAAGGGCTGACTTGGGAATACCTTTGGTCCCCCTGGCCTCTTCCACAGGGACAGTGACTGGAAGACAGGAAACTCACTGTAAGAGTGTGAAATCATATCGTTTCAGATGAGTTGAAAAGAATTCATTACATGTGAAAGGCAGCTTTTAAATATCATGTGTAAGGCCAAAAGCACTGGGGGACTGGTAGGTAAAACAATAGTTGAGGAATGCAGATGTGGAAGATTGAGAGGCCTCTCTCAGAGACAGCTGGTTCGTTAGCTCGAACTAAGGTTACCACACAGAGTGAGGGCCCAATGTGTTCAGATCTTCCCATTTTCCAGGGAAAACCAGAAACCTGGATTTTTATATGAAATCTCAATGTTTCAATGTGATCAACTAATTCCAGAAACATGGAAACACTGTAGTCTTTCAAAACTCATGTCTGTGTATGACGCATGTTCTCTGCATAAGTAAGATACATGTCTTTGCGACTCTGATCAAGCATTCATCATGTGGTACAAAAGATGCTTGGGAGGAATCAGAGAACTTTTGCAGGATTCACCATTTGGCCTCAACTGCTTTGTAATTCTGATTGCTCCCCCTTTTTCTTTCTTCAGATGTACAGGTGACCCCACCCTCCACACAGGTGCCAGACACAGGTAATAGGGGATCTCTCCTTGATTTGTTTCTTTGCTCCTCCCTCATGTCCCCATTCCCCCAACAAGATTTGAATGTTGAAATGGTCTTTCCTCTGAAAGGTGGCACATGGCTTTAGAGCAAATATTACAGCCCAAACTTACGATATCACTATCTTGTATTTTAGAAATTCCTGCTTCAGGGTCAAATTCCCTAGGGTCCTCTTTGGCCTTTAAAATCAATATCCCATGCAGACACACTGGAAGGGAAACCTCCTGGGCCTGAGCTCACTAATTAGAAGAGCAAGTCCCTATAGATGTTGGTGTCTGAAGGAAGGTTTATGATAACACCCTTAATTAGCTTTCAGAGATTAATTTTCTTTTTGCAGATTAAGGTGTCCCTTGTAAATTAACAAATACAAGCCATCTGAGATACTAGTGAAGGGAAAAATTCAACCCCTGCTGAACTTACAAACTTTGGCAGCCCTAAAATCCCTAAATAGTGGGAGAAATTGGGTCCTGTGGAGAGTGCTCCTCAAAGTGTCATTTGTGCTTTAAGATACAGATTTCAGGACACAACTCTCAACCTAACAACTCAGCTTCTATAGTGGGGAGGCCCACAACTCTGAACTTTAACAAGCTCCCTGGGTGGTTCTTACACACAGTATATTATAAGACTCATGCCCACGGGGTCTTTATTCTTGCTTTCTAAGCAGCCACCAAAGCCTCAGCTGTCAGGCTGGCAAGGTGAGGAGGAAGTTAGCCTTGTCTCACCCTTTGATTAGATAAAAGAGCCTAAAGAATATGAAAGAAGAATATGAGAGAGGAGGAACTACTAATATGAAGATTAGAAAATCACATTTGAAATGATGGAGCTTTACAAAGAGTCTATTATAAAAGGAGACAGCCCACTGTCGTAACAGAAAGGGCTCCTGAAAGATAGGTAGGATTTATTTCAAATATACCTCACACCAGGGACTTGGCTAGGCACTGTCATTCATTTTTTCAACAACATTTACTGTACACACATACACACACAAGAATTCAAGCTCAAACACATGGAATGGAATACATAGGATCATTTAACAATTGATGACATGTATAGGTCACATGAAGTTATAAAAATCATTCTGTGCAAATAGCATAAACTGCTAGTAAGATAAACATAAGCTGAAAGACAGTAGTGAGATAGTTTGACATACCACCAATCAATCTGGTAAACCAAGTAGACAAAACTTAATGTTAGAGAATTTTAATAACGACACCAATAAGTTGAAGTTAATTGATATGTAGCAAAGAGCACAACCTAAAATGAATAATCAATCCATGGTTGCCCTCAAACGTTGAGGTGTGCATAGGCACAATTTTTCCAAAGAGCAATCTGTAATATGTACAAAAGTCTTTGAAATGTGTATTTTCTTTAATCCTGAAATTTTATATCTAGGAATTTATACTATGGACAAATCTGTATGTACAAAGATGGTGACTGAAACATATACATGTGCAAGAATAAAAGTTAAAGCTCAGTTTCTTTGACATATTTTTTTATCAAAGCAAACATTTCTCCAGATGAAAATGCAAAGCACAGTTTGTGAAACTCTGGTTGAATCACAGAAGATGCTTCCCAGGTCCTGGTGCATCCTCAAAAGAGATTTTCATTTTCAATGAAATTAGTTCTCTGGTCCTGGAGAGGCTCAAGGCCAGTTGTTTCACTGACTACTGTCAGGGGCTGGTTGGAGATATGGACATCTCAATGTCCTCATCTTGGAAAGTGGCCAGGTGTAGGATCTGGTGAGATACCTTAGAAGCCAGGTTTTCAGTTGTAAATCAAGACCACACCTCCCCCTATTCCCTGACATTATACAGGTCCATGTTGAAAACAGATACCACTGGGGCAAAGGAGAGCCAGGGAATACTCCCCCGTTTAACTGAGTTGCCTAAAAATAAATAGACCAAAGAGCATAGGAAAAGTTAAGAAATGTGTGTCACTAAAATCAGAATACCTGTGAGGGAGAGGAAAATTTGATCAGGAAGTATACAGGAGTCTTCAAATGCATTGATAATATTTTACATCTTAAGTCATAGATGGTAGGTACTTGGCCATTTGTTATGTCATTCTTTACAACTCTCTGTGTCTGGAATATTCCATAATTTTTAGAAAGACATGTATTAATCTTCTAGGCTGAAGCAATAAGCTGTGAAAGGACTGTGACATCTTGGGCTCAAGAGATAGATGTAAGAATGTAGAGAGATTTCTTTTTTGTGTTTTTCTTTTTTTTTATTTTTCATGTAAAATGAAAACAAAGCTTTAAATCAAAACCAAACAAAATTAAGGTAGCAAGAGAATAACAGGAAGGCGATATGTAAACGACAGCATGGGTTGACTGAAAGCAGCAAATGGACCTTTTAAAAACAACCGGTTTTAAGTACTGTGTGGTATCACTTACATGGAATCTAAAAAATACAACAAACAAATGAATATAACAAAAGAGAAACAGACATAGAGAACAAGCTAGTGGTTAACAACAGGGAGAGGGGAGGGAGGAGGGGCAATATAGGAGTAGGGGATTAAAAGGTACAAACTGTTATGTATAAAACAAGCTATAAGGATAAATTCATCTTTATATTTATAACACAGGAAATATAGCCAATATTTTATAATAACTATAAATGGAGTATAACGTTAAAAATTGTGAATTACTATAATGTACACTTGTAACTTATGTAATATTTTATTGGGTTGGCCATAAATTTCGTTTGGGATTTTCCATAACATCTTACGTAAAAATCTGAATGAACTTTTTAGCCAAACCAATACATCAACTATACTTCAATAAACATATATAGCAGGTTTGAAGTTATCTGTGCACCAGATGCAGAGGCAGCAGCTCTCACTGTCACCCAGGAACTCTGCTCTGGGGTTGGTGATATATGAGATTTCAAAATTATCTGCTCTCATAGCTTATGGGGGTTAGTGTGTGTGTGTGTGTGTGTGTGTGTGTGTGTGTGTGTGTGTGTGTGTGTGTGTGTGTGTTAGGGGGTAGCTAGGAATTCAGAGGAGTACAGAGGCTCCAAAGTAAATAAGTGGATGAATGTTTGACTGCCACCTTTTATTCCTGGTATGGAGACAGATCTTTTCAACATTTCCTTACCTGATGACATGGGTCCATGTCCTTGTTCACAGACAAGGGAGAGAAACACAGTAGGGAACTGGGCACTCTGTTGTACTCCAGCTAGAGGGGATAAAAGTGGGCAGGAGTCCTGATCCACACTGAGGTGGGTGTCCCTCCTTCCAAGGGACACTTCTATAGTTCCTGAGGAACACTCCACCCCAGGACACTTTCAAGGATCAGAAGGCCCAGGGCAGAATGGTAGATTGATATGGGTAATAGAGAAGTGCAAGAGGCATAAGTGTACAGTATCTAGGCATAGACACAAGGGTTCCCTGTGCGGCCAGTGTTGAAGTCAAGAAGAGGATGTGAAGTGCGTTCATGTAAGTATGGCCATCTCATTGAGTGCCAGGTGGTAGAAGGTGATGGAAGGAAGATCATGTCCCAGAGGACACCTAATGACACTGTTGGAAGATTCCAGATAACCATATGCATTGTTATAACCTGTGTCTATTTCTCCTACCACACATCCTACCAACATACTGAGTTTTAGTGTCACAATGGAAGGAAGTAAAATACTAACTAGACATGAACAAGGGACCTTTGCTAAAATTATTATGAGATTAAGATTAATGTCTTTCATACCTTTCTGTACTGACTCTATGAATGAGTGAATTAAGAGGAATTAAAAGGCATGCCTGAATGAAACTAAATTAGGAGAAAAGCTAATTTATATCAATTTTTATTAAATAATGAAATCTAAACATGCTATTTATGCTCCATCATGAATAAAATTCTTTCAGTTTCTCCATGATTAAATGATATTGTTTCTACAGACTCCTTTATTCTTGGTCTGATATCATTTACTATAATAAACAATTGAAATTTAATTTACAGAATTTAATGGGGTCATGACCCCACACAATATTTTATAGCCAAAATGCATGTTTGTTGAGAAAAGTAAGACTCTCACAGTACAAACAACCTGAATCTCTCCAGTTTTGTGTCAAGAAATCAGAATTTCAATCATTGATGTTAGGACCCTTCTATGAGAGCATTGTTTGTACCAAAATGAGGTTTTTTAAAACCTGTTATTTGGAAAGTAAAACTAGATTGTTTCCAGCATCAAAATTTGGTTTGTAAACAAGTCACACCCCAGAATCTAAGACAAATTAGATGGAAGTGGAAGAACACACTTACATTCAAGTCTATCTCACGGGGAAGAATAGTCCTAGGGCTATTTATAGAAATTCCATCAGGTAAAAGAAGACATAGGTTTACCTCCGGGAAGGGCCAAGGTGGAATGGATTATATGCCAATCAGAAGGGACGAGGCAAAGATGTAGCTCCCAGAGGTAGGATAATGTACACAGCTCTGGCAGGTAGATGACAACTTGGGACGCTAACGTCTCTTCCAACCTCCTCCTAGTGTGCCTTCCTTTTCTATTACAGAGGCTGGGAAGCTGAAAATTATATGTTCCAGACTTCTCTGCACTAAAGTGATCAGACGCATTCATGTGAGGCCTGAATTTAGAACCGAGTTCTGAGGGAAGGAGGTGACAGCATGTGAGACATCCATGTTACTAATTATGGCTCTAATTGGCATGTAAACGTCCAGGAGCTAACTCCTCTGGTGGCAGCTGTTTGATCCCCAGTTAGAAATGGAATGGTGTGTGATCCTGGAGCCAGAATGGGGTACAATGTCTTATTGATTTACCAAATTTCTAATTATGGCACAAGTACAGATCTCTTGGTCAGTTTTGTTCCAAAAGTCATTTCTAGAGACCTAGCCTAGAACCTGCTATTTTAAACCCTTCCAAAAATTTGGAAGCACCTAAATCCCTTTCTATTTGTGTCTAATGGGACTCTTACTGATATCACAACTCCCCCATTGATAATAATTTATCACAATTATTCTAGTTAATCTTTCTGGTACCTAGAAGCCCAAATCAGTACTTTCTAAAGCAGAAACATATGTTGAGATATTGATAGATTGCTTTTTCCTGTCCCATAGTCTACCCTCCCTTGTTTAGTCTTCAGAAGTAGCTTTATTTATTTATTTTTTTCCCCAAAGAGCACTCAGAGGAAGAAAGCACATAGACAAAGAAGAGTCATTTTCTTGACTTTTTGGTTCTCAAACAGACTTTCAAATTTTTGGCTAAGAGAATAGTCTTGAAAGCCAGTGCACTATTGATTTATAAGAGAGAAATAATTTTCATTTTGAATTCTTAAAACAAAATGGTCTAGCTTAGAAAGAACAAGGACCAAGCTTGGAGAACAAAAGGTGTGGAGTTTACACCATAACATACAGAGTTAGAAAAAGAAAAGGTGTAATGTCATAAAATTTTTCTTCTTTAAAAGAGGTAAGAATTCCAGTCAGCAATAAGGGAAAACTAGCAGGAAGTTAATGAGAACTTTGATGCTGCTGGGATATCCAAGAATAGAATCAGGTCCTTACCTCAAGTTTCAGGTGCTGCATATGTGATGGGAACTTAAGACATATTTTTAGGGCCAATATGAGAGCATAGGATGTGTCCTTGGGATTCACTTGTCAGAGCATAGCCTGGGAGTCTCAAGTCTCATCCAACATTGCTCTTGAATGGTGGAGTGGCAATGTCCCAGGGAAGAGTTTGGGTATATGTTCCTAAAGGCAGCTTCACACAATCAGCACTTCCCAACAGAAGGAAGAGTAAATTACTGTGAAGCTAAAGAGACTTAAGTTCTGGACCTCCCTCATATAAAGCCAGGGAGGGCCCAAAAATGTGTTCACAAGTAAGATATCTCAGCTGCAATTACTTAAGACTACTGTTTCTTTCTTTTCCATCTGCCTCTCAGTCACAATTCCCTTGTATAGAGTAAAATGTTTGAGATCTGTGTAAAAGAAAGGTTAGTTGATAATACATACCAGTTGCATGTATTGGATATATTTACATGGCTAGCAGACACTTTACATAGTCATCCTAGTGTAGAAATATCTTCCAGGAATACTCTTATTACCTTAAACTGTGCTGTCATATCTGACATCATTATGGAAAGATTCAGAGTCAAAGAACATATAATATGAATATACCTTGTAGTGCCCAGAACTACCGGAAAAATGTGGGTAGTGGAGAAGAAACCATAGCTGAAATGTATGGCACTAGAGGCTAATCTGTGGGAAATTCTTCTAAACAACCATGTGTAAAATTGTAAACTGAGAGTTTGGTTCTCATTGCCATCTTGTCAACATAGACATTCTCTCCTCTTGAAAACATACTCAACTTTTTTTTTTTTAATGAGAATCATACAAAATAGAATTTACCAGCCTTTCTTTGTTAGTAAGGCACAGCTTGTATTAATACTTTCAAGAGAGCATATATCTGCCTGTGAAGCCACAGGTTTCATCAACCATCCTGAAGGAAACACTGAATTATCTTTCCATTCTACTTCTTAAAAAAATATTCTAAAATTGTTGTAACTTAAGAGGTAATGGAAGACATGCCAGAAAAGCGGGGATGGGGGGAGCAAAAGTACTACTGAGCTAAGACAGTAAATTAAGTAAAAGTATTTTTATAGATTTTGTAATGTTTGTGGTATCTCAACTTTTTTAAATGTTAAATTTGTTGTAATTTCTTTTCTCATTAAAAGTAAAAATTCACTTTTTTCCTAATTTTGTATGTTTTATTTCTTTAAAAAGCCCCCATCCCCAAATTATATAAAGTACAGGCCAAATAAAACAAGGATACATCCATAACTTCCGGCCTAGACTTCCTGAGCCATGCAAAGGGACTGCAAGAAGTTTTGAGAGGAAATATCCCAAAGGGGTCTGTGCTCAGGATGAGGAAGGTGAAACGTGTGGTGTTTTTGGCCTGAGGTAAAGACAGGAGTATGGATCTGACAAGAGAATCTTACCAGGGCCAAGAAGGAAAGACGATGGTTCATAGAGCAGAAGTTCCCTCCTTTAATGACAGGAAGATAGCTCAGCCTCCCCAGCCCCAATCTTGTCCCAAAGAGGACAAAAATAAAAGGAGGTATAAAAATCTTGAATTGCCATAAAGCTAGACTATCTGAGCTACTTTGAATTGATGATTAAGTTTTCAACGGTTAGTGGAAATACAGTCTTAACAACTAAATTAAGTTCAGTTACAGGAAAACAAAACATGCATTTGAATTCCGGAATCAATGACTTGAAAAATTCATTAGACTCCACAAATACATTGGCTTTCTTCCACAACCATCAAGGCAAGCTACAGAGATAGAGATTGCACAGTATGGTTCCTTTCAGTGAGACATCACTGAGAACTGGAGAGTTAAGGTGGTCCATATAAAGGAAGAGAGTTGGAGAGGGCCAGGTATGGGGTCAACTGCCCCAGATATTTCAAATAGGCCAAGGAGCCTGTCCTCTTTATTGCAGGACCAGGGCCAGAGCACAGAACTTGTTGTACATCTCCATTCATTCATTCAACAAACATTTACTGAGAGCATCCTATGAGCCTGAAAATATAGCAGTGACACAACGAAGTTCCTGCTCTTGTGAAGCTTATATTCTAGCACAGGAAAAAGAGTCAATATCGAAGTAGAAGAGTGACTTAGTCAGACTTTGTTTTAAATTAATCTCCTCAGATGTTATGTGGAAAACTGGGAAGAAGGCGAGGGTGAAAGCAGGGAGACCAGTCAGGCGATTACTGCATAATCTAAAAAATAACAGTAGCTTGAGCCACCACATAGAGGTAGTGAGAAATGGTCTTATTCTGGATATATTTTGGAGAAAGCATCAACTGGATTTACCAACATCTTGGATATATATGTGGGAGACAGAACAGAGTTAATGATAACCCCAAGTTTTTTTTTTTTTTAGCATCTTTATTGGAGTATAATTGCTTTACAATGGTGTGTTAGTTTCTGCCTTATAACAAAGTGAATCAGTTATACATATACATATATCCCCATATCTCTTCCCTCTTGGGTCTCCCTCCCTCCCACCCTCCCTATCTCCCACCCCTCTAGGTGGTCACAAAGCACCGAGCTGAACTCCCTGTGCTATGCAGCTGTTTCCAACTAGCTATTGTTTTTTAATCCTGAGCAATCCTTAAAATCAAGATGCTGTTTACTAAGATAGGGAAGACTCAGGAGGAGCAGACTTGGGGCAAGGAAATCGAAATCAATTCTGGACATATTCATTTGGAGGTATCCATTAGATCGAAAGTGAAGATGTCAAATAAGTCGTTGGGTATAAAAGTTCTGAGTTCAGAGGAGAGAGAAAAATTTGGGAATCATCAATATATAAATGGCATTTAGCCATTTACAGCAACATGGATGGAGCTAGAGATTATCATACTATGTGAAGTAAGCCAGACAGAGAAAGACAAATATCATATGATATCGCTCATATGTGAATCTTAAAAAAAAAGACACAAATGAACTTGTTTCCAGAACAGAAAGAGACTCACAAACACAGAAAACAAACTTATGGTTACCAAAGGGAAGAGCGGGGTGGAGGGGGAGAGATACATTAGGAGACTGGGATTAATATAAACCCACTACTACATATAAAATAGATAACCAACAAGTATGTACTCTATAGCACAGGGAACTATACTTAATATTATGTAATAACTATAAGGGAAAAGAATCTGAAAAAGAATATATATACATATAAATATATGTGTGTGTATATATATCTGAATCGCTGTGCTGTACACCTGAAACTTACACAATATTGTAAATCAACTATACTTCAATAAAAATTATATATATATGTATATATATACATATATATATGTATATATATAGCATTTAAGCCATGGGTCTGGATGAGATGATCTAGGAAATGAGGATTCTTAAAAGGAGAGAGAGAGATTCCCAAGGCCTGGGACACTTAGATATTTAGAGATTGTGGAGATGACAGAGAGTTGACAAGGGAGTTAAGAGGTAGCCATCGAGATAATTCCTCTGCTTAGGCAGTATCTTTCCATCAAGAGCCAGGGGCTGGTGGGAGCTTTTGAATTCTTTGGACTGGAAAGTTTCCTATCAGTTTTCCTAGGAGACTTGGCATTCTTCAAAGTGCTGGTCACGATCTGCGAGTGACTTCTATTGTGACTCCAGCCTGACATATGTTCAAAGAATACACCCACCATGGAGAGTGCAATGTGGTCCAGAACAGCCCCCCCAAAACAACTCCTGCTTTGCCTAACTTGCTCCTTTTTCATTCCTGTATGAGTTAAACACCTGACTCTTAGCTGTTTCCATGTGTAGCCCTTATGTAGATCCTTGCTTTGGCCTTCCTAAATTGTTTCTAATTCCTCCCCCAAGAGGCTTGGCTTATTTTTTCCTACCATCAATGGCTAACGATGTCTCATATTGAGTTCAGTCAGCATATTGAGTTCTGAAAACAAATGCACAATGTGAGAGTTGTGGGTAAGTTTTATTTTGAAACAAAATGAGGACTACAGCCTGGGAGAGAGCATATCAGATAGCTCTGAGGAACTGCTCTGAAGAGGTGGGTGGGGGGTAAATATTATATATGATTTTAGTGAAGGGGGATACATGAAATCAGCACACAGTTTTGCAGAAAGTTGCTGCCATCTCATGAAGGTTACTGCTAGTCATGAGGAACAGATGTCTGCATTAATGGTTTTAGTGCTTTTCTAGGTATGAGATGATGCAAGAATTTGGGCTTATAAAATATTCTCCTGAGAATGTCTAATATTCTCCTGAAGGCCTGTTCTGCCACTTTTTCCTAGAGCACAGAGAACCTCATTCCCGATCCCCACACTGAACACCTTTCAGGGTGTGTTGAAGGTCAGTGACTGCAGTGGCTAGTGACCTAATCTTTATAAAGGCAGATGGCAAGTGCCAATTTTTAGTTGGCAGTTCTCATCTCCCATGAGGGAAAGGACCCCGTTATAAAGCAGGAAGAAGGGGCAAACAGAGGCAACCAGGTAAGAATTCGCATCCATCAGTGGGCACAACCTCCCCACTGGTTCTCAGAACTTACACTTTATCTAGTGGGGACCTCTTCACACATGAATGTCCAAGGTAAGCAGTGTCAAAGAAACCAAGACCAGAGGTTATGAGAAAATGGGAAACCATAGAGAATTAAGTTTCAATAAAATCAAGCTATTTCCTTGCTGCCTGTTGAACTGAAAGTAACAGTAATGTGCCTCCAGATTTATACCAAGTGGATTTCAAGACAGCAAATATCTTTGAAGATAAGGTTCTGATTCAGAGGATTATACACACCAAGTTGGACCAAATGGATATTTATTGGAGATGAGTGTCCTGCTCTGAGGACAAAAGACCATTAATCAAAAGACCAGTCCCAAACAGTTCAACAAGGCAGGACACATTATATATTAATTCTACACTAATAAATTTTTAAAATATTGATGAACTGTAATATTTAAAGTATAAATGATAATAATTAGCTAAGACATAGTAGAAACTTGAATTACATGAGAAATAATGATAGAAGACATGTTTAAAGTTTGACAATCATATCCAAAAAATGCTCTGAACCCAGATAATTGTATTCTTTTATCCTTTCAACTCTTTAAGAAAGGTGCAACTCCCATGCTCTTTAGAGAATATCTTGGATCACATACTGAGATGAAATCTACTTAATTCACTGTAGTAAGATAGGATAACTTCTCCTAGCGACATTTGAGAAATTTAACTTTTAATGCATAGGCTCCATCCTTTATGTTAATACATTTGAAATACCAATAATAGAGTGACCTAGTATCATTGAAGCAGGTTCTACTGAACAAAAGTGATATCTTTGATCACTCCCTGGGTACCTGGCATCTTAGACCCATGGGCTACATTAAGAACACAGGTGAGCCCAACGGTTACAAGGTTACTTACAGGTGGGGCTGTGCCTCCCAGAATTCTCTCCCAGTCCCAGTCCCACTCCCATTAGGGCTTAATCATTTTCTAGTATGTTTGTCCCTCAGTATCTACAGAGGATTGGGTCAAGGATCCCCTGTGAACACCAAAATCCATGGATGCTCAAATACCTTATATATTAACGACAGAGTATTTGTGTGTAACTTATGCACATTCTTCTATATACTTTAAATCATCTCTAGATTACTCATAACAGCTAATACAATGTAAATGTTATGTAAATAGTTGTAAACATAATGCGAATGCTATGTAAACAGTTGCTGGTGCACAGCAGATTCAAGTTTTGCTTTTTGGAACTTTCTGGAGTTTTTTTTTCCCAAGTATTTTCTATCTGCCTTTGGTTGAATCCCCAGATGCAGAACCAGTACATATGGAGGGCTGACAATAGTTGCTGACAGTAGGAAGTTTAGTATGATGATGTTAGCACAAGTTTGTGTGCCCGATGCACAGTGAAGCCAAATAAACCAAGATGTCGAAGTTTGGAGCAGAGAAAGGTTTATTGCAAGGCCATGCAAGGAGAAAGGTGGTTTATGCCCCCCCCAAACCTGAGTTCCCCAGAGGATTTCAGCAAAACATTTTTAAAAGCCAGGTGAGGGAGGGGAGTCGCAGGGTATGTGATCAGCTCATGCGCAATTCTCTGATTGCCTCTGATGGTGAGGCAACAGGGTGGTGTCATAGGGGTTAACATCATCAGTCCTTAGGCTCCACGAGGTCTGGGGTTATGTGCTCATGGTCATCCAGTGGTTAACATCTTACATTTGATGCGGGGCGGGGGGGCGGTTTACATCTGTAAAACAAATCAGGAAATGTGCAACAAATCTTGTTACCTAGGTACCTCAGAGAGGAGCTAAAGCAAAGGATATGGGGGAAGGACCTGTCTCGGGAAGGGCCTGTCCTGGAAAGGCCCTATAAGGTCCTGCTCAGTTACCATGAGGGAAGAGTAAAGGGTGGGAAGGACAAGAATGCTCAGGCCACCTCAAAACCCACATTTGTGGGTTATAGACTCTGGTTATGAGACCAGGGACAAGAGAGGAACTGCTGTTCACTGCCATTTTGAACTGGAAGTTGAAGCCACTGGATTTCTTAACTGAACTGATTCACCAGTACTAACCAAAGCCACTTATTTCTGGGGGCTTAGTCCTGACATCAGAGGTTGCAAGGGGGACAGGATGTAGTAGTTCAGGTCTAAGTGTGATTTACCTCTGGCTTACAAATCTTTCTACCTAACCTTGTCAGGAGCCTGACACTTCACACTTCCTTCTTATTTCTGACTTGGTTGTTTTCTGAGCTCAACTTATTGAATCAGTGTTTTCACTCCCTTCCTAGTTATTTGTTACCAGTTCTCCAAAGGCCATGGCTAATAACAGAATTAGAGCTGGAAATGTGTCCTCAAGCAAGAATATAACCAAGGATATCTTCTGTCACCTGCAAAATAAATATGTCTCCTGCCTGTGAAAAGAGAAAAATGTCAAGATCTTTTATTTCTTAGAAAGACCCGAATTCCTGGAGAAAAGGAGCCAGGTTTGAGCAGACATTTTAATTTAGCTAAGAATAATTAACCAAAGTGCATCTTGTTTCTACAAACAAGATTTGGCAGAGATGCTAATACCTTAATAACACTCTGGATATAATCCAGAGGAAAGGGGGAGGGCTATTTATCTTAGGGACCCTGTGGTTTCTGTGACCTTTGAGGTATGATCAGGCTGTTAAATACACAAATTTGATACTTCTTAGATTAGCCTTGAGCAGGCACACAGAGCAGAGAGCAGTGTGAGTGAAGAAATCAGCAGAAGAATTTTCCGCTCACTTAAGCCTAGGTATTTGCATTTCTGGTTGAAAGGGGCTGCTATGTCTGCTGTGAATGGAAGGGGAAAGCTGCCTTCTTCCCTCAGCCTCCCTGTAGCCTTCCTTTGCTCTGCAGCTGGAAGAATATTCAGCATATAATCTACAGCAGCCAGTGGCTGCTTGGGTGGTCCTCCAGCCCCTGCGAGCATTTGGCAGCACTAATCAATGCAGCACTCTTGTTTATGCAGAGAGGCATCTGCACTTGATTGCCCCAGTACAGACTGACAGTGTCTTCTTGTCCTGCCACTTGTGCTCCAGGAAGCTGCTGCTCATAGACAGCACCTTGCTTATGTTTATGTACTGCCCCTCCCTGACCCCCACCACTTTTTAGCTTTACTTTTGTTGATACCTAGAGAAAGCGCTTTTTGCTACTTGCAATCTGTAGTCAGATGCCTTTGTAATGAGACAACACAGAAGGGCTGTGCAAACTGAAAAGCTGCACCTCTGTAGGAATCAATGTTATCTCTAACAATGTGCAATCCTTCCTACTGTCTTGCATTCCATCTCACCTCTTTTCCTGGCCAGACGTCTCTGTATCTAAGATGCTGGGTCTGGTAGTGCAGCTAGTCACTCTTGCTTCTTATTTGAAAGATGGTATCCCAATAAGAAGAGATGTGGTGTGATATGGGGTAAAGCACACAAATTTTGAAAGCATCAAAGTTGGACTTCAGACCTGACCCTACAATCCACTGTCTAGGAACTTGGTAAAGTTATTGAACCTCTGTGAACCTCATTTCCCCTATTTGTAAACTGGGACACAAATCCTTGCCATGCAGGGTCATTATATTAGAGATAATCCATGTAAAGTGCCTACTAAGATATGGCACGTAGTAGGTGCTTAATAAGTGATTTCTATTATCATCACCAGCTGATTGTATTGTTCCTTTTCCGTGAAAACTGAAGTGTGAATGTACTTTGTATAAATGGCTAAATAAATTCTAAAATATTTTCCTAATTTTTACACATAGTAGTGTCACACACATTGTAGTGTCACACACATTATGGTAGCTTTTAATCTCTCATGGCATTCTGTGTATAACCTCTTTAAAAATAATGGCAGAATTATTTAAATGATACAAGTTATAAGAAGGCTGTACATTTTGGAGGGTTATTTTGATCATTCTATTGCTAATAATAGAATTCAAGTTTATATTTCATGGTAATTTTTTTAGTTACAAGTGAAGGAAAATAAATACATACGTATATTTAGAATTCTATATAGAATACATATGTGTAATTATATATATTCATATAAATAAAATATTGATAGATAGATAGATAGATAGTTAGAGGATAGATAGATTGGTAGATCCAGAGATTAGCTCACAAAAGTTTTGGAAGAGCTATGGAAACCAGGAATGAGGGCCTCAGCATCGGAAATTGTATACTCCACACTATGAGTATTGTCATTGTTCAGTTCTTATCCCTTCCCCATGTGGTGGGGACCATAGTTTACCAAGTCACCATCAGCAGGGAACACATTTCTCCCCATGCCTACTTGAGTCATGTTACCACACCAGAAGGAATCACTTCACTGGACAATGGGGGCTTTTGATTGGCCAGGCATTGTCTCACTGGCTGCTTGGTGACATGGAAGTAGAAGCTCTCAACAGAAGAAAAGGAAAGTTTGTTAGGCAGATAAATGCAGCTATCATAGTCTGTTACATTCCACCTCACGTTTGCCCAGGGCTTATACTAACCTTTATTCCCATACTCACAATACCAGAATTCCCAATGTAACAACTGGCTCATATGAAATCACATACACATTCACCACCATCCCCTGAAAAGGAGATCACCCCAAATCACATCCAGTTTCTCATCTAGCTCTAAGACCAAGACCCCTAGGTGATGCGTATTGTCTGGTTATGGCTTCTCTTTGTCTGACACTTTATGGCTAATTCATCCCCAACTCAGTGAATAACCAATAGTGGAGAGAAAGCAGGATAACCCTAAGAGGAGCTCCCATCTATGAAGGGGAAAACAGAAAATGCATGATCTGTGCCAGACTGGTTCATAACATACCCTCTCCTCCTGTGCCTGGTCCCTGAACTCTCATCCTGGTGAAGTTTCCCGTATATGTTTGACTTCTAGGACTATGATTAAGAAACATGGATGGAAGATTCCTCTTCAGGGAGCTGCTTCAACAATCCCCTCACTGTTGATTTTGGAGCCTGGGAATTGTTTTAGGAGTTGGGTATTATGGGCTTTTATTCTAAGCTGGGTTTTCTTTGTCAGTTTAACTCGCCCTCATAGATGCTGGATTACTGGTCACAGAGAAAGTTCAGCTGCATTCTAATCTCTTTCTGCTCCTATCAAATGTGTCAACTTGGACAAGAGCTTTTTTCTTGAAGGATCTTCCTGAAGGCCAGAAGTAAAATTTAATTAGTTTACCTTTAAGATCAAAACTATTGTTAAAGCACTGTAAGAACTATAGCTTTAAGCCTCTTTTTAGTAGCTTTACTATCCTCCATTCTTTCCGGGCCCCTCCCCAGGACCACATATAGGACACCATGGCCAAAAACTAAAGGGTGATGTGGGGCTCAACAGGGTTTCAGCTCCACATCCAGCATCCATTCTGATTGGTGGGCCTGGGGATACACCTGTTGTTAACCCTATCGTGAATAGTACCCTTTCTGGAAGCCACAAGAAGTAGCCAATATCTCTTAATAATGCAACATTTTCTGCCAAGTCCCATGGAGTTTTATGTGAGGTATATGATCTGAATCCCAAAAAACTGTTGAATCCCAGTAAACAGCTAAGAGTTTAACCTTTTTTTTTTTTTTTCTATAGTGCATTAAATGGATGTGAGACAGAACAGAATGAACCACGCTGCATGCTTTGAGTAATCCGGGTTTTATATTTAAGGTCATATTTTAAGGTCTGTCATATGAACTCTTACTTCAGGTTCAAAATTGTGTATTAATTAGTGTTTTTAATTGTAAGTAACATAAAGCAACTCTGTCCAGTTTAGGCATAAAGCAATACTTATTGGAAAGGTGAGGATAGTTTTCAGGTACTGAAAAAATAAGAAAATGAAGTTTTTAATAACATGCCAGAAAATTTGTATTCAAAGGAATGTTGAATTTTAACACTGTCACTTTGAAAGACTGTATTTATTCCAACAATACCATCATTGCTCAGACTTTATTTTTAAACTAACCTTTAATTGCTTTCAGAATATACATCATATTCCTTTGACTATCTGAATTATGCCAAACTTTTGTCCTTTAAAAGTGGATTTGATTTTCTTAGAAAATCATTTGAAATCATATCTACTGAGATGACTTATCAAAGTGAGTAATACTGGTTTAAGTAATTTTTTTTTTTTAAGTTTCTTTTGTGACAGAGACTGGAAAGTAGGGGAAAACTTTTCTCCCCTTAATATTGTTGCTGAAATATTGACTTCTGTACACTGGCGCTGAATAGAAATACAGAGACAGAATTTAGGAAGAAGGAAAAAGAGTGGCTTTATTTCTTCACCACACAAAGAGGGAACATAGCAGGCTAGTGCCTCCAAAAACAGTGTTCCCCTTGGAGAGGGTAGTGAGAAGTTTTTATAGCAATGGTTCAAAGGAGTAATCAGCTCATGGACATTTTTCTGATTGGTTAGTGGTGAAGTAAGTGGGAGTTAGCATCATCAACCTTTAGGTTCCCACTGGTCTGGGGTCTATGTTCTTGTCAGCAGCATACCATCATTAATTGTTAACTTTTCCTACCTGGAGGTGGTTTCAGCATCTGCAAAACAACTCAAAGATATTGTTGTGTGTGTCCTTGATGGGGAACCAGGACATTGCCTCAAGGCTGAACCTGTTTCTCTTGACTTTGTTTCTCCCTTGTCTCGTATCCCCTCCCTTCCATAATTAACAACTGCTTGAATCTGCCCTTGGAACTCAAGGAGGTCATGGAGGCTAAATGAAGGCTATTTCCTGTAATCAAAGAAATGAGGGACACAGAAAACCTTGGTGCCCAGGAGCCCCACAGGGCCCTGCTTGGTAACAATATTACCTTAATATTCTTCATCTGGTGAATTGCTATCAGGTTGATGATAATTGGTTACTAATTGTCTGACAATCACCAGCCAATTGTGGCTGGTCCAAATGAGAGAATGTGTGCCAAGGAAAAAGTAAATTTCAGAGTACAGGCTCAAATAGGCATAGTAAACTGACCCAAGATTTAGGAAAGGGAGCTATTAAGAGAAATAACTAAGGACCATAATTCTGCCTAAGACATCAATTTAATCAGAAGATAGAGAAGTGGGAATGTGTGGTTTTGAGAGCATATGGTTATGGCAGAAATGCCTTGGGAATAAAGTAAACCTGAATTCAAATCCTGACTTCTCCCCAGTTTCCAACAGCTGCATCTGATTTCCCTGATGGCTGCTCCCTTCTCTCTGCCAGCCTCTGGGGTAGATAGGTTGACTCACTGGCACTCAGAAGGGGCTTCTTGGTTCCCACAGAGTGTTAAATTGCAGATGTTGATACTGAGCAGGATCCTTTGGTGATCCTGGGCATAAAACATGTATAATATGTATAATATTTCATTGTGTGTGTGTGTGTGTGTATATATATATATATATATATATATATACACTGTATAATATCCCATTGCGTGTATATATATGTATATATATACACTATGTATAATATTCCATTGTGTGTGTATATATATACATTGCATATATATAGCATACATATAGTGTATATATATATAATATTCTGATACACACAAGTGAATATTACTCAGCCATAAAAAAGAATGAAATAATGGCATTTGCAGCAACATGGGTGAACCTAAAGATTATCATACTAAATGAAGTAAGTCAGAGAAAGACAAATATCATATGATATCACATATATGTGGATCTAAAAAATGATATAAATGAAATTATTTACAAAACAGAAACAAACTCACAGACATAGAAAGCAAACTTATGGTTACCAAAGGGGAAAAGGGAGAGGGATAAATTAGGAGCTTGTGATTAACTAATACACACTACTATATATAACATAGATAAACAACAAGGAGTTATTGTATAGTATAGGGAATTATATTCAGTATCTTGTAATATCCTATAATGGAAAAGACTATGAAAAAGAAAAAAAATGTGTGTGTGAGTGTGTGTTTGTGTGTAACTGGATCACTTAGCTGTACAACAGAAACTAACAAAGCATTGTAAAATAACTATATTTCAATTTTTTTAAATTAGTTAATTTAAGGGCTTCCCTGGTGGCGCAGTGGTTGAGAGTCCACCTGCCGATGCAGGGGACACAGGTTCGTGCCCCGGTCCGGGAAGATCCCACATGCCGCGGAGCGGCTGGGCCCGTGAGCCATGGCTGCTGAGCCTGCGTGTCCGGAGCCTGTGCTCTGCAACAGGAGAGGCCAGAACAGTGAGAGGCCCGCGTACCGCAAAAAAAAAAAATAATTAATTAATTTAAAAAATGCTTTGCTGAAACCCTCAGGGAGTTCTGGCTTTTTGAGCACTAGCTGTCCTGCACTCCTTGTATGTTGCCTTACAATAAACACTGCACTTTCCTTTACCAAAACCTAGTGTCAATAGATTGGCTTTACTTCATATGGGTGAATGGATCCAAGTTTGGTTCAGTAACAAAGTTATCTAAAGATGGAAAAGAGTCAGCTCTAATCTGCAGCTCTTATTTTTATATATGTGATACACATATATCCATAGTTCCCAGGCTTTTCCGAGATGACTACATATCCCAGAAACAAGGGGAATAGTCAGTTCTCTTACCTGTGTACTTTTCTCAAAGTTGGGTCTGAATGGAGATAGACATGCTGCTGTGTGGTGGGTGCAAGGGAGGGGACTGGGCCCTGGCCCCTTAGAAGGAAGTGCCCATTGTGTGGTCAGTGGTGGGCTCCCTGGGTTTCTGTCCATGGGGATGTATGTGGGGATGAAATAAGGCTGGGTATATGCAGTTCAATATTGTGTTTCTCAAGCTAAACCCATTGATAAGGTAATCATTAGAAATTCTCCAGACTGTGTCATATAGATTTCTCTAACCTCCAGATTTAGTGTCTTTGCTAGGTTTTCTTCCTTGAAATATGTCTCCTTGGGTATTAAAATACAATGGTGAAAGAAAGCAGTATTAACCTATTATCACGTTATAATGCAAGATGTTAATTTCACATTTGTTTCCTTTCTTTGATTTGGAGTCACTATATCTCAATTTGCTAAACATTGGTATAAAATTCAGTCAATCTTTTACCCATTTTATCTTTTAGAGCTCTCTGTTCAGAAAAGTTTTGAACTCACATCAAATTTCTTTTTAAAATAAAGGTACATGTTATATATACAAGGATATATTGTGAAAATAAGGTATGTTGTTAAAATAATGGTACTATATTTATATGTTAATATTTATTTATTTATAACTGTCCATGACTCATGGACAATGACTCATGGCCATAGGCCCACCACTGGATATCTGGATATCTATATTTTAGAGCTAACTTGATCCTTTGAAAGCAGACATGCACTGGTTTATGTATGATAAAGATTTTTTTTTTCACTTGGGCATTCTGCTGCCTTCTCCCTGCTAACTTCCTAGCCTCTGCCTGAGAATTAGGTACTAAATTACAGTAATTAAATATAGCCTTTGACTCACCATGTTTGACTCTAATGTGACCCAGTTTTCAGATGTCTGAATATTTCTTAGAGATATCTATTGTTTATACACTAAGACATGGTTGAAAATGAGACATTCATTATACAGAGGTTGTTCTGAATAATTACAGAGCACAGGCAGATTGGAATATTTATCAGCCATGAGGCCTTTACAATTTATCTGTTACAGCGCATTTTGGATAGAGGATTTTCAAAAATCTTGTATCCATTAAACTCATGATAAAATGGTCCCAAGACTGTTATCACAAATTTGCTCAATTCTGTTGTCATCCATTCTTGCTTGAAACCCACATAATCCTTGGGTATGAGGTACTTTTTCTTCTGGAGTAGCTCTTAGATTTAATTATGTGCTAGCTCATTTATCCTCTAAGCAAAAATGAGCCAAGCATCCAAAGATCTGTCAACCACTTTCACAATGGTCCATTAAATGAGCAAGTTCTTAGACATTAACACATCCCAGCAACAGTGTTCATGAATTAGCTCATCAAATGCCTGGCAACAGGATGAAGCCATCTGGTGAAGGATGAATTGTAATTATAACCCATACAAATGTTCCTTCTCATCAACAACACTATCATCTCCCTTATCCTTGTAATCAGTCATGAAACACTAGAGAAGAAAAATGAAAAATAAAAGATCTGATCACCAGTGTTGTGTGTGTAAGTTGGTAGCATCCAATCATACGCAACTCTGAGATGAAGATAAATTTAACTTATGGAAATTGCCTCAGTCGTTGAAGACTAATATCTCTCAGCTCAAAGTTTTCCACATGGGATATTCCAGATCACTGTTATACCTCCCCCTCAGCAGGAAGCCCTTCAAAGATCAAGACAAGGTTGTTCAACAGGAATTCCATGGAATAACCCTTCCTTAGTGCATTTGGTGGCCTTCCAGGCATCCTCATGCCTACAGGAAATTGCAAGAACCACAAAACCATGCTGAAATGTGAGTAACATATCAGTGATGATTTCAACAGAGCTCTAATCTGATTGCTTGTGCTGCCATTCCTGTGAAAACACTGCTCCAATCATAGAGCTAAGCAGTATGAAGATGAACCAGTGTTATGACTGGTTGTACGTTGGGATTGCCTGATGCCTGAGTCTCACTCCCAAGGCTGTTTGGCTCTGTTGTGTAGCCAATGTTGACTGCTCTAAGTAGAGTTAGCAGACCAGCAACAGAAGCATCATATGGGAGCTTATTAGATGTGCAGAATCTCAGCCCTACCTCAGACCTACAGAATCAGAATCTGAGTTTTTACAAGATCTCCAGGGGATTTGCAGGCACATTGCTGTTTGAGAATCACAAAGATAGAGTACTGCTTTCCAAAACATGTTATTCATCAGAATCAGTAGGGGAGCCCAGACTTATAACATCAGAATTTCCAAGGATGAAACCTGGAAATTTCTATTTATAATAAGTTTTCTAGGTGCTTTATATTCCACCAACCTGGCACAGACCTGTGGACAGCAGCATAATCCAGAGTCTCTCTAATTTCTTTGATTATTAGAATCACCTGGAAGAGGATTTTTAATTTTTTTTAAAAATTTCCCAGTACACTTCCCAGAGATTCTGTTTCTATTGGAACTTTGAGTGTGGCTTGGGGCACATGAGAATCTGTGCCCCCTTTCCACACACATATACACAAAAGTAATTCTTAAAAGCTGGTGTGTAACAGAATTATCTAGAACCTGTGAAAATAAATAAAGAGAACAAACAACAGTTATTTGTTCAGAGTTTGCTATAGTAAAGAAGTTAGCCATCGTCATTTGCATTTGGTGGAAACACAAAGGCAGGCAGGGCAGTATAAAAGGTTACAGTGGAAAAAGAAAAGATTCTGGTATGCCCTGATTGAAGGTTGTTGGCACAGGGAAGTTGGAGGCCAACTAACTAGAGCTGGGGCATCCTATGAGGTTAGTTAGGAGAGCATATTTGGCTTTCTTGGGTTAGTACTAACTTGGAAGCAGGGACAAAAGATGTCATGGTTTGGCTTCCTGGACTGGTTGCTGCAGAGGTTGGGGGTCAGAGCTCTATTTTTATATATGGTGGCTGATGCTGATTTGTCGGTTTGTCTCTCAACATCCACACAGAATTACTAGCAAAAAACAATGATATGACGCCTGAACATTGATATTTTAATAAGCTCCTCAGGTTCACAAATTTGTGAACCACCCGTCTAGAGATATCCTGACTTGGAGCTAACTGTTCTAACACATTTTCTAAGGTGTCAGGAAGTCTTTGCACCAACCTTAACTCCCACATACCATTTCAGCAAGAACTTCACAGTCAGAAGTCTTCTTGGCAGCTTCTCACCATGTATACACAGAACTTTAGCCCTATTAAGGGTGTTGGGCATAACGCTTGAACTCTAGGGATGTCAGGCACTTTATTTGGGGATGGACGGGGAGACAAATTATAATAAAAGCATAACGATGTCTTTCAATATACCAGATGTGGAGTTCTCCACCAGATAATCATATCAGTATCTCCTCGACAGCTTTTGCAATTAGATGAGGCCTCCAGGAGGGGTTGGCTTCCCAGATATGCTCATGTGGAAGGATGTGTACTTTGAAAAATGCACTCTATGATTCTGATATTCCTTTACTCCCCTTTGTTGAGAACCACTGATGAAGAGAATGTAATAATTCAGGAGTTCCAACTCCAACACCTACATAGGGCATGAGGGTAACACAAATTAATATGATGGGTTGGCAACTTAAGTTTTCTTATGAATCAGCTCCTTGTTTGCTTATTAAACATATGGATATTTTTTCACTTGCACAAATAAACATGGTCAGTTGTTTATCTTGGGGAAAGAAACCAGTTCTTAGCCTGTCTTTCATTTTCCCACTCTCGAGATTTATTTTACTATTACTAAGAAAAACAGCAGCACAAACATGATGCTAAATGACAAGTGAAACTCAGCTAAAGGAAAGAGTTGTGAATATGAGACTAACACAGACTGGGGTAGACAACTGCTACTCAACTTTGTGCAATTAGAATTTGGGGGAAATACAGGCCATTGTTTTCTTATCAAATGTTATCTTATTTTTATTTTTCAAGAAAGCTAGAAATGAGAGTTTTATATGATATCGTCTGATCTTTAAGTGTTGGCTCAGTTTTTTTAAGACTGTGAATGTCAAACAAGCAAGTCTGACAGTCTGGACAAAGACCCCAAGACACCAAATTTGCATCCTTGGCATTACAGTATCACTGGTAAACCATCTTAACAAGAGGACTTGATTTTTGCAAAGAACCAAAATGCTCTCCAAACAAACACACACTAAGAGCAAGACCACGTCAACCCCACCCAAACCCAGCTCCATCGATAGTTTATCATAGTGGTACTCAATCTTGCTTAACATGTGATCAGAAAATAAAAATGTCAACCAGATCAACTCAATAAGCCTCCATTTTAATGATGAGATAAATCTCTATTTTCTTTCCCTTTTCTCCTCTTTATTTATAAAAACCAGTGGTTAGGCAGCCTAAATAGGGACAGTATGGGAGTAAGAAGTGACTGGTTCCTTGTCAGCACTCACTGAGGTAGCTAAATTGTTTACATCTTTTTTAAAAATCTATTTATTTTGGGCTGCTTTGGGTCTTCGTTGCTGCCTGTGGGCTTTCTCTAGTTGTGGCAAGCGAGGATACTCTTTGTTGTGGTGTGTGGGCTTCTCATTGCAGTGGCTTCTCTTGTTGTGCAGCACGGGCTTTAGGCCTGTGGGCTTTAGTAGTTGTAGCACATGAGCTAAGTAGTTGTAGCTCATGGGCTCTAGAGTGCAGGCTCAGTAGTTGTGGTGCACAGGCTTAGTTGCTCTCTGGCATGTGGGATCTTCCCGGACCAGGGATTGAACCCGTGTCCCCTGCATTGGCAGGTGGATTCTTAACCCTGCATCACCAGGGAAGACCTAAATTGTTTATATATTAAATTTAGTTTAAAATGGATGCAGAATTAACAGCTTCTAATTCCTCTCAGGGCTAAAGAAAAAAATGTTTATATTTCCAAGAGATTTAAGCTTTATTTGGAATCAATGTACTCACATTTGGGTCAGGATCAGGAGTTGTTGATTTGGGGAACCAGAAAGAAAGGGTGGAGAAATTTTCAAATATTTTCATGAACTCTTTCTATAAGAGATGCTGAAATTGCTGAATATTTCTAGTCTTTTCAAAATCAATCAGTGTCGAGGGAGAGGGGGAAGATGGCGGAAGAGTAGGATGCAGAGATCACCTTCCTCCCCAAAGATACATCAGAAATACATCTACATGTGGAACAACTCCTACAGAACACCTACTGAATGCTGGCAGAAGACCTCAGACATCCCAAAAGGCAAGAAACTCCCCACTTACCTGGGTAGGGCAAAAGAAAAAAGAATAAACAGAGACAAAAGAATAGGGACGGGACCTGCACCAGTGGGAGGAAGCTGTGAAGGAGGAAAGGTTTCCACACACTAGGAAGCCCTTTCACGGGCGGAGACGGTGGGTGGTGGAGGGGGAAGCTTCAGAGCCGCGAAGGAGAACACAGCCACCGGGGTGTGGAGGGCAAAGGAGAGAGATTCCCGCAGAGAGGATCAGTGCCGACCAGCACCCACTAGCCCAAGAGGCTTGTCTGCTTACCTGCCGGAGCGGGCGGGACTGGGAGCTGAGGCTCAGGCTTCGGTCGGAGCGCAGGGAGAGGACTGGCGGCGTGAACACAGCCTGAAGGGGTTAATGCACCACGGCTAGCTGGGAGGGAGTTCGGGAAAAATCTGGACCTGCCGAAGAGGCAAGAGACTTTTTCTTCCCTCTTTGTTTCCTGGTGCGCGAGGAGAGAGGATTAAGAGCGCGGCTTAAAGGAGCTCCAGAGACGGGTGCGAGCGCGGCTAACAGTGCAGACCCCAGAGATGGGCATGAGACGATAGGGCTGCTGCTGCCGCCACCAAAAAGCCTGTGTGCGAGCACAGGTCACTACCCACACCTCCCTTCCGGGGAGGTTGTGCAGCCTGCCACTGCCAGAGTCCCGGGATCCAGGGACAAAATCCCCGAGAGAACGCACGGCGTGCCTCAGGCTGGTGCAACGTCACTCTGGCCTCTGCCGCCGCAGGCTTGCCCCGCATCGTGCCCCACCCTCCCCCCGGTCTGAGTGAGCCAGAGCCCCAGAATCAGCGGCTCCTTTAACCCCGTCCTGTCTGAGCGAAGAACAGACGCCCTCAGGCGACCTACACGCAGAGGTGGGGCCAAATCCAAAGCTGAGTCCTGGGAGCCGTGCGAATGAAGTGAAAGGGAAATCTCTCCCAGCAGCCTGATGAGCAGCGGATTAAAGCTCCACAATCAACTTGATGTACCCTGCATCTGTGGAATGCCTGAATAGACAACGAATCATCCCAAATTTAGGAGGTAGACTTTGAGAGCAAGATTTATTATTTTTTCCCCTTTTCCTCCTTTTGTGAGTGTGTATGTGTATGCTTCTGTGTCACATTTTGTCTGTATAGCTTTGCTTTCACCATTTGTCCCAGGGTTCTATCTGTCCTTTATTTTTTTTTTTTTTTACTTAAAAAAATTTTTTTCTTAATAATTATTTTTTATTTTAATAACTTTATTTTATTTCATCTTACATTATTTTATTTTATCCCCTTTGTTTCTTTCTTTCTTCCTTCTTTCATTCTTTCTTTTTCTTTCTTTCTTTCTTTCTTTCTTTCTTTTTCTTTCTTTCTTCTTTCTTTCTTTCTTTCTTTCTTTCTTTCTTTCTATTTTTTCACCCTTTCATTCTGAGCCATGTGGATGAAAGGCTCTTGGTGCTGCAGCCAGCAGTCAGTGCTGTGCCTCTGAGGTGGGAGAGCCAACTTCAGGACACTGGTCAACAAGAGACCTCCCAGCTCAATGTAATATCAAATGGCAAAAATCTCCCAGACATCTCAATATCAACACCGACACCCAGCTTCACTCAACGACCAGCAAGCTACAGTGCTGGACACCTTATGCCAAACAACTAGCAAGACAGGGACACAACTCCACCCATTAGCAGAGAGGCTGCCTAAAATCATAATAAGTCCACAGACACTCCAAAACACACAACCAGACATGAACCTTCCCACCAGAAAGACAAGATACAGGCTCATCCACCAGAACACAGGCACTAGTCCCCTCTGCCAGGAAGCCTACACAACACACTGAACCAACTTTAGCCACTGGAGACAGACACCAAAAACAACAGGAACTACGAACCTGCAGCCTGAAAAAGGAGACCCCAAACACAGTAAGATAAGCAAAATGAGAAGACAGAAAAACACACAGCAGATGAAGGAGCAAGATAAAAACCCACCAGACCTAACAAATGAAGAGTAAATAGGCAGTCTACCTGAAAAAGAATTCAGAATAATGATAGTAAAGATGATCCAAAATCTTGGAAATAGAATAGAGAAAATGTAAGAAACATTTAACAAGGACCTAGAAGAACTAAAGATGAAACAAGCAATGATGAACAACAATAACTGAAATTAAAAATACTTTAGAAAGGATCAATAGCAGAATAACTGAGGAAGAAGAACGGATAAGTGACCTGGAAGATAAAATAGTGGAAATAAGTACTGCAGAGCAGAATAAAGAAAAAAGAATGAGAAGAACTGAGAGTCTCAGACCTCTGGGACAACATTAAATGCACAAACATTCAAATTATAGGGGTTCCAGAAGAAGAAGAGAAAAAGAAAGGGACTGAGAAAATATTTGAAGAGATTATAGTTGAAAACTTCCCTAATATGGGAAAGGAAATAGTTAATCAAATCCAGGAAGCACAGAGAGTCCCATATAGGATAAATCTAAGGAGAAATACACCAAGACACATATTAATCAAACTGTCAAAAGTTAAATACAAAGAAAACATGTTAAAAGCAGCAAGAGAAAACAACAAATAATACACAAGGGAATCCCCATAAGGTTAACAGTTTATCTATCAGCAGAAACTCTACAAGCCAGAAGGGACTGGCAGGATATATTTAAAGTGATGAAGGAGAAAAAGCTACAACCAAGATTACTCTACCCAGCAAGGATCTCATTCAGATTTGATGGAGAAATTAAAATCTTTACAGACAAGCAAAAGCTGAGAGAGTTCAGCACCACCAAACCAGCTTTACAACAAATGCTAAAGTATCTTCTCTAGGCAAGAAACACAAGAGAAGGAAAATACCTACAATAACAAACCCAAAACAATTCAGAAAATGGGAATAGGAACATACATATTGATAATTACCTTAAATGTAAATGGATTAAATGTTCCAACCAAAAGACACAGACTGGCTGAATGGATAAAAAAAACAAGACCCATATATATGCTGTCTACAAGAGACCCACTTCAGACCTAGAGACATATACAGACTGAAAGTGAGGGGATGGAAAAAGGTATTCTATGCAACTGGAAACCAAAAGAAAGCTGGAGTAGCAATTCTCATATCAAGAAAAATAGACTTTAAAAAAAGACTATTAGAAGAGACAAAGAAGGACACTAAATAATGATCAAGGGATCAATCCAAGAAGAAGATATAACGATTGCAAATATATATGCACCCAACAAAGGAGCACCTCTATACATAACGCAAATACTAACAGCCATAAAAGGGGAAATCGACAGTAACACGTTCATACTAGGGGACTTTAACACCCTACTTTCACCAATGGACAGATCATCCAAAATGAAAATAAATCAGGAAACACAAGCTTTAAATGATACATTAAACAAGATGGACTTAATTGATATTTATAGGACATTGCATCCAAAAACAACAGAATACACATTTTTCTCAAGTGCTCATGGAACATTCTCCAGGATAGATCATATCATGGGTCACAAATCAAGCCTTGGTAAATCTAAGACAATTGAAATTGTATCAAGTATCTTTTCCGAGCACAACGCTATGAGACTAGATATCAATTACAGGAAAAGATCTGTAAAAAATACAAACACATGGAGGCTAAACAATACACTACTTAATAACGAAGTGATCACTGAAGACATCAAAGAGGAAATCAAAAAATACCTACAAACAATGACAATGGAGACACAACGACCCAAAACCTATGGGATGCAGCAAAAGCAGTTCTAAGAGGGAGGTTTATAGCATTACAATCCTACCTTAAGAAACAGGAAACATCTCAAATAAACAACCTAACCATGCACCTAAAGCAATTAGAGAAAGAAGAACAAAAAAACCCCAAAATTAACAGAAGGAAAGAAATCATAAAGATCAGATCAGAAATAAAAGAAAAAGAAATGAGGGAAAAGATAGCAAAGATGAATAAAACTAAAAGCTTGTTCTTTGAGAAGATAAACAAAACTGATAAACCATTAGCCAGACTCATCAAGAAAATAGGGAGAAGACTAAAAGCAATAGAATTAGAAATGAAAAAGGAGAAGTAACAACTGACACTGCAGAAATACAAAAGATCATGACAGATTACTACAAGCAACTCTATGCCAATAAAATGGAGAACCTGGAAGAAATGGACAAATTCTTAGATATGCACACCCTGCCAAGACTGAATCAGGAAGAAATAGAAATTGTGAACAGACCAATCATAAGCACTGAGGTTGAAACTATGATTAAACATCTTCCAACAAAGAAAAACCCTGGACCGGATGGCTTCACAGGCTAATTCTCTCAAACACTTAGAGAAGAGCTAACACCTATCCTTCTCAAACTCTTCCAAAATATAGCACAGGGAGGAACACTCCCAAACTCACTCTACAAGGCCACTATCACCCTTATACCAAAACCAGACAAGGATGTCACAAAGAAAGAAAACTAAAGGCCAATATCACTGATGAACATAGATGTAAAAATCCTCAACAAAATACTAGCAAACAGAATCCTGCAGCTCATTAAGAGGATCATACAAAATGATCAAGTGGGGTTTATTCCAGGAATGCAAGGTTTCTTCAATATATGCAAATAAATCAATGTTATACACCATATTAACAAATAGAAGGAGAAAAACCATATGGTCATCTCAATAGATGCAGAGAAAGCTTTCGACAAAATTCAACACCCATTTATGATAAAAACACTCTGGAAAGTAGGCATAGAGGGAAATTTCCTAAACATAATAAAGGCCATATATGACAAACCCACAGCCAACATTGTCCTCATTGGTGAAAAACTGAAAGCATTTCCACTAAGATCAGGAAAAAGACAAGGTTGCTCACTCTCACCACTCTTATCCAACATAGTTTTGGAAGTTTTAGCCACAACAATCAGAGAAGAAAAGGAAACTAAATCGGAAAAGAAGAAGTAAAGCTGTCACTGTTTGCAGATGACATGATATTATACATAGAGAATCCTAAAGATGTTACCAGAAAACTACTAGAGCTAATCAATGAATTTGGTAAAGTAGCAGGATACAAAATTAATGCAGAGAAATCTCTGGCATTCCTATACACTCTTGATGAAAAATCTGAAAGTGAAATCAAGAAAACACTCCCATTTACCATTGCAACAAAAAGAATAAAATATCTAGGAATAAACCTACCTAAGGCGACTGAAGACCTGTATGCAGAGAATTAGAAGACACTGATGAAAGAAATTAAAGATGATACAGATAGATGGAGAGATATACCATGTTCTTGGATTGTAAGAATCAACATTGTGAAAATGACTCTACTACTCAAAGCAATCTACAGATTCAATGCAATCCCTGTCAAACTACCACTGGCAGTTTTCACAGAACTAGAACAAAAAATTTCACAATTTGTATGGAAACACAGAAGACCCTGAATAGCCAAAGCAATCTTGAGAACGAAAAGCGGAGCTGGAGGAATCAGGCTTCCTGACCTCAGACTATACTACAAAGCTACAGTAATCAAGACAGTATAGTACTGGCACAAAAACAGAAAGATAGATCAATGGAACAGGATAGAAAGCCCAGAGACAAACCCACGCACATATGGTCACCTTATCTTTGATAAAGGAGGCAGGAATATACAGTGGAGAAAAGACAGCCTCTTCAATAAGTGGTGCTGGGAAAACTGGACAGGTACATGTAAAAGTATGAAATTAGAACACTCCCTAACACCATACACAAATATAAGCTCAAAATGGGTTAAGGACCTAAATGTAAGGCCAGAAACTATCAAACTCTTAGAGGAAAACTTAGGCAGAACACTCTATGACATAAATCACAGCAAGATCCTTTTTGATCCACCTCCTAGAAAAATGGAAATAAAAACAAAAATAAACAAATGGGACCTAATGAAACTTCAAAGCTCAGAATGGGAGAAAATATTTGCAAATGAAGCAACTGACAAAGGATTAATCTCCAAAATTTATAAGCAGCTCATGAAGTTCAATAACAAAAAAACAAACAACCCAATCCAAAAATGGGCAGAAGACCTAAATAGACATTTCTCCAAAGAATATATACAGATTGCCAAGAAACACATGAAAGAATGCTCAACATCATTAATCATTAGAGAAATGCAAATCAAAACTACAATGATATATCATCTCACACTGGTCAGAATGGCCATCATCAAACAATCTAGAAACAATAAATGCTGGAGAGGGAGTGGAGAGAAGGGATCACTCTCACACTGCTGGTGGGAATGTGAATTGGTTCAGCCACTATGTAGAACGGTATGGAGGTTCCTTAAAAAACTACAAATAGGGCTTCCCTGGTGGCGCAGTTGTTGAGAGTCCGCCTGCCGATGCAGGGGACATGGGTTCGTGCCCCGGTCCGGGAAGATCCCACATGCCGTGGAGTGGCTGGGCTCGTGAGCCATGGCCTCTGAACATGCGCATCTGGAGCCTGTGCTCCACGGCGGGAGAGGCCACAACAGTGAGAGGCCCGCGTACCAGAAAAAAATAATACTACAAATAGAACTACCATATGTCCCAGCAATCCCACTACTGGGCATATACCCTGAGAAAACCATAATTCAAAAAGAGTCATGTACCAAAATGTTCATTGCAGCTCTATTTACAATAGCCTGGAGATGGAAACAACCTAAGTGCCCATCATTAGATGAATGGGTAAAGAAGATGTGGCTCGTATATACAATGGAATATTACTCAGCCATAAAAAGAAACAAAATTGAGTTACTTGTAGTGAGGTGGATGGATCTAGAGCCTGTCATACAGAGTGAAGTAAGTAAGAAAGAGAAAGACAAATACCGTATGCTAACACATATATATGGAATCTAAGAAAAAAAATGTCATGAAGAACCTAGGGGTAAGATAGGAATAAAGACACAGACCTACTAGAGAATGGACTTGAGGATATGGGGATGGGGTAGGGTAAGCTGTGACAAAGTGAGAGAGTGGCATGGACATATATACACTACCAAAGGTAAAATAGATAGCTAGTGGGAAGCAGCTGCATAGCACAGCGAGATCAGCTCGGTGCTTTGTGTCCACCTAGAGGGGTTGTATAGGGAGGGTGGGAGGGAGGGAGACGCAAGAGGGAAGAAATATGGGAACATATGTATATGTATAACAGATTCACTTTTTTATAAAGCAGAAACTAACACACCATTGTGGAGCAATTATACTCCAATAAAGATGTAAAAAACAAAAAAAACGAAGCCAGTTCAGAAAGGTTATCATCCAATTGATCTGAAATATCCAGAGTAGGCAAATCCATAGAGACAGAAAGCAGATTAATGGTTGCCAGGGGCTGGGGTGGGTGCGGGAGAGAGGGATAAAGGGGTGATAGTGAAAGACTCGGGTTTCTAGTTGGGGTGATGAAAATGTTCTAAAATGAATTGCAGGGGATGGTTATGTTACAGAGAATAGCACACGTTACTCCATATCAGATCTGTTCTTTTAGCTCTAACCTTTGTGCTCTGTTTCCTCTGTCTAGTAATGCTGGCTCTGCACCTTTGGTAAAAGAATGTTGCCTTTAGCTTGAAATATACATAACTGTTCATTCTGAAAAAAAAAAATCAATCAGTGTCCCCAAAGGTGGGCTGGAAAAGTGGGTGGCTTAATGAGACTAATATTTTTGGTGGAGTATTTAATTAAAACTGATATTTTGGACAACAGAGTTGATTGACTTAAGCAATATTTTGACAGGTAATATGTTTTTAAAAAATCGGTGGTGCAAATCTGAATAATGATGTCAATTAATTCAGATTCCCAAGTAGTGAAATCTAGATTGGAATCTCTTTCTACGAACCTTCATGGAAAGTTTTGGGAAAGTGTTCCTCACCAGCACCTTCTCATTTTGTTTTCTATTTCTACAATGCAGTATTTAAGTTGCATGGTGCAACCCAAGGCTGCATCACTAACTCAGAGACCAAGCCAGCAGTCAGGTGAACTGCAAGTCTGAAATTGATTCATGCCTTATGTTAAGGTGATAATTTGTATTAACTAAAATCATAGTAGGCCTAATATGCAAATGACTTGCAATAAATTTCTTATGTTTTAAATACAAATGGTGTATAAAATTTTTATTAGTGGTAAATTTATCTCATCTTCATTTTTAAAAATTGAATAAATATCTGCATGTAAGAAGTTCTTTGGTATGCTTCCTCAAAGTTTAATTGGTCGTGGTTTCACATGATTACTCAGACACTCATGCCTGTTCATTACCAAGCACTGAAAATGGTGAGCCAGTGAAGACTAGAACGTGGTGATAAAATGACACTGTAAGATAGTTACGATGGACTGGAAATGCTAAAGAACAATTGAAACTGGGAAGAATCACCAAATGTGGTGAGCTGATTCCAATGAGAACCAGATATAAGTAGTTAACTGGCTGTAATCAACAAGAAGAGCCAACAGAAAAGTGCTGGAAGAACAAAAACTGAGGTGAACTTGGAGAATGTTTTCCTATCACATGAACACATCAAAATATGATACAAAAATGTTTGCTTTATTCAAAAGAACATCTTATCTGCTTAGCTTTTTCAATGATCATCAAGTCACAAAGGTAGACTTTTGAAGGAATTTGCTGAAACCTATAATTAGCTCTCTACTCTGTGGGGTTTTCAAGAGCTGTCATTGGCTTTCTTGGGAGTTGTAACTGAGAAAAGAAAGGAGGTTGAGTGTACAGTGAAATTGTATATATAAACTTAAGCGTAATTTGTTGATATGTTATCAAGAGCTATGAAGTTTAGCCAGAATGGATTATGTTACATCAGGGTGAGCTAAAGCAGGCACATTCATTTGAAGGTGTGCCAAATTATTAGCCCACCTCAGGGACTCCATGAATTTTCTCACTGTGGTCTGGAGTTTCCTCTCAACTCTTCATTCCTTTTATTCATCTCCTTCCATCCCAGTTCTACTGTCTACTGGGTTCCAAAAGCTTAGACCCCATTCTCTGTGTGCCTTCTCACTTCTGTGTCAGGGTTTTGCCTGAGTTCCTCGCATCTCTAGCAAACACTTAAATACCCACTAACCTAATAGCCTACTTCCTGCTTCCTGAAGCATATTCTGTTGCAGGTGGATAGGAGGGAGGAGTAAGAGGAGAAAGAAAGAGCCTTGAACCCAAATCTCTTTTATGTCTCTGAGGAGCTCTAGGATTCAAGAGATTTGGGTACTTGTGAGATTAGGATTTTAGGTGTTTTTTACTGATTTCTTATTTAAACTGATGTTTTCCTTATTTAATTAAGCTCTTTTTTTTCTTACTAACTTGTGTTAGTTACCTGCAAGGATAGAATGGGAATGAAAAATATATATCAGAAAGTTTTATCAGAGATAGCTTCCCATGTCTCTGTATTTAAGCAGGAGTTAAGTACAAACCCTGCAAATGATAGGGCCCCCATGTATCCCTGACCAAAGGTCACAGATATTTTGTCTGTCATCTGCAGTGAAGAAAGCCAGAAGCCTCTTAGATAAAGGTACTTCATGCTTACCTACAGCACTAGAGTATGCCAAAGGTAACTTGTCCACTAGCAGATAGAGACATCAGGTCAACACAGAACTGTTGGACATAAAAAGAAATCCTTTAAACAATAGCAATCCTTTAGAAATTAAGGTATTTAATTGTTATAATGCTTTAACTCATAGCTGTCTCATGATTTTTTGTTATACAGCAAGCATGTTTCTAAGCATCTTTTGAATTTCTGAGACCCAGTTTTAAAAAAATAAAACTAAAGGCTGGTCCTTTATATAGACTTCTTTGTTTATTATGATTACTCTTTCATATAGAAAACAACATTCAAAATGAAACTTTTCTTTCATTTTCCTGTAACTTCTAGATGCTTGGTATTTATGTTATTTTCTATGCAAGTTTGCAACATTTTCAGTAGACTAAGCTAATTTTTCAACCTTAACTAGAGCCATTAATAGTAATAAAACTCTATACTTAACTAGATTTTTAAAAACATCTTTATTGGAGTATAATTGCTTTACAATGGTGTGTTGGTTTCTGCTTTATAAAAAAGTGAATCAGTTATACATAAACATATATCCCCATATCTCTTCCCTCTTGCATCTCCCTCCCTCCCACCCTCCCTATCGCACCCCTCTAGGTGGACACAAAGCACCGAGCTGATCTCCCTGTGCTATGCGGCTGCTTCCCACTAGCTATCTATTTTACATTTGGTAGTGTATATATGTCCATGCCACTCTCTCACTTTGTCCCAGCTTACCCTTCAGGAATTGGAAAATGGATTCTAAACTTGTGCTTTGGTTCTTTGCTCTTGGTTGTATAGATGGAACCAATTATTCCCTCTAGCCATGGGGAGGATCAAATTTGTCTTTACTCCTCAAACACTTCTCATTCAAGTTAGGTTTTAAATTGCAGATTCTACTGGCTGCTGTAACTTACAGGTCACTTTTCCATGGGGAAATAAAAGGAATAGGAATAATACAAAAAGCAACCTACCTCCATGTGTCCATTTATCAGGCTTGTATTTTAGGTCTTGCCCAATTGCTGTGTTTTACTCTCATCTCTTTCTTAGAAACTAACTACTAGGTGATATTCTTATGCTACTTCTTTGTGCTGAGGATCCTGCCCAGACCTGCTTCCTCAACAAGATCTCCCATGTGTCAAGCCTAGTTCCCCTTCCGCCGTTGGGAATATTCCAAAAAGGAAGTCTCTGATAAAGTGTTTATTTATAAGGTGTTGATGTCTGAAGTCTCCCAAACAAGATTTCAATTTTAATAAAGATATCCCTACTCCAAAGGAATTTAAGGCCTGTTGAGGAAATATTCTTTTCAGGGAGGCAGAGAGACCCGTTATGATATCATCATTGAAAGTGTATTCCACCTACATCAATACTTTAGTCAGTGCCCTTTCACCTAGAGTGGATACAAAGACTCCCTTGTGCATCCCTATGCACTTTTGCAGACTTCCTTCTCTGACCCTCTCTACCAATAGCCATTGGTACCATTCCTCCAATACAGAGGTGGTCCTATTCCATGTTCATTAACTCACACACTCAGTCCCATTTTCTGAGCACACACTTCATGTCAGGACCACGTAAGACACTAAGAAATGGAATATGAATAAAAATAGTTCGTTCTAAAGGAACTGTGAATAAAACAAGAGTGCAAACAAATAATCATGGCAATGTAATAAGCATCATAATAAGGCTTGGACAAAGGTTTGACTGAGGCTGGAGAGGTCAGAGAATTCTTCCCTGAGGAGCTTTCATTGCCTGCTTCACCATTATTGATTTTGCTTTTGACTGTGTTTCTTTCCAAGTAGATTATGAGGAGTTGTTTTGTCCCTCATAGTTCCTGGCACAACACTTCACGTGTGCTAAGCACTCAATAAATGTTGGTCAACTTATTGAATAACCGTAACTACACGTATCTTTCCCCAGCTGTTTATTAACCACCTCATGAGAATCAAAGTGCAGCAATGAAGTGCATAGCCCAAAGGGGCAGACTCTAATTAAAACTTCCAACCCAGACTTTGCTTGTTTAGTGCTTCAGTTTGACAACTCCCTAAGCTGTGCCACATTGCTCCCACACTGTCCACCACACACAACCACAGACAATGCACCTATATTTTTCTGACATGTTTGGAATGTTGAAAAACCTGAAAATGAGAAATTGCATCTCAAATAAAACAATCTCTCATCAGCTCATCTTTCCCCCCTGCAATTCCCCCAGGAGGTGGCTCTCTAGCATTTGTCATAAACAGAATGGAGATCATTAAAGCTGGGAAAAACCTAAAAACATATCTAATTATAGATTTGAAATTGCAGAACCAAGCAGTGATGACTGGGCATGCTGTGTTTAGTTCTTCTCAACATGCTTTATTGCTTTGCTTTGCGATTCCCCATAAAAAGAAGTGATTTGTTGCATTGTCTCCAAAGGGGCAGTAAGTAGGATAATATCGTGAGGCAGAAACAGTTTTTAAAGTTTTCTAAGTAGACTCTTTAACATAGCTGAATGGAAAGTGCAAACTTTATCAAATGAAGCAGGCAAAACGAAGCTTAAGGACATATGGAAAGAGTGACAATTTACATTTATCTCATAACTCTGTCCCCCTCTTCAAGGTCTTACAAGCCTTGAGAGAGTTGCCAATATTTCTTTAAATTTCTGGATGAAACTGAGTACTTTGGTCAGAGAGAAAAAAAAAAGAATAAAATCATGGTTATGGTTTCTGTCTGTACTTTGATTCTTGAAAAAAATTATGTAAACATATATGTAAAAATATATGTTTTATTCTAAGCCTTTCAAAGTATTCAGAACATGAAAATCTTATAACAATGCCTATGTTGCTGTTATCAAATATAAGATGTGAAAAATGTAAAGGTCTTTAAAAAATTAATAAAACAATAACATGTTGCTTAAATCAATTATACTGATATAAATATAAAAATGTAAAATTTGCTATTGGATTAAATGACCTTTCCTATAGTGTATATAGATTACTGGTAGATTAAAAAATTTTTTAATCCATAAAAATAATTCTTTTTAAAAGAATTATTGTTTTATAAGACAAATCATTTTACTAGTTTTCTTTTCAAAATGTTACTAGACACTCTTGCTCTTTTTTTCCCTTCAGAAATATCTAAGTATGTACATTAAATTTCTAAAATCTCCCTTTAGAATTTCAACTGAAAAATATGGGTATAAATAAATTTGGGGGAAAATGTTAACTTTACAAAACTAAATCTTTTTGCTGTATTTTTAATTCCAAGTCTTCTTTTCTATTTTTATTTTATTTATATTCTTCCAGTTTTACTGAGATACAAATGACTTAAAGCACTGTATAAGTTTAAGAGGTATAGCATAATAATTTTACTTACATGCATCATGAAATGATTACCACGATAAGTTTAGTGAACTATCATCTATGTAAGCACAAAATAAAAGAAAAATAAAAAATTATATTGTTTCCATGTGATAAGAACACTTATAATTTACTTTCTTAACTTTCATATATAACATACAACTGTGTTAATTATATTAATCTTGTTGTATATTACATCCCTACTACTTATTAACCTTCTAACTGGAAGCTTGTAACTTTTGACCACCTTCATCCAGTTCTCCTTCCCCCACACCACACCTCTGGTCTGATCTCCATTTCTATGAGTTTGTTTGTTTGTTTGCTGAAGTATAATTGACCTATAACATTATGTAAGTTCCTGGTACACAACATAGTGATTCAATATTCCTATACGTTAATAAATGATCACCAGGTTAAGTCTAGTTAAAACAATGTCACCATACAAAAATACTATATTATTACTAACTATATTCCAAATGCTGTGCATTTCATCTCCATGACTCATTTGTGTTGTAACTGGAAGTTTGTACCTCTTAATCTAGCTCACCTAACTCATTCATCCCTCTAACCCTTCTCTCTAACAATATCTGTTTTTTCTCTGTATCTTAGACTCTGTTTCTGTTTCTGTTTTTTATGTTTGTTCATTTGACTTATTTTCTATATTCCACATCTAAGTGAAATCATATGGTATTTGTCTTTCTCTGTCTGACTTATTACATGTAGCATAATACCCTCTAGGTCCATCCATGTTGTTCCAAATGACAAGATTTCATTCTTTTTTATGGATGAGTAGTATTCTTGTTTATATCTATGTATCTATGTATATCTCACATATTCTTTTATTGCTTGTCTTCCCAATGCAGGACGCATAGGACGGGGAGCCTGATGTGGGGCTTGGATCACTCACTTCTTGGTGAGATCATCTGTTATTATGATTATCCTTCCCCTTTTGGTTTGCCTACCAAGGGGTTGTGGTTCTTGACCGTACTGTGTCTCCACCCCTTCTACCCATCTCATTGTGGACCTTTCTTTATGTCTTTAGTTGAGGAAAATCTGTTCTGCTGGTCTTCATGTCATTCTCATTGATAGATGGAAAACATTTTCTGTTAGTCTTCAGGTTGTACTGATTGGTAGGCGCTCTGTAAGGGGTTGTAATTTTTGTGTACCAATGGGAGGAGGTGAGCTCAGTGTCTTCCTACTTTGCCATCTTGGTCACATCCCCTCTAATTCCAAATCTTTTTGTGTTTTTTTCTTTAGCCTTATTCATACAAGTTTTAACTATGTTTATTTCTAAGTATTATGATTTTTCATATTTGAATTATTTTTTAACTTAATAACTCAATAATCAGTCTACTAGTATTATACTGCCAGCATTGCATAGGAGAAACACTAATCATGGTTTATAAATTATTGTTGATCTTCACTTGGGACCACACCATAGATGACCATGTGAGAAGCAGTTTGACCAAAAATTAAGGTTTGCAGTTCGGAAAGTTTCTGATTTGAAATACTTACTGGAAACCAGAGTTTGACTTTTTTACCTGTGAGTGTTGGGGGTGGCCTATTATTCTCTATCCCTAGTATCCATTTTTTCCTACCTTGGCATTCATATGTGCCTCCCAAACCTTCGTTTTGTCTTTTGTTATACTAGTGCTCATCTCTTTGAGATGCTTCTTGGGATACCCAAACAAATGTTTATAGCCTGCAGCCTCTTTAAAATCAGACAACCCAAACATGGTCTCTTAATTAGTGGAAATCCAGCCATCCATTTTCATTAGATATAATCATAAACACATTATACTCATACCATTTATTTAAGATATAACCATAGGTGTTTTTTTTGTGATTTTCTTTTTTGCCACCTATATAAATATTCTTAGATAAAACCTGCTTCTTTATATAGACTGCATACACTGCTGTCATTTTCTGAACACTGAAACAATTCCTGTAGTGTGGCTGATACTAAACGCTTGGAAGTTTGAAATTACACTTATTAGAAGTTGCCTAAATCTGTATTTTGACACATATTTCAAACCTTTTCTGCTTATTCATTCAATTTGTTGAGTGTCTGCTCTCTGCCAGAAGCCATACTTGGTATATTTGGTTTTCTCTGATTTTTTATTCAATTTGGAGTAATTATCTTGTCCTGGAGCTTCATCAATTTCATCGAGCTATTCTAATTGGTTGAAGTGAATAATCTTGTAAATTTAGTATCTTTTAATTTCAGTTTTATAATTTTCTTGCTTTTTGATTATGATTGTCATATTTGTTTACTCTTGTTTATATTTTAAAAATTTGTTCAGAATATCTCAATTCTTCTTTTCCCCCTATTTTATTAGCTTTTTATATCATTATTTACATTTTCTTGCACCTTTAGACTTTTTTCTAATTTGGTAATAATCCACATTAAATCTTTTCTTTAATAATAAAATAGGACATTAAATTTATCTGTCAGAACTGTGCTGTATTCATTTCCATACATTTTTGTATAAAACATTTTGTGTTTTTATTTTACAAAAAGCCTGCAATTTTTTTTCTTATATTTTTGTTACAAATTTAATATATATTCATTTTATATTCTCAAATGAAACAGTCATGTTTAAGGAAGCAAAAAACTTTATGCAGAGTCTGTGAGTCTTCTGGCATTTAATAATAACAGTAGTCATAATTCAAATATTTTAAAACATTAAAATTGAGATATAGATATTTAACAATGGAATAAATCTAACCTAAATTTCATTTTTCAAAATTCTATCCTCTTACATTGATTTATCTTGTCTAATTGTGTAATATGTTAGTGAGGGTTAAGGACATGCTACCCCAAAATATGGCATTTTGGCATATTGAATATTTTAAGCTGAAGGAGTTTGAGAAAACAACAGAAGCAGGAAGATTACTCTGACCTTCCCTACACACACATCCCTAAAGTAGGTCATAAAACTATCATGTGAGAGGTGTCCTCCCTATACTGGGAAGAAAGGAGCATCCTTATCTCTAAAGACATCTGAAAAAATAGACACTGCTAAGTTTTTTTTAGTTTACTACACTTACTTATACTTTGACCTATCACAGACTGTTCACTCCTCACCAAACCTGGTATTAATACTCAGGTTTAACTGTTTCTTCAGGTCTTCATTTCCTTATGAAGCTTCCTGTGTCATGTAAAACTTATATTAAATCAAATTGTATTCTTTTTTTTTCTGTTACTTTGTCTCTGACAGTTTAATTTTCAGACCCAGCCAGGGGCCCTAAGAGGGCTGAGAAAAATGTTTTCTTCCCCAATACTATGAAAGCAAAAAATTAAGCTTTATTTATCGTTTTTATTCTCCAAGACTTGCATAGTTACAGGCACATAAGTTTACATAAAAGTTTAATTAAACACAAAAAAACAACCAATAGACAAGTCAACTTCAGAAACCTGTGTAACCTTTGGAAAACTTTTTCTCTAGTAGTTGCTGTTACAAGTAATCAAAACTCAAATTAGTTTGAGAAAATAGAATGAGGTTATGGGTAGGGTCTGCGGGTTGAACAGGTCATCTGCAACCATGCCGGGATCACAAAAAATGCTATCAGGATCCTTTCATTTTCATTCCATCTTTTAAGTCTTCTTTCTTGTGCATTGGCTTTGTTCTTCTTAAGGTTCTCTCCCCATGCTGGGAAATACAGCTGTGGCAGCTATAATCATAGGTGACGTACCAGACAGCAATCCCAGTAAATTAAGGCTTATCTCTCCAAGTAAAGCCACCAGAAGGGCTCAAATCAACCCATTTGTGACTCAGTTCCTGAGGATGGGAAGATGAGATGTTCTGAGATTCCACTCCAAAGGCGTGTTCACACCCCATTAACGAGGTGAATATGGAGCAGCTGCCTTTCACCATCACCAAGGTTTATGCTCAACAGGTTGTAGAGTCTGTCTTAGAAGAAAAGGGAATAAATATTGGGTCAGGCAAAAGGTAAGATAGATTTGCTAAATCTTTTCTTTTATAGTTTGAATGTTCTATAATTTGTTGTGACATGGTTGCCTGATGTTAGTCCACAGCTCTGAGCTCCCTGGACAGCTCTTTACTCTTTAGCCAAACTTCAGCTCAAGTCCTATAGCTTCTCAGAATGGGGCAGGAGGGGGATACATTCCGCTCCAGACAGTTTAGGGAAAATTAGAAGCTAAAGACAGATCTGAAATGCTGTCTGACAGTCTATTTTTAATAGAGGAGAGCAATTTTCCCCTCTCAGAAGATGGCTCTTCACATGAAGAGCCAAAAAAAAAATACCAGAGGATGGTATTTATTTTTGAGGTGATTGCTGATTAATTACTCACATTTACATAAAATTGATCTCTTTTCTAACAATTTAGCCAGCTTCCAGCCGTTTCCGTTTTCCCTCCCCAACAGTCTGGCACAACACTCTTTATCTAAAAATGAACAGAACTACTTTACTGATGCATGGATTCTGAAAATATTTACTTAAACAAAACAAAATCAAGGTCTTATGCAAATCTATAAATCATTATTTTTTGTGATAATTTTATAATTGAGAAGTTCAAGACCAAAAATCAAATGAAACTATAAATGTGACCAATAGTTGACAAAACAACCCAAAACCCCAGAACAACGAAACACTTCTGTAACCATTACAAATGGTTAAATGAGCTCCCATACCCATTCAACTGCTCATGCAGTCTATAAAAAGAGCCCCAGTGTACCACAGTGTGTACTGAGTTTCCAGACTGCATAAGAAAATAAGTCGTTATACTTGGAATTAATTTAACCTAAATTAATGTATGAGTTAGAAAAACTCGAAATACATAATTGACCATAATTTTGTTTTGCTTCTTAGAATTTAAAAGGGCAACTTGTGTATGATTTGATGGCATAGGTCTCTTAAGAAAGCCTTCTAGTTAACTTGGATTGATACTGCCTTTGTCTTTTGTTCAGGAGTGGAATTGCTGGATTGTATGGGACTTCTATTTTTAATTTTTTGAGGAAGATCCATACTATTTTATATAGTGACTGTACCAACTTAAAGCCCCACCAATGGTGCATGAGGGTTCCGTTTTCTCCACACCCTCACCAACACTCATGATTTCTTGCCTTTTTGATAATAGCCATTCTAACAGGTGTGAGGTGATAGCTCCTTGTGTTTCTGGTTTGGATTTCCCTGATGACTAGTGATGTCAAGCATCTTATCATGTGCCTGTTGGTCATCAACATGTCTTCTTTGGAAAAATGCCTATCCAAGTCCTCTGCCCATTTTTAATCCATTAGTTTGTTCTTTTGATATTGAGTTGTAGGAGTTTGTTATATATTTTGGATATTAACCTCTGATTGAGCATATTGTTTGCACATATCTGCAACTACTCAGTAGGTTGCCTTTTCATTCTGTTGGTGGTCTCCTACTCTTTGCAAAAGCTTTTAGGTTTGATTAAGTGCCAGTTGTATATTTTTGCATTTGCTTCCATTGCTTGAAGAGACAGATACAAAAAATTTTGCCTAAACCAGTGTCAAAGAGCATATGCAAATGCTTTCTTCTAGAAGTTTTATGGTTTCAGGTCTTACATTTAGGTTCTTAATTCATTTTGAGTTTATTTTTTGTATACAGTATGGGAAAATGTTCTAGTTTTATTCTTTTACATGTAGCTGTTCAGTTTTCCCAACACTATTTACTTTAGAGACTCTCTTTTTTGCATTATGTATTCTGGCCTCCTTTATTGTAAATTAATAGACCATATATGCATGTGTTTATTTCTGGCCTCTCTATTCTATTCCATTGATCTATGTGTCTGCCTTTGTGCCATTACCGTACTGTTTTGATTACTGTCGATTTGTGGTATAATTTGAAATCAGATAATGTGGCTACAGCTTAGTTCTCTTTTGTAAAGATTGCTGTGGCTTTTCAGTGTCTTTTTTGGTTCCATACACATTTTAAGATTATTTCTAGTTCTGTGAAAAATGTTATAGTTATTTTGATAGAGATTGCACTGAATCTGTAAATGCTTTGGGTAGTGTGGATATTTAAACAATATTAATTTTCCAATCCATGAACATGGATTATCTTCAGTTTCCTTCATCAATGTCTTACAATTTTCTTATAATTTTCACCTAGTTGCTTAAATTAACTCCTAGGTATTTTATTCTTTTTTATTTGATTATAAATTGGATTAGGGGTTCTCTTTATGGTACTTTGTTCTTAGTGTATAGAAATACAACAGGTTTCTGTATATTAATCTTGTATCCTGCAACTTTACTAAATTCATTTATTAGTTCAAATAGTACTTTTTAAAAAACATCTTTATTGGAGTATAATTGCTTTACAATGGTGTGATAGTTTCTACTTTATAACAAAGTGAATCAGCTATACATATACACCCATATCTTCAAATAGTACTTTGGTTGACTCTTTAGGACTTTCTATATACAGTATCATGTCATCTGCAAACAATAACAATTTTACTTCTTACCTTCAAATTTGGATACCTTTTATTTCTCATTCTTGTCTGATTGCTGTGGATAGGACTTCCAATACTATGTTAAATAGAAAAGAAGTGGTAAGAGTGGGCATTTTTATCTTACATCTGATCTTAGAGGAAAAGCTTTCAGCTTTTCACCATTGAGTATGATGTTCACTATGGGCTTTTCATAAGGGCTTTATTATGTTAAGGTATATTCTCCCATACAAACCCTGTTGAGAGTTTTTATCATGAATGAATGTTGAATTTTGTCAAATTCTTTCCCAGCATTTATTGAGATGATCATGTTTTTTTCATCCTTCTTTTTGTTAACATGATGTATCACATTAATTTTTGTGTGGCAATTGAACCATCCTTGCATCCCTGGAATAAATCCCATTTGATCATGATGTATGATACTTTTTGTACTGTTGAATTTTGCTTGATAATATTTTGTTGAGGATTTTTGCATCTATATTTATGAGAGATTTCTGGTGTGTAGTTTTCTTTTTTTATAGTGTCCTTGTCTGGTTTTAGTATCATGGTAATGCTGGCCTCATAGAATGAGTTTGGAAGTGATCCCTTCTCTTCAATATTTTTTGGAATAGTTGGAGAACAATAGATGTTAACTCCTCTTTAAATGTTTAGTAACATTCTTCTGTGAATCCTCCTCATCATGTACTTTTGTTTGTTGAGAGATTTTAAATTACTGATTCAATTTCAATACTAGTAATTAGTCTGTTCAGATATTCTATTTCTTCCTGATTCAGTCTTGGTATATTGTATGTTTCTTGGAATTTATGCATTTCCCCTAGTATGTCCAATTTGTTGGCATGTAACCATCTGTAGTATTCTCTTATGATAATTTGTATTTCTGGAATATTGGTTGTAACCTTCTCTTTCCTTTTTTTTTTTTTTTTTGTGATACACGGGCCTCTCACTGTTGTGGCCTCTCCCATTGCGGAGCACAGGCTCCAGACGCGCAGGCTCAGTGGCCATGGCTCACGGGCCTAGCCGCTCCGTGGCATGTGGGATCTTCCCAGACCGGGGCACGAACCCGTGTCCCCTGCATCGGCAGGTGGACTCTCAACCACTGCGTCACCAGGGAAGCCCCTTCTCTTTCCTTTTGGATTTTGTTTATTTGAGTCCTCTCTCTTTTTTGCTTAGTGAGCCTGCCTAAATATTTATCAATTTTGCTTATCGTTTTATAAAACCAGCTCTTTGTTTCATTGATCTTTTTTCCTTTGGTCTCTATTCTGTTGCTAGCACTGGGGAGGGGCTTCAAATAAAGATTATCATTAGCAGAGAGGTTTGACTGCACAGAGACCGTAATAAATCAATTGATTGCAGACTCATATCAAAACCGTTTCAGTGAGTGGCAAGTGACAATTAAGCTGCATCTAGTGAAAGGCTTTAAGTCAGAATTCAACTTATTTTAGTCCATGTGTGGCCTTCCCATTATTTTATTTACCACTTCCGTCTGTGCCTCTTTCCCGCACTGTGCACTTGTTTTGGTAAGTCAGAGTTTTGGTAAGCCCACAAGCTAACCCTAGCCAAAATGAGTAAAATACAAACATAGCTGGAGAGCTTCTTTGAAACGGGGGAAAGACCCAATAATGAGACAGCAGAAGACTCTAAGACTGCCAGCAAAAAGAAAGTTGCATTTAAAAGAAAATACCAAGAGTCCTACTTCAATTACGGGTTCATTGCAACAGGTGATCCACATCTCCAAGCCTGCTTTGTATAATATGTGGCAACTGGCTATCCAACGAAGCCATGAAAACTTCAAAACTGCTCCACCACATGGAGACCAAGCACCCTGCATTAAAAGAAGCCTTTGGAGTTTTTCAAAAGAAAAATAATGTGAACACGAAGTATAGAAGCAATTATTGAAGGCCACCACTTCATCAAATGTGTCACCGAAGAGCATCATTCTTAGTGGCTAACTGCATTGCTAAAGCTAAGAAGCGCTTTACTATTGGATAGAGTTGATCCTGCCTTCTGCTAAGGATATTTGTCATGAACTTTTAGGAGACACTGCAGTTCAAATGGTGGCACGTTCTTCTTTCGGCTTAGCACCATAACTCGACGAATTGATAAAATAGCAGAGGACATTGAGGCACAATTGTTAGAAATGATTTATGAATCACCATGGTACGCAGTACAGGTTGACGAGTCTATTGATGTTGACATCAAGGCAACAATGCTTGTTTTTATGTGATATATTTTTCAGGAGGATGTGCATGAGGATATGTTATGTGAACTTTTTTTGTCAACCAACACCACAGCTGCGGAACTATTCAAGTTTTTGAATGATTACATATCAGGAAAACTGAACTAGTCATTTTATGTCAGTATATGCATGGACAGAGCAGCTGCCATGACTGACGGCTTTCTGGTTTCACTACACAGGTCAAAGAGGTCATTTCTGAATGTGAGTCTATGCACTGTTTCATCGATAGAAAAATGCTGGCTAGCCAAAAAATGTCACCTGAATTTAACAACGTTTTGTAGGATGTGATTAAAATGATCACATTAAAGTACATGCCCTTAACTCATGTCTGTTCACTCAGCTCTTTGAGGAGATGGACACAGAGCACACATGTCTTCTCTACACAGAAGTGAGATGGCTTTCTAAAGGTAGATCACTGACCTGAGTTTCTGAGTTACGAGAGCTGCTCCAGAGATTTCTTTTCAAAAAACAGTAACCACTGGCAGCACATTTCAGTGAAACAGAATGGATCTCAAAACTTGCTTACTTGTGTGACATATTCAACCTGCTCAATGAGCTCAATCTGTCACTTCAGGGGAGAATGATAACTGTGTTCAAGTCAGCAGATAAAGTGGCTGCATTCAAAGCCAAACTGGAATTATGGGGGCAACAAGTGAACATTGGGATTTTTGACATATTTCAAACATTAGCAAGAGATTTTGAAAGAGACTGAGCCAAGGCCTTCTTTTTCCCAGCTGGTGCATGATCACCTATCTCAGCTTTCAAAAGAGCTTGAGCATTACTTCCCAACTACAAAAGACCTCCAAACTGGGAAGGCATGGATCCACGACCCATTTGTGAATAAGCCAGCTGAATCAACTTTGTCTGTGCTAAAGAGGATCAACTGCTTGAGATTGCAAATAATGGTGGCCTTAAAAGTATGTATGAGACAACTTCAAATCTCCATGTCTGGATTAAAGTCAAGGCAGAATACCCTGAGATTGCATTGCACAAAAGCACTGAAAAACCTGCTTTCATTTTGAACATCCTATCTTTGTGAAGCAGGGTTTTCTGCAGTGACAGCAACCAAAATGAGATTATGGAGTAGACTGGACATAAGCAACATGCTTTGGGTGTCACTGTCTCCCATCACCCCCTGATAGGATCATCTAGTTGCAGGAAAACAAGCTCAGGGCTCCCACTGATTCTGCATTATGGTGAGCTGTACAATTATTTCATTATATATTACAATGTAATAATAATAGAAATAAAGTGCACAATAAATGTAATGCACTTCAGTCATCCCCAAACCATATCCCCCCCACCCCACCCCCGGTCCATGGAAAAATTGTCTTCCACGAAACTGGTCCCTGGTGCCAAAAAGCTTGGGAACAACTGATTTAAGGTCACTGTTTCCTCATTGATTTTCTGTCTGAATGATCTATCCATTGATGTACATAAGGTAATAAAGTCCCCTTCTATAATTCTACTACTGTCAACTTCTCCATTTTGTCTATTAATATTTGCTTTATATATTTATGTGCTCCTAAATTAGGTGCATACATGTTTATGAATGTTATATCATCTTCTTGGATTGACTCCTTTATCATTAATATAATGCTCTTCATTATCTTTTCTTATAGACTTTATTTTACAGTCAATTTTGTCTGATATGAGTATTGTTATCCCCGCTTTCTTTTATTTATCTTTGCATGAAAGATATCTTTATCTTTTTTTCCATCACTTCACTTTCATTCTGTGAGTGTCTTTAGCTCTGAAGTGAGTCTCTTGCAGGCAGCATGTAGATGAGTCTTTTTCATTATTCAATCAGCCACCCTGTGTGTCTAAAATAAAAATTGGAGCAGTTAGTCCATTTACATTTTCTTTTAATTAAAGAATGCTTGATTTACAACATTGTGTCAGTTTCAGGTAAATAGCAAAATGATTCAGTTATACATATATTACATATATACATGTATATATTCTTTTACAGATTCTTTTCCATTATAGGTTATGACAAGATATTGACTATAGTTCCCTATGTTATACAGCAATTTCTTGTTGTTTAATTATATTATATATAGTAGTGTGTATCTGTTATTCCCCAAATTCTAATTTATTCCCTCCCTTCACCTTTAGTACCATAACATTGTTTCTATGCCTGTAAGTCTCCTTCTTTTCTGTAAGTAATTTCATTTGAATCCTTTTAAAGATTCCACAGATAAGTGATATGATATTTGTCTTCTCTGTCTGTCTGACTTACTTCACTTTGTATGATAATCTCTAGGTCCATCCATGTTGCTTCAAATAGCATTATTTCATTCTCTTTTATGGCTGAGTAATATTCCATTGTATATAAATACCAAATCTTTATGCGTTCATAATTTGATAGACATTTAGGTTTTTTCCATGTCTTGGCTGTTGTAGATACTGCTGCTATGAACATTGGAGTGCATGTACCTTTTTGAATTAGAGATTTTATGTAATGTCTCCAGCATTTATTATTTGCAGACATTTTGATGATGGCAATTCTGACACGTGTGAGGTGATACCTTGCTGTAGTTTTGATTTGCATTTCTCCAATATTTAGTGATGTGGAACATCTTTTTGTGTGCCTGTTGGCCATCTGTATGTTTTCTTTGGAGAAATGTCTATTTAGGTATTCTGCCCATTTATTGATTGGGTTGTTTGTTTTTTTATCTTTAGTTGTATGAGTTGTTTGCATATTTTGGAAATTAAGCCCTTTTCAGCCTCGTCATTTGCAAATATTTTCTCCCAGTCTGTAAGTTATCTCTTCATTTTGTTTATGGTTTCATTTGCTGTGCAAAAGCTTATAAGTTTGATCAGGTCCCATTTGTTTATTTTTGCTTTAATTTATTTTGCCTTGAGAAACTGAACTATCACTATGATTTATAGCAGAAGATGTTTTGTCTATGCCTTTTGCCTATGTTTTGCTTTCTAGGAGTTTTATGGTGTCTTGTCATATTTAGGTCTTTAAGCCATTTTAAGTTTATTTTTGTGCATGGTGTGAGGGAGTGCTATAACTTCATTGATTTACATGCAGCTGTCCAGATTCATCAGCACCATTTGGTGAAGAGACTGCTTTTCTCTGCTATATATTCTTGACTCGGGTGTCATGGATGAATAGACCATAGGTGTGTGGTTTATTTCTTGGCTCTCTATTCTGTTCCATTGATCCATATGCCTATTTTTGTGCCAATACCACACTGTTTTAATTACTGTAGCTTTGTAGTATTGTCTGAAGTCTGGAGAGCTGTGCCTTCAGTTTTGTTCTTTTTCGTCAGGATTGCTGGGCAATTCTGGGCCTTTTGGGGTTCCATATAAATTTTAGGATTATTTCTCTAGTTCAGTGAAAATTGTCATTGGTAATTGGATAGTGATTGCATTAAATCTGTAGATTGCTTTGGGGAGTATGGCCATTTTTAAGTCTCCCAATCCAAGAGTATGGAATATCTTTCCACTTTTTGAATCATCTCAAAATACCTTTATCAATGCTTTATAGTTTGCAGCAAATAAGTAATTCACCTCCTTGGTCAGATTTATTCCTAGGTTATTTTATTTTTGATTCAATTTTAAATGGGATTGTTTTCTTATTTTCTCTTTCTGATATTTCATTGTTAGTTAATGAAATACAAGAGATTTCCCTATGTTAATCTTGTATCCTTTTACCTTGCTGAATTTTCCTCAGTTCTAATAGTTTTTGTGTGGAGTCTTTAGTGTTTTCTATATAAAGTATCATTTCATTTGCATTTAATGACAATTTTACCTCTTCCCTTCCAAATTGGATATACTTTATTTCGTTTTCTTGTCTGATTGCTGTGGTTAGGACTTCCAGCACTAAGTTAAATAAAAGTGGAGAGAGTGGGCATCCTTGTCTTATTCCAGAGTTTAGTAGGAAAGCTTTCAGCTTTTCACTGTTGAGTATTATTTTGTCTGAAGCTTTGTCATAGATGGCTTTTATTATGTGGAGATATGATCTCTCTATACCCTCCTTAGTGAGAGTTTTTATCATGAATCAATGTTGAATTTTATCAAATGCTTTTTCTGCTTCTATTGAGATGATCATGCAGTTTTTGTGTTTTCATTTGTTGATGTGGTGTATCACACTGATTCAACATTTGCGTATGTTGAACCATCCTTGTGCCATGGCATGAATCCAACCTGATCATGGTGTGATCCTTTTTATGTGTTGTTGGATTTTGTGCATTAGTATTTTGCTGAAGATTTTTTCATCTAAATTCATCATAGTTATTGATTTGTAATTTTCTGTTTTCGTAGTGTCTTTGGTTTTGGTAACAGGGTGATGGTTGCTTCCTAGGATGCCTTTGGGGGTATTCCATAGACTTTAATTTTTGGAAGTGTTTGAGAAGAATCAGTAAAGGTTCTTCTTTGTATGTTTGGTAAAATTTCTCAGTGAAGCTATCCAATCATGGATTTTCGTTTGCAGGGAGTGTTTTTCTTTTCTTTTTTAAATATCTTTATTGGAGTATAATTGCGTGGTTGTTAGTTTCTGCTTTATAACAAAGTGAATCAGCTATACATATACATATATCCTCATATTGCCTCCCTCTTGCGTCTCCCTCTCACCATCCCTATCCCACCATTCTAGGTGGTCAGAAAGCACCGAGCTGATCTCCCTGTGCTATGTGGCTGCTTCCCACTAGCTATCTTTTTTACATTTGGTAGTATATATAACTCCAAGCCACTCTCTCACTTCGTCCCAGCTTACCCTTTCCCCTCCCTGTGTCCTCAAGTCCATTCTCTACGTCTGCATCTTTATTCCTGTCCTGCCCCTACGTTCTTCAGAACAATTTCCTTTTTTTTTTAGATTCCATATATACCTGTTAGAATACAATATTTGTTTTTGCTCTTTCTGACGTACTTCACTCTGTATGACAGACTCTAGGTCCATCCAACTCACTACAAATGACTCCATTTTGTTTCTTTTTATGGCTGAGTAATATGACATTTTATATATGTGCCACATCTTATTTATCCATTCATCTGTCAATGGACACTTAGGTTGCTTTCATATCCTGGCTATTGTAAATAGAGCTGCAATGAACATTGTGGTATATGACTCTTTTTGAAATATGGTTTTCTCAGAGTATATGCCCAGTAGTGGGATTGCTGGGTTGTATGGTAGTTCTATTTTCAGAGACTTAAGGAACCTCCATACTGTTCTCCATAGTGGCTGTATCAATTTACATTCCCACCAGCAGTGCAAGAGAGTTCCCTTTTCTCCACACCCTCAACAGCATTTATTGTTTGTAGGTTTTTGATGATGACCATTCTGACTGCTGTGAGGTGATACCTCATTGTAGTTTTGATTTGCATTTCTTTAATGATATCTGATGTTGAGCATTCTTTCATGTGTTGGTTGGCAACCTGTATATATTCTTTGGAAAAATGTCTATATAGATCTGCCCATTTTGGATTGGGTTGTTTGTGTTTTTGATATTGAGATGCATGAACTGCGTGTATATTTTGGAGATTATTCCTTTGTCAGTTGCTTCATTTGAAAATATTTTCTCCCATTCTGAGGGCTGTTTTTCATCTTGTTTACTGTTTCCTTTGCTGTGCCAAAGATTTTAAGTTTCATTAGGTCCCATTTTTTAATTTTTGTTTGAATTTCCATTTCTCTAGCAGGTGATTCAAAAAGGATATCACTATGATTTATGTCATAAAGGGTTCTGCCTATGTTTTACTTTAAGAGTTTTATAGTGTCTGGCCTTACATTTAGGTCTTTAATCCATTTTTGGTTTTTTTTTTGTATGGTGTTAGGGAGTGTTGTAGCTTCATTCTTTCACATGTAGCTTCCAGTTTTCCCAGCACCACTTATTGAAGAGGCTGTCTTTCCTCCATTGTATATTATTGACTCCTTTACCAAAAATAAGGTGACCATATTTGCGTGGGTTTATCTCTGGTCTTTCTATCCTGTTCCATTGATCTATATTTCTGTATTTGTGCCAGTACCATACTGTCTTCATTACTGTAGCTTTGTAGTATAGTCTGAAGACAGGAAGCCTGATTCCTCCAGCTCCATTTCTCTTTCTCAATATTGCTTTAGCTATTCAGGATCTTTTGTGTTTCCATATAAATTTTGAAATTTTTTGTTCTATTTCTGTGAAAAATTCCATTGGTAGTTTGACAGGGATTGCATTGAATCTGTAGATTGCTTTGGGTAGTAGAGTCATTTTCACAATGTTGATTCTTCCAATCCAAGAACATGGTATATCTCTCCATCTGTTTTTATCATCTTTAATTTTTTTCATCAATGTCTTATAGTTTTCTGCATACAGGTGTTTTGTCTCCTTGGGTAGGTTTATTACTAGGTATTTTACTTTTTTTGTTGCAATGGTAAATGGAAGTACTTCCTTAATTTCTCTTTCAGATTTTTCATCATTAGTGTAAAGGAATGTAAGAGATTTCTATGTATTAATTTTCTATCCTGCTACTTTACCAAATTCGTTGATTAGTTCTAGTATTATCTTGTAGCATCTTAGGATTCTATATGTATAGTATCATGTCATCTGCATCTTTGTCAGGCTGCTTTGAAAGATATTCGGGATGCAGTGTCCTTCCATGGGAGGTGCGGAGGAGGCAGGAGTGCAGGAGTCCTGAAAAGCTCACCAACGTGAAGGCAGTACATGGACTCCGTTTTCATGGCAAATGCTGTGCGCCTAATATTGTGGATGCAATACATAGACCTTACTATGAACCTGGCTGGCAGTGTCGTTTTCCCTTTAGGTATTGGAGCCTTTGTGAGGCCTCATACAAGGAACTGGAAGCACCCTATTGTTCTCAGGTAAATGGGCTTTTCCTAGGAGGAGAATTCTAGCACGTACGACAGCCAGCAGCACTATATTTCTGGCAGCTTTGAGGCTGCACCTGTCCTTGTTATAGCTGGGAAGTGCTACCATGCACATACATTGCCAATCCAAAAGTTCCAAACTGCCCAAGTACGTTTAGTTTCCAGCGAGTGAAAAGAGACAGAAGGAGCACTCTGGCCACTTCCCGGATTGTTTTTGAACCAGGGAGTTGTGCAATGTGTGAGTGGTCTATGGGACTTAAGGCTTTAGGTAGGTTACGACATGTCCTTGCACCTTCTCTAAGCGTAGTAGTGTTCAGGGGAATCTATACATTTTCAAGACTGCATGGAATGTCTAGTGTCAGCGTGGCATAGAGAGAGGTCAGGTAAGTAAGTGCACACAGAACAGACACTAAGAAAAAAGTGTTTTCATTGCAGCTCACGCTCTGCACTGAGAGCCACTGACATTACACCTAAGACTAGTTAGAGCTGTGTTCCGGGGGTCTGTTGAATGTTTTGGCCATCTAGATATCTGGAGAAGAAAGCAGAGGGTTGCCTTTCACTCTGCTTTCAAAGAGGTGATCTGGAGGCCTTAGGTAGTGTAGTGCTGCACAGTCAGCCAAGAAGAGTGATCCTGTACACAGTGTTGTTCCCTGGGACATAGTGAGGACGCAGGTGCCATAGGAAAAGCATACTAGAGATCCAGCACTACTTCTCCAAAACTCAATGGAAAACCTCTGAACGCCTCAATTCGTGAATGGAACATCTGAGCGATACTTTGAACCTTGTGGAGAGGTCTCGCTTTCCCTTTGGCGATGAGGGTTCTTGGATGCCTCCTGGAAGGACAGGACACACTCTGTTTTTCCAGGAACTCTCTCTTTTCTCCACAAAGGCATTCTAGCTGTGAAGGGAAGACAGGCAACAACACTGTTTTTCAGTAAACTTTGACGCCGCAAGTATCTTGCTCTCCAGTGGGGAAAATAGTGCTTTTCTCACTAAGTTACCAATATCAAAGTTGCATACAGCATATTACGTGCAGTTATTGATAAAGGCAAAGAGTCTCAAGCAGCACCCTGTCCTTCCCTGTTCAAATTTCATCCCAAGGCAGTTCTGCTTGGGGCGAGTGGCATGACGTACTTACTGCCTTGGGTTAGGCCTCAACACCCGTACACCTTATAAAAGGCTAGTTGGTGTTTCAGGGGAAAACTGTGCCTTTGTCAGGCTGCTTCGAAAGTCAACTGTCTGCTTGGCATAGGGAGACGGAAAGTAAGTGTTCCCAATGTAAAGCGTAAAGAGAGTGTTTCTACATTGCAACCCTGGTTCAGTGCTGGGAGCCCCTGGCTGTACACCTAAAAGACCTGCTGGACCTGTGTTTGGGTGGACTTTAGAAAGCTGGGACATCGAGCTATCCAACGAAGAAAGCAGTGTGTCACCTTTCACGCCGCATTTCAAGAGATGATTCGGAGGCCCCAGAGCCCTGAAGGTTGTGAAGTCTCCCAGAAAGAGATATTCGAGGCGCAGTGTCCTTCCAAGGGAGGTGCGGAGGACGCAGGAGTCCAGGAGTCCTGAAAAGCTCACTAACATGAAGGCACTACATGGACTACGTTCTCATGGCAAATGCTGTGCCCCTAATATTGTGCATGCAATACATGGACCTTAGTATGAGCCTGGCTGGCAGAGTCTTTTTCCCTTTAGGTATTGGCGTCTATGGATGCCTCAAGCAAGGAACTGGAAGCACCCTATTGCTCTCAAGTAAACACCCTTTTCCTAAGAGGAGGATTCCAGCACGTAAGACTGGCAGTAGCACTATATTTCAGGCAGCTTTGGGGCGTAAGCAGTCCTTCTTTATAGCTGGGAAGTGCTACCATGTGCATACATTCCCAATCCGAAAGTTCAAAACTGCACAAGTACGTTTAGTTTCCAGCGACTGAAAAGAGACAAAAGGAGCACTGTGGCAACTTCCCGGATTATTTTTGAACCAGGGAGTTGTGCAACGAGTGAATGATCTACGGGACTTAAGGCTTTAGGTAAGTTACGACGTGTCCTCACTACTTCTCTAAGCGCAGTAGTGTACAGGGGAGTCTATACATTTTCAAGACGGCATGGAATGTCCAGTTTCTGCCTGGTGTAGAGAGGGGTCAGGTAAGTAAGTGTACCAACAATGGACACTAAGAAAAGAATGTTTTCATTGCGGCTCATGCTCTGCACTGAGAGCCAGTGACATTACACCTAAGACTAACTAGATCTGTGTTCAGGGGGTCTGTTGAAGGTTTTGGCCATCTAGATATCTGAAGAATAAAGCAGAGGGTTGCCTTTCATTCTGCTTTCAATGAGCTGATCTGGTGGCATTAGGTAGCGTGTTAGTAATCTTCACAACCATTTCAGCTGGGTAAACTGAGTCAGGAAGATCAAAATAATTGAATGAATGAGTAAAAAGATCACTATCTTTAACGTATCTGGGACAGTCATAGTGTAACCAAGTTTCAATCCACAAGCATTTATTTACAATTCTGAAAACTTCCACAGAATTACAAATGGGACAATAGTAGTAAATTACTATTTAGATAAAGAAAAAATACAAGTTAGCACAACCTAGTTTACAAACTTACAATTAGGCACATTCAATTTGGTGCTAAGTCATAAAATATTCTTTTGCAATTTATGAAAAATATCCAATAGGCATGTAATGGCCAAAAAGTACTAATGATACAAATATCTATAGACATGACAGTGTACAAATTGTGACATAAATCTATCAGAAACTAGAAAATCTATGTTGGTCCTATAGTTCCAGCTTGTTAAAAGATACAGGCTTTGGGTGGGAACACAAAAAAATCCAGACCTGGCCATAACAGGGTTGGCAGAAAGTATGGGAACTAGCAAAGAGTAGGCCTCTGGATGGGAGTGGGTCCAACATGAGATAAAACAATGCATTAATGGGTATGTAGTGTGCTGAGTTGGAAAATAAAGGAGAAAGGGATATTTGGAGAATCAGACAGCTAAGTATTTGACACTAAAAAAATATACCAGTATCCCATAGGGCCTCAGGTACCATGCAAGCGTTTGAAGGATTCCAGTGTTTAATTAAATCACAATGTGACAATGGGAAGAATTAAGGACAGCCTCAGGGGTAGATGAACTGGGGATGTTACACCAAGACATGTCTCAGTTAACCTGATGGGTTCAAAATGCAGGAAGTGGGTATACGGGACAAGAAAATACCCTAACTATAAGAAAAAACGTTTAGGTCAGGGTAGGGCCTGATGTTGCTAAGTGTTGAAATAGAGCTCTTTAGTTTCTTCCTCCTCCATGTACGATTCTTTTAGAGGTTAAGATGATGCTGAGCCTGCAAACTAAAGTTAAATGGCTGGAACTAGAGAGAGAAAATAAGTTACATAGGCTCGGAACCAGGAAAAGCCTAACTAAGGAATTATAAAGGGCGTACTGTTGCTTCCTAACAGGTGTCATTTGAGAGATCTACCTCTGTACATTCAAATGATTTATTTTGAGACTTTGCTTATATGTGCAGTAAATGCTTTAATACCCTAAGATCTTCCTTTCCTTCATCTCATACCCCATTAAGCCCGCTTCAGTTTATCTCCTGAATTTCTTCTGAATCTGTCAACTCTTCCTCAACATCCTAATACTGAACTTGCCTGACTGTTGAAATTAGGTCCTAATTAGTGTCCATATTTCTTGTTTCCTTCCAATCCATTTTTCACACTAGAAACCTAAAAAGCAAGTTGGAACATTGCTCATAAACATCGCTCAAAAACATTGTTTTGAGAAGAGAAAACAAACCGTTGGCCTTTAAGACTGTGCGTGGTCTAGAATCCTCTCTGCTTCTATGGCCCCATCTTGTGCCACTTTTGCCCTCACTTTCTATGCTTCAGATACACTGAATTAACCTTAGTTCTAACTCATCTTACAGAAGTCAGTTCAGATATTATTTTTCACTGTGATTCCTAGCATTAAGGAATTTTATTATCAGGTTTTGTATGAGGAATAAAACTAAACTGTGAAGGGGAAGAATTGAGTTTACACTATTTCAGTCAACACGCATGTATTAATGATACCTTAGTAGTCAACAGCGGGCTAGGTTTTATCAGGGATACAGAAGTTCTGGCCAGCTCTCGTTTTAGATATCCCTTATTTGTTGAGACCTTTACATTGTTTTGTTGCCTTTTATCTGTTATCAAGATGGGACAACAGGAACAAGGGAAGTATAGGTTATTACTAGGTGGGGTTGAATAAGTGGAGCAGCAAAATGCAAAGCAGAAAGAAGAGGGACCTACCCTAGAGGGATATGATTTCCATTTTCAAGGCACTTTCATCCTATGCAGGGAGACAGCCTAACATAAAATTTTCCTAACAAAAAATATATTAACAGGTGGGAAGACTATCTCCCAGTTGAACAGCGGATGCCTGGGACTCGTTTCATTGCTTTCAAAGTTCCTTTAAAAAAGGTAAGCAAAAGTTAATACCGTATTCTTCCAGAAATCTGAATTCACCATATACAGCCCTGGCTTTCAACTCCATCATACTCCATTATTCCTTTTTATAACAAATACTTTTCAATACTTCCTTTACTATCCAGAAATGGAATTCATAGATAAATACAACCTACTTTTTTACTTAATTATAAAACAACAACAACAATGTACTGCCCTAACTATAAATAAAGAGTAAAGTAATTTATAAGAAAGTAATATGTATCTCAGTATGTAAATGTTTGGGGATGACCATACTAGAAATAAGAAATAGGCAGTTACTTGTACCATGAATGCAATAAACTATGGACTTTGAATGATAATGATGTATCAGCGTTGGTTCATGAATTCTAACAAATGAAGCACACTGGTATGGACTGTTGATAATGGGGAAGGCTGTGAGGGATGTAGGAGAGAGGATATAAGTGGGAACTCAGTACATTTTGCTCACTTTTGCTGTGAATCTCAAACTGCTCTAAAACTAGTCTACTAATTTAAAAAACAGTGTGTGTTGCTGACACTTGAATAACCAAACAGATCAACGGAACAGAGTACATAAATAAGCCAAATACTTAAAAGAATATTTATCAGTGAAAGCCATCCTTTATATATGTAGATATTCAAGAAGTATTTATTTTCGTGTCTATTTTCAGGCACTATGCTTGGAGCTGGCAATACAGTGGTAGGCAAAATTGATGTGGTCCCTGCCTTCTGGGAGTCTACAGTCTGGTTAGGAGACCAAAATGAAATAAAGAAATTTCGAAATAAGTATATAGAAGTGAACTTATTTTCTTCCATCTAATCTCTCTGGAAGAAAGGATTGTAATATCGCTTGTAAACTCCAGCAGAGGAAGCTTTACTTTGAATCTCATATGTTAGCATCACAGGGTTTGAATAAATGGATAAGATAAAAAAGGATTTTAAACACATGTGCTTTCTTATTTTATTCTTTCTGACACAGTTTTGAAAAGAATCTTACTCCAAAGAATGTTTTGCCCCCTTGGATCTTTTTTAACAAACTCCAAGAACACAATGAAGAACTTGGGCTGATTATTGACTTAACATATACTCACCGCTATTATAAGCCAGAGGTAAATGGAACCCGTAATTGAAAATGACCTTCTTTCTGATACTGTAATAATTGAGAGTAATTCAGTAGTTATCATCTTATGCTAAGGTGAATCCTGGCCTTCTTTCATGCGTTCAAAAACGGAAGCTAGTGGTTTCCTTAAATACACATTTCTAATTGCTGTTTCAAAATGAGATTAAAGATATGAATTGAACTATATATTTGGCAGTAGGCTCTAGATATGCTGAAGAAATTCTATAAGCTTCATGTTTTATATTTTGAAAATGAAGTAAACTTTCAGTAGGAATAGTAGTAGCCTAAAAGGAAAGAAAACTATGTCCATTATGTCTTTAGCACTTATTTTAAGCAGTTGCCTGAGCATGTTTAAGCATCAGGGTAAAAGACACTTGTTCTCTAAGTTTTATGCTTTCTTTTCCTAATATCTTCTGATATAATACAGAAACACATGTATTCTCTTAGCCCATGTAGGACATACCAGTGCAAAAGAATTATCCTTCTTCTGACCTGTTCCATGGCCTTGGGAGACAGTAACACCTAATGTTTGTTAAGATTTGTATAGCAGTTTGCCATTTAGAAAGTTCTTTCATATCCATTGACTTAGTTAATCTTCACAACAATCCTTTGCTGTTGAAGTGGAAGTGCTACTGATACCTCCTACTGAGTGCTTACTCTGCACTAAGCTCAGAGGATAGACAACTACAATTACTAATTTTACAGACGATGAAACTGACTGTCGGAAAAGGAAGAATTGAAATTTCAACTCAGTTATTCCTCTTTTTTTTATTGTGGTAAAATATACATAAATCATATTTATTTTAACCATTTATAAATATGCAGTTCAGAGGCATTAAATAGAGTCACAGTGTTGTGTAACCATCACCACTGTCAATAACAAAACTTTTTCATCCTCCTCAACAAAAACTCTGTAACCATCAAACAGTAACAACCCCATTATCCCTCCCACCAGCTCTTAGTAACTTCTATTCTATTTTCTGTCTCTATGAATTTGCCTATTCTAGGTACCTCGTGTAAGTGGAATCTGCAGTATTTGTCCTTCTGTGTCTGGCTTATTGCACTAAACATCATGTTTTCAAGGTTTATCCATGTTATAGCACTTAACGAAATGCTGTTTCTTTTTTGGCTTAGAAAATCCCATTGTGTGTATATAGACCATATTTTGTTATTCAACGGTTGATTGACACTTGGTTGTTTTCCACCTTGTAGGTATTGTGAATCATGCTGCTATGATCATTGGTGTACAGATATTTGTTCAAATCCCTGCTTTCAGTTCTGTTAGATGTGCAGTGTAGGTAGTAGCAGAGTTGTTGGATCATATGGTAGCTCTACGCTTAACCTTTGAGAAAGTGCCAAACTGTTTTCTACAGTGTCGCCTTGTTTTTAAGCAATTATCACAAATTTTAAGCATATAGAAAAGCATAAAAATACTGTGAGTGTTCCTTGTATACCCATGAACTCATCCAACTTTCTTATTTACCAGCTGATGGCTGCCATGTTTTATCTATAACCCCACCTGTTTCACCCCATTCCATATTATCTTGAAGCAGCTCCGAGACAACATGTAATTACACCTGTACGTTTTTTTAAATTAATTAATTAATTTATTATTTTTTTTTTTTGGCTGTGCTGGATCTTCATTTCTGTGAGAGGGCTTTCTCTAGTTGCGGCAAGCAGGGGCCACTCTTCATCGCGGTGCGTGGGCCTCTCACTATCGTGGACTCTCTATTGTGGAGCACAGGCTCCGGACGCGCAGGCTCAGTAGTTGTGGCTCATGGGCCTAGTTGCTCCGCGGCATGTGGGATCTTCCGATACCAGGGCTCGAACCCGTGTCCCCTGCATTGGCAGGCAGATTCTTAACCACTGTGCCACCAGGGAAGCCCCACCCATACATTTTTGGTATATATATTTAAAATATTGGACTTTTTTTCCTTAATATCATTTTTCAATATTAAATACCCAGAGAGTGCTCAAATTTGCAGTTGTCTCCTAAATGTCATAAAAAATTGTTTTTAAGAATTTTGAATTAGATGCAAATAAGGTCCACACTTTGCCGTTGATTGTTAGGTCTCCGAAGCCTTATTTAATCAATAGGTTCTCCCTCCATGTCTCTCTCACTTTTTCTTTCCTCCTTGAATTTTATTTTTAAAGAAAGCAGGTAATTTGTCCCATCTAGATATTGATGATTACATTCCATGTGTTGTTAACATATTTTTCAATCCTTTTATTTCCTGTAAATTGGTAGTTGATCAGAATGAATTTTGCATGTTTTGTTTTGGCAAGACAGTTTCATAGGTGATGATGTGTTCTTCCATGTAGACATATAATTGTCTCCTTCTGTGATGTTAGCAGTCACTGATGATTCATACCTACGTCCATTAATTCAGTTGAGGTTTCAAAAAATGGTGAATTCTGTTGTTCTTTTTTTCACTTAATAGCTGGGTATATTTCTATCAGAAGTTTCCCCTCATCAACTATTTGGTTGCCCAGTTGTACAGGCATGATTCTCTTCTTTTATTTAAGAGTTTTCAAAATAATAAGTTGATTCACAAATATCCTTCAGTGGTGACCAATTTTGTAAAATTTATTTATTCATATCACTGTGGACTCCGTTGCAGTTATTATTCTAACTGAGGCCCTATCTTTGGCCAGTTGCAGCTTTTCAGTGACTCCTGAGTCCTTTGACATGACATCAGTTGTTTCTAGACTTTTTCAGTGGTCAGAGCTAGGAAATATTTATGTTTGTTTTTAATATTTTAAAAATATGTCATAGGTTCATACTGTTACTTTCCATTTAAATTCAGAACTAGAGAATTTTCACTTATCCTTTTCTGTCTTCCATTGATAGTCTACTTTCTCCCACCCCAAGAATACCAGTTCTCAACAATGCCTGAAATTTGCTCTATTTCCTAATTCAAATCCAAGTTCTTCCGACTCTATTCTACTACTCTCCTTAAATCACAGCTGCTTTATGGCCCTTGAAATGTAAGATAGAACATAAATGTAGATAGAACTGTTTATATCATTTTGAGTTACATGTGCATTCATTCACAAAGATTTGCTTTTCATTTTGCATGTCTGGTAACTGTCCATTCTGCAGTTTTAATGAAAATCAAGTGATACTTACTGGTTAAAGCAGCTTTGGAAAAAATGGCTCTTATCAGAATGACTGACATACAAAGTTTAATGTACTCTCCTGGTTTATATTCTGCCTTCTCTAATTAATTTTTTATTCTTTCCCTACAAAGAAATAATACATATTGTCATGGTTTTGCCTTATAGGACTTACCAGAAACTATTCCTTATTTAAAAATTTGTACAATTGAGCATCAGATACCAGACGATGACACTATTTTTAAATTCCAATGTGCTGTTAATGGGTTTCTGAAAGAAAATAAAGATAATGGTGAGTTGTTTTTTTTTTTTTTTCCTTTACCTGAACTTTGGTATGCATTGTGAGTGGGGTTGGGGATTTTGAACATTTTTAATAGTTCTGACATTAGTGTCAAGTTGTGTTTTGTAACATTAAGGTGGAAATGTCAGATGGTGCTAATAGAGTACGGTGTTTTTCCTGTTTATGGTCACAAACAATTTAGTTTAGTTTGGAAAGTGATTTTTGTGAGAAATATGAACTGAACTAGCTTACTTATCTCTTTTCTAAAAATTTGAATGGAAAATACATAAAAAAAATTAAAATGTTCTTTTGTCCTATTTATTGGTTGAGAGGTGGAAGAAAAGGTTAAGACTCTCAGGGTCTTAGCGTATATAAAAGAGAAAACAAAAAGCAAAGGTTCGGAGTGAGACAGATCCCTAGAAGCAAAACAGAACAGAGTGGACCACAAGAGTGGCTTCCTCATCATATGTGTTTAAGATATTTTTGCTGCTTCTACACTTTGGGTGCAGGTGAGGAAGAACACTCCCACCTCTTATTCTTATCTTCAGACAGGAAGAACTTAAAAGGCTGGTGTTTTCTTGTTTCTGCTTTAAGATCTACTCTGTTGATAGTAGGTCTTAATAGCGTGTGAATTTTAAGGATCCACTTGCCTTTTTCTAGCATCTAACTATCAGAAGGAACGTGGTGTTTGCCATGTTTTAAGACTGAGGAATCTTTTGTCTTTGGAACGCCCTGACCCCCATGAGAAAGAATTCATTTTGTCCTCTTTCTAAATTTAGCCTGAGGAGTGTGCACTTTATTAAATAAATCTAACAGACAGTAAATATTCCGTGTATATATAAAATGATGCACATATATACATAAAACAGGGAGTAGGGGAGAAGGAATAGAGATGGAGGTGGGAAGATAGGGGATAGGAGGTGAGAGAGAGAGGGAGAGACTGGAATTTCAAGATGACTTTTCATTCTATAACCTGGTTGTTTAATGCAGGTACTAGCTCTTAAATATCTGCAGCCCTATTCACAAATCTTCCCTGTACTTTAGGTTTAAAACTTGAGAGGCTTGGCCTTGCCTGTGATAACCAGGGTGTCTAGAAAGGAGGCAAATGATCTGATTTGTGTAAACTGTAGTCACAGAAATGTTACCTGTGCTGGCCTACTCACTTCCTCCAGGCTCCTTTGTGTGTGTTCTGTCTGTTCCACGTGGGCTAGAAGATCCTTACTAGTGCATGAGAACACGTTTGTAAACCTTGATTGTTCACATGTTATACCAAGTGTAGTCCAGTGCATATGCTGACTCCTCTTTGGGTCTTCTGCATGCAGTGGGCTAACTTCACCATGCTCTCTGCCATTGCAGTCTCAGGACCTTAGTTATGATCCATTGGTGACTTCCTCTGCTATAAGCCCCTCCCACAGATGTCAGGCTCACTGATAATGAGAGGAGACTATACTGTCCACTCCCTAGAATTGGTAGAGACTCAGAAAATAAATTGTTTCAGTAAACACCGAGAGGCTTATAGGTTTGTTGTTAGGGCACGGGGATACAGTGGTGAGTAGAAGTCTTTGTTCAGTAGCAACTTACAGTTATCTAGGAAGAGAAACATGTAGTGACTGTAAATGGGTTAATTATAATAAAAGAATCAAGTGCAGCCAGAATATAGAGGAGAAATTGAGGAAGGCCTGACTGAGGAGACAGAGTTTGAGCTGGGCTTGGGGAAAGAGGATTTTGCCGGAATGAGGAAAGGACAGCCCAGGTATTGAGGACAGGTACAGAAGGCACAGGGCTTGAACTTGTGCTCTGGAGCGGCAGCCTCTGGTGTGACTAGAGGGTAGTGTGAAAGGGCAGAGAATTCATACATTCATTTTCAGCAAATATTTGTATAACAACTTCTAAGTTGAAGGCACTGTTCTAGGAAGTTGGAAGAGAACAAAATTCTTGCCCTTACTTGCTTTACATTCTAGTGGGGGGGAGAGATAAATAAATAAATAAATATATGAAGTGTCAAGTGGTGGTAAATGCTTTGGAGAATAACAAAACAAGATGAAGAGGTGAGGGAATGTGGTAGGTGATCAGGGAAGTCCCCTCTATTAAGATGTCGATTGAGCAGAGCCTTGAAGTGAGAAACAAGCCATTGGCTATCTGGGAGAGTGGAGATGGGGTGGGAGGGTGTGTTCTGAAGCAGAAGGAATAGTAGGTGCAAAGTCCCCGAGGCACGACTGTGCTTGGCATGTTTGAGGAAAGGTAAGCAAGCCAGTGTGGCTGGACAGGGGAATGTGAGTGAGGGCAGAGCAGTAGAGAATGAGATCAGGGAGGCTGGCAGGGGAAAGGAGGGAGGTGGATGATGTAGGTCCTTGTAAGTCATAGTTTGAACTTATAATTCAGTTGGAGAGACAGACTGATATTTGTTTATAAAGAGTTCTCAATGCTATGCTAAAAACTTGGGTTTTTTCTGTGATAAGTGAAGATCTTTAAACAACAGAGCAATCCAGCCAAGTTTATATTTCAGAAAGATAACATCTTCCAAGTGGAGGATCATTTGAAATAGAAGAGATTGTTAGAATTGTAGGGCAGTAGTAATCCAGGCAGGAGATGTCACATGCCAGACACCACCTAGTCACAGACATAACTTTTGCAGAGATCAGCTACATGTTTTTGTTTTTTATTTACTTTCTCATATAATTTTTTTTTAAGTGCTGGACCACGAAACACTGTGGCATAGTTGGACAAATCTGAGACTTGATTCTAGTCTTTTTTTCTGTTTGCCTGCTGTGCAGCTTGGACTTACATCTCAAGCCTTACTTTTTCATTGTGAAATAAGAACAGTGCTAGTTAACCCGAGAACTCAACAAGCACATAGACCCGTGGCCTGTGAGGAGCAGTGAATGAGAGAAGGAATGGAGGTGTTTGGGACCCCAAGAGCCCTTCAGAAAACGTTTGTTCTTTTTAATATTGAGCATTAAAAGTGAAGGCATTCCATTTGTTTCACTCAAAAACAAATTCTATTCTTCTGTTAGCCTGTTTTTTTTGTGTGTGTGTGCTCCCTTTTTCTATAGTCAGATCAGTTCCTGATGGGCATTCTCCAGTCCACACTATTACATCTGATTGGAGGCTATGCAAAATTTCCCAGAGACAATGAATTTTGACTTTATAGTAGTTAATTCTTCATAGTACGTTCCTGCAAAATACTCTTTTCTTCAGAGTTTTTCCTTTTCAGGATAGTGGTCGTGTTTTGGTAACTAATAAACGCTACTCTTCAGAAAATTGTATAACTTGTGTTTAGTGTATCTACTTCGCTTACTTAATTCCATATTCCCTGTTTTATAGACAGACTTATTGGTGTCCAAAGTACCCATGGTTGAAATAGGACTGCCTACCTCATCTGCAGGTGAGTTGCCAACCCCAAGAGGCAGACCATGTTTAAATTGTTTTGTTTACAACAGTAACGTAAGCTAATGTAAGCTGAATGCAAAAAATGCAGTCAGAGAAATGTATGAAGTGGAAGGCAATTTTGCCCCCTACTCAGAGGTTACCACCAGTAATAATTTAGCACATATTTTTTCAGACGTAAAAAATGCAGATATAAGCATATACAATGGTCCCTTGGTATCTGCAGGGGATTGGTTTTAGGACTCCCCATGGATACCAAAATCCTCGGATGCTCAAGTCCCATATGTAAAATGGTGTAGTATATTCGGCCTTCCATATCTGCAGGATATGGAACCGTTGGATATGCAGAACTGACTGTACATGTGATTTAATGGTATAGTATTTAGACATTCTGGTTTATAATTTAATATATGGTGGACATCTTCCTATGAAAATATTTGGAGACCTCATTCTTATTTATTTATTTATTTATTAATATGTTTTTCCTCAAATTTGCTTTATGTAGTTGGATATAAATTAATGAACAAAAACTTAAGCAAGATACATTTAACAATTTACTAGAACCTGATACTCGAATTCTTTCAGTTTTTCTCAAACTCACCATGGGACTCGTAAGAAAAGTCCCTGAGGCACGACTATGCTTGGCATGTTTGAGGAATAGTAAGGAGGCCAGTGTGGCTGGACAGGGGAAATTCAGTGAGGGCAGGGCAGTAGAGAATGGAATCAGGGAGGCTGGCAGGGGAAAGGAGGGAGGTGGATGATGTAGGTCCTTGTAAGTCATAGTTTGAACTTATAATTCAGTTGGAGAGACAGACTGATATTTGTTTATAAAGAGTTCTCAGTGCTATGCTAACAACCTGGGCTGTATTCTGTGCTACGTGAAGATGTTCAAGCAACAGAGCAATCCAGCCAAGTTTATATTTTAGAAAGATAACAGCGTCACTATCCAAGACACATTGTAGACTATGTATATAGTATGTGTATAGTGTGCTGCTCTTCTATAAACTACAGGATACCTGTTACGTACAAATACTTACATACAAGATACAAGTGTGAATGTAAGCACTTGGGAAATATCTGAAAGAACCACACAAGAAACTGGGAGAGTGGGACAACTTTCCACGTCCCGTATGATTGGAATTCTGAAGGGTACACACACGAGCTAATGGACCTCTGCTACCAGTCTCCTGCTAAGGAGGGAAATTGCAGGCATCAAATCCTCTTTACTAATGAAGCGTCTCAGTAGGCCGACGTGATGACGTCATCTCGACGGGCGGTGGCGCATGCGCAGTAGTAGGAGGGCCGCGACCTGCGTGGGGTAACGCCTAGCCGCCTGTGGTTCATGGCCTTGTGCTGGCACCGGGGTCGCCGGGTTGGCGACTTTGGCACTCTTGGCGTTGGGTGGGCGGTATCTTGGGGGGTCACGTGAGACAGTGGCATCATGCCCGAGGGCGCTGGAGTCAGCGTCGCGGCTTTTCCGGACGTTCATCGGCCAGGAGGAAGGGCAGAAAGCACATCTCGGAAAGGTAATACGCCTTGGCCCCTGGGCGTTGCCGTTGGAGCTCAGAGCCCCTGGGCCTGGGCTTCGTCTCTTGTGCTGTTTCCTGTGACTGTTGCCCCCACGCGCTGCCCCGTTCGCACTGTGCTAGGGGGTATTGGTCGTCTCGCGGCTCAGTTCACAGTAGCTGAAAGGGGCAGTGTGTGGTGTTCTGATTTCCCCCCATCGTTTTAAATGGGAGGCTCTGGCCATTGCTCCTCGGGTAAAATGCAGAGGGACTGTTTTTTAAGATGGGACTGTCTGTCAGTGTTGGGGACACTCCTTAATTACCAAAATGGAATCCCCTTCAGTTCCTCAAGCTGTGTTGTTTTGGCACAGAAAATGTGAGTAAGAGGAACTGGAACTAAGTTTGAGTGAAAAAAATGCACCGGTACCGCCGAATTTTCCATCGAACAGTTGATTTGTGTGCCCCTCGGAATTATAAAGGGCGTACTGTTGCTTCCTAACCGGTGTCATTTGAGAGATCTACCTCTGTACGTTCAAATGATTAATTTTGAGACTTTGCTCATGTGTGCGGTAAATGCTTTAATTCCCTAAGACCTTCCTTTCCTCCATCTCATACCTCATTAAGCCCGCTTCAGTTTATCTGAATTTCTTCTGAATCTGTCAACTCTTCCTCAACATCCTAATACTGAACTTGCCTGCCTGTTGCAATTAGGTCCTAAGTAGTGTCCATATATCTTGTTTCCTTCCAATCCATTTTTCACACAAGAAACCTAAAAAGCAAGTTGGAACATTGCTCATAAACATCGCTCAGAAACATTGTTTTGAGAAGAGAAAACAAACCGTTGGCCTTTAAGACTGTGCGTGGTCAAGAATCCTCTCTGCTTCTATGGCCCCACCTTGTGCCACTTTTGCCCTCACTTTCTATGCTTCAGATACACTGAATTAACCTTAGTTCTAACTCATCTTACAGAAGTCAGTTCAGATATTATTTTTCACTGTGATTCCTAGCATTAAGGAATTTTATTATCAGGTTTTGTATGAGGACTGAAAATAAACTGTGAAGTGGAAGAATTGAGTTTAAACTATTTCAGTCAACACGCATGTATTAATGATACCTTAGTAGTCAGCACCGGGCTAGGTTTTATCAGGGATGCAGAAGTTCTGGCCAGCTCTGGTTTTAGATATCCCTTATTTGTTGAGACCTTTGCATTGTTTTGTTGCCTTTTATCTGTTATCAAGATGGGACAACAGGAACAAGGGAAGTATAAGTTATTACTAGGTGGGGTTGAATAAGTGGAGCAGCAAAATGCAAAGCAGAAAGAAGAGGGACCTACCCTAGAGGGATATGATTTCCATTTTCAAGGCACATCCATCCTATGCAGGGAGACAGCCTAACATAAAATTTGCCTAACAAAAAATATATTAACAGGTGGAAGGACTATCTCCCAGTTGAACAGCGGATGCCTGGGACTCGTTTCCTTGCTTTCAAAGTTCCTTTAAAAAAGGTAAGCAAAAGTTAATACCGTATTCTTCCAGAAATCTGAATTCACCATATAGACCTGGCTCTCAACCCTGTCATACTCCATTTTCCCTTTTTGTAGCAAATACTTTTTAATACCTCCTTTACTATCCAGAAATGGAATTCATAGATGAATACAACCTACTTTTGATCTTAATTAAAAAAAAAGAAACCAATGGAATGCCCTAATTATAAATAAAGAATAAAGTAATTTATAAGAAAGTAATATGTATCTCAGTATGTAGATGTTTGGGGATGACCATACTAGAAATAAGAAATAGTCAGTTACTTGTACCATGAATGCAATAAACTATGGACTTTGAATGATAATGATGTGTCAGCGTTGGTTCATGAATTTTCACAAATGAAGCACACTGGTATGGCATGTAGATAACAGGGAAGGCTGTGTGGGATGAAGGAGAGCAGGTATAAGTGGGAACTGTGTACTCTTTGCTCAGTTTTGCTGTGAAGTTCAAACTGCTCTAAAACTAGTCTACTAATTTAACAAACACTGTGTGTTGCTGACACTTGAATAACCAAAGAGATCAATGGAACAGGGTACATGTATAAGCCAAATACATGAAAGAATATTTAGCAGTGAAAGCCATCCTTCCTATATGTAGATATTCAAGAAGTATTTATTTCTGTGTCTATTTTCAGGCACTCTGCTTGGAGCTTGCAATACAGTGGTAGGCAAAATTGATGTGGTCCCTGCCTTCTGGAGGTTTACAGTCTGGTTAGGAGACCAAAATGAAATAAACAAACCTAGAAATAAATGTATAGAAGTGAACTTATTTTCTTCCATCTAATCTCTCTGGAAGAAAGGATCATAATATCGCTTGTAAACTCCAGAGGAGGAAACTTTACTTTGAATCTCATATGTTAGCATCACAGGGTTTGAATAAATGGATAAGATAATAAAGGATTTTAAACACATGTGCTTTCTTATTTTATTCTTTCTGACACAGTTTTGAAAAGAATCTTGCTCCAGAAGAATGATTTTCCCCCTTGGATCGTTTTTAACAAACTCCAGGAACAAAATGAAGAACTTGGGCTGATTATTGACTTAACATATACTCACCGCTATTATAAGCCAGAGGTAAATGGAACCCGTAATTGAAAATGACCTTCTTTCTGATACTGTAATAATTGAGAGTAATTCAGTAGTTATCATCTTATGCTAAGGTGAATCCTGGCCTTCTCTCGTGGGTTCAAAAAGGGAAGCTAGTGGTTTCCATAAATACACATTTGTAATTGCTGTTTCAAAATGAGATTAAAGATATGAATTGAACTATAGTATTTGGCAGTAGGCTCTAGATATGCTTAAGAAATTCTATAAGCTTCCATGTTCTATATTTTGAAATTGAAATAAACTTTTAGGTAGAATAGTAGTAGCCTAAAAGGAAAGAAAGGTATGTTCATTATGTCTTTAGCACTTATTTTAAGCAGTTGCCTGAGCATGTTTAAGCATCAGGGTAAAAGACACTTGTTCTCTAAGTTTTATGCTTTCTTTTCCTAATATCTTCTGATATAATACAGAAACATATGCATTCTCTTGGCCCATGTAGGACATACCAGTGCAAAATAATTATCCTTCTTCTGACCTGTTCCATGGCCTTGAGAGACAGTAACACCTAATGTTTGTTAAGATTTGTATAGCAGTTTGCCATTTAGAAAGTTCTTTCATATCCATTGACTTTGTTAATCTTCACAACAATCCTTTGCTGCTGAAGTGGAAGTAGTACTGATACCTCCTACTGAGGGCTTACTCTGCACTAAGCTCAGAGGATAGACAACTACAATTACTAATTTTACAGACGATGAAACTGACTCTCGGACAAGGAAGAATTGAAATTTCAACTCAGTTATTCCTGTTTTTTTACTGTGGTAAAATATAGATAAATCATATTTATTTTCACCATTTATAAATATGCAGTTCAGTGGCATTAAATACAGTCACAGTGTTGTGTAACCATCACCACTGTCTATAACCAAAACTTTTTCATCATCCTCAACAAAAACTCTGTAAGCATCAAACAGTAACAACCCCATTATCCCTCCCACCGGCCCTTAGACACCTCTATTCTATTTTCTGTCTCTATGAATTTGCCTATTCTAGGTACCTCGTGTAAGTGGAATCTACAACATTTATCCTTCTATGTCTGGCTTATTTCACTAAACCTAGTGTTTTCAAGGTTCATCCATGTTATGGCATGTAACAAAATGCCATTCCTTTTTTGGCTTAATAAATCCCATTGTGTGTATATAGACCATAGTTTGTTATTCAACGGTTGATTGACACTTGGTTGTTTTCCACCTTGTAGGTATTGTGAATCATGCTGCTGTGGTCATTGGTGTACAGATATTTGTTCAAATCCCTGCTTTCAGTTCTGTTAGATGTGCAGCGTAGGTAGTAGCAGAGTTGTTGGATCATACGGTAGCTCTACGCTTAACCTTTGAGAAAGCGCCAGACTGTTTTCTACAGTGTTGTCTTGTTTATAAACAATTATCACAATCTTAAGCATATACAAAAGTATACAAAATACTGTGAGTGTTCCTTGTATATCCACGAACTCATCCAGCTTTAATATTTCCCAACTGATGGCTGTCATGTTTTATCTATACCCCCACCTGTTTCACCCCATTCCATATTATCTTGAAGCAGCTCCGAGACAACATGTAATTACACCTATACATTTTTTTAAATTAATTAATTTTTGGCTGTGTTGGGTCTTCGTTTCTGTGCGAGGGCTTTCTCTACTGGCGGCAAGCGGGGGACGCTCTTCATCTCAGTGCATGGGCCTCTCACTATCGCGGCCTTTCGTGTTGTGGAGCACAGGCTCTAGAGTGCAGGCTCAGTAGTTGTGGCTCACGGCCCTAGTTGCTCCGCGGCATGTGGGATCTTCCCAGACCAGGGCTCGAACCTGTGTTCCCTGCATTGGCAGGCAGATTCTCAACCACTGTGCCACCAGGGAAGCCCCAGGTATACATTTTTGGTATGTATATTTAAAATATAGGACTTTTATTCCTTAATATCATTTTTTAATAGTAAACACCCAGTGAGTGCTCAAATTTGCAGTTGTCTCCTAAATGTCATAAAAAATTCTTTTTAAGAATTTTGAATTAGATGCAAATAAGGTCCACACTTTGCCGTGGATTGTTAGGTCTCTGAAGTCTTATTTAATCTCTAGGTTCTCCCTCCATGTCTCTCTCACTTTTTTTTCCTCCTTGAATTTTTTTTTTAAAGAAAACAGGTAATTTGTTCCATCTAGATTTTGATGATTACAGTCCATGTGTTGTTAACATATTCTTCAGTCCTTTTATTTCCTGTAAATTGGTAGTTGATCAGTATGAAGCTTGCATGTTTTGTTTTGGCAAGACAGTTTCATAGGTGATGATGTGTTCTTCCATGGAGACATATATAATTGTGTCTTTCTGTGGTATTAGCAGTCATTGATGATTCATACCTTCATCCATTAATTCAGTTGAGGCTTCAAAGAATGGTGAATTCTGTTGTTCTTTTTTTCACTTATTAGCTGGGTATATTTGTATGAGGAGAAGATTCCCCTCATCAACTATTTGGTTGCCCAGTTATAGAGGCATGATTCTCTTCTTTTATTTAAGAGTTTTCAAACTAATGAGTTGATTCACAAATATCCTTCAGTGGTGACCAATTTCGTAAAATTTATTTATTCATATCATCGTGGACTGCGTTACAGTTATTATTCTAACTGAAGCCCTATCTTTGGCCAGTTGGAGCTTCTCAGTGACTCCTGAGTACTTTTAACATGACATCAGTTGTTTCTAGACTTTTTCAGTGGTCAGAGCTAGGAAATATTTATGTTTGTTTTTAATATTTTAAAAATATGTCATAGGTTCATACTGTTACTTTCCATTTAAATTCAGAACTAGAGAATTTTCACTTATCCTTTTCTGTCTTCTATTGATAGTCTACTTTCTCCCACCCCAAGAATACCAGTTCTCAACAATGCCTGAAATTGCCTCTATTTCCTAATTCGAATCCAAGTTCTTCTGACTCTATTCTACTCTTCTGCTTAAATCACAGCCTCTTTATGGCCCTTGAAATGTAAGATAGAACATAAATGTAGGTAGAACTGTTTATATCATTTTGAGTTACATGTCCATTCGTTCACATAGATTTGCTTTTCCTTTTGCATGCCTGGTAACTGTCCATTCTGCAGTTTTAATGAAAATCAAGTGATAATTACTGGTTAAAGCAGCTTTGGAAAAATGGCTCTTATCAGAATGACTGACATACTAAGTTTAATGTACTCTCTTTGTTTGTATTCTGCCTTCTCTAATTTTTTAGTCTTTCCCTACAAAGGAAATAATACATATTTTCATGGTTTTGCCTTATAGGACTTACCAGCAACTATTCCTTATTTAAAAATTTGTACAATTGGGCATCAGGTGCCAGATGACGACACTAGTGTTAAATTCCAGTGGGAATTTAAATGGGTTTCTGAAAGAAAATAAAGATAATGGTGAGTTGTTTTTGGTTTTTTTCCTTTACCTGAACTTTGGTATGCATTTTGAGTGGGGTTGGGGATTTTGAACATTTTTAATAGTTCTGACATTAGGCCTGTTGTGTTTGGTAACATTAAGGTGGAAATGTCAGATGGTGCTAATAGAGTACGGTGCTTTTCCTATTTATCGTCACTAACAATTTAGTTTAGTTTGGAAAGTGATTTTTGTGAGAAATATGAACTGTACTAGCTTATCTCTTTTCTAAAAATTTGAAGATAGGGGATAGGAGGTGAGAGAGAGAGGGAGAGACTGGAATTTCAAGATGACTTTTCATTCTATAACCTGGTTGCTTAATGCAGGTACTAGCTCTTAAATATCTGCAGCCCTATTCACAAATCTTCCCTGTACTTTAGGTTTAAAACTTGAGAGGCTTGGCCTTGCCTGTGATAACCAGGGTGTCTAGAAAGGAGGCAAATGATCTGATTTGTGTAAACTGTAGTCACAGAAATGTTACCTGTGCTGGCCTACTCACTTCCTCCAGGCTCCTTTGTGTGTGTTCTGTCTGTTCCGTGTGGGCTAGAAGATCCTTACTAGTGCATGAGAACACGTTTGTAAACCTTGATTGTTCACATGTTATACCAAGTGTAGTCCAGTGCATATGCTGACTCCTCTGTGGGTCTTCTGCATGCAGTGGGCTAACTTCACCATGCTCTCTGCCATTGCAGTCTCAGGACCTTAGTTATGATCCATTGGTGACTTCCTCTGCTATAAGCCCCTCCCACAGATGTCAGGCTCACTGATAATGAGGAGGAGACTATACTATCCACTCCCTAGAATTGGTAGAGACTCAGAAAATAAATTGTTTCAGTAAACACCGAGAGCCTTATAGGTTTGTTGTTAGGGCACGGGGATACAGAGGTGAGTAGAAGTCTTTGTTCAGTAGCAACTTACACTTATCTAGGAAGATAAACATGTAGTGACTATAAGTGGGTTAATTATGGTAAAAGAATCAAGTGCAGCAGGATGTTGAGTGATGATTAGTGATGTTGAGCAGCTTTTCATGTGCCTCTTGGCCATCTTATGTGTTCTTTGGAGAAATGTCTGTTTAGGTCTTCTGCCCATTTTTTGATTGGGTTGTTTGTTTTTTTAATAATGAGCTGCATGACCTATTTATATATTTTGGAGATTAATCCATTGTCTGTTGATTTGTTTGCAAATATTTTCTCCCATCCTGAGGGTTGTCTTTTTGTCCTGTTTATACTTTCCTTTGCTGTGCAAAAGCTTTTAAGTTTCATTAGGTCCCATTTGTTTATTTTTTTTAAGGCTGCATTGTTCCTTTGCTCACTGATGAACATATAAAAGTCTGAAGTTTTTGATACTATAAAATGTCGAAGTAATGAACATTGCTGTGTGAACACCTTTGAATATATATGCTTTGTCTCAGTTAACTTCACTCAGAATGGGACTTCTGCATCAAAGAGTTGGTGCCCTTATGCTTTTTGTGGTTGTTGCTACACTGTACCAATTTATGGTTGTTCATGCAGGAAATACTTATTGAGCATGTGTTATGTTTAAGCACTGTGCTGGGTGCTAACAAAAAGACTTGTGAAATTTTGTGAGTGAAAAGACTTGACCTGCCCTTTGTGAATTCTAACAGTCCAGAGAGGGAATAGATATTCAAGAATCATACACTGCATGTAGAATTACATCTCTGACAAGTGCCAAGGCGAGGAACATGGTACCATGAGAGCATATTTTAGGGAGGATTTGATCTCATCATGGAGACTAGAGAAGGTTTATTTAGGGATGTTTCAGCTGATATCTGAAGGATGAGTAGGTATTAAGTAGATAGGGACACTGTAGAGAGATTTCTGAGCATAAGGAATATCAAAAGACCCTATAAGAGGAAAGCATATGGTGTGTTGGAGGAACTGGCCAGGAAGGTGGGGCTGTTGGGGGAGCATGTGATTATAATGGAGCTACAAGTATGGGTAGGAGCTCGATCGTGCAGGCTTATGTTTAAGGTTTCAGACTTTAATAGAAAACCATTGAACTTTGTTGTTGAAGGTGAGTGCATGGAACATACCCAATTGCATTTTCAACCTATCATTTTGCTACCAAGTGGAGAATAGACTGCAAGGAGAAAGAGTGGAAGCGAGGAAACAAGTTAGGAGACTTTTGTAGAAATTGGACATAATGATGGCTTGGACCAGGGTATGGTGGTCATTTTGGTGGAAAGATGTGGACAGATTCTAGAGGTATGTAGGCAGTATCATTGTTAGCACTGGTGGTGGGCTGAGGATGAGGGTGAGGGAGAAATAGCTGTCAGTGATGGTGATTCCTAAGTCTCTGGCTCCTATGGTTGGTTAGATAGGGTTTTTTAGATATGATGTTAATATTTGTCCTGATTTGTCTTTTGTTATTTGTTGGTTCTTGATGAATACTCTGTCATATTAAGTCTCCTGTTTTTAGCGTACAGAGCATTTTCACCCAAACTGACTGTTGCACGTTATCAGATAACTTTTTAACATCTGCCAGTTTGGTCCTGTATTTTATTCTCTTTCATTTATTAATTAAGTTGTTGTATCAATGTAAATAATTATATTAATAAATTTTCTAAAGTTGCGTTATCCTTGCATCCTTGGAATAACGCCTTTTTGTGGTCCTGGTGTATATCATTCTTTAATAATTATTGATTAGATGTGCTGATATTTTCTTAGGATTTTTATATCTATATTTGTAAAGTGATATTGGACCTTTTTTGCAAAACCTTGATTTTCTTTTCTTTTTATTTACAAATGACTCGAATATTGTTGTTTTGTAGATATTTGATTGATGTAGAAGGCATGTGGCCAGATGATGCAATTGGATGTAAGTATAAGGGTTGTCACTACTTTTCCCTTTTTATAAAATTTGAAGGTAGAAGTGTAGGAGAATTTCTCAAATTTTGGACAAAGAGAAAAGTTTGTAATTCATTTGTTCTGACATAAGATAACGTTTTACCAAAAGTGTTGAAAGGGATGTATCTGGAAATAGCGAGATATAACAGCCTGAATAATTAGTCAGTGGATTTCAGCATTTTTTTTCTTTTTTAAAGTTATTTAATTAATTACTTTATTTTTGATATTATATCTACTGCACCACCAAGGAAGTCCCTTTTTCTTCCTTCCTTCCTTCCTTTCTTTAAAGCTCCAAGTCATTTAAAATATATGACTTCTTACTAAAAATCTCCAGTTCATATACCAAGGGGTTTATAACTTCTTCTCTAAAAGTTATATTCCTGGGACTTCCCTGGTGGTCCAGTGGTTAAGACTCTGCGCTTCCAGTGCAGCAGGTGTGGGTTCAATCCCTAGTTGGGGAGCTAAGATCCCACATGCTGCGCAGCCAAAGAAAAATGTTTTAAAAGTTATATTCCTGTATTATTGAATTTAGTGGTTTAGATTTTTTTTAATGTTTAGAAGATTTCAATTTATTTACCAGGAACAAACAAAACATAATGTAAAAATAGTTTTCCGGAAACTATTTCCATCATTCTCTTCTTCCCTTTCTCCTGCAGACTGGTGTTTTATCCTTACAAGTTCTCCGTCGTTCCATAAGAGAGCTGCTCTTCTTCTGGTTTCATAACAGATGGTGAACAGTGTTAAAATATCCAGTATACCTAAATTTCTAGAGTACACTTCAGGGAGTGAATGATGGGGTGGGATGTTGGGGCAGAGTGAGAGATACAGATTCTGGCGAGACTGAGAGTCATTCACAAAAATTACTGGGCTGTGGTGAAGGGAGAATAAAAATAAATCAGCTTCCTGCTGGTGGACAGGAAGCCAAAATGAAGAAGAATGGTGCGTAGCCGGGCAATGTAATTAGACCCATAAGTGCTGTGTCTTCTGATAGTAATTATGAACAGAAACCAACTAATAATTACGAATAACATGTAGGTGACCAATCCTTGAGAGCTGAGGCAGAGAGAAGGAAAGATGGCATTATACCTTGTCTCTGGTTCATTGAGTTTCCCAGGCTGGTTGGTGACCAATCTTGGGTGAAATCATAACTAAATCATTTTTGCTAAGGTGATCAGCTTTCGTGGGGTCCTTTCTCTGCACTCTGTCCAATGATAAAGCCCACTGGTTTATGCCTCCTGGAAAAGAGTTATTTCAAAACAGTATAAATGAAGCATTGATGAAACAGCCATGAGGAACACGTTTCCACATGGCCTCACACCTCCTTTTCAAAGTGCTTTAAAACTTTTTTCATCCAAAAATCAATAAAAGAAAAGGATTGGGATCATATCCCATACAGAGGTAGTGTAAGAAAAAAGAGAATAAGGAGCAGAATAGCATCTCTTCAGACAATAAAATCAAGTTGGAAAAGACAGGTCCACAAAACAGATCAAAACTGTAACCTATTATTTCAAAGTGGGCTAAAAGATGCTAAGAAAAACAGTGGAAAAGATGAAAGAACATGGATCAAGGAGGGAATGGGAAGTTATTGTTTAATGGCTCTAGAGTCTCTGTTTGGGATGGTGAAAAAGTTCTGGAAAAGGTAAATGCTGATAAATGCCACCTATGGGTGTTTGGTTTTAGTTGATCTTCTTCCATGAAAGGGTTTGGAGAGATTCAGAAACTATGCTGCTGCCTCCATCTTTCTGAGGTCCTGCTCAATCTTTAGACATAATTATTTTGAATTTGAATAGTGGTGATAGTCGCACAGCATTGTGAGTGTATTTAATGTCACTTAATTATATACTTGAAAATGGTTGAAATACTAAATTTTGTTTTATGTATATTTTACCATAATAAAAAAAAAAGGTGAACGAACAGCATAAACCAGAATATTAGGTAAGATGATAGAACTCAGGACAGAATTCAAAATAAAAGAAAAAAAAATTCAGAAATGAGGACTAAATTTAAAATAATACAAGAGTGGGGACTTCCTTGGTTGTCCAGTGGTTAAGAATCTGCCTTCCAATGCAGGGGATGCAGGTTCGATCCCTGGCTGAGGAACCGAGATCCCCCATGCCGCAGACCAACTAAGCCCGCACGCCGCAACTACTGAGCCCACGTGCTGTGGAGCCCACGCGCCACAACTAGAGAGCCCACAAGCCGCGAGGAAGAGCCCCAGCGCTGCAACGAAGAGCCCACGTGCTGCAACTAATACCCGATACCACCAAAAGTAAATCATTTAAATAAAATCATATGAGTGCATGAACATAATGCCTTAAGAGAAACAAACAGGAAAAGGAAAAATTTTTTTGAAGATAAAAAGGATTTTAGAGAAATGGAAAACATAAAAGATAGGCAAAAACGAGCCAGGACAGCTCTGAGAAAAGTAATATAAATATGTATAAGAATCTATTATACCATAAAAGTGACATTTCAAATCATTGGGACAGATTAGTCAGTAAATTGTGATACATACACGTTGAGGTATAAATAGTTCTCTGGAAGGATCCACAGCATGGCAAAAGCAGATGTCTCTGAGGAGGGAAATGTGTGGCTGGGGCATGTGGGGAAAAGGGTGACTTTTCGTTGAATACCCTTGTGTACCTTTTCTAATGTTCTGTCATGTGAATTTATTACCTCTGAAGTTCGCCTGAGTTCAAACCCCAGTTCCCCCAGTTGCTAGCTCTTAATCTTGGGCAAACTCTTCACACTCTCCAAGCCTCTTTATCTGTGAAATAAGGTCAGTAACTTAGCCTGGTGCTGCCTGGCACAGAATAAACTGTCAATAAATGGAGATTATTAGTGTAAAAAACCCAAATGCCCATGAATGGATGAATGGATTTTTAAAATGTGGTGTATTTGTGAAATATTATACAGTCATAAAAAGGAATGAAGTACTGACACATGCTACGACATGGACGAACTTGAAAACATTATGCTAAGTGAAAGAAGCCACACACAGTGGTCCCATTTGTATTATGTCATGAAATGTCCAGAAAAGGCAAAACCATAGCAACAGAAAGGAAATTAATGGTTGCAGGGACTGAAGGAGGAGGGGATGAAGAGGGCCTGCTGATGGTTACAGGGGCTTCTTTGTGGGGTGATGAAAACGTGATGGGTTAGATGACGGTGATGGTTGCATAGGCTTGTGAATGTACGAAATGACGCTGAATTTGCAGTTTCAGAAGGTGAATGTTATGGCATGTGAATGACATCTCAAAAAATTAATGTTGAAAATGAAAATTGCCAGTTTTCCCATGGTCACTATCCACTATCCACTGTCTCCATCTCTCCCTTCTCCCCACTGCATTCCTTTTGACGCCCACCCCTGCCGCTCTCTCCCATCCTCACTCCCTCGACCTGCCCCACGAGGCCTCCCAGGGAGCCTGTGAACCACTGGGCGCCTGGGTCCTGTGGCTGTTGGAGCGGCTGCCCAGTGTGCGTGCCCCCACCGCTCTCACCCGTGAGAGTGGACGCTTCCGTCGGATTTTTCTCGTGCGTTTCAGTTGATGGTGATGTTTACAGAAGGTGGCATGCGCCCTGGTCAATGGAGGAAGCCCCTCAAGATAATATTTAGGCCTGTCCAGAAGTTTGATCTCATCCACCAGTAACCTCAGGATGCTGTGCTCTGAAAGCCAGGTTGGCCGCCTGCGGGCACTTGCAGATACTGAGGACTTTGGAGGCATTTGGGCCTGCAATTGAGGCCTTGTACCTCCACATGCGACGTGACCTCAGCCCTTTGCTGCACCTCTCTAAGTGAAGTGGCACAGGAATACTGGCCTTGCCTGTCGTTGCCAGGATTAACTGAGTAGTGCATTAGCTGCCCTGGTGCTTAGGTGTGGAGTACATGGTGATTTACATACCAGGGCCTACTCGTGGGCCTCCTGATGCAGCAGTTCCTTGGCTGTGCCCCTGTCGTCAGCTACCCCTAGGATAACTGAGCCCTAGCCACCTCTCTGGTAGATTTCCTATCCCCCCACTATAATCACACCTGGATAAGGCAACTCAAACCTTTCAGAGATGTGTGCTGAACCTCCTGTTTTCTTAAATACCTATCTAGTGGTTGTGAGACTTAAGGCCAACCTCCCCAAGAGACTTTTTCTGTTTCTCCTAGTAAACCTAGACTCACCTTCTGTCATCTTCAATTCTACTCAAATTTTGTTTTTTCACCCCTGACCACTCACCATGCTTTTTACTTCTGCCATTTCATCCCCACTCCTGCTTCCTTTCATAAATCCATAAATGTCTTTTGGCCTTCCTAGCCCTGGGCCAAGTTCCTTTCTTTTTCCTCTGTTTTTATCCCTTTCCTTCATTCTCCCATCCAACTTTCAGTCCTTCCTTTCTCATGCAGACTTTGATTCCAACCCCATCAAAAAACAAAAACAAAAAACACACCACAGTTAGCAGCATCTCAAAATTCAAAAGTTTTATTACTCACCTATGAATTCTATTACATTTATTTATTCAGTTTTATTGTTTTAAAATATATCAAAATAAATAGAGAAATTTATACCTGTCTTATCTGTATATGGAAGAGCAGCTGGTCCCCAAGGTGGCACCAACACTCCTAGCAGCTCTGACTTTACATATCCGTAATAGTCAGCAATTTCCATTTCTTTTTCCCTCTCAATGAAAAATTGCACTTTCCCCAATGAGGTGTATTTGGCAGCAATACGTTCTTGTTGAGCCCATCTCTACATGGCCTCCCGCTCTGGCCTCTGCTCGTGTTCGGTGGGCTTTGACATTACTGGCTTAGGAACATTGGGTTCCCTCCATGGAACTGGTTGCTTGCTGAAGTCTTGCAGTAGAAATGGGGTTTGGAGCTTGGGTGGGGACTGGCGCTTAGTCACAGCAGGGGGAACAGGCTCCCACTGGAGAGAAGTGCAAGATGAAGTTCCGTAGGGTGCAGGCCTAGGAGCAGCAGACTGAGGGACACTAGGCTGCGTATGGTCGGTCCAACCCGGTTGGGTTGGTTAGTCATAGTTGGCTGAGATGGTTTGGCAGGACCTGGCAAAGAGGCAGGAGCTGGGTGGGATGAACTCACTGCAGGAGGTTGAGCTGAGTTAGTAAAAACAGGCCGGGCACACTCAGCCACAGCAGGCCGATGTGAGGCCAGAGACTGTGGCCTCCGAGGAGCAGGTCGAGATTGAGGCTTGTCCCAGGCAGAAAACGGCAGAGGTATCAACTTGACCTTCCCAGGAGGCGGCAGCTCCTACTGGGATGGAGATGGACACTCTTTCTCGGCTCTGCTGTCTGGTTTCTGGGCTTTGACTTGAGTTTTCTCAGGACTCTTACCCTCAGGTGGGGTATACCTCCATGGCTGGATAGCTGGGGGTGTTTAGGGTTGCTTGAATTTCCCAAGACCCGACAGGAAGAGAGCCCAGTTTTCTTATCATTCTTCTCCCCCAGTGCATGAAAAACCTTCACAGACCCCAGCCTGCACATGCCTAGGGAGGTTCGAGGCTTTTTAAAGCTCTCTTGGATAAGCTCAGTTTGGTGTTCCTTTCGCTTCGTCTGGGGAATTGTTGGCTTCTCTCCTGCCTTGACTTTGTTCCCTGACTGCTTTTTCTCATCAGCCTTCTTCCTTCCTCTGGTCCTTGTGGTCCTTTCCTGCCCGTGGCTCTTTGTTTTGCTGATCTTTCTGGATGCAGCTTTCTGAGGTTTGCCTTTGGAATGCTTGGCCGTGTTCACAGGAGCGCTGTCCCTGACTGCAGCATGGTGTAGAAGCACTTCTCCCCCTAACAGGCACTCTGGATTCTTTGGCTGGATTTTGGCCTTGGGAGCACCACTGATAGACTCAGAGGCTTTATGTTTGTTCTTCCTGGGTTGAGCAGAGGGAACCTTTATGACACTTGGCTTTTCCTGCACCTGATTCACCTTAATGGCTCTGGTGTCTTTGGCTTTGATCATGTTGGGACCTTTGAATTGATCAAGATCTTTCAAAGAATTAAAGAGCTGGGGAAGGTGAATATCCTCCGCCAGTGTAGTAATGTCTGCAAAACCACTGCTAGATTCCATCCCATTTTCAAGTGTCCCTAGGTCCTCAAGACTCAGGCTGTTCTTTCCCAGATCAGCATTTTCAGAAGCAGGCTGCTCCTCTGGGCTAAGGGGATACATCCGTGCAGGCCAGGAGCTGGTGAATATCAGGGATTTCTAAAGGGAGTAGTGGAGGCTCTTGGTTTTCTCTTGGGATCTGTAGGCATCCAGAGGCTTTGAAAGCTTGGTTTTCATATCCTCCAAGTGCTCACTCTCTATTTGTCCCTGGCTTGGAGCTGGAGGCAGGGCCAGGAGACTACTGGCGCTCTGGACTGGAGCTGTCCCTGAAATGTCCCCAAGTTCAGGTGGTGGGTTACTCTCAAGTATCTGGATATTTCTGCTCCTGCAGGGCCTGGGGAGTTCTTGAGTTTGTGTCACACAAGATGTCTGGCTTGGAGGTTGCAATCCCAGGGAATTTTTCGTCACCAGGGAAGTCTCCATCCCTACAAAGGAATCAAGGTAGAAGTCAGTCCCTGGTAAGTGAGATGCTCCCCCTAAACACCAACACAGCACTCATGTACCTTTCAAGGTACATGATTGATGTGTTGGTGTTTAGGGGCAAGATGGGCAAGGCATTTCTAGTAACTCTTCTTAAGGATCACGGACAGTGCCCTATGCTACGAGATAAGGGGTGACTGTTGTAATTCTTACTGGTGCTCATTTCATGTCACAGATTCTTGGCTTTCTTTGTATTTCATAGGATTGTTAAAAGTCAAATAAAAAATGAGTCTTATTTTTTAAAGAAATGAAATATTTTACAAAGCCTAGCATTCTCTTATAGAGTCCTTTCAATTCTCCCCACTTTCCTGAGAGGCTAAGAACACTTCACACCATGAACTAGGAGAGGGAGTAGAGCCCTTCCTGATGAAATAAATAAACAAGGACAGAGTCTTAGCCTGCTTGCTCTGGACAGGATCCCGGACCACAAGGTCTTAAATCCTAGTATAAATTAGGGAAGTGAGGACAGTTAAACTGTCACTATGATAACAAGAGTTCTGAAACACCTTCCAAAGAGACTGTAGCAGTAGATCAGGGAAGGGAGTGATACAGTGTGGTAGTAGAGGGGGAACGATCGGCTACAGCAGTGAAAAATGTGGTACCTGTTGGTATGCTCTCGGGGTTCTTGTACATGCAGCATAGATGACATTTAGAGTGTCCCTCCCACCTTCCCACCTGAATTAGGTGTTCTTTTTTAAAATTTTATTTTTACTTATTTATTTTTGAACTTACTTATTTTATGTATGTATTTGTTTGGCTGCACTGGGTCTTCATTGCTGTGCACGGGCTTTCTCTAGTTGCGGCTAGCGGGGGCTACTCTTGGTTGCAGTGTGCGGGCTTCTCATTGCGGTGGCTTCTCTTTCTGTGGAGCATGGGCTCTAGGCGCGTGGGCTTCAGTAGTTGTGGCTCACGGGCTCTAGAATGCAGGCTCAGTAGTTATGGCACATGGGCTTAGTTGCTCCACGGCCTGTGGGATCTTCGCAGACCAGGGCTCGAACCCGTGTCCCCTGCATTGGCAGGCGGATTCTTAACCACTGCGCCACCAGGAAAGCCCTAGGTGTTCTTATATAGAGTCTAAAACCAGAGAGCCCTGAGCGAAGGTAGTGGTTATTAAAGGCTCAGGATCTAAATTCTACCTGTCTGTACACCACTTCCCAGCTGTAGATTTGACCCCACTTTTGAATGCTGACCTCATTGTTCAACTTTCTTGCTGTTTGTACTCACCTTGAAAACTTGTTTCTGTGACGGGTTGAGCAGACACAGGGTAGTAGATTCCAGAGGTGGAAGCTGGTGGTTGGATATTTGTGGGCTGAATCTCCTTTAGTACCATAACTACTTTTGGTTGCACAGAGGCCCTACTTCCTGTGTATGACACAGAGCCATAGGATTGCAGGCAGGAGCCAAGTTCTCCATTCAGTAAAGACCCCAATGTGCCTTGGTTATAGTAATATACCTGGCTTCCTTCCTGGTACGGAAGTGACAGGCTGTGTCCCTGATTTGGAATTTGAGATGGTGTTCCCTGAGCAAGCCTGGCAGAAGGTGATGGATATAGAGGGACCATGTTATTGGTGTCTGCAGTTTTATCATACTGGGCTGCCATAAACATGGAGGAAGCAGCTGTGTGCTGGTCAGTGACTGCCAGAGTAAAGTCTCCGAGTGAAGGAGAATTCTTTTCGGTGCTTCCTGTGATGTCCCAGTCAAGAACACCCGGATAGGAAGCAGCTGAAGTGGACGTCTGGCTCTGATCAGTAACTCCAGATAACATAGTTGTGCTAGACTGTTGGTGAAGGTAGGCGCTACCCATGAGTGTCTGGAAAGAGGTACCAGTAGCTGATGCCGAACTGACAGCAGGAGCAGAGACTCTGGAGAAGTTGCAGACACTTCCTGTTAGGGAAGTTGCATTGCTCACCCCAGGAAGAGAGTGCTGCAGAGAATTCAGAGTTCCAAGTCGAGATGGATTTTGGAAATTTTCTGTAAGAACAAGAGGGTAATGAAAAAGTCAGGGACATTGATAAATTCTCACTATGTTTGAAGAACAGCATTATCTTAAGTTTCTTGCTATCCGGATACCTCTAGTGTCAATACTTACTGAGAAACCAAAAATCAGACCGTTATGATGGTTGCAAGGACTGAGCAGTTTTACACTCTTCTGTATTAGCTGCCTGTGCTCCCATGTTGGGCACAGATGGGCAGAAGACCCAAGTGGTATGGTTCAGACATTGTTCTCTAGGCTGGAAGCAACCTTCTCCCTGCCCTATCTTTCCCTTCAGCCTGCACTAGTATGGACTTCTATGCTGTTTCGTAGACTGGGAGCATTTTAGAACTAGGAGGTCCTTGGAGAACCTCTGTTTTCACAATCTCATTTCATGAGGAAGGCAATTGAGGCGCAGAGAGGTCGGGTTGACTTGTTCAACTTCTCTCATTATGTTAGTATCTTTACCAGGTTTCAGAGCCTAAGTATCCTGACTTACTTGCCAGGACGCTACTCTGAGCATGATACTGCCAGGAAGCGGGAGAAATAGAATTTATAGGCATTTTTTTCGTCCGTTAGAAAACAGTACGGCTATTACCATTGGAATCTTCAGTGTGTCACTTTGCTTGTGCAGTTCCCACGCTATTACCTAGAGTTCACATATAGCTCAGTCCAACTGGTAAATTTAAAGAGTCATTTCTACCCTCTTCAATCCTGGAGGTTGAGCTGAGTTAGTAGAAACAGGCTGGGCACACTCAGCCACAGCAGGCCGCTGTGAGGCCAGAGACTGTGGCCTCCGAGGAGCAGGTCGAGATTGAGGCTTGTCCCAGGCAGAAAACGGCAGAGGTATCAACTTGACCTTCCCAGGAGGCGGCAGCTCCTACTGGGATGGAGATGGACACTCTTTTTCAGCACTGCTGTCTGGTTTCTGGGCTTCGACTTGAGTTTTCTCAGGACTCTTACCCTCAGGTGGGGTATGCCTCCATGGCTGGATAGCTGGGGGTGTTTAGGGTTGCTTGAATTTCCCAAGACCCGACAGGAAGAGAGCCCAGTTTTCTTATCATTCTTCTCCCCTAGTGCATGAAAAACCTTCACAGACTCCAGCCTGCACATGCCTGGGGAGGTTCGAGGCTTTTTAAAGCTCTCTTGGATAAGCTCAGTTTGCTGCTTCCTTCGCTTCGTCTGGGGAATTGTTGGCTTCTCTTCTGCCTTGACTTTGTTCCCTGACTGCTTTTTCTCATCAGCCTTCTTCCTTCGTCTGGTCCTTGAGGTCCTTTCCTGCCCGCGGCTCTTCGTTTTGCTGATTTTTCTGGATGCAGCTTTCTGAGGTTTGCCTTTGGAATGCTTGGCCGTGGTCACAGGAGCGCTGTCCCTGACTGCAGCATGGTGTAGAAGCACTTCTCCCCCTAACAGGCACTCTGGATTCTTTGGCTGGATTTTGGCCTTGGGAGCACCATGATAGGCTCAGAGGCTTTATGTTTGTTCTTCCTGGGTTGAGCAGAGGGAACCTTTATGACACTTGGCTTTTCCTGCACCTGATTCACCTTAATGGCTCTGGTGTCTTTGGCTTTGGTCACGTTGGGACCTTTGGATTGATCAAGATCTTTCAAAGAATTAAAGAGCTGGGGAAGGTGAATATCCTCCGCCAGTGTAGTAACGTCTGCAAAACCACTGCTAGATTCCATCCCATTTTCAGGTGTCCCTAGGTGTCCCTTTCCCTTCAGCCTGCACTAGTATGGACTTCTATGCTGTTTCGTAGACTGGGAGCATTTTAGAACTAGGAGATCCTTAGAGAACCTCTGTTTTCACAATCTCATTTCATGAGGAAGGCAATTGAGGCGCAGAGAGGTCGGGTTGACTTGTTCAAGTTCTCTCATTATGTTAGTATCCTTACCAGGTTTCAGAACCTAAGTATCCTGACTTGCTCTCCAGGACACTACTCTGAGCATGATGCCGCCAGAAAGCGAGAGAAATAGAACTTATAATACAGGCATTTTTTTCGTCCGTTAGAAAACAATACGGCTATTACCATTGTATTCTTCAGTGTCTCACTTTGCTTGTGCAGTTCCCACGCTATTACCTAGAGTTCACATATAGCTCAGTCCAACTGGTAAATTTAAAGAGTCATTTTTACCCTCTTCAAACCTGGTTTCTTATCCCACCTCAAAATGATTACCTGAAAGTGAATTTCTTAAGTGCTTTTGGAAAGAAAAAAGTTATCTGATTACTTCAGATTACTCATCTGTAAAGTGCTTATAACACCACCACCAATAATAATAGCAATAATAATTAATACATGAATAAACTGATATATTGCGTATGATTTATATGGAGGAAGATACAATAAGTTCTAGAAAGACAAAGAAATATCATGAAAAACATATTACATAATGTAAAATACATAGTTATGGAAACTGGGGTATGTGGCAAGTGTCAAAGCATAATGAGTTTACTAACAAATGACATTCTGTACCATACATGCAATAATATGAAAGTGAATTTTGCCCACTGTATTTTAGTGAATACTATTAACCAAAAAACACGATAGAAGGTGATTTTGAATGAATTCCAAGCCAATACATACAGACAGAGAAGATATATCAGTAAAAATGCATAACAAGCAACAAAATTCAATCAATGTAAATGTATAGGGGGCCACAATATATGCAGACAAGTATTTCAATGAAAACTGGTACAAAGCAGACAGCAAAATAATAAATGTAAAAGAATTTCATTGTGCTCATTCATATTTTTACCCAGCAATAACAGGTATTAAGCCTGGTAAAAATATATATTTCAAAGAATAGAAACATACAATAAGCAGAAAGGAAGCTTAAAAAGTATCAAGAAGGTTTTTGTATTTATCCTAGAACTTAGATTATCTTATTATTATCTTCAACATCCACGAAGATGACATCCCAAAACCTAAAAAAACCATCATCACTAGAATCCAATTAAAAAAGATTTTCGAATGTAAGAACATCAAAAGGACTCCACAATATTGTTCTAGATAAATGTGGATTTTTTTTTTTTTTTTTTTTTTGCCGTGCCACGTGGCCCTGGCAGTGAAAGCACCGAGTCCTAACCACTGGACTGCCAGCGAATTCCCTCAATTTGGAATTAGAGATGTGGGGCTTGAATTTTTCTTTTTCTTCTTAGGTAGCTAAGATCTAAAAACGAACGATGGCTGTTGATCAATGTGCTCTCTGTGTTAGGAAGGAAAGAACTGTAAAGATGAAAAGCAACCTTGCCTTAGAAGCTACATATCACACAAAGGAAATAGTCCTTCTGATTCAATTTCGAAGATATCATTTAAAAATTTTAATTGGTAAAACGTCTACATAGTTGAAAAATTAGAAAGAATCAAACATTGAAAAGCAGAACCCTAGATAACCACTTTGGTTTCTTGTATATAGGAAGCATCATTTCTGGGACGTATTTCTAAAATGTTTATATTCAAAACTGTCAAGTGCCAACTGTATTCAGAGAGGCAATAAAAGAAAAAAAACTGAGTATGACTTTTCTGGTAAGCTGCCTTTCCTGGTGATACCCTGTTCTGTCCTTACTTTCCTCTTAGTCTGTTAAAATAAGGATTTGCTACAATCAACTTTGTTTTGCCCTGCTCTGAGCAGAATTCACTCTATGCTGTTTCTGCTTTAATTTAAAATCTTTTTTTCCCATCAACATTCCATTGCAAACTACATTTTTCTTGAGAGCTCCTCTATGCTTTCCCTCTTCATTCTTATATTTTTATCCTATCTCTTGGTTCCTCTTGGCCTGTGCTGATGAAAACAATCCTAAACTTCCTTACGTTTGACTCTGTGCCTCCCTATAGCCCAGTACCCTCCATCCTCTCTCCCTATTTTCTCTTTTCAACTAGTCGACATATTAGTGGAGGGAGACCTTTAGAGATGAAACATCTTGCTGTATATTGCTAGTTTTCTGTGTCACCTGGCTTTTCTGTGTTTCTGTTGAAACACTCTTGAGAAGTCTCTGATTTCATTTTCTACATGGGTACCCTTTAAGGCTCAATATTAGAAAAGAAAGGGATCAGAGTGATCAACCAATGTAGTATCCTAACGTAACAGATAAGGAAAATATCAGGCTTTGTGAGACAGTCAATGATTTGTCCAAAGTGACACAGATAGTAAATGCCAAAGTCAAAACTGAAATTAGGTCTCCAGACTTCTAGTTCAGTACTTTCGCTCATTATTCCATGCTATTGTGAATCTACTAGTAAATTTAGGGGCAAAATAAACCTAACGAAAAACTTTAAAAAGTTTCTTTTCTTACCTGACGTGGTCAGAGAAGAAGAGAAAACATCAACTGCAGATACAAGGGATGAGGAGACAACACCAGAGGATGTCTGAGTGGCTGCAGCTGAACGGCGCATGTGTGCAGTACAAAGGTCACAGGTTACTGCTCACTGGTCACTTGTGATGATGTAGGAGAATGATGTCACGAGGCAGGCAGTTTCAAGGTATGAGATAGCCAATAGGGAGGTCCGATCCCCAACAGGAAGGCGGGGTTGGGTGGAGAAAGTGTAGGAGAGCTAAAACAACACCTAAATTTCTGAGCTCTGGGGAGGAAATCCTAGAAGACAGATTTACCTCCCCCAGGCTCTTACATGAGGGAAATCAATGCAAGATTTCTTACAGACGTTCATTAATATAATTTACTAACAGTTACCTATATCCTGGAGAGTATTATATTTCATGTATCATATACTTAGAGCTATATATATATATATCTTATTTAATTAATATCCTTAGGAAGGCAAGAGCCATCTAGTTTGAACTATTACAGTTGTTCTGAAATCATACCTGTCTAATTAGTGAACTTATAGCAGCTTTTAAGGAGCAAAAGTAGGGATTAAGAAGCTCTTTTTGTAACTTGGTTGAAGCGTAGGGTGAACTTTGTTGAGTGTACCTTGTGGAGAGTGTTGTGGTCCAAGGCTCTTCTCTTTCAGTTTCGTCTCCTTGACTCCTACCTTCCTTGGGCTGGGCCAGGCTGGGCCAGGTTGGACTTGCGACTTACATTTCTCTTCTGCTTTCCTTTTTTTTTTTTTTTTTTTTCCATTATGGGCATTGTTTCTAGGACAAGCCTTGATCTTGCATTCTCACCCTCATGGATGTTACTTCCTGTCAACTTCCTGCAGCAGGAATCTTCTTTTCAGTGCTTGATGCTTCACAAAATAGACTCTGCTCGTTGGACGCAAATACCAGAGAGCTAGGAGACAGAGCTGGTTGCAAACCTTTCCTCTTCCAGCCTTTGATTGCAATTTTTTCCCCATAATTTGCTAACTAGAAGTTCCTTGGGCCACACAGGTATCCTGCCATCCAGCTCCTTTATATGTGAGAGACATTCTGAATACTGTCCCTTTTTCTTTGCACAGAAGTATATACAGTGTGGCAGTTACTGTAATCTCCTCCCCCTTGCAAACAGCCACTCTAGAATCTTGGACCTCTAGGATTCTCTGTCTTTCATGCTTGGGTGCAAGGCCAAGCAAAATGAAGAGGAGAATAATTAGAGAAGGAAGAGGACATTTCATGGAGAACTGGGAGCAGATAAGGTGAAAGGGCACAGGAGAAAAGAGATTCATGTAGACTTTTTGGTTTCTGTGGGAAACAAGTTGACACACTTTGGCCTCATTTTGTATCACCAGAACAGACAGTCATAGATGTAAGTAGCTCGATAGTGCGGCAACTGCCATGAATTCTGTACACTAAAGGGAACAGTCTTAAATATATTTCTCGTTTTGTTTTCTCTCATAGTACCTTATTAATAGCATTCACTGGTACGTTTGTAGAATACAGATTTTTTAAAATGCTCTGGTTTTGTCTGCATGGTTATTTCCTTGTCATATTTTTAAGGACTCCAACATTGTAAGACATACTGCATGTTTTTCTCTTGACGATCGTTTATCTTGAAGCATCATGAACGAACTTGACCTGCTGGATTTTGTGGAGAAACTTTAAAAAGGGTCTGTGAAAAAGGCATTGCGGTGAGTCGCGTTATGCACCCAAGCGTAAGGAGCAGACATCTGCCATCAGCCCAGCTTGGCCTGGGTTGCCTCTGTTTTAGTTCCCGTGGTTGGTGCTTTGCTCCCTAACCACTCTTGTGACTGTGGTGATGTGAGTAAGAGCTGAGTTGCTAATGATTTATATGTGAGGTAAGCTGGTTTGAGGGAGGAAATCTATGGATCTAGTCATTTTCCTTGGTGGTAAGCTTTCAGGGAGGGGTGAAAAGATTGATCTTTCTGGGGACTTTTCTAGTACCAGGAAGATATCCCATAGATGGGACCTCCAAAGACACACATTTAATTTTTAGGCCTGTTTTTCCTATTATGAGATATGAGTTTTTTCACTGATGGGGATGATGCTTACCTGAGAAGAAATTGTGAAAGGTGTTGTAGTACAGAGATGTGGCTTAAGCTTTTAAGTGTTTTTCAAGGTTTTTCCCCTAAGCTTCCTACTTCAGATGGCCTACTCACATGATGCTAGTATGTGATGTGAGGCTAACAACTACTGAATAATGCAAGCCAGATCAGTGTCTCTTTTCTCTGTATTTCCATGGAAATCAAGGGACCCATAGCTACTGCAGGTTAGGGTGGGTGGTGTGAGATTGGGGGAAGTGTGGTAAGACACATTTTGGTATCAGTAAAATGTTTACATATTAAAATATTCAGTTCCAACATTCTATTCTATTTAGTTAGGCAAACCCTTAGTTAGGCTTTTCCTGGTTCCGAGCCTATGTAACTTATTTTCTCTCTCTAGTTCCAGTCGTTTAACTTTAGCTTGCAGGTTGAGCATCATCTTAACCTCTAAAGAATCTTACATGTAGGAGGAAGAAACTAAAGAGCTCTATTTCAACACTTAGCAACATCAGGCCCTACCCTGACCTAAACCTTTATTCTTACAGTTAGGGTATTGTCTTGTCCCGTATACCCACTTCCTGCATTTTGAACCCATCAGGTTAACTGAGACATGTCTTTGTGTAACATCCCCAGTTCATCTATCCCTGAGGCTGTCCTTAATTCTTCCCATTGTCACATTGTGACTTAATTAAATACTGGAATCCCTCAAACCCTTACATGGTACCTGAGGCCCTATCAGATACTGGTAGATTTTGTTATTGTCAAATACTTAGCTCCCTGATTCCCCAAATATCCCTTGCTCCTATATTTTCCATCCCAGCCTACTACATACCCATTAATGCATTGTTTTATCTCATGTTGGACCCACTCCCATCCAGAGGCCTACTCTTTGCTAGTTCCCATACTTTCTGCCAACCCTGTTATGGCCAGGTCTGGATTTTTTTGTGTTCCCACCCAAAGCCTGTATCTTTTAACAAGCTGGAACTATAGGACCAACATAGATTTTCTAGTTTCTGATAGATTTATGTCACAATTTGTACACTGTCATGTTTATAGATATTTGTATCATTAGTACTTTTTGGCCATTACATGCCTATTGGATATTTTTCATAAATTGCAAAAGAATATTTTATGACTTAGCACCAAATTGAATGTGCCTAATTGTAAGTTTGTAAACTAGGTTGTGCTAACTTGTATTTTTTCTTTATCCAAATAGTAATTTACTGCTCTTGTCCCATTTGTAATTCTGTGGAAGTTTTCAGAATTGTAAATAAATGATTGTGGATTGAAACTTGGTTAGACTATGACTGTCCCAGGTACGTTAAAGCTAGTGATGTTTTACTCATTCACTCATTCATTCATTCAATAATTCTGACCTTCCTGACTCAGTTAACCCAGCTCAAATGGTTGTGAAGATTACTCACAGTGTATGTAAGATACTTTCAGAAATTAGAAACTGAAAAGTAAAACTAACAAAAAACATTTGTTATTATAAATAACAATGGAATTTAGTATGCTATTATACCTTCAGACCTACTATAGGACATGCTGTTCTTTGCTGTTCCACTTGTGGTAGGATTCATAGTTTTTCTAACAGGTGCAGATCCCTATGCCTGATACTGTGAGGAAATGTTATACTTAAGCTCCACTCTTATCTCTCTCAGGCATTTTTTGGTGTTGTCTAAAATGTAAATACATACTGTCAACCTCCAGCTTGATACCAGGCTCATAATAGAAACCCAATAAATGTTTCACTGTGAGTGGAGTATAAGTTGATAGAATATTTTTGGAGGTTGATCAGGCAGATTAGATTGTTTGAAAAACTTTCAATATTTTAAGTTTGCATCTCTTTCATTCCAGAAATTCTATGTCTAGAAATTTATATATAGCTATACACATGTATAAAGAGGTTCACATTGCAGCCTATCTGTAACAGAGGACACAAACAAAAACAAACAAAATGCCCCCAAACTGAAAACAACCAAAAGTCCATCAATATTGGACTGGCCATGTAAATTATGTAATGTGACGCAGCTATTAAAGAGAATGGAATGGATGTACGCAAAAATTGACTGGGAGAATCACTATCCAAGACAGATGGTAGACTATGTATAGTACGCTGCTCTTGTATAAAATACAGGATCTCCATTAGGTAGAAATACTTACATACAAGATACAACAAGTGTGAATGTAAGCACTTGGGAAATATCTGAAAGAACCACACAAGATACTGGGAGAGTGGGACAACTTTCCATGTCCCATATGATTGGAATTCTGAAGGGTACACACACGAACTAATGGACCTCTGCTACCATCTTCCGGCTAAGGAGGGAATTGCAGGCGTCAGACTCCTCTTTACCAATGAAGCGTCTCAGTCGGCCGGTGTGAGGACGTCATCTGGACTGGCGGTGGCGCATGCGCAGTAGAAGATGGTCAGCGAGCTGCGTGGGCTAGTGCCAAGGCGCTTGTGTTTCGGGGCCTTGTGCTGGCACCGGGGGCGCCGGGTTGGCGACTTTGGCACTCCTGGCGTTGGGTGGGCGGCATCGTGCCCGTGGGCGCTGGGGTCAGCGTCGCGGCTTTTCCGGACGTTCGTCGGCCAGGAGGAAGGGCAGAAAGCACATCCCGGAAAGGTAATACGCCTTGGCCCCTGGGCGTTGCCGTTGGAGCTCAGAACCCCTGGGTCTGGGCTTCGTCTCCTGTGCTGTCTCCTGTGACTGTTGCTCACGCGCGCTGCCCCGTCCGCGCTGTGCTAGGGGGTACTGGTCGTCTCACGGATCAGTTTCCAGTAGGTGAAAGGGACAGTGTGTGATGTTCTGATTTCCCCCCATCGTTTTAAATGGGAGGCTCTGGCCATTGCTCCTCGGGTAAAATGCAGAGGGACTGCTTTTTAAGATGGGACTGTCAGTGTTGGGGACCCTCCTTAGTTACCAGGATGGAATCCCCTTCAATTCCTCAAGATGTGTTGTTTTGGCACAGAAAATGTGAGTAAGAGGAACTGGAACTAAGTTTGAGTGAAAAAAATGCACCGGTACCGCCGAATTTTCCATCGAACAGTTGATTTGTGTGCCCCTCGGAATTATAAAGGGCGTACTGTTGCTTCCTAACCGGTGTCATTTGAGAGATCTACCTCTGTACGTTCAAATGATTAATTTTGAGACTTTGCTCATGTGTGCGGTAAACGCTTTAATTTCCTAAGATCTTCCTTTCCTCCATCTCATACCCCATTAAGCCCGCTTCAGTTTATCTCCTGAATTTCTTCTGAATCTGTCAACTCTTCCTCAACATCCTAATACTGAACTTGCCTGCCTGTTGCAATTAGGTCCTAAGTAGTGTCCATATATCTTGTTTCCTTCCAATCCATTCTTCACAAAAGAAACCGTAAAAGCAAGTTGGAACATTGCTCATAAACATCGCTCAAAAACATTGTTTTGAGAATAGAAAACAAACCGTTGGCCTTTAAGACTGTGCGTGGTCTAGAATCCTCTCTGCTTCTATGACCCCACCTTGTGCCACTTTTGCCCTCACTTTTTATGCTTCAGATTCACTGAATTAACCTTAGTTTAACTCATCTTACAGAAGTCAGTTCAGATATTATTTTTCACTGTGATTCCTAGCATTAAGGAATTTTATTATCAGGTTTTGTATGAGGACTGAAAATAAACTGTGAAGTGGAAGAATTGAGTTAAAACTATTTCAGTCAACACGCAGGTATTAATGATACCTTAGTAGTCAGCACCGGGCTAGGTTTTATCAGAGATACAGAAGTTCTGGCCAGCTCTGGTTTTAGATATCCCTTATTTGTTGAGACCTTTGCATTGTTTTGTTGCCTTTTATCTGCTTTCAAGATGGGACAACAGGAACAAGGGAAGTATAGGTTATTACTAGGTGGGGTTGAATAAGTGGAGCAGCAAAATGCAAAGCAGAAAGAAGAGGGACCTACCCTACAGGGGTATGATTTCCATTTTCAAGGCGCATCCATCCTATGCAGGGAGACAGCCTAACATAAAATATTCCTAACAAAAAATATATTAACAGGTGGAAGGACTATCTCCCAGTTGAACAGCCGATGCCTGGGACTCGTTTCCTTGCTTTCAAAGTTCCTTTAAAAAAGGTAAGCAAAAGTTAATACCGTATGCTTCCAGAAATCTGAATTCACCATATAGAGCCCTGGCTGTCAACCCCGTCGTACTCCATTTTCCCTTTTGTAGCAAATACTTTTTAATACCTCCTTTACTATCCAGAAATGGAATTCATAGATGAATACAACCTACTTTTGTACTTAATTAAAAAACAACAACAACAATGTACTGCCCTAACTATAAATAAAGAATAAAGTAATTTATAAGAAAGTAATATGTATCTCAGTAAGTAAATGTTTGGCGATGACCATACTAGAAATATAGAAATAGTCAGTTACTTGTACCATGAATGCAATAAACTATGGACTTTGAATGATAATGATGTGTCAGTGTTGGTTCATGAATTCTAACAAATGAAGCACACTGGTATGGCATGTTGATCATGGGGAAGGCTGTGAGGGATGAAGGAGAGAGGGTATATGTGGGAACTGTGAACTTCTTGCTCACTTTTGCTGTGAATCTCAAACTGCTCTAAAACTAGTCTACTAATTTAAAAAAAAGTGTGTGTTGCTGACACTTGAATAACCAAACAGATCAACGGAACAGAGTACATAAATAAGCCAAATACATAAAAGAATATTTAGCAGTGAAAGCCATCCTTCCTATATGTAGATATTCAAGACATATTTATTTTTGTGTCTATTTACAGGCACTCTGCTTGGAGCTGGCAGTACAGTGGTAGGCAAAATTGATGTGGTCCCTGCCTTCTGGGAGTTTACAGTCTGGTTAGGAGACCAACATGAAATAAACAAACATAGAAATAAATATATAGAAGTGAGCTAATTTTCTTCCTTCTAATCTCTCTTGAAGAAAGGATTGTAATATCGCTTGTAAATTCCAGAGGAGGAAACTTTACTTTGAATCTCATATGTTAGCATCACAGGGTTTGTATAAATGGATAATACAATAAAGGATTTTAAACACATGTGCTTTCTTATTTTATTCTTTCTGACACAGTTTTGAAAAGAATCTTGCTCCAGAAGAATGATTTTCCCTCTTGGACCTTTTTTAACAAACTCCAAGAACAGAATGAAGAACTTGGGCTAATTATTGACTTAACATATACTCGCCGCTATTATAAGCCAGAGGTAAATGGAACCCGTAACTGAAAATGTCCTTCTTTCTGATACTGTAATAATTGATAGTAATTCAGTAGTTATCATCTTATGCTAAGGTGAATCCTGGCCTTCTCTCGTGGGTTCAAAAAGGGAAGCTAGTGGTTTCCATAAATACACATTTGTAATTGCTGTTTCAAAATGAGATTAAAGATATGAATTGAACTATAGTATTTGGCAGTAGGCTCTAGATATGCTTAAGAAATTCTATAAGCTTCCATGTTCTATATTTTGAAATTGAAGTAAACTTTTAGTAAGAATAGTAGTAGCCTAAAAGGAAAGAAAGGTATGTCCATTATGTCTTTAGCACTTATTTTAAGCAGTTGCCTGAGCACGTTTAAGCATCACGGTAAAAGACAATTGTTCTCTAAGTTTTATGCTTTCTTTTCCTAATACCTTCTGATATAGTACAGAAACCCATATATTCTCTTAGTCCATGTAGGACATACCAGTGCAAAATAATTATCCTTCTTCTGACCTGTTCCATGGCCTTGAGAGACAGTAACACCTAATGTTTGTTAAGATTTGTATAGCAGTTTGCCATTTAGAAAGTTCTTTCATATCCATTGACTTTGTTAATCTTCACAACAATCCTTTGCTGCTGAAGTGGAAGTAGTACTGATACCTCCTACTGAGGGCTTACTCTGCACTAAGCTCAGAGGATAGACAACTACAATTACTAATTTTAAAGACGGTGAAACTGACTCTCGGACAAGGAAGAATTGAAATTTCAACTCAGTTATTCCCATTTTTTTTATTGTGGTAAAATATAGATAAATCATATTTATTTTCACCATTTATAAATATGCAGTTCAGTGGCATTAAGTACAGTCACAGTGTTGTGTAACCATCACCGCTGTCTATAACCAAAACTTTTTCATCATCCTCAACAAAAACTCTGTAAGCATCAAACAGTAACAACCCCATTATCCCTCCCACCGGCCCTTAGACACCTCTATTCTATTTTCTGTCTCTATGAATTTGCCTATTCTAGGTACCTCGTGTAAGTGGAATCTACAACATTTATCCTTCTATGTCTGGCTTATTTCACTAAACCTAGTGTTTTCAAGGTTCATCCATGTTATGGCATGTAACAAAATGCCATTCCTTTTTTGGCTTAATAAATCCCACTGTGTGTATATAGACCATAGTTTGTTATTCAACGGTTGATTGACACTTGGTTGTTTTCCACCTTGTAGGTATTGTGAATCATGCTGCTGTGGTCATTGGTGTACAGATATTTGTTCAAATCCCTGCTTTCAGTTCTGTTAGATGTGCAGCGTAGGTAGTAGCAGAGTTGTTGGATCATACGGTAGCTCTACGTTTAACCTTTGAGAAACTGCCAAGCTGTTTTCTACAGTGTCGCCTTGTTTTTAAACAATTATCTCAAATTTTAAACATATACAAAAGTATACAAAATACTGTGAGTGTTCCTTGTATACCCATGAACTCATCCAGCTTTAATATTTCCCAACTGATGGCTGTCATGTTTTATCTATACCCCCACCTGTTTCACCCCATTCCATATTATCTTGAAGCAGCTCCGAGACAACATGTAATAACACCTATACATTTTTTAAAATTAATTAATTAATTACTTTTTTTTTGGCTGTGTTGGGTCTTCGTTTCTGTGCGAGGGCTTTCTCTAGTGGCGGCAAGTGGGGGCCACTCTTCATCGCGGTGCACGGGCCTCTCACTGTCGCGGCCTCTCTTGTTGTGGAGCACAGGCTCCAGATGCGCAGGCTCAGTAGTTGTGACTCGCGGCCCTAGTTGCTCCGCGGCGTGTGGGATCTTCCCAGACTAGGGTTCGAACCTGTGTTCCCTGCATTGGCAGGCAGATTCTCAACCACTGCGCCACCAGGGAAGCCCCACCCATACAATTTTGGTGTGTATATTTAAAATATAGGACTTTTATTCCTTAATATCATTTTTTAATAGTAAACACCCAGTGAGTGCTCAAATTTGCAGTTGTCTCCTAAATGTCATAAAAAATTGTTTATAAGAATTTTGAATTAGATCCAAATAAGGTCCGTACTTTGCCATTGATTGTTAGGTCTCTGAAGTCTTGTTTAATCTATAGGTTCTCCCTCCATGTCTCTCTCACTTTTTTTTTTTAAATTTTATTTTTATTTTTAAAGAAACCAGGTAATTTTATTTTTAAAGAAACCAGGTAATTTGTCCCATCTAGATTTTGATGATTACAGTCCATGTGTTGTTAACATATTCTTCAATCCTTTTATTTCCTGTAAATTGGTAGTTGATCAATTACAAATTAGTTGATCAATGAAGCTTGCATGTTTTGTTTTGGCAAGACAGTTTCATAGGTGACGATGTGTTCTTCCATGGAGACATATAATTGTCTCTTTCTGTGATATTAGCAGTCACTGATGATTCATACCTACATCCATTAATTCAGTTGAGGCTTCAAAAAATGGTGAATTCTGTTGTTCTTTTTTTCACTTATTAGCTGGGTATATTTGTATGAGGAGAAGATTCCCCTCATCAACTATTTGGTTGCCCAGTTATAGAGGCATGATTCTCTTCTTTTATTTAAGAGTTTTCAAACTAATGAGTTGATTCACAAATATCCTCCAGTGGTGACCAGTTTTGTAAAATTTTATTTATTCCTATCACCGTGGACTCCATTACAGTTATTATTCTAACTGAGGCCCTATCTTTGGCCAGTTGGAGCTTCTCAGTGACTCCTGAGTACTTTTAACATGACATCAGTTGTTTCTAGACTTTTTCAGTGGTCAGAGCTAGGAAATATGTTTGTTTTTAATATTTTTAAAATTTGTCATAGGTTCCTGCTGCTACTTTCCATTTAAATTCAGAACTAGAGAATTTTCACTTATCCTTTTCTGTCTTCTATTGATAGTCTACTTTCTCCCACCCCAAGAATACCAGTTCTCAACAATGCCTGAAATTTGCTCTATTTCCTAATTCGAATCCAAGTTCTTCTGACTCTATTCTACTACTCTCCTTAAATCACAGCCGCTTTATGGCCCTTGAAATGTAAGATAGAACATAAATGTAGGTAGAACTGTTTATATCATTTTGAGTTACATGTCCATTCGTTCACATAGATTTGCTTTTCCTTTTGCATGCCTAGTAACTGTCCATTCTGCAGTTTTAATGAAAATGAAGTGATAATTACTGGTTAAAGCAGCTTTGGAAAAAATGACTCTTATCAGAATGACTGACATACTAAGTTTAATGTACTCTCTTGGTTTATATTCTGCCTTCTCTTAATTTTTTATTCTTTCCCTGCAAAGGAAATAATACGTATTGTCATGGTTTTGCCTTATAGGACTTACCAGCAACTATTCCTTATTTAAAAATTTGTACAATTGGGCATCAGGTGCCAGATGACGACACTAGTGTTAAATTCCAGTGGGAATTTATATGGGTTTCTGAAAGAAAATAAAGATAATGGTGAGTTGTTTTTGTTTTTGTTTTCCTTTACCTGAACTTTGGTATGCATTTTGAGTGGGGTTGGGGATTTTGAACATTTTTAATAGTTCTGACATTAGGCCTGTTATGTTTGGTAACATTAAGGTGGAAATGTCAGATGGTGCTAATAGAGTACGGTGCTTTTCCTGTTTATTGTCACTAACAATTTAGTTTAGTTTGGAAAGTGATTTTTGTGAGAAATATGAACTGAACTAGCTTACTTATCTCTTTTTTAAAAATTTGAATGGAAAATAAATAAAAAATGAAAATGTTCTTTTGTCCTATTTATTGGTTGCGAGCTGGAAGAAAACGTTAAGACTCTCAGGTTCTTAGCGTATATAAAAGAGAAAACTAAAAGGAAGGGTTCGGAGTGAGACAGATCCCTAGAAGCAAAACAGAACAAGTGGACCAGAAGAGCGGCTTCCTCATCATATGTGTTTAAGATATTTTTGCTGCTTTTACACTTTGGGTGCAGGTGAGGAAGAACACTACCACGTCTTATTCTTATCTTCAGACAGGAAGAACTTAAAAGGCTGGTGTTTTCTTGTTTCTGCTTTAAGATCTACTCTGTTGATAGTAGGTCTTAATAGCGTGTGAATTTTAAGGATCCACTTGCCTTTTTCTAGCATCTAACTATCAGAAGGAACGTGGTGTTTGCCATGTTTTAAGACTGAGGAATCTTTTGTCTTTGGAACGCCCTGACCCCCATGAGAAAGAATTCATTTTGTCCTCTTTCTAAATTTAGCCTGAGGAGTGTGCACTTTATTAAATAAATCTAACAGACAGTAAATATTCCGTGTATATATAAAATGATGCACATTTATACATAAAACAGGGAGTAGGGGAGAAGGAATAGAGATGGAGGTGGGAAGATAGGGGATAGGAGGTGAGAGAGCGAGGGAGAGACTGGAATTTCAAGATGACTTTTCATTCTATAACCTGGTAGCTTAATGCAGGTACTAGCTCTTAAATATCTTCAGCCCTATTCACAGATCTTCCCTGTACTCTAGCTTTAAAACTTGAGAGGCTTCGCCTTGCCTGTGATAACCAGGGTGTCTAGAAAGGGGGCAAATGATCCAATTTGTGTAAACTGTAGTCACAGAGATGTTACCTGTTAAGATGTTAGGGTGCAGCTGCCGGCCTACTCGCTTCCTCCAGGCTCCTTTGTGTGTGTTCTGTCTGTTCCGTGTGGGCTAGAAGATCCTTACTAGTGCATGAGAACACGTTTGTAAACCTTGATTGTTCACATGTTATACCAAGTGTAGTCCAGTGCATATGCTGACTCCCCTGTGGGTCTTCTGCATGTAGTGGGCTAACTTCACCATGCTCTCTGCCATTGCAGTCTCAGGACCTTAGTTATGATCCATTGGTGACTTCCTCTGCTATAAGCCCCTCCCACAGATGTCAGGCTCACTGATAATGAGGAGGAGACTATACTATCCACTCCCTAGAATTGGTAGAGACTCAGAAAATAAATTGTTTCCGTAAACACCGAGAGGCTTATAGGTTTGTTGTTAGGGCACGGGGATACAGAGGTGAGTAGAAGTCTTTGTTCAGTAGCAACTTACAGTTATCTAGGAAGATAAACATGTAGTGACTATAAGTGGGTTAATTATGATAAAAGAATCAAGTGCAGCAGGATGTTGAGTGATGATTAGTGATGTTGAGCAGCTTTTCATATGCCTCTTGGCCATCTGTATGTGTTCTTTGGAGAAATGTCTGTTTAGGTCTTCTGCCCATTTTTTGATTGGGTTGTTTGTTTTTTTAATAATGAGCTGCATGACCTATTTATATATTTTGGAGATTAATCCATTGTCTGTTGATTTGTTTGCAAATATTTTCTCCCATCCTGAGGGTTGTCTTTTTGTCCTGTTTCTACTTTCCTTTGCTGTGCAAAAGCTTTTAAGTTTCATTAGGTCCCATTTGTTTATTTTTTTTAAGGCTGCATTGTTCCTTTGCTCACTGATGAACATATAAAAGTCCGAAGTTTTTGATATTATAAAACGTCAAAGTAATGAACATTGCTGTGTGAACACCTTTGAATATATATGCTTTGTCTCAGTTAACTTCACTCAGAATGGGACTTCTGCATCAAAGAGTTGGTGCCCTTATGCTTTTTGTGGTTGTTGCTACACTGTACCAATTTATGGTTGTTCATGCAGGAAATACTTATTGAGCATGTGTTATGTTTAAGTACTGTGCTGGGGGCTAGCAAAAAGACTAGTGAAATTTTGTGAGTGAAAAGACTTGACCTGCCCTTTGTGAATTCTAACAGTCCAGAGAGGGAATAGATATTCAAGAATCATACACTGCATGTAGAATTACATCTCTGACAAGTGCCAAGGCGAGGAACATGGTACCATGAGAGCATATTTTAGGGAGGATTTGATCTCATCATGGAGACTAGAGAAGGTTTATTTAGGGATGTTTCAGCTGATATCTGAAGGATGAGTAGGTATTAAGCAGATAGGGACACTGTAGAGAGATTTCTGAGCATAAGGAATATCAAAAGACCCTATAAGAGGAAAGCATATGGTGTGTTGGAGGAACAGGCCAGGAAGGTGGGGCTGTTGGGGGAGCATGTGATTATAATGGAGCTACAAGTATGGGTAGGAGCTCGATCGTGCAGGCTTATGTTTAAGGTTTCAGACTTTAATAGAAAACCATTGAACTTTGTTTGTTGAAGGTGAGTGCATGGAACATACCCAATTGCATTTTCAACCTATCATTTTGCTACCGAGTAGAGAATAGACTGCAGGGAGAAAGAGTGGAAGCGAGGAAACAAGTTAGGAGACTTTTGTAGAAATTGGGCATAATGGTGGCTTGGACCAGGGTATGGTGGTCATTTTGGTGGAAAGATGTGGACAGATTCTAGAGGTATGTAGGCAGTATCATTGTTAGCACTGGTGGTGGGCTGAGGATGAGGGTGAGGGAGAAATAGCTGTCAGTGATGGTGATTCCTAAGTCTCTGGCTCCTATGGTTGGTTAGATAGGGTTTTTTAGATATGATGTTAATATTTGTTCTGATTTGTCTTTTGTTATTTGTTGGTTCTTGATGAATACTCTGTCATATTAAGTCTCCTGTTTTTAGCGTACAGAGCATTTTCACCCAAACTGACTGTTGCACGTTATCAGATAACTTTTTAACATCTGCCAGTTTGGTCCTGTATTTTATTCTCTTTCATTTATTAATTAAGTTTTTGTATCAATGTAAATAATTATATTAATAAATTTTCTAAAGTTGCGTTATCCTTGCATCCTTGGAATAACGCCTTTTTGTGGTCCTGGTGTATATCATTCTTTAATAATTATTGATTAGATGTGCTGATATTTTCTTAGGATTTTTATATCTATATTTGTAAAGGGAAATTGGACCTTTTTTGCGAAACCTTGATTTTCTTTTCTTTTTATTTACAAATGACTCGAATTTTGTTGTTTTGTAGATATTTGATTGATGTAGAAGGCATGTGGCCAGATGATGCAATTGGATGTAAGTAGAAGGGTTGTCACTACTTTTCCCTTTTTATAAAATTTGAAGGTAGAAATGTAGGGGAATTTCTCAAATTTTGGACAACGAGAAAAGTTTGTAATTCATTTGTTCTGACATAAGGTAATGTTTTACCAAAAGTGTTGAAAGGGATGTATCTGGAAATAGCGAGATATAACAGCCTGAATAATTAGTCAGTGGATTTCAGCATTTTTTTTCTTTTTTAAATTTATTTAATTAATTACTTTATTTTTGATATTATATCTACTGCACCACCAAGGAAGTCCCTTTTTCTTCCTTCCTTCCTTTCTTTAAAGCTCCAAGTCATTTAAAATATATGACTTCGTACTAAAAATCTCCAGTTCACATAGCCAAGGGGTTTATAACTTCTCCTCTAAAAGTTATATTCCTGGGACTTCCCTGGTGGTCCAGTGGTTAAGACTCTGCGCTTCCAGTGCAGCAGGTGTGGGTTCAATCCCTACTTGGGGAGCTAAGATCCCAAATGCTGCGCAGCCAAAGAAATTTTTTTTAAAAGTTATATTCCTGTATTATTGAATTTAGTGATTTAGATTTTCTTTTAATGTTTAGAAGATTTCAATTTATTTACCAGGAACAAACAAAACAAAATGTAAAAATAGTTTTCCGGAAACTATTTCCATCATTCTCTTCTTCCCTTTCTCCTGCAGACTGGTGTTTTATCCTTGCAAGTTCTCCGTCATTCCATAAGAGAGCTGCTCTTCTTCTGGTTTCATAAGAGATGGTGAACAGTGTTAAAATATCCAGTTTACCTAAATTTCTAGAGTACACTTCAGGGAGCGAATGATGGGGTGGGATGTTGGGGCAGAGTGAGAGATACAGACTCTGGCGAGACTGAGAGTCATTCACAAAAATTACTGGGCTGTGGTGAGGGGAGAACAAAAATAAATCAGCTTCCTGCTGGTGGACAGGAAGCCAAAATGAAGAAGAATGGTGCGTAGCCGGGCAATGTAATTAGACCCATAAGTGCTGTGTCTTCTGATAGTAATTATGAACAGAAACCAACTAATAATTACAAATAACATGTAGGTGACCAATCCTTGAGAGCTGAGGCAGAGAGAAGGAAAGATGGCATTATACCTTGTCTCTGGTTCATTGAGTTTCCCAGGCTGGTTGGTGACCAATCTTGGGTGAAATCATAACTAAATCATTTTTGCTAAGGTGATCAGCTTTCGTGGGGTCGTTTCCCTGAACTCTGTCCAATGATAAAGCCCACTGGTTTATGCCTCCTGGAAAAGAGTTATTTCAAAACAGTATAAGTGAAGCATTGATGAAACAGCCATGAGGAACACGTTTCCACATGGCCTCGCACCTCCTTTTCAACGTGCTTTAAAACTTTTTTCATCCAAAAATCAATAAAAGAAAAGGATTGGGATCAAATCCCATACAGAGGTAGTGTAAGCAAAAAGAGAATAAGGAGCAGAATAGCATCTCTTCAGACAATAAAATCAAGTTGGAAAAGACAGGTCCACAAAACAGATCAAAACTGTAACCTATTATTTCAAAGTGGGCTAAAAGATGTTAGGAAAAACAGTGGAAAAGGTGAAAGAACATGGATCAAGGAGGGAATGGGAAGTTACTGTTTAATGGCTCTAGAGTCTCTGTTTGGGATGGTGAAAAAGTTCTGGAAAAGGTAAATGCTGATAAATGCCACCTATGGGTGTTTGGTTTTAGTTGATCTTCTTCCATGAAAGGGTTTGGAGAGATTCAGAAACTATGCTGCTGCCTCCATCTTTCTGAGGTCCTGCTTAATCTTTAGACATAATTATTTTGAATTTGAATAGTGGTGATGGTCGCACAGCATTGTGAGTGTATTTAATGTCACTTAATTGTATACTTGAAAATGGTTGAAGTACTAAATTTTGTTTTATGTATATTTTACCATAATTAAAAAAAAAAGATGAAGGAACTGTGTAAACCAGAATATTAGGTAAGATGATAGAACTCAGGACAGAATTCAAAATAAAAGAAAAAAAATTCAGAAATGAGGACTAAATTTAAAATAATACAAGAGTGGGGACTTCCTTGGTTGTCCAGTGGTTAAGAATCTGCCTTCCAATGCAGGGGATGCAGGTTCGATCCCTGGCTGAGGAACTGAGATCCCCCATGCCGCAGGCCAACTAAGCCCGCACGCCGCAACTACTGAGCCCACGTGCTGTGGAGCCCACGCCCCACAACTAGAGAGCCCACGAGCTGCGAGGGAGAGCCCCCGCGCTGCAACGAAGAGCCCACATGCTGCAACTAATACCCGACACCGCCAAAAGTAAATCATTTAAAATCATACGAGTGAATGAACATAATGCCTTAAGAGAAACAAACAGGAAAAGGAAAAATTTTTTTGAAGATAAAAAGGATTTTAGAGAAATGGAAAACATAAAAGATAGGCAAAAACGAGCCAGGACAGCTCTGAGAAAAGTAATATAAATATGTATAAGAATCTATTATACCATAAAAGTGACATTTCAAATCATTGGGACAGATTAGTCAATAAATTGTGATACATACACGTTGAGGTATAAATAGTTCTCTGGAAGGATCCACAGCATGGCAAAAGCAGATGTCTCTGAGGAGGGAAATGTGTGGCTGGGGCATGTGGGGAAAAGGGTGACTTTTCGTTGAATACCCTTGTGTACCTTTTCTAATGTTCTGTCATGTGAATTTATTACCTCTGAAGTTCGCCTGAGTTCAAACCCCAGTTCCCCCAGTTGCTAGCTCTTAATCTTGGGCAAACTCTTCACACTCTCCAAGCCTCTTTATCTGTGAAATAAGGTCAGTAACTTAGCCTGGTGCTGCCTGGCACAGAATAAACTGTCAATAAATGGAGATTATTAGTGTAAAAAACCCAAATGCCCATGAATGGATGAATGGATTTTTAAAATGTGGTGTATTTGTGAAATATTATACAGTCATAAAAAGGAATGAAGTACTGACACATGCTACGACATGGACGAACTTGAAAACATTATGCTAAGTGAAAGAAGCCACACACAGTGGTCCCATTTGTATTATGTCATGAAATGTCCAGAAAAGGCAAAACCATAGCAACAGAAAGGAAATTAATGGTTGCAGGGACTGAAGGAGGAGGGGATGAAGAGGGCCTGCTGATGGTTACAGGGGCTTCTTTGTGGGGTGATGAAAACGTGATGGGTTAGATGACGGTGATGGTTGCATAGGCTTGTGAATGTACGAAATGACGCTGAATTTGCAGTTTCAGAAGGTGAATGTTATGGCATGTGAATGACATCTCAAAAAATTAATGTTGAAAATGAAAATTGCCAGTTTTCCCATGGTCACTATCCACTATCCACTGTCTCCATCTCTCCCTTCTCCCCACTGCATTCCTTTTGACGCCCACCCCTGCCGCTCTCTCCCATCCTCACTCCCTCGACCTGCCCCACGAGGCCTCCCAGGGAGCCTGTGAACCACTGGGCGCCTGGGTCCTGTGGCTGTTGGAGCGGCTGCCCAGTGTGCGTGCCCCCACCGCTCTCACCCGTGAGAGTGGACGCTTCCGTCGGATTTTTCTCGTGCGTTTCAGTTGATGGTGATGTTTACAGAAGGTGGCATGCGCCCTGGTCAATGGAGGAAGCCCCTCAAGATAATATTTAGGCCTGTCCAGAAGTTTGATCTCATCCACCAGTAACCTCAGGATGCTGTGCTCTGAAAGCCAGGTTGGCCGCCTGCGGGCACTTGCAGATACTGAGGACTTTGGAGGCATTTGGGCCTGCAATTGAGGCCTTGTACCTCCACATGCGACGTGACCTCAGCCCTTTGCTGCACCTCTCTAAGTGAAGTGGCACAGGAATACTGGCCTTGCCTGTCGTTGCCAGGATTAACTGAGTAGTGCATTAGCTGCCCTGGTGCTTAGGTGTGGAGTACATGGTGATTTACATACCAGGGCCTACTCGTGGGCCTCCTGATGCAGCAGTTCCTTGGCTGTGCCCCTGTCGTCAGCTGCCCCTAGGATAACTGAGCCCTAGCCACCTCTCTGGTAGATTTCCTATCCCCCCACTATAATCACACCTGGATAAGGCAACTCAAACCTTTCAGAGATGTGTGCTGAACCTCCTGTTTTCTTAAATACCTATCTGGTGGTTGTGAGACTTAAGGCCAACCTCCCCAAGAGACTTTTTCTGTTTCTCCTAGTAAACCTAGACTCACCTTCTGTCATCTTCAACTCTATTCAAATTTTGTTCTTTCACCCCTGACCTCTGACCCTGCTTTTTACTTCTGCCATTTCATCCTCACTCCTGCTTCCTTTCATAAATCCATAAATGCCTTTTGGCCTTCCTAGCCCTGGGCCAAGTTCCTTTCTCTTTCCTCTGTTTTTACCCCTTTCCTTCATTCTCCCATCCAACTTTCAGTCCTTCCTTTCTCATGCAGACTTTGATTCCAACCCCATCAAAAAACAAACAAAAAAAAAACACACCACAGTTAGCAGCATCTCAAAATTCAAAAGTTTTATTACTCACCTATGAATTCTATTACATTTATTTATTCAGTTTTATTGTTTTAAAATATATCAAAATAAATAGAGAAATTTATACCTGTCTTATCTGTATATGGAAGAGCAGCTGGTCCCCAAGGTCGCACCAACACTCCTAGCAGCTCTGACTTTACATATCCGTAGTAGTCAGCAATTTCCATTTCTTTTTCCCTCTCAATGAAAAATTGCAGTTTCCCCAAAGAGGAGTATTTGGCAGCAATACGTTCTTGTTGAGCCAGTCTCTTTATGGCCTCCCGCTCTGGCCTCTGCTCGTGTTCGGTGGACTTTGACATTACTGGCTCAGGAACATAGGGTTCCCTCCATGGAACTGGTTGCTTGCTGAAGTCTTGCAGTAGAAATGGGGTTTGGAGCTTGGGTGGGGACTGGCGCTTAGTCACAGCAGGGGGAACAGGCTCCCACTGGAGAGAAGTGCAAGATGAAGTTCCGTAGGGTGCAGGCCTAGGAGCAGCAGACTGAGGGACACTAGGCTGCGTATGGTCGGTCCAACCCGGTTGGGTTGGTTAGTCATAGTTGGCTGAGATGGTTTGGCAGGACCTGGCAAAGAGGCAGGAGCTGGGTGGGATGAACTCACTGCAGGAGGTTGAGCTGAGTTAGAAGCAGGCTGGACACAGTCAGCCAGAGCAGGCCAATGAGAGGACAGAGACTGTGGCCTCCGAGGAGCAGGTCGAGATTGAGACTTGTCCCAGGCAGAAAACGGCAGAGGTATCAACTTGACCTTCCCAGGAGGCGGCAGCTCCTACTGGGATGGAGATGGACACTCTTTCTCAGCTCTGCTGTCTGGTTTCTGGGCTTCGACTTGAGTTTTCTCAGGACTCTTACCCTCAGGTGGGGTATACCTCCATGGCTGGATAGCTGGGGGTGTTTAGGGTTGCTTGAATTTCCCAAGACCCGACAGGAAGAGAGCCCAGTTTTCTTATCATTCTTCTCCCCCAGTGCATGAAAAACCTTCACAGACGCCAGCCTGCACATGCCTAGGGAGGTTCGAGGCTTTTTAAAGCTCTCTTGGATAAGCTCAGTTTGCTGCTTCCTTCGCTTCGTCTGGGGAATTGTTGGCTTCTCTTCTGCCTTGACTTTGTTCCCTGACTGCTTTTTCTCATCAGCCTTCTTCCTTCGTTTGGTCCTTGAGGTGCTTTCCTGCCCGTGGCTCTGAGTATTGCTGATCTTTCTGGATGCAGCTTTCTGAGGTTTGCCTTTGGAATGCTTGGCCGTGGTCACAGGAGCGCTGTCCCTGACTGCAGCATGGCATAGAAGCACTTCTCCCCCTAGCAGGCACTCTGGATTCTTTGGCTGGATTTTGGCCTTGGGAGCACCACTGATAGGCTCAGAGGCTTTATGTTTGTTCTTCCTGGGTTGAGCAGAGGGAACCTTTATGACACTTGGCTTTTCCTGCACCTGATTCACCTTAAAGGCTCTGATTCACCTTAAAGGCTCTGAGTGTCTTTGGCTTTGATCCTGTTGGGACCTTTGGATCAAGATCTTTCAAAGAATTAAAGAGCTGGGGAAGGTGAATATCCTCCGCCAGTGTAGTAATGTCTGCAAAACCACTGCTAGATTCCATCCCATTTTCAGGTGTCCCTAGGTCCTCAAGACTCAGGCTGTTCTTTCCCAGATCAGCATTTTCAGAAGCAGGCTGCTCCTCTTGGCTAAGGGGATGCATCAGTGCAGGCCAGGAGCTGCTGAATATCAGGGATTTCTAAAGGGAGTAGTGGAGGCTCTTGGTTTTCTCTTGGGATCTGTAGGCATCCAGAGGCTTTGAAAGCTTGGTTTTCATATCCTCCAAGTGCTCACTCTCTATTTGTCCCTGGCTTGGAGCTGGAGGCAGGGCCAGGAGACTACTGGCGCTCTGGACTGGAGCTGTCCCTGAAATGTCCCCAAGTTCAGGTGGTGGGTTACTCTCAAGTATCTGGATATTTCTGCTCCTGCAGGGCCTGGGGAGTTCTTGAGTTTGTGTCACACAAGATGTCTGGCTTGGAGGTTGCAATCCCAGGGAATTTTTTGTCACCAGGGAAGTCTCCATCCCTACAAAGGAATCAAGGTAGAAGTCAGTCCCTGGTAAGTGAGATGCTCCCCCTAAACACCAACACAGCACTCATGTACCTTTCAAGGTACATGATTGATGTGTTGGTGTTTAGGGGCAAGATGGGCAAGGCATTTCTAGTAACTCTTCTTAAGGATCACGGACAGTGCCCTATGCTACGAGATAAGCGGTGACTGTTGTAATTCTTACTGGTGATCATTTCATGTCACCGATTCTTGGCTTTCTTTGTATTTCCTAGGATTGTGCAAAGTCAAATAAAAAATGAGTCTTATTTTTTAAAGAAACGAAATATTTTACAAAGCCTAGCATTCTCTTATAGAGTCCTTTCAATTCTCCCCACTTTCCTGAGAGGCTAAGAACACTTCACACCATGAACTAGGAGAGGGAGTAGAGCCCTTCCTGATGAAATAAATAAACAAAGACAGAGTCTTAGCCTGCTTGCTCTGGACAGGATCCCGGACCACAAGGTCTTAAATCCTGGTATAAATTAGGGAAGTGAGGACAGTTAAACTGGCACTATGATAACAAGAGTTCTGAAACACCTTCCAAAGAGACTGTAGCAGTAGATCAGGGAAGGGAGTGATACAGTGTGGTAGTAGAGGGGGAATGATCGGCTACAGCAGTGAAAAATGTGGTACCTCTTGGTATGCTCTCGGGGTTCTTGTACATGCAGCATAGATGACATTTAGAGTGTCCCTCCCACCTTCCAACCTGAATTAGGTGTTCTTTTTTAAAAATTTTATTTTTATTTATTTATTTTTGAACTTACTTATTTTATGTATGTATTTGTTTGGCTGCACTGGGTCTTCATTGCTGTGCACGGGCTTTCTCTAGTTGCGGCTAGCGGGGGCCACTCTTGGTTGCGGTGTGCAGGCTTCTCATTGCGGTGGCTTCTCTTGCTATGGAGCACGGGCTCTAGGCGCGTGGGCTTCAGTTGATGTGGCTCACGGGCTCTAGAATGCAGGCTCAGTAGTTATGGCACATGGGCTTAGTTGCTCCACGGCCTGTGGGATCTTCCCTGACCAGGGCTCGAACCCGTGTCCCCTGCATTGGCAGGCGGATTCTTAACCACTGCGCCACCAGGGAAGCCCTAGGTGTTCTTATATAGAGTCTAAACCAGAGAGCCCTGTGTGAAGGTAGTGGTTATTAAAGGCTCAGGATCTAAATTCTACCTGTCTGTACACCACTTCCCAGCTGTAGATTTGACCCCACTTTTGAATGCTGACCTCATTGTTCAACTTTCTTGCTGTTTGTACTCACCTTGAAAACTTGTTTCTGTGACGGGTTGAGCAGACACAGGGTAGTAGATTCCAGAGGTGGAAGCTGGTGGTTGGATATTTGTGGGCTGAATCTCCTTTAGTACCATAACCACTTTTGGTTGCACAGAGACCTTACTTCCTGTGTATGACACAGAGCCATAGGATTGCAGGCAGGAGCCAAGTTCTCCATTCAGTAAAGACCCCAATGTGCCTTGGTTATAGTAATATACCTGGCTTCCTTCCTGGTACGGAAGTGACAGGCTGTGTCCCTGATTTGGAATCTGAGATGGTGTTCCCTGAGCAAGCCTGGCAGAAGGTGATGGATATAGAGGGACCATGTTATTGGTGTCTGCAGTTTTATCATACTGGGCTGCCATAAACATGGAGGAAGCAGCTGTGTGCTGGTCAGTGACTGCCAGAGTAAAGTCTCCGAGTGAAGGAGAATTCTTTTCGGTGCTTCCTGTGATGTCCCAGTCAAGAACACCTGGATAGGAAGCAGCTGAAGTGGACGTCTGGCTCTGGTCAGTAACTCCAGATAACATAGTTGTGCTAGACTGTTGGTGAAGGTAGGCGCTACACATGAGTGTCTGGAAAGAGGTACCAGTAGCTGATGCCGAACTGACGGCAGGAGCAGAGACTCTGGAGAAGTTGCAGACACTTCCTGTTAGGGAAGTTGCATTGCTCACCCCAGGAAGAGAGTGCTGCAGAGAATTCAGAGTTCCAAGTCGAGATGGATTTTGGAAATTTTCTGTAAGAACAAGAGGGTAATGAAAACATCAGGGAGATTGATAAATTCTCACTATGTTTGAGGAACAGCATTATCTTAAGTTTCTTGCTATCCAGACACCTGTAATGTCAATACTTACTGAGAAACCAAAAATCAGACCGTTATGATGGTTGCAAGGACTGAGCAGTTTTACACTCTTCTGTATTAGCTGCCTGTGCTCCCATGTTGGGCACAGATGGGCAGAAGACCCAAGTGGTATGGTTCAGACATTGTTCTCTAGGCTGGAAGCAACTTTCTCCCTGACCTATCTTTCCTTTCAGCCTGCACTAGTATGGACTTCTATGCTGTTTCCTAGACTGGGAGCATTTTAGAACTAGGAGGTCCTTAGAGAACTTCTGTTTTCACAGTCTCATTTCATGAGGAAGGAAATTGAGGCTCAGAGAGGTCGGGCTGACTTGTTCAAGTTCTCTCATTATGTTAGTATCCTTACCAGATTTCAGAACCTAAGTATCCTGACTTGCTTGCCAGGACACTATTCTGAGCATGATACTGCCAGAAAGCAGGAGAAATAGAACTTATAATATAGGCATTTTTTTCGTCCGTTAGAAAACAGTACGGCTATTACCATTGGAATCTTCAGTGTCTCACTTTGCTTGTGCAGTTCCCACGCTATTACCTAGAGTTCACATACAGCTCAGTCCAACTGGTAAATTTAAAGAGTCATTTCTACCCTCTTCAATCCTGGAGGTTGAGCTGAGTTAGTAGAAACAGGCTGGGCACACTCAGCCACAGCAGGCCGATGTGAGGCCAGAGACTGTGGCCTCCGCGGAGCAGGTCGAGATTGAGGCTTGTCCCAGGCAGAAAACGGCAGAGGTATCAACTTGACCTTCCCAGGAGGCGGCAGCTCCTACTGGGACGGAGATGGACACTGTTTTCCAGCACTGCTGTCTGGTTTCTGGGCTTCGACTTGAGTTTTCTCAGGACTCTTACCCTCAGGTGGGGTATACCTCCATGGCTGGATAGCTGGGGGTGTTTAGGGTTGCTTGAATTTCCCAAGACCCGACAGGAAGAGAGCCCAGTTTTCTTATCATTCTTCTCCCCCAGTGCATGAAAAACCTTCACAGACGCCAGCCTGCACATGCCTAGGGAGGTTCGAGGCTTTTTAAAGCTCTCTTGGATAAGCTCAGTTTGCTGCTTCCTTCGCTTCGTCTGGGGAATTGTTGGCTTCTCTTCTGCCTTGACTTTGTTCCCTGACTGCTTTTTCTCATCAGCCTTCTTCCTTCGTTTGGTCCTTGAGGTGCTTTCCTGCCCGTGGCTCTGAGTATTGCTGATCTTTCTGGATGCAGCTTTCTGAGGTTTGCCTTTGGAATGCTTGGCCGTGGTCACAGGAGCGCTGTCCCTGACTGCAGCATGGCATAGAAGCACTTCTCCCCCTAGCAGGCACTCTGGATTCTTTGGCTGGATTTTGGCCTTGGGAGCACCACTGATAGGCTCAGAGGCTTTATGTTTGTTCTTCCTGGGTTGAGCAGAGGGAACCTTTATGACACTTGGCTTTTCCTGCACCTGATTCACCTTAAAGGCTCTGATTCACCTTAAAGGCTCTGAGTGTCTTTGGCTTTGATCCTGTTGGGACCTTTGGATCAAGATCTTTCAAAGAATTAAAGAGCTGGGGAAGGTGAATATCCTCCGCCAGTGTAGTAATGTCTGCAAAACCACTGCTAGATTCCATCCCATTTTCAGGTGTCCCTAGGTCCTCAAGACTCAGGCTGTTCTTTCCCAGATCAGCATTTTCAGAAGCAGGCTGCTCCTCTTGGCTAAGGGGATGCATCAGTGCAGGCCAGGAGCTGCTGAATATCAGGGATTTCTAAAGGGAGTAGTGGAGGCTCTTGGTTTTCTCTTGGGATCTGTAGGCATCCAGAGGCTTTGAAAGCTTGGTTTTCATATCCTCCAAGTGCTCACTCTCTATTTGTCCCTGGCTTGGAGCTGGAGGCAGGGCCAGGAGACTACTGGCGCTCTGGACTGGAGCTGTCCCTGAAATGTCCCCAAGTTCAGGTGGTGGGTTACTCTCAAGTATCTGGATATTTCTGCTCCTGCAGGGCCTGGGGAGTTCTTGAGTTTGTGTCACACAAGATGTCTGGCTTGGAGGTTGCAATCCCAGGGAATTTTTTGTCACCAGGGAAGTCTCCATCCCTACAAAGGAATCAAGGTAGAAGTCAGTCCCTGGTAAGTGAGATGCTCCCCCTAAACACCAACACAGCACTCATGTACCTTTCAAGGTACATGATTGATGTGTTGGTGTTTAGGGGCAAGATGGGCAAGGCATTTCTAGTAACTCTTCTTAAGGATCACGGACAGTGCCCTATGCTACGAGATAAGCGGTGACTGTTGTAATTCTTACTGGTGATCATTTCATGTCACCGATTCTTGGCTTTCTTTGTATTTCCTAGGATTGTGCAAAGTCAAATAAAAAATGAGTCTTATTTTTTAAAGAAACGAAATATTTTACAAAGCCTAGCATTCTCTTATAGAGTCCTTTCAATTCTCCCCACTTTCCTGAGAGGCTAAGAACACTTCACACCATGAACTAGGAGAGGGAGTAGAGCCCTTCCTGATGAAATAAATAAACAAGGACAGAGTCTTTCTGGACAGGATCCCGGACCACAAGGTCTTAAATCCTGGTATAAATTAGGGAAGTGAGGACAGTTAAACTGTCACTATGATAACAAGAGTTCTGAAACACCTTCCAAAGAGACTGTGGCAGTAGATCAGGGAAGGGAGTGATACAGTGTGGTAGTAGAGGGGGAATGATCGGCTACAGCAGTGAAAAATGTGGTACCTCTTGGTATGCTCTCGGGGTTCTTGTACATGCAGCATAGATGACATTTAGAGTGTCCCTCCCACCTTCCAACCTGAATTAGGTGTTCTTTTTTAAAAATTTATTTTTATTTATTTATTTTTGAACTTACTTATTTTATGTATGTATTTGTTTGGCTGCACTGGGTCTTCATTGCTGTGCACGGGCTTTCTCTAGTTGCGGCTAGCGGGGGCTACTCTTGGTTGCGGTGTGCGGGCTTCTCATTGCGGTGGCTTCTCTTGCTGTGGAGCACGGGCTCTAGGCGCGTGGGCTTCAGTAGATGTGGCTCACGGGCTCTAGAATGCAGGCTCAGTAGTTGTGGCACATGGGCTTAGTATCTCCACGGCCTGTGGGATCTTCCCAGACCAGGGCTCGAACCCATGTCCCCTGCATTGGCAGGTGGATTCTTAACCACTGCGCCACCAGGGAAGCCCTAGGTGTTCTTATATAGAGTCTAAAACCACAGAGCCCTGAGCAAAGATAGTGGTTATTAAAGGCTCAAACTGAAAGGATCCAAGGGAAGCCAGGGAGAGCAGATCTTGCAATAGATCCAGCTGGGAGGTGCTGGCCGCTGAGATCAGATTTGTACCAGTGGAGGTTTTGAGAAGTAGTTCAGTGATGGATATTATCCTGCAGGATGCAGGTGAAATCAGGTGTTCAGTTTTGAGCATGTGAAGTTGATCAGAAATCCAAGTGAAGATGTCCTGTAGGCATATTGACAGGCATTAACATGATAGGAGCCCAGGGCCTGTCTGTGTTGTAGATGTATTAGGATACATCAGTGAAGAGACAATATTTAAACCCATGAAAATAGGTGGAATCATCTGGAAAGTGGGTGTTGTAAACAAGGAAGTGTCTGAGGTCAGAGACCTGTAGCACTGCAACATTTGCCAGTTAGAGGATGTCAAGGCACCAGCAAAGAAGGCTGGGAAGGTGTGGCCCATGGGGAGGTGAGTGGAGAGAGATGCGGTCCAGGAAGCTGGGAAATAAAGAGGAAGGTGAGATTCCCTCTGTCATGTGGTGCCACTAGGTCAAACGTTTGTATATATATACTTATGTACAAAATGTATATATATATGTATGTACAGTATTAGCCTTCTTAACTTGACGTTACTTCATGAGGGCATTTTCCCATGTAAATGATGGTTTAACACTGTTAACAAGAAATGTATATTTGACTTTGCCTGTGCCCGCCCTGAGCCAGCGATCCTCCATGCTCCCTGCATCCAGTGAGATGCGCTACACACTGATGGAGCGGACATGAGCAGAACGATGGTGGCCAGGCTCCGACTGGGGCTGCTGCTTCTGGTGCTGCTCTTACCTACGCAGATTTATTCAAATCAAACAATTGTTGTAAAACCTTCAAGTAACCCCTCCCAGAATATCTCAGCTGCCCCCAATCCAGCCAATGCCACCATCATGTCAAGTGATGATGCTCCACAGTCAACAGCCAGTCTCTTCATGATCTCGGTCTCCCTTCTACATCTCTGCTGTTAAGAGACTCAGGGCAAGAAGCATCTATACATCCCCATCTTCTAAACCCAGTTCAAAAGGCGTCTAGACATCTAGTGTGACAAGGAAAACAACAACAACCAGGGCTTCATTGAATGAATCTGCTGATTTCACACCTTATTTTATTGACAGAAATTGTTGAGGATCCCACATTTGATTGGTTTGAAGAGCATGTGAAGGGTTTGACTAGATGATGAATGCCAATATTAAAGCTGCTGGAGTTTCCTGTACAAGATGAAGAGAGACAATATCCAAAATTAGTTGAGATGATTTTCTTAAATGTGGCTTAAGAAGTATGGGCACATAAAACTCCACCTTGAAAATGAGAATAGATTTTATCTTACTTAGAGATAAAGAATAAGATGTAGAACAAAGATTCAGTTTTCATTTGGTGCATTAAATTTATAAGGCCATAAAACAATTGGATAAAACAGAAAGCTTCCATGATTCTCTTTATACATACATTAGAAGGAACTTCTAGGTGTTACTGCAAATCCTCCATGTGTTGTTTCAGCATTACTAACTTAATGCCGATGTACTCTAAATAAAATTTTATGTTAAGCTATCACTGTTCTCTTGGGAACTGAACTCTTTCTTCTGGGACTTTGTGTTTGACATTGAATTTGGATTATTATTTCTTTTTGCGGTACGCGGGCCTCTCACTGTTGTGACCTCTCCCATTGCGGAGCACAGGCTCTGGACGCGCAGACTCAGCGGCCATGGCTCACGGGCCTAGCCGCTCTGCGGCATGTGGGATCTTCCCGGACCGGGGCACGAACCCGTGTCCCCTGAGTCGGCAGGTGGACTCTCAACCACTGCGCCACCAGGGAAGCCCCAAATTTGGATTTTTATATAGCCATTGACATGTGCCAGCTCAATGATGGATTGGAATCTACCCCAAATCCAAGCATAATGAGTACATTTTGCTTATATACTTATCAACTATTCTTATTCAAAAAGAGTGCTAGATTCATTTAGCTAGACAGATAACAAAGAGTAGAAGTATATTAATCTCAACTAATTTCAAAATGCTTTTTATTTCTGCATAGGTTGAATAATTTTTACAATTTAAAAAATGGTCTGTTTTGAAGGTAAAATTGACAAATCTTGAAATTAAAAAGGTAAATATGTGAAGGAACCAAACTGTAAATCAAATATTCGAGAACTGAAGACTGGAAGCTTGCTTACATTAAATTCAGAAAAAAAATTATACTCTTTTCTGTAAATACTTCCTTTTAAACTGAATCAGAATGGCCATATTTGGAACACTTTCTGTTGTCATTCAATATTTTTAGACAGTTGGAACCCGGTCTTAAGCCTAAAGTGGGCTTGATTTTGGAAAGTAAAACTTTTCACAACTGCTTTGATGCACAGAAACCTTTTTAAAAGTAGCCATTCCCTAAAGTCTTTTGTTCACATGGTCACACAATGATGCTTAGATGTTCCAAAATCTAATATGGTCACAGTTAACCAAAGTCATATTTTTCCATCTTTAAAAACCTACATTGGAATAACCATATCCAACAGATCTCAAGCTACTGTGTGTGTGAATGAACATTCTCTTTTGTTTCATACCTGAATGCTGTATCTCTATTTTGGATTGTATATTGTTTTTTATTGTATTTATGCTTTGATTTATAGTAACTTCTCATGTTATGGAATTGATATTGTATTAAACATAAACTGTAAATAAAAAGAAGTGGCTGAAAGAGCAAAAAAATCAAGATATGTATATTTTCCTTGCTGTGTTATATTTAATATATAGAGGGAATATAGGACAGTTATAATGATATTAATTTCTGTTAGGATAATGGTAACATTAGAGCATGAGAATGATATTACTGCAAACAGTTCTCCATTTAGTTTGATTTTGGGGGTTAAAGTTAGGTTGGTGAGAGTTGCTAGGAGTCATAATGCTGCTATAGGTGGAAGGAGTGTTCATAAACTGTGAGCTAGAACTATAGTTCAACTGTGAATTTGTTCATAATTCAGGTTTGGTAGGTAGAATAATATTGATGATGTAAGGCATTGGACAATTATTAGGGCTGTAGCTCCTATACAGCTTCCTGGTGTTTAAATAAGAATGGCTACAATGACTAGTACTATGTGGCTGAAAGAGTGATTTTAAGTCTGGCATAAACAGATTGAGCTGGTTATGATTGGTCCTCAGAAGAATAATATGAGGAGGAATTATGCCATGTAATTTGTTAAGATGCTTAGTATTGTTCTAATTCATCAAGTTTTAGCAGTAATGCTGCAAGTAGATTCAACAAGTAGTGGCTTTTGCTTTGTGCTTTTGGTAGTCAAATGGTTGTTGCTATGGCTTGAGTGTTGACTATGTGCAAAGCACAGCGTTTTACAAGCATATTATTTCATTTTACCATCATGACAACCTTATGAAGTATTATTTTCATTATATAGATGTAATTTTTGAGGCACAGAGAGGTTAAGTAACATTCCCCAAATCGCAAAGTTAGGAAGTAGAGAATCAAAGTCTATGTCCAGTTCCATCTGTCTCTCAAACCACTGTTCTGTTTTAAGGTGATGTCTTTGAAGAGAATAAAACAAAAAGTATGACATGACTCTTTCCTATGGTATATATCTGGAGAAAGCTTTAATCATACCAGATAAAAATAGAAAAAAAGTCCATTTTGAAAAAGGCAGATCACATATTCTGCAGAAGTAGAAAGAACATCAAAGTGGGGTTGTAATTTGTACAAGTAGGAATAGGTTAGAGAGGGCATCTTTTTGCTGATCCATCTTGTTATCTAAGCAGGACTGGAAAGACTATAAAATATAGGACCTGAAACTCAACCCATCTCCAGAGGTGAGTGGGCTCCAGGGGACAGACCCAGCTGGGTATTATCAGGCAGTATGTGCCACTTAGATGAATGGATCTAGAGTGTCTGCTCCAAAGAAATGCAACCCAAGGAAGCAGAGTATACTGGTGGGTGAGCAGAAATTACACAAGAAGGGGATTTATTTGCCATATGGAGAAGGATAATGAAGTGGGTCAGAGGGAAGGCTGGCTTATTCACACATTTATCAATCACAACTTTCGTGATCTTGGACATGTTATATACTCCCTGATTCTGTTTCTTTATCTAGAAATTGGAGATAATAATGTAATCTACATAATAAAGTTGTAAGGAAGATTAAAATGATTCATGGAAAGCAATTAGCACACTGTCTAAAATAGGTTAGGTACTATATAAAGGCTTCCTATTATTTTAATCATACACAGGACATAGTAAAAATAAAAGGGAGAAGTTATCAGAACTGGAGAGGTCAGCAAGGGAGAGAGTAAAGCATATGACAGCATGGAAGAAGTTGTTGGCAATGAGATGTACCTTGGATGGTGGATCATGGGCATGTGGTTGGTGGAGTTAAGAGGTACTATAATAACTGATCCTTTTATATGTGCCAGACATGACTTAACTCATTACATATCTATGATGTAGTCTACTCTATTGCTTCATTTTACAGATGTAGAAACTGAGGCTCAGGGATAGGGATTCAAATAATCTATTTATTGTCCTCAGGTTTTTATTACATCATTGGTTCAGAATTATTTTGGTGCCTATACCAGATGTTGGGGAGGATTTTAGTCCTGTCTAGCCTCTAAACTGATTCTCTTTAACCTTTAACAATCCCAGCTACCTAATAAAATGACATTTTGTGTCTTAGGATACGTTTGATCTAATCTCACTAGATTATTATCATTTTCCCCACACTTTATCCATCCCCCAAATTATTCATTCAGTCTCTCATTCAACCAATACTTGTTGTTAAGCTCTTTCCAACATTCTAGATACAATTTAGGATGTAGTGACTCAGAGATGATAAAATACAGAGGCAGAGATACAGGTAAATAGATATTCACAGATCGCTCTATAAATATTATGGTAGAAGCTTAATAGACATGTGTATATTGGGAGGGAGTGTCACAGGGAACAGTCAAGAGGCCAATTACCTCACCTAAGCAGCCCAACTCTTGAAATCTAGAATTAGATTAGTTCCTGGACACTCTCATTCATTCCTCTGTCTCATTTCATCTCTGCCTGCTCTGTGCCCAATCCTTGCTTCATCCTTCAAGTCTCACATTGACTTCAGAATCATCTCTGTCTCAGTCCCTGGAATTTCTATTTAAGTTCCTATGACCATATAAGGTTTAAATTGACTAATCAATATTGAAGCTGAGACTTGCCTTTTTCCCAAAAGTCAAAAGTCATCTTTAGATGACAAAGAGATGGAAAATAATGACTAAATTTTGAGGGAAGAAGCAGGGAGAGAACTATGGCAGAAAAATTCTATATATCTCATTTTCAGTTAAAGGAGATTTTATGTGTTTTTTGTTTGATTGCTAGATCTTGAACTAGTAGCTAATATTGAATGTAGCTATGAATGACACATTAATCAGGGCAAAAGTCTCATAACCACAAAAAGCCTATTTCAATGACACCACAGGGGTTATTCTATCCTTCCCTCTTTTTTAATGAACAGTTGTTTGTCACCTACATTGGGCAAAGCAATGAGATAGATACAAAATGGAGGGTGACATATACCCTACTTTTTTTAAAGGAACTTCTTTGTTTTTTATTGTCACTGTAAATGACTACTGAGATAATTTTTAAAACTTTAACACAGATCTTTCTAGGCTAACAGAATCACAGCCTCTAATTTTATAAATCTCTCTTCTTCTGGTATCAAGAGTTAAAATTTGTGGAACAAAACGATTTTCCTAAAAACACAAAATCAGCTGTTAATCATGCATATACCCTACTTTTAAGGAACATTATATTATTTACTATAGTGTATATGAAACAGAATCAGTATTACCCCAGAGAAGCAATTAAGTAACCAGACTATATATAAAGATTTGACAGGGTCACAAGGATTTTTCAACATACACAAATCAATCAGTGTGATACACCACATCAACAAGACAAAAATTACATGATCATCTCAATATATTCAGAAAAAGTATTTGATAAAATGCAACATCCATTCATGATTTAAAAAATAAAACCTACAAAAGTGGATATAGAAGGAACATATCTTAACATAATAAAACCTATTTATGATAAACCCACAGCCAATATAATATTCAACAGTGAAAAGCTTAAAAGCCTTCATGCTAAAATCTGGAACAAGACAAGGATGCCCACTCTCACCACTTTTCTTCAACATAGTATTGGAAGTCCTAGCCACAGCAATCAGAAAAGAAAAAGAAATAAAAGGTATTCAAATTGGTAGGGAAGAGGTAAAATTGTCATTATATGCAGATGACATGATGCTATATATAGAAAACACTAAAGACTCCACACAAAAACTACTAGAACTGATACATGAATTCAGCAAGGTAGCAGGACACAAGATTAACATACAAAAATCATTACATTTCCTTACAGTAACAATGAAATATCAGAAAGGAATGTAAACAAACAATCTTTTTAAAATTGCATCAAAAATAACATACTTAGGGGGACTTCCCTGGCAGTAAAGTCGTTAAGACTTTGCTTTCCAATGTAGGTTGTGCAGGTTCGATCCCTGGTTGGGGAGCTAAGATTCCACATACCTCGTGACCAAAAACATTTAAAAAAAGCCATATTGTAACAAAATCAATAAAGACTTTAAAAATGGTTCACATCAAAAGAAAATCTTTAAAAAAAACACTTAGGAATAAACCTAACCAAGGAATGTGAAAGACTTATATGCTGAGAACTACAAAACATTAATAAAGGAAATTGAAGATCATTCAAAGAAATGGAAAGATAGCCAATGCTCTTGGGAAGAGTTAATATTGTTAAAATGGTCATACAACCCAAAGCAATTTACAAATTTAATGCAATCCCTATCAAATTACCCATGACATCTTCTCACAGAACTAGAACAAATAATCCTAAAATTTATATGGAACCATAAAAGACCCATAATTGTCAAAGCAATCTTGAGGAAAAAGAGCAAAGCAGGAGGCATAGCCCTCCCAGACTTCAGACAATACTACAAAGCTACAGTAATCAAAACAGTGTGGTATTGGCACTAAAACAGACATATGGATCAAGGGAACAGAATAGAGAGCCCAGAAATAAACCCACATACTGATGGACAATTAATTCTTTACAAGAGGCAAGAATATACAGTGGGAAAAAGACAGTCTCTTCAACAAGTTGTGTTGGAAAAGTTGGACAGCTACATGTAAATCAATGAAGTTAGAACACACCCTCATACCATGCACAAAAATAAACTCAAAATGGCTTAAAGACTTACATATAAGACGTGACACCATAAAACTCTTAGAAGAAAATATAGGCACAGCATTCTCTGATGTAAATTGTACCAATGTTTTCTTAGATCAATCTCCCAGGGCAATAGAAATAAAAGCAAAAATAAACAAATGGGACCTAATCAAACTTATAAGCTTTTGCACAGCAAATGAAACCATAAACAAAATGAAAACTCAACCTACAGACTGAAGAAAGTATTTGCAAAAGATGCGACTGACAAGGGCTTGATTTGCAGAATATACAAACAGCTTATAGAATTCAATAACAAAAGAACAAACAACCCAATTGATAAATGGGTAGAAGACCTAAATAGACATTTCTCCAAAGAAGACATGCAGATGGCCAAAAGGCACATGAAAAGATGCTTATCATTGTTAATTATTAGAGAAATACAAATCAAAACTACAATGAGGTACCACCTCACACCAGTCAGAATAGCCATCATTAAAATGTCTACAAATAATAAAAGCTGGAGAGGATGTGGAGAAAAGGAAACCCTCTTACACTGTTGGTGGGAATATGTACTGGTGCAGCCACTATGGAAAATAGTATGGAGGTTCCTCAAAAAACTAAAATTAGAGTTCCATATTATCCAGCAATCCTACTCCTGGGCATATACCCAGACAAAACTATAATTCAAAAAGATACATGGACCACTATGTTCATAGCAACACTATTCACAATATCCAAGACATGGAAACAACCTAAATGTCCATTCACAGATGAAGATGTGGTATATGTGTACAGTGGAATACTCCTCAGCAATGTAATGCCATTTGCAGCAACGTGGATGGACCTAGAGGTTATCATACTAAAGTGAAGTCAGAAAGAGAAAGATAAATACCATATGATACCACTTATATATGGAATCTAAAATACAACACAAGTGAACATATCTACAAAACAGAAACAGACTCACAGACATAGAGAACAGACTTGTGGTTGCCAAGGGGGAGGGGAGTGGGGTAAGGAAGGACTGGGAATTTTGGATTAGCAGATGCAAACTATTATATATAGGATGGATAAAAAACAAGGTTCTAGTGTGTAGTTCAGGGAACTATATTCAACATCCTGTGATAAACCATAACTGAAAAGAATAAGAAAATAATATATAATATATATAATAATATATATATATATAACTGAGTCACTTTGCAGTACAGCAGAAATTAACACAACATTGTAAATCAACTGCGCTTCAATAAAAGTTTTAAAAAATAAAGATTTGACAGTTACTTATGGTCTTAATAGCTAATATTCTCAAAATGCTTTTAAGCTATTCTGATAAGGTCAGTCTATAGCACCAGTGACATTTCCCAAACCCCCCCAGAGGCCAAGAGTCTTTGTCTTTTCATGCTGTTGCTGGAGCTGATGGTCTGGTCTAGTGTGCGTATTCCTTAGAGGACACATGGGTGTCAGTCTATCACAGAGACACTATAGAAAAATCCATCATCACACTAGAATATAAGCTTGACACGGTTTTTTGAGGGTAAAGAAAAATCAAAGGTGGAGGAGCAGGTATGACTAAAAATCATCAGTGTCACTTGGGGTACCTATAAACAGTCCCTCTGATGTCTGCTTTACTACTTTTTTTTGAAGTATAGTTGACTTACAACTATATTTACATTAGTTTCATGTGTAACATAGTGATTCAATATTTTATACATTCCAAAATGAACACCACAATAAGTCTAGTTGCCATATTGACTATATACCGTACACAGTACATCACATCACTCTGGCTTATTTATTTTATAACTGGAGGCTTTTAATATCCTCATCTATTTCACTTATCCAAACACAACCCTTCCCTCTGGCAAACACATTTGTTCTCTGTATCTATGAATCTATTTCTGTTTTTTTATGTTTGTTCATTTCCTTTTTTAGATTTCACATATAAGTGAAATCATATAGTATTTGTCTTTCTCTGTCTGACTTACTTCAGTTAGCTCAATATTCTCTAGGTACATCCATGTTGTCACAAATGGCAAGATTTCACTTTCATGGTTGAATAATATTCCATTGTATATACAATGGACTATTATATATAATATATACCACATCTTCTTTATCCATTCATCTACCAACCTAACAATTAAGTTCTTCCCATATCTTGGGTATTGTAAATAATGCCACAAAAATCCCGTGTTCATATATCTTTTCAAATTAGCATTTTCTTACTTGCAGAATTTCTGCTGAAAGATCAGCTGTTAACCTTATGGAGAGTCACTTGTGTGTTATTTGTTGCTTTTCCGTTGCTGCTTTTAATATTTTTTTCCTTGTATTTAATTTTTGTTAGTTGGGTTAATATGCGTCTTGGCCTGTTTCTCCTTGGATTTATCCTGTATGGGACTCTCTGCACTTCCTGGACTTGATTGACTATTTCCTTTCCCATATTAGGGAAGTTTTCAATTATAATCTCTTCAAATATTTTCTCAGTCCCTTTCTTTTTCTCTTCTTCTTCTGGGACCCCTATAATTCGAATGTTGGTGCATTTAACATTGTCCCAGAGGTCTCTGAGACTGTCCTCAATTCTTTTCATTCTTTTTTCATTATTCTGCTCTGTGGCAGTTATTTCCACCATTTTATCTTCCAGGTCACTTATCCGTTCTTCTGCCTCAGTTATTCTGCTATTGATCTCATCTAGAGTATTTTTCATTTCATTTATTGTGTTGTTCATCATTGTTTGTTTGCTCTTTAGTTCTTCTAGGTCCTTGTTAAATGTTTCTTGCATTTTCTCTATTCTATTTCCAAGATTTTGGATCATCTTTACTATCATTATTCTGAATTCTTTTTCAGGTAGACTGCCTATTTCCTCTTCATTTGTTGGGTCTGGTGGGTTTTTACCTTCCTCCTTCATCTGCTGCATGTTTCTCTGTCTTCTCATTTTGTTTATCTTACTGTGTTTGGGGCCTGCTTTTTGCAGGCTGCAGGTTTGTAGTTCCCATTGTTTTTGGTGTCTGCCCCCAGTGGGTGAGGTTGGTTCAGTGGCTTGTGTAGGTTTCCTGGTGGAGAGGACTGGTGCTTGTTTTCTGACAGGTGGGGCTGGGTCTTGTCCTTCTGGTGGGCAGGGTTCCATCCAGTGGTGTGTTTTGTGGTGTCAGTGAACTTAGTATGACTTTAGGCAGCCTCTCTGTTAATGAGTGGGGTTGTGCTCCTGTCTTGCTAGTTGTTTGGCATGGGGCATCCAGCACTGGAGCTTGCTGGCAGTTGGGTGGAGCTGTGTCTTTGTGTTGAGATGGAGATCTCTAGGAAAGCTCTTGTCAATTGACATTACGTGAGGCTGGGAGTTCTCTGGTGCTCCAATGTTCTGCACTTGGCTCTTCCACCTCAGAGGCTCAGGCCTGACACCCAGCTGGAGCACAAAGACCCAGCCAGCCACACGGCTCAGAAGAAAAGGAAGAAAAAAAAGAAAACCAACAGAAAGGACCCCAAACCAAATGGTAAAAGCAAAACTAAACAGACAAAATCACACACAGAAACATACACACTCATAAAAAGAAAGCAAAGAAACAAACAAAAATAACAACCAAAAAAGAACAGTCAGAACCCTAGGAAAAATGTTAAAAGCAAACCTAAACAGACAAAATCACACAAGAAAACATACACATACACACTCACAAAAAGAGAAAAAAGAAAAAAAATTATAAATTTAAAAAATAATAAAATAAATTTAAAATTTTAAAAAGGAATTGAGCAACCAAACCAATAAACAAATGGAGCCAACAAATCAATCCACCTATGATAACAAACACTAAAAACTAAACTAAGATAAACATAAAAACCAGAAACAAATCAGATGCAGAAAACAAACCCCATGTCTACAGTTGCTTCCAAAGTCTGCCACCTCAATTTTGGGAACTTTTATTGTCTATTCAGGTATTCCACATGTGCAGGGTTCAACAAGTTGATTGTGGGTATTTAATCTGCTGCTCCTGAAGCTGCAGGGAGAAATTTCCCTTTCTCTTCTTTGTTCACACAACTCCTGGGCTTCAGCTTTGGTTTTGGCCCCTCCTCTGCCTGTAGGCCACCCTCAGGCATGTTATTAGGGCTCTCTTGCTCACTCAGGCCAGGGAGAGGGAGGGGTATGGTAGTCGTAATTGGAATGCCGTGCAAGCCTGCAGTGGCAGAGGCTGGTTTGACATTGCAATGGCCTGAGGCATGCCATGTGTTATCCCGGGGAAGTTGTCCCTTGGTCTCGGGACCCTGGCAGTGGCATGCTGCACAGGTTCCCAGCGGGATGTGGTTAGTGACCTGCACTTGCACACAGGATTCTTGTTGGTGGCGGTTGTAAGGTTAACAGTTCATGCCCATCTCTGTGGTCTGAGCTGATAGCTGTGGCTCATGTCTATCTCTGGAGCTTGCTTAGGCAGAGCTCTGCCTTCTGTGGGCACATGGAGTACAAATTCCCTCTCCTCATGCACCCCAAAACAATGATCTCTTGCCTCTTCAGCAGCTCCAGACTTTTCCCCTGACTCCCTCCTGGCTAGCTGTGGCACACTAACCCCCTTCAGGCTGTCTTAATGCAGCCAACCCCAGTCCTCTACCTGGGGTCTGACCTCTGAAGCCAGAGCCTCAGTTCCCAGCCCCCACCCGACCCAAGCAGACAAGCGTCTCAGGTTGGTGAGTGCTGGTCAGCACTGATCTCCTGTTGCTGTGCTCTCCTCTGTGGCTCTGAAGCTTCTGCCCTGCCCACACCCTGTCCCCACCAGTGAAGGGGCTCCCTAGTGTGTGGAAATTTTTCCTCCTTCACAGCTCCCTCCCAGAGGTGCAGGTCCTGTCCCTATTCTTTTGTCTCTGTTTTTCCTTTTTTCTTTTGCCCTACCCAGGTACGTTGGGATTTTCTGGCCTTTTGGGAAGTCTGGGGTCTTCTGCCAGCATTCAGTAGGTGTTCTGTAAGAGTTGTTCCACATGTAGATGTATTTTTGATGTATTTGTGGGGAGGAAGGTGATCTCCACATCTTACTCCTCTGCCATCTTGAAGGTCTCCCCTTTGATATTTTGGATATTAACCCCTTGTCAGATATATTGTTTGCAAATATCTTCTCCTATTCAGTAGGCTGCCTTTTCATTTTATTGATAGTTTCCTTTGCTATGCAAAAGGTTTATAGCTTGATAGAGTCCCATTTGTTTATTTTTGCTTTTGTTTACCTTGACATATCCAAAAAAAATACTGCTAAGACCAATGTCAAGGAGTATACTGCCTGTGTTTTCTTTTAGACATTTATGACCTTACATTTAACTCTTTAATCCATTTTGAGTTTATTTTTGTATACGGTGATAGAAAGTAGTCCAGTATGATTGTTTTGCATGTAGCTCTCCAGTTTTCCCAACACAATTTATTGAAGATTATCTTTTCTCTATTATATATTCTTGCCTCTTTTGTCATAGATTAATTGCCCATATAAGTGTGGGTTCATTTCTGTCTGTCTATCCTGTTCCATTTATCTATGTGCTTGTTTTTGTGCCAATGCCATACAGTTCCAATAAGAGTAGCTTTGTAGTATAGATTAAATTAGGGTGTGTGGTATCTTCAATTTTGTTCATCTTTCTCAAGATCATTTAGTCTATTTGGGGTTTTTTGTGCTTCCATAGAAATTTTAGAATTATTTTTTCGAAATCCATGGGGAAAAAAATGTCCTTGATATTTTGATAGGAGGAATTGCCTTGAATCTCTATATTGCCTTGGGTAGTATGGTCATTTTAACAATAGTAATTATTCCAATTTATAAACATTATATCTTTTTATTTTGGGTGTCTTCTTCAGTTTCTTTCATCAATGTGTGATAGTTTTCTGAGTACACGCCTTTTACCTACTTGGTTAAGTTGATTCCTAGATATTTTATTCTTTTTGATGCAGTTGTAGATCAGATCGTTTTCTTGATTTCTCTTTCTGATTGTTAATATATAGCAATGAAACAGATTTCTGTACATTAATTTTGTAACCCTGAAACCTTACTGAATTCATTTATTAGTTCTAATAGTTCTTTGGTAGAGTCTATAGAATTTTCTATATATAATATCATGTCATCTGCAAATAATGACAGTTTCAATCCTCTCTTCCAATTTGGGTCCTTTTATTTTTTCTTGCTTATTGCTGTGGCGGGGACTTTCAATACTATGTTGAACAAAAGTTGAGTGAGTGGGCATCCTTATCTTTTTCCTGATCTTAGAGGAAATGCATTCAGCTTTTCACCATTGAGTAACGTGTTGTCACATATGGCTTTTATGTTAAGTATGAGTAACATATTAAGATATGTTTCTATACCCACTTTTTTGAGAGTTTTAAAAATCATAAATGTATGTTGAATTTTGTCATAAGGTTTCTCTGCATCTATTGAGGTAACCATAAGATTTTTATTCTTCAATTTGTTAAGGTAGTGTATCACATCAATTGATTTGCAGATATGGAACCATCCTTGCATCCTGGGATAGATGCCACTTGATCGTGGTGTATGACCCTTTTAATGTATTGTTGAATTCAGTTTGCTAATATTTTGTTGAGGCTTTTTGCTTCTATGCTCATTAGTGATATTGGCCTATACTTTTCTTTTTCTGTAGTATCTTTGTCTAGTTTTGGTACCAGGGTGATGCTGGCTCTGTAGAATGAGTTTGTAAGCATTATTTACCCATCAATTTTTTGAAATGGTTTGAGAAGGATAGGTGCTAATTCTTTAAATGTTTTATAGAATTCACCTGTGAAGCTGTCTGGTCCTGGACTTTTGTTTGTTGAGCATTTTTTGATTACTAATTCAACCTCAATTACTGGTAATTGATCTGTTCACATTTTCTATTTCTTTTTGACTCAGTAGTGGGAGATTGTATATTTATAAATTTATCCACTTCTTCTAGGTTGTCCATTTTATTGGCATATAATTATTCATAATAAATCTCTTATGATCTTTGAATTTCTGTGGTTTTGGTTGTAACCTCTCTTTCATTTCTGTTTTTATTTATTTGAGCCTTCTCTCTTTCTTCATGTCTGGCTAGAGGTCTGTCAATTTTGTTTATCTTTTCAAAGAACCAGCTCTTAGTTTCATTTTCATTTTTAATCTTTATTTTATTTATTTCTGCTCTGATATTTATTATTTCTTTTCTTCTACTTTTGGGTTTTATTTGTTCTTTTTCTAGCTCTTTTAGGTGTAATGTTAGATTGTTTATTTTGAATTTTTGTTTTTCCTGAGGTAGGCTTGTATCCCTATAAACTTTCTTAGAACTGCTTTTTCTATATTCCACATGTTTTTGGATCATTGTCTTTCCATTTTCATTTGTCCCCAGGTATTTTTTAAATTTCCCTTTGATTTCTTCAGTGACCCATTCGTTGTTTAGCATGTTGTTTAGCCTCCATGAGTTTGTGTTTTTTGTAGTATTTTTCTTGTGGTTGATTTCTAGTCTTATACCATTGTGGTTGAAAAATGTGCTTGATAGAATTTCAATCTTCTTAAATTTGAGACTTGTTTTGGGGTTTAACTTGTGATATATCCTGGAGAATACACCATGTGCCCTTGAAAAGAATGTGTATTCTGCTACTTTTGGATGGAATGTTATATATATATAAAGTTTTATATATATATATATATATATATATATATATATATATATATATATATATATATAAAGTAAGTCCACCTGGTGTAAAATGTCATTTAAGGCCAGAGTATACTTATTAATTTTCTATCTGGATGATCTGTCCATTGATGTAAGTGGGGTGTTATGTAATGTCCTTCTTTGTCTCTTGTTACAGTCTTTGTTTTAAAGTCTACTTTGTCCGATATAAGTATAGCTACCCCACCTTTCTTTCCATTTTCATTTGCAGGGAGTATCGTTTCCCATTCCCTCGCTTTCAGTCTGTGTGTGTCTTTAGCTCTGAAGTTTTATTTTTGTTTGTTTTGGTTTTTTTTGCAGGCAGAATATATACAGGTCTTATTCTTGTATCCATTCAGCCACTCTATGTCTTTTGGTTGGAGAATTTAGTTCATTTACATTTAAAGTAATTATTGGTAGGTATGCATTTATTGCTATTTTGTTACTTGTTTTCTAGTTGTTTTTGTTGTTCTTTTTTGTTCCTTTCTTTTTATTTTGCTCTCTTCCCTTGTGATTTGATGACAATCTTTAGTGTTATGTTTGTATTCCTTTTTCTTTGTGTGTGTGTATGTATCTAATATGTATATATATATGATTATTTTAAGTCGATCTCTTAATTTTGAATGCATTTGAGCAACCCAGCATTTTTACTGTTACACCCCACATTTAAAGTTTTTGACATCATATTTTACATCTTTTTTGTGTGTGCACACCTTAACTACTTATTGTGCCTATAGATGGATTACTGTTTTTTTCTCTTAACCTTCCTATTAGCTTTATAAGTGGTTGATCTACTTCCTTTGCTTATATTTTCCTTTACCAGTGAGATTTTTCCTTTCATAATTTTCATATTCTAGTTGAGGTCTTTTCTTTTTCACTTAGAGGAGTCCTTTTAACATTTCTTTGAAAGCTGATTTAGTAGGCAGAATTCTTTTAGCTTTTGCTTGTTTGTAAAACTCTTTATCTCTCCTTCAATTCTGAATGATAACTTTTCAAGGTAGAGTATTCTTGGTTAAATTTTTTTTTCTCCTTTTATCACTTTGAACATATTATGCCACTTTTTCTGGTGAAAAAATTTCTGCTTAATAGTCAGCTGATAGTCTTATGTGAGTTTCCATTATTAACTAATTGTTTACTGCTTTTTGATGTTGTCATATTTTTCACTTTCTCCAGAGGTCAGGTCAGATCCATGACAGACACCCTGGGAGTAAGAAGACCATGTCAGTGATCTTTCTGTTCAGCTCATAGAGGTCCTTCCCACAGCCTTGACAGTACCAGTGGATGTTCTGAGAAGAACCCCAGCCATCATGCCAGTTTTCCAGAGGAGATATGTAAAGCTTTTGATATGGCAATAATAGCATGGATATAGTTACCAATCTCCCTAAAATGCCAATGTTGTCATGGTGACCTAGGCCAGGGAGGCCAAGACTTCTGCTGGAGGCATTACTGATCATCTTGAGGGAGTGGTCATACATCATGTTTCACTGCCATCACATTGAAACATCAGCTAGGCAGCATCAGCAGAAGGGGCAGAGGTGATGATCCTTTGGTATCTATACTTTAAGTGAACCCCAGGCTTCTATAAGGTAAGGAAGACACCAGTGGATTCCACATCATATTAAGCACTAGCATCACCCCCATTTGATATTTTAAGATGGAGATTTACTGCCATTGATCACAAGCTTTCCTGTCTCAGCTTAGACACTGCCATTGAACTTTCCATGGACACTAAAACCACAGATCTGTGGTTGAGGTCAAAGAGAGGACCAATGATGGTGACAATATTGCCTTTCCAGTGTTGAAAGAAGTACTCCCTGGTAATCATGCACCCTGTATGGCCAAATCTGTTTATTTTGACTTTCATCATCATGTCTTAGTGGAAAAGAACTTTCTCTTAAGGAGGCAAGATAGCAACATGATTCTATGTACCTAGTCTCTCCTTTCTCACATTTTCAATGAAGTAACCAAAGAGGAATTCATCTATATTAGCACTAGAACCTGGGGGTGGGTGTCAACACATGCACATGAAGAAATCTCTTAGATATATTGTGCAGACGGAACCATTGAGTATTGACATGAGATCCTCAGAGTAAACATAGTGGAGAGAATGAAAACGTGATGAAAAAAGTTCTCAAGGGCTTCCCTGGTGGTGCAGTGGTTGAGAGTCCACCTGCCGATGCAGGGGACACGGGTTCATGCCCCAGTCTGGGAAGATCCCACATGCCGTGGAGAGGCTAGGCCCGTGAGCCATGGCCGCTGAGCCTGCGCGTCCGTAGCCTGTGCTCCACAATGGGAGAGGCCACAACAGTGAGAGGCCTGCGTACCGCAAGAAAAAAAAAAAGTTCCCAAGGCCAAAGCATTCAACCCCTAGTGGTTCATAGGAAATGTGTTTTACTTGTCTATTGAGTATCAGCTGAAAATTTTTAACCAGGGGTGTAATGGATATTTTTAACAGATTGAGAGACCAGTTATAAAACTTGGACTAGTAGAAATTTCTACTAATACTTGGTAGTAGAAATGGAATAAAATGGATGAATTTCCCAAATATATTGACAGTACAATGATAGGATTTAGTATTGGATTGAATGTTGAAAGTAGCTGTCTCTGGGTGATGGATTAAAGGATGATTTTTAGCCACCTCTTTTTTCTTTTATACATTTTACAATTTTTCTAACTGAACATTATTTCCATAATTTTTAAAAACTTTAAAAAAATTTTTCTTGAATACACCAAAAATGGATAACTAAATTATGTACAAGGCAGTTCCTAGAGAAACAACTTCCAAAGAATAAAAGTCCATAAGAGAAAAGCAAAACAGAAGAAACAAAGCAAGACTAGCAGATGGTAGGAATCTCTGTATCTCTGTATTTGGCTAGGCTGTTGTCAGAGTTTTTCTTCAGCAATGGAATGCTTTTCTTCTAATAAAATCTACACAGAGGCCCTGTATGTAACAGAAATCACAAGAGTACTATTCTGATTGAAGTGTTAGTAGACCCTGAGCCCCAACTACTTTACTTATGCTTGAGGTCACCCTCCCCTATTTCTCCCCTTCCCCAGGAACAAAAGACAAGGCAGTGTCTTTTGAGAGTGATATCAACAATGGTTGGCTTTTTCTTTTTTGTTTCCTTGGCTTTAGGGATTTAAGCAGAGGCAGGTCTCTTTAATGTAAGTGATGTACGGGTGACAGACAAAGCTGAGTGGAAGCCTGATTTCAAACTTTCATTGATCACAGCAATTATTGTGCACTGGATAGAAAAATGTATTTAGAAGGCAGTGCAGCACTGACTAGAAAATGCCTTAGATAGGACAACATTTTAGATGGAAAAACAAGAAAAAGAAATCTTTTATTTTTCAAGGAAAGAAAAGGCAAATGAGAGATGAGACCATGACTTACAAACAAAATGTTTGCACCAGGTTGGGCTTCCACCATATGTTTCTTTGATCTTCTGTGTGTACCTGGACACTTAAACAAGTCACAATGCTAAGGGAGCAGGGCCAATCCAGCGAAGGTAAGTGAGCTGGGCCATATGATCCACAAGCAGTCACTGCCCCTTGTCTGTTACCACTCAGACAATGAAGGAATGTAATTGTTCCTACCAAATTGAGTTTGCAACACAGCTCTAACAGTTTATGAATCAAGGTTGGCAAACCATACCTTTTAGACCAATTTATCTGGGAAGAAGTTTAATGAAAAACAAGTTTATGAGGTAATTGGTTAAGAATGCATTTTTTTTCACCCCTCACTCCTCTTCCTCTTCATCCTTATGGTTTCTGTGGCAGCTGCCTTGTTCTCTTAATAGTGTGCCCTGGTGGTCGAAGATGAAACAATAGGACTGAGCATAGACCCAAGTTAGACCAGTTCAACACCTTATCCTGAATTCTAACTGATTTCTCCAGGGATGGTGATCTAATTCATGATAGGCCTGTTAGTAACTCACAAGGGTTTCTGGATTTGAAACCAAGAACATCAATTAGTTATTTTCTTGCAACTAAAGAGATAAGCATTAAAACTTCATCTCATTCTACAGTAGCTGGATGGATTAAACAAAATTTGGTACATTCACACAATGGAATAATATACCTCTGTAACAAGGAAGAAACTAGTGATACATACATCAACTTGAGTTAATCACAAAGACACTATGGCGATTGAAGGAAGCCAGTTCTCCAAATTTACATACTGTATGATTCTGCTTATATTACATTCTCAAAAAGACAAAACTATAGTGATGGAGAACATATCAGTGGTTGCCAGGGGTTATGGATGGGGGCAAAGTGTGACTGAAAAGGGATAGCATGTGATAGTTTGGGAGGTTATGAAACCGTTCTGTATCCTGATGTGATAGTGGTTACACAAATTTATATGTGCATTAAAATTCACAAAATTCATAAGTATTTTTCAAAAGAAAAAAGTTCATTTTGCTATGATACTTTTAAAAATTAAAAAAAAATTAAATTATTACAAAGAAACTCTCTCACCTGCAAGGAGAAAGCAGAGATGGCTGATCTACAGAAGATAGAAAGTAGAGGCTACAACTGGTGAGGGGAGAGAAGATACGAGAGATGAACCAGGGCACTTTGAGGCCCTGCTTTTCCAGCAGGTGTGTTCTCATTCTTGGGTTCCATGAGACAATCTTATATTCCCCTTTTGTGTTTAAGCTAGTTCATCTAGGCTATTTCACTTGCAATCCAGAATCCTAATTTCTTAGGGACTGTCTGGTTAAATTTTGCATTAGCTGTTCTGGAGCTGGAGAGTAGCTTTACTCTCTATAAGTGTAGTAGTGAATGGAGAGCTACTTTACAGATAATGTCACCTCAGTATTTAAAGGTGACATTACTACTTGGATAATAAAACCCACATTCCCAATTGCTGACCCACTAAGTCCTAACCCTTTCCAAAAAGTCTCTCTCCCTAAGGTTGGCACACAACACCGGAAGTGCTCATTAAATCTAAGAAAATTAAGTGATATTTATTGTTTTACACAGTTTAGTTGACTATATGGTGGTAATTTTCACAAAACATGCCAAGAAAATTCCATGTTACTACATTGTTGGTGGAGTTTCCTTCCAAGGTGAAGGTTGAGGTGAGTGAAATCCAGAATACTTAGAGACCAGACATTCTTTTTGTCTAATCCCTAGAGTGACAAATACCTGGCATCTCCAACAAGATTATTTTTTTTTCTCATGGAGATCTGTTCTATCTAATTCCACTAGGCAAATGCAGTGAGCATCTCCTTTATTCAGGACTGCAGTTTTCCTTGCTAGCAAAAGGGATAAAAGAGGGAACTATGCTAGGGACATTCATTCATATGATTACATCAACCATTAATAATGTTTTATTTCTCTCAGTGTGGCCAGCACTTTGCTTTAGTTTAGGAAACTAAAACTAGGATCAAGGAGATCACAACCATACAGGGAAATAGACTCTCCAATAAATATTTACATACTCGCAGCAGATCAATATTCCAAAATGACACCCAGGAAGAAGTGAAGAATTGAGGGTGGTACAGGGCAACTTCTGGGAGAAAGTGACACATGGGTTTTAAAGGATGAGAAGGAGTTTGCCATGCTTCCAAGTGGGGAAGCTGTATATACTGAGAGAACACATGCAATGCAAGGGGGCATGAAAATAGGCAGTGGATTTGGAGGCTCAAAGGAGTCTGATACATGGAGAGAGGGGAGCTGAAGAGACCAGAGGGTTCAAGGTAAAAAGCTTGGACTTTTTATCCTGAAGGAGATGAGCAACTGGGTGGAGTTTTAGACAGGCAAATGACATACACAGATTTGCAATTTAGAAATGTCATTTTGGTGGCAGTGTGGATGGCTGATGAAAATAGGGCTGAATCTAATGGGAGGAAGATAAATTGGAAGTCCTAGACTATAATCCAGGTGAAAGAATCCAGTGGTAGTATGGGCAAAATTGGGAGGATAAATTTGGAAGACAGAATTGATAATGTGTGGTGACCAATACTGTGTAGAGTTGGAAAAGAAAGAGACTAGGATGCTGCTCACATTTATGATTTGGCATTACAGGTGGACAGGGAATGATGGTGTTAAGGAACAAGAGGGAAGACAGAAGGAGGAACAAGGTGGGTAAGTTTAGGTGGGTATGAGAAACATTGAATTCAAGAGGGAAGCTCTCTCTTTCAAGACAAATAAATCAGTAGGGAGGTCTGCCATTGGAATCAGAATTTTATTTTGTCAACAGAGCAGTGCCCTGCACCATGTTTTATCTCTTGAAATTCATGTAGAAGAAACAAAGAGAGGCAGGATGAGGAGCCCAGGGAATTTTTAACAGACTGAAAATTAAAGCTTTATCATCTTAAACACTCCTGGACAGCTAGTGAAAGGTGAAGCCACTCTGATTATGAGCAGCACACAAAGGTGAACACAAACTACTAAAAGAGGCTGATTATGCCCAGCTCAATGCAGCGATTTTCAAACTCAGCAATCTAACCACCCCCTGTGCATAAGATTAGATTTGGGAAAAGTTCAAAACATTTCAGAAACAGCAGAAAAGGCAAAGGTTCTCTTGACTATGAAATTTGCTCTTGGTCACCAAAATTTCGTGTAACATTAAGATCACTGTTTTAATATGAAATTTCACTTTTTACTAGAAAAAATGGGAAAGATAGGCTTTGTTAATGCCTTATTGCTCCTATTATAAACCAAAAGACAGGGGCAGCAATTCTGATAGATGGAGAAATAAATGTTTTATTTTAAATGTTGATGTTGCAAAACAGAATTCATGATTTAAAGGCAAGCATCACTAATTTATATTCTTAGGATTTATGTTATACCTCTCTTAAACAGTCTCAACTAATTAGCAAATAAAGCAATATACCTCACTTTCTTTGTAAAACACTCTGACCCACACTCAGTCTGCTCAGTTACTCTGTAAAATGTCCCCTCCCATTGAGTTGTGTACTTACAACAATGAGTATTTCTTCCTCATCTAATTCCACTTGTTATGTTATATGCGCTATAATTAAATATTCCATAATTTGACAAGTGTGACTTCATAAAGAAAATGTTTAATGCTTTAGAAAGATTCAGGACAAAGCTGCTTAATAAAAAAGAAGAAGAAGAAGAATTAGGTTGACAGAAACAACTATAAATAACCAAAAGGAAAAGTGAATCTCTAGAGAGAATATATATATAGATTCTTCGCAAGCATTTTTTGGCCTTCATTCCACTTTATAGAAGCTGAAAACTGGGAATTGCAGGTGCTTCATTCCAAGTATGAACTCAGCAAGAAATACCATGTAAAACTCTAATCACTAGACCTAAGTTTTTGAAAAGCCATAATTTTATATCAAAGATTGTCATGTGAATATATTTATTTTTTGAGTTAACACAAAATGTTTGGTAATTTTACATAAAATATGCCCTTTTGTTCTTCACCTTAATCAACATTTTGATTCTTGTCTACCTGCTGGTCCCATGACAACTATTGAGAGAGCACCTGCTAAATACTTTGCCCATTGGCTCATATAGCTTCAGTTATCATCAGAATACTGTCTCCAATCTCCTAACTTAAGATCCATTTATCAAATAGCTTATTGGCTACTTCCCTTTGTATATTTAGGGTATTAAAATAATAAACATAATATACCAAACATATACCAAAACATATTCACCCCCCACCCTCCACCTCAAAACTTCTCCCCATCCTGTGTCTCTTATCTCAGTAGACCCAACACTGTCCACATGAAGACTTCATCTCTGAATTCTTCCTAGCCCACTGTCACTAATCAATTCCTGAAGGTTGTGTGTGTATGAGAGAGAGAGGACTCCAAAATAATTTACATCTACCACACTACCACTTTTTTATTCAGGGCCAATTTAAACTCTCCTGGATTATGGCAACAAGTTCCTAATTGATCCTTCTGCTTCAATCCTGTTCCAATTCAATCATTCTCTTTTCCACAAAGTGACCTTTCAAAAATGTAAGTGTGATCATGTTAATCCTTTGATGAATATCTTGATAAAAATTATATGGTTTCCCTTTGTTCTTATAATAAAGTCTAAACTCCTCAACGTGGTTATAAGACCCCACAAGATCTATACTCTAATTGTGGCTCCAGCCTCAGATATTACTACTCCCCTTTCACATTCTAAACACCAGCTAGAATAAACTTCTTCCCTTCTAGGAACATATGAGGCTCCCTCTTGTCTCCTGGGCTTTGAATAGATCCTTCCTTCTTGGTGCACCTTCCTGCCCTCTCCACCCCATCTCCCCCCAAAACATCTTCTCCTGGATTACTTCCACTCATCCTATAACTCTCATCCTATAACAGGCATCACATCCACAAAACACCTTTAGCACGAACCCACGTCCCCTGCACCGGCAGGCACACTCTCAACCACTGCGCTACCAGGGAAGCCCCAGACTTCCTTTTCAATTCAGTACTCCATCTGTTCCTACAGGGAAGTTTTGTTCTTTTTATTTTGAATAAAAAAGAAAGCTGGCATTTAATCCTGCTTCTTGCTTGCTTCTATTTGACAGCAAGTTTATGAAAATTGTCCCTTTTTTTCCCCTGGCTACTAGAAAAGTCCAAGCTAAAGTCAATGCTCAGTCAAAATAACCAGATTTTCTTGGGCATTTAGTAAATTTGTTTCCTGTTCCCTCTCCTTATTTCAAACTATTTTTATTTCTACTTTAACAACTGTACTGCAATTGTTTCTATTCTTGAAAGCTGCCTTAAACTTTCTGGAAGTTTTATGTCGATATAAATTATGAATAAATAGAACTCCTGTGTCCATTTTCTCCCTCACAGCAATCTCTTAACCTTTGCCCTTACTATAGTCACATTGCCTCCTCCTTTGGCCTTTCCACAGTCTCCATAATTATCCTTTGTTACTGTTCGCTGCAGGCACCAACATACTCCTGGAACCTCTCATTCCCTTCATTTTCTCCTTGATTTCCACTTGCTGGCCTTGAAACTGGTTCCCATGCCTGCCCTGACCCCTAAGTTTAGTGTTCATTGTTCTTCCCTGGCTCTGATGCCTCAACTCTGTGTCCCAGATCTTGGCCACCATGACACCCATTCCACTTGAGTGGAATCAGAGTCACCTTTCTTTCCACAAAGGATTCCCCAAGAGAAATTGAGAACTTAGTTGAGGGGACCTAAGAAGGACTTAGTTCAAAGATCTTACACCTTGGTCCCAAACTCCAGGCAATAAAATAATTAAGGTTTCCCTTTGGATGCTGAAGAAAAAGAGGTGAAAAGTTGTGCTGAGTTTTTGTCTCTTCCAAAGATCAGGATTGAAGAATATGAGAAAGACATGGAGAAGATGAAGAACATAATTCCATTTGATAAGATGACCATTGAGGACTTGAATGAAATCTTCCCAGAAACCAAATTAGGCAAGAAGAAGTACCCCTACCAGCCTCACAAGCCAAGTGAAAATTTATAAACTCAACCCTGAGAGAAAGCTCTGGCCCTCGAATTATAAACTCTGCACATTAAAAAATAATTATATACTGCAAATAGTCATTTAAAATAATTTCAAAGAGACAGAAAGCCTGGATCAGATGGGCATTTTCTGTTAATCTTGGATGATAGATTTCTGTCTTATAAGATTCTCTCATATAAGAGAACACCTTAGTTACCCACAAAAGGCTCTGGTAAACAATAAATAATCCAGTGTGTTGGTGCAGGGAGCATCAATAAAACATTAAAGTGAGCATTACTGGTAACTAGAATGTACTTTGGTAAGGCCTCCCTTTGTATGAAGAATATTATGGGCACATGCTGTTCCACAAACAGCAATGAGGTGTTCTACTTTAAGAAAAGATTATTAATAAATGTGTGTTATTTTGAATGTGTATTTATCTGGCTTTCCGGCGCCATTGAGTCTTCATTCTCCCTAAGACTGAACACTTGAGGGATATGGACGTAGCTCCATGGCTGTTTTTCCCCAGCTGCCAGTGATCTCTTCATCCTTGGAAGTTCTAGCACATTGTACCTTTCAGTTTTACTCTTTTCATATTATACTTTGCAAAGCAGCCATTATGTACTTTCTTATCTCCTCTGGCAGACTCAGGTAGAGGACACAATTCTCTTGCTGTCTTGAACATACTAAATACTCAGTAAATATTTGTTGAAATGATGCCAGTGGAATCTCCAAAATCTATCCCAGTGAATCTCAGGGGTAAAAAAAAAAAATGGATGCTTTATAAACATTCTACTCTTTCATATATTTTTCTCATGTTAACAGAATCTTCAGATACAACCAGATGTTATTTTACTTATTTGTTCATTTTCACCAAAATAAGACATTTTCCCTCTATTGGCAACTAAAACAGCCTGGCAGAAAATAACTCACAATAATACAATTAGTATTACATCCTTGTATAGCAATAGCAACAACACCAAAATTGCCTCTGAATTTCAGAAGAGCTTTTGGATGCTAAAAGTTAACATTTAGTCACAATGCATGTGTACTGAGCACATACTAAGGAAAGGCATTGTGTTAGGAATATTGAAAAGAAATTTTTTTTTTTACCTCATAGAACTTGGAATCTAGTGGAGGACACAGACAATAAGATATTACCTGTCAAATATCCTTTAAGTACTCAATGCATAAGAGAGGTTAAACTCAATTAACAAATTGCCTGCCTCTCCATTTGCCATATGTCAAGGTTGATCCTAGGGGTTCTGTTTCATATCCAACCAGGAAACACCAGCATTCTTGCATTCTTCACACATTCAATGTTAGGCAAAAGGGAAGAGTTGGGCATCCTGCATGTCAAGATCTTTAGCAACACCTGCTGCCTTCCTGGTCTCCAGAGAAGTATTGCATATGGTCCCCATCACCTAGAAGGAACCAATTATTGAGAGCTGCAGGCATCTTGGGAAAAGGGACATTGTGGGTCATTGCACCCACATGCAAGTTGGTTCAGGAAGTTCAAAAACTGCTCACATATCTGGAGAGAACCTCCAAAAGTAGCCTTGGATTTTCATGTTTTTATATTCATACTGTTCATAGATAATTTTGAACTGTAGGGTCTATTCTAGTATGGACCCAAATTTCTGAGAAAGCCTCAGGTATTGCATGTACTGGTATTTCTTCCAAGCCCTGGAACACTACTAAGAACTCACTCCAAATTGCAGGGATTTTAAAATTAATTTTTATTGGAGTATGGTTGCCTTACAATGTTGTGTTATTTTCTATTGTACAGCAAAATGAATCAGCTACACGTATACATATATACCCTTTTGTATTTCCTTCCCATTTAGGTCACCACAGTACATTAAGTAGAGTTCCCTGTGCTATACAGTATGTTCTCATTAGTTGTCTATTTTATACATAGTATCAAAAGCATATATGTGTCAATCTCAATCTCCCAATTCCCAAATTTCAGTTTTAATCTGTGTTTTACATTCTGTTTTAATGACTTAAAGAGATGTTTTCCAAACTGTGTTTTATGGACCTCTAGTTCCAAGGTGTAGTAATTGGTGATCTCAAATTGGACATAATTTGAGAAATGTTGTATTAAGAGATATTGGTCTATTTAGTGAATAGTTTCTAGAGTGAGGACATCATTTTGAACTCTAAGAGCTGTATCTGCAACAAATGACTGGTCACCAAGGTTACCACTGTGTGCAAATTACGGAAAACATAATAGGGAGATGGATTGTTAGTCGGAGGAAGGAAATTTCATTTGAATTAAGAGGCAGGTGGAGATAAATATTCCGTTTGGTAAGGAAGTCACAGGGCTTATATGGCTGACATAAAACACAACCTTAATAATTTTAAGAACTTTCTTCCCTTTTGTTTTTCTACCAATGGTGGCATCATTAGATTTCAGAGAGACACCTGGATAGCGGCCATTCAAAACCTGAGGTTAGCTAATGCAACTATGTCTCAACTCCCAGTTCCTTCAATCATTTACCTTCCCTTGACTTTCAGTCACATTCCACTCTACAGTTCTTCCTTCCCTGATTACAACTGAGTTCTTCCTTGGGTGCCTTTTCCAAATACTCTCTAAAACCAAAAATGTGCAATCAGCTACACTGAATTTCTCTCACAACTTTACCTCTACCTCTTGCCCAGCTTGCCTATAGGCACTCAATATATTTTGGGAGACTCTATGGTGAAGCCTAAAATTCTACCACCCAAGGAGCACAGGGCTGATAGATGTATTGGCTTCCTATTACAGCTGTGACACATTAATATTAAAAACTTGGTGGCTTAAAACAACACAAATTTATTATCTTATAGTTCTGGAGTTGAGAAGTCCAAAATGAGTCTTATGGAGCTAAAATCAAAATGTTGGCAGGGCTGGCTGTATCTGAAGACTCCAGGGGAGCATCTGTTTCCTTGCCAAGAGGAAGGCTCATTGAAACCTCTACTTCTGTCATCACATATCCTGTCTGACTTTGACCCTTCTGCCTCCCTATTAGATTGACCCTTGTGATTATATTGTCCATCCCCAGATAACTTAGAATAATATCCTATCTCAATATCCTTAATTTAATCACATCTGTAAAATCCTTCTTGCCATGTAAAGTAACATATTCACATATTCCAAGGATTTGGATGTTGATATCTTAGGATTAGGGTTAGGGTCAACCTACCACAGTTGGGGAGGAGAAAGAGTCCTGCATTACTCATATTCTCTACTGATATTTCAAGACCATTACTCTATAACAGGTGAAAGCAAACTTTTTCCATAATGGGCCAGATAGTAAATATTTTAGGATTTGTGGTCCAAGAGGCAAAATTGAGGATATTACATAGGTGCTTACATTTAAAATGTAACTATTTTAAGTTGTAAAATCAACCATTCTTAGCTTGAAAGTGGTAGGTATATAAACAGGTGATGGGCTGTATTTGGCCCATGGGTTGTAGTTTGCCAAATCCTGCTCTACAATCTCTTATAAAATACTTTCTTAGATGCTAATGCCATTCAGCTAATCGCCTCTACTTTACTTGATTTTTTACTTACAGATATCCTGGTCACTATTCAATACACATTGATGAACCACCCACTTGGAGAAGTATCCAAATAGGTAGAAACAGTCTCTTGAGTCCTGGATATGCAAAAGGCTAATTCCACAATGGAACAGCAACATCATAAAGAGAAAATATATTCCTGTTTATGCATCTCCCCTATCAAAAGTTCCTGATTCAGAAATGCATTCTTGGAACTTCCCTTGTGGTCCAGTGGTTAAGACTCCATGCTCCCAATGCAGAGGACCTGGGTTCGATCCCTGGTCAGAGAACTAGATCCCGCATGCTGCAACTAAGACCCAGTGCAGCCAAACAAACAAATAAATAAATATTTTCTAAAAATACATTCTTCACATTCAAGGAACTCACTTGGAAATACCTGATATTGCACTGAGTGGCAACAGTTTTTCCATTCCAAAGACATATATAAGACTTGGTGTAGTAACATGGTATAAAAGTCACTGTCCCTGAAAAGACCAGCGACTATGGATAAAAACACAAACTTTCAGGAATTCAAACGAAAAGTTTTAGCTCATCACTTGGTCTTTTAAAAATGTTTTTACTGAAGTATAGTTGATGTACAATATTATATGTTACAGGTGTATAATATAATGACTCACAATTTTTTAAAGTTATATTCCATTTATAGTTATTATAAAATATTAGCAAAATTACCTGTGTTGTACAATATATCCTGGTAGCTTATCTTATACATTATACTTTCTACCTCTGAGTCCCTTATCCCTTATTACCCCTCTCTCCTTCCCTCTCCCCACTGGTAACCACTAGTTTGTTCTCTATAAATATGTCTGCTTCCTTTTTGCTACATTCACTAGTTTATTGTATTTTTTAGATTCCACATATAAACACCGCCTTTTCTTTTTGACTATGTGAGCTAGTTGCACCTTTCTGAGTCTGAATGGACTCCCAAATATGGGGCCTGAACTGTGGTCCAGAGAAATCTTTCTTCTTAGAAACTCAGAGGTTTCTTGTACTCTTCAAATGGGAGCTGGAAGTGTGAATCATTTTTAATTTCATTATCTTCACTGTTAGGCTCAGATATCTGCCTACTGCCAAGAAAAAAAACAAAAAGGAACACATGGCAAAGAAAAGAGACTTTCATATGACAGTTTCCTCTCTCAGTGACTAAATGATGGTTATTCCTATAGAACAGAGATATTATTTTATTTTTTTAAATTTGTTTTATTGAAGTACAGTGGATTTACAATGCTGTTAATTTCTACTATACAGCAAAGTGATTCAGTTGTATATATATTTATATATACATTTTTTTCATATTCTTTTCCAGTATGGTTTATCACAGGATACTGAATATAGTTCCTTGTGGTATACAATAGGAACTTGTTGTTTGTCCATTCTATATATAATAGTTTGCATCTGCTAATCCCAGACTCCCAATCCATCCCTCCCTCACCTCATGCCCCCTTGGCAACCACAGGTCTGTTCTCTATGTCTGTGAGTTTGTTTCTGTTTGGAGATAAGCTCTTTTGCGTCATATTTTATTTATTTATTTATTTTTATTTTACATCTTTATTGGAGTATAATTGCTTTACAATGGTGTGTTAGTTTCTGCTTTACAACAAAGTGAATCAGTTATACATATACATATGTTCCCATATCTCTTCCCTCTTGCGTCTCCCTCCCTCCCACCCTCCCTATACCACCCCTCCAGGCGGTCACAAAGCACAGAGCTGATCTCCCTGTGCTATGCGGCTGCTTCTCACTAGCTATCTACCTTACGTTTGGTAGTGTATATATGTCCATGCCTCTCTCTCGCTTTGTCACAGCTTACCCTTCCCCCTCCCCATATCCGCAAGTCCATTCTCTAGTAGGTCTGTGTCTTTATTCCTGTCTTACCTCTAGGTTCTTCATGACATTTTTTTTTCTTAAATTCCATATATATGTGTTAGTGTACGGTATTTGTCTTTCTCTTTCTGACTTACTTCACTCTGTATGACAGACTCTAGGTCTATCCACCTCATTACAAATAGCTCAATTTCATTTCTTTTTATGCCTGAGTAATATTCCATTGTACACATGTGCCACAACTTCTTTATCCATTCATCCGATGATGGACACTTAGGTTGTTTCCATCTCTGGGCTATTGTAAATAGAGCTGCAATGAACATTTTGGTACATGACTCTTTGAATTATGGTTTTCTCAGGGTATATGCCCAGTAGTGGGATTGCTGGGTCATATGGTAATTCTATTTGTAGTTTTTTAAGGAAACTCCATACTGTTCTCCATAGTGGCTGTACCAATTCACATTCCCACCAGCAGTGCAAGGGTGTTCCCTTTTCTCCACACCCTCTCCAGCATTTATTGTTTCTAGATTTTTTGATGATGGCCATTCTGACCGGTGTGAGATAATATCTCATTGTAGTTTAGATTTGCATTTCTCTAATGATTAATGATGTTGAGCATTCTTTCATGTGTTTGTTGGCAGTCTGTATATCTTCTTTGGAGAAATGTCTATTTAGGTCTTCTGCCCATTTTTGGATTGGGTTGTTTGTTTTTTTGTTATTGAGCTGCATGAGCTGCTTATAAATTTTGGAGATTAATCCTTTGTCAGTTGCTTAATTTGCAAATATTTTCTCCCATTCTGAGGGCTGTCTTTTGGTCTTGTTTATGGTTTCCTTTGCTGTTCAGAAGCTTTGAAGTTTCATTAGGTCCCATTTGTTTATTTTTGTTTTTATTTCCATTTCTCTAGGAGGTGGGTCAAAAAGGATCTTGCTGTGATTTATGTCATAGAGTGTCCTGCCTGTGTTTTCCTCTAAGAGTTTGATAGTTTCTGGCCTTACGTTTAGGTCTTTAATCCATTTTGAGCTTATTTTTGTGTCTGGTGTTAGGGAGTGATCTAATCTCATACTTTTACATGTACCTGTCCAGTTTTCCCAGCACCACTTATTGAAGAGGCTGTCCTTTCTCCACTGTACATTCCTGCCTCCTTTATCAAAGATAAGGTGACCATATGTGCATGAGTTTATCTCTGGGTGTGTCATATTTTAGATTCCACATATAAATGATATCATATGGTATTTCTCTTTCTCTTTCTGACTTATTTAACTTAGTGTGATAATCTGTAAGTCCATCCATGTTGTTGCAAATGGCATGATTTCATTCTTTTTTATGGCTGAGTAGTATTCCATTGCATATGTATACCACATCTTTTTTATCCATTCTTCTGTCACTAGACATTTAGGTCATTTCAATGTCTTGGTTGTTGTAAATAGTGCCACAATGAACACTGGGGTGCCTGTGTTTTTTAGAATTATAGTTTTCTAAAATGGAGATTTTAAAATGCATCTAAGGATCAAATGCCTTAGATCAAGTGAGACCAAGATGATCTTGAGAGCAGGAATAATAAAAGATATCTGATGTGACTATTTTAGAGGCACACTCCCAAGGTAAAGTTTCCCTTTACTTTTTCAATTCTGAGGGGCTAGAAAATTGGTAATCAGCTTAAGAACAATCATTGTAATTTCAAGAAGGAACACTCATTCTTTATTAATTTGTAAGAATTTCGTAAGATTCTCAGTGCTGAATTGAACTTAGAAAGTGCGCTGAAAGCCTGACCACTTCTGAGATAATATAGAAGATGGGAGAGATTCAAGTTAAAAGAGAAAAGGAAATGGTTAACTGTAAAGGAAAAAATAAATGAAGGCAGATAAAGCAGACCTTCATAAACTTAAGAAAATCATCTTTGTCACAAACAAGGTTTTGAGGCTCTATAGATCAGCACACTGCAATAAGCCCTATTTCCCATTCTCTGAGACTTTGTGTTGCTTTATTAATACAAAACTATTAAGGAAGAAGCTACTATTAGACAGATCTTGCATGCAACACTGAGTATACCAAGGTGGTTAAGGTATGATACACGTGTCAGTGGCTCAAAGATTAGGCACAGACAATAACAAGTGCAGAAAAATCACATACAGTGTGAGTGCATAGGGAACAGTGGGGACACCAAGGGATATTTGACTCTCATTTGAAAAGTGGAGGCATATATTCTTATCCTAGGGTGAAAGAGCAATTTATATCTTTAAAACTTAAAAAAAATTCATGAATTTTCAAATCTACAATTGTTTAGTGATAAAATGAGGTCATGATGCAGATTTTCAAGATGACATTGCAGGCTGATACTTCTGTACTGTATTTTTCTGTTAAATCCAATATTTAAGGCAAAGAAATAATGTGTCCTAATCTATAAAGACGAATTTGGCTGTCAAACAATTAGAATATTGATACCCTTTTTCTGACCACAATTTTCAAGACGAGTCCATTTTGTGTCAATTTGTGCAATCTCAATATAGGTGAGAAGATGAGGAAATATTGAAGCAAGGTGTTTCTTTCATTTTGTGTCCTTATATTTGAGTGATGTAAATCAAGAAGTGCCAAAGAGAGATCAAGATGGCAGAGGAGTAGGAAGCAGAGTTCATCTCCTTCCATAGAAACATTGAAAATACATCTACAAGTGGAACGATTCACACAGAACAGCTACTGAGTGCCAACAAAAGACCTCAGACATCTGAAAAGACAAGAAAACACAGGACCAAAGGAAAAAGAAAAAGGAATCAAGAGGACAATCATGTGCTCCCCAACCTGAGACATTCCTCTGTTGGTGGAGATGGGGGTCAGGTGCTGAAGCTCAAACTCCGGAGCTTGGTCCCAGGGAGAGGACCAGGGTTAGGTGTGGAAAGAGCCTGAAGAGGTCAGGCTGTGGCAATTGAGGGTGTACTAGGAAGAAACCTGGGCCCACCAGAGAGGCAAGGCACAACACAAGGAGAGGAGTAGGACCACCATAAGAGCTTCTTTCCCTGTGAGTGCTCCCAGGCAACAGGACACAAATTACAGGACCTCCAGGGTGGGCACGTGTCACTGCTGCCATCTTGGGCTCCAGAGGGAGGCACTGGCCGCATCTTCCAGACCGATGGGCAGACACCAGCCCCATCCCCCACTGGCTCTGTGGAAGGTCATGGACAGCTCCTGTGATTAGGAATTCCACCAGTGGGCCACAGGACCTGCCTCTGCTGACCCAGAAAGGTGAAGACAGCTCCAGCCACTAGAAATTCTCCCAGTGAGCCCCTGAGAGTCACCAGGGCCAATTGCTGGTATACCCATAGTTAAGGCAGGACTAAGGGCAGTGGCAAAAACAGTGTACCTTGTGAACCTGCAAAATGGACGAAAGGAGACACAACAGAGCTCATTCACAGTTGAATAGCTCCAGAGGAGGAATACTCAGTGGCTTCTCTCCCAGAAGGAGTGCTCCAATCCCACCTACAGATGAGAATCACAGCTGTGAAACAGATCTGGGGGCCTCTGCTCCAACAACTAGGGATCAGACCCTGCCCCTAACAGGGCAGTGACAACAACAGAGCAAAGGGAGGCCCCACTCAATATCTAGGGTTGGCTCTGGTCACCACAAAACCAATCAAACCCCCTATCAAGGAAATAATGGCAGAAGCCTCTGGACCAACCTCATCCACCAAGGAGCAGACATCTGAAACAAAAGGAATTACGATCCTGCAGCCTGTGGAAAGGAGACCACAAACACAATAAGTTTCACAAAATGAGATGACAAAGAAATATGTTGAAGACAAAGGAGCAAGATAATAACCTACAAGAACAACTAAAGGAAGAGGAGATAGGCAATCTACCTGAAAAAGAATTCAGAGTAATGATAATAAAGATGATCCAAGATCTCAGAAATAGAATGGAGGTAAGGATCGAGAAGATACAAGTCCAACAAAGACTTAGAAGAATTAAAGAACAAACAAACCGAGATGAACAAGACAATAACTGAAATGGAAAATAAACTAGAAGGAATAAATAGCAGAATAACTGAGGCAGAAGTAGATAAGTGACCTGGAAGACAGAATTGTGGAAATCTCTGTGCAAGACAGAAAAATAATTTAAAAAAAAAGAATGAAGAGAAATGAGGACAGTCTCAGAGTCACTAGGACACCATTATAGGCACCAACATTCGAATTATATGAGTCCCAGAAGAGAAAGGGTCTGAGAAAAGAGATGCAAAGAGATAACAGTCAAAAACTTCCCTAACATGGGAAAGGAAGTAGTCACCCATGTCTAGGAAATGCAGAGAGCCCCATACAGGATAAACCCAAGGAGGAACACATGGAGACACATGTTAATCAAACTAACAAACATTAAATGCAAAGAAAAAAAATAAAAGCAACAAGGGAAAAGCAACAAATAACATATAAGTGAATCCCCATAAGGTTATCAGCTGATTTTTTCAGCAGAAACTCTGCAGGCCAAGAGGGAGTGGCATAATATATTTAAAGTGATGAAAGGGAAAAAACTACACCAAAGAATACTCTAACAAGCAAGGTTCTTATTCATATTTGATGGAGAAATCAAAAGCTTTACAGAGAAGCAAAAGCTATGAGAATTCAGCACCACCAAACCAGATTTACAACGACTGCTACAAAAACTTCTCTAGGCAGGAAACACAAGAGAAGAGAACAAAAGAGGAAGGGAAGAAGAAAGACATACAAAAAGAAACCCAAAACAATTAAGAAAATGGAAATAGGAACATACATATCAATAATTACCTTAAATGTAAATGGATTAAATGCTCCAACTAAAAGACACAAACTGGCTAAATGGATAAAAAAAAAAAAAATGACCCATATATATGCTGTCTGCAAGAGACCCACTTCAGACCTAGGGACACATACAGACTGAAAGTGAGAGGATGGAAAAAGATATTCCACACAAATGGAAATCAAAAGGAATCTGGAGGAGATATACTCATATCAGACAAAATAGGCTTTAAAATAAAGACTGTTACAAAAGACAAGGAAAAACACAACATAATGATAAAGTGTTCAATGCAAGAAGAAGATACAGCAATTGTAAATATATATGCATGCAACATAGGAGCACCTCAATATATAAGGCAAATGCTAACAGCCATGAAAGGGGAAATTGACAGTAACACAATAATAGTGGGGGACTTTAACACCCCACATACACCAAAGGACAGATCATCCAGACAGAAAATGAATAAGGAAAACACAACCCTTAAATGACACATAGACCAGGTAGTCTTAATTGATATTTATAGGACATTCCATCTGAAAGCAGCAGAATACACTTTCTTCTCAAGTGCACAGTCTCCAGGATAGATCACATCATGGGTCACAAATCAAGTCTCAGTAAATTAAAGAAAATTGAAATCATATCAAGCATCTTTTCTGACCACAATGCTATGAGATTAGAAATCAATTACAGGGGAAAAAAACCTGTAAAAAACACAAACACATGGAGGTTAAACAATATGATACTAAATAACCAATGGATCACTGAAGAAATCAACGAGGAAAAAAAAATACCTAGAGAAAAATGACAAAGAAAAAAATGATGAGCCAAAACCTATGGGATGCAGCAAAAGCAGTTATGAGAGAGAAGTTTATGGCAATACAATCTTACCTAAGAAACAAGAAAAATCTCAAATAAACAACCTAACCTTACACCTAAACAGAGAAAGAAGAACAAACAAAACCCAAAGTTAGTTGAAGGAAAGAAGTCATAAAGATCAGAGCAGATATAAATGAAATAGAGATGAAGAAAACAATAGCAGAGATCAATGAAAGTAAAAGCTGTTCTTTGAGAAGATAAAGAAAATTGATAAACCGTTAGCCAGGCTCGTGAAGAAAAATAGGGAAAGGACTCAAATCAATAAAATTAGAAATGAAAAAGGAAAAGTTACAACTGACACCACAGAAATACAAAGGATCATAAGATACTATTACAAGCAATTATATGCCAATAAAATGGACAAGCTTGAAGAAATGGACAAATTCTTAGAAAAGTACAATCTTCCAACACTGAACCAGGAAGAAACAGAAGATATGAGCAGAAAAATCACAAGTACTGAAATTGAAACTGTTATTTAAAAAATTTCCAAAAAACAGAAATCCAGGACCAGATGGCTTCACAGGTGAATTCTATCAAAAATTTAGAGAAGAGCTAACACCTGTCCTTCTCAAACTCTTCCAAAAAATTGCACAGGAAGACTCCCAAGCTCATTCTACGAGGTCACCATCACCCTGATACCAAAACCAGACAAAGATATCACAAAAAAGAAAATTACAGGCCAATATCACTGATGAACATAGATGTAAAAATCCTCAACAAAATATTAGCACACTGAATCCAACAACACACTAAAAGGATCATACACCATGATCAAGTGGGATTTATCCCAGGGAGGCAAGGATTCTTTAATATACATAAATCAATCAACATGATATGGCACATCAACAAATTGAAGAATAAAAGTCATAGGATAAGCTCAATAGATGCAGAAAAATCTTTTGACAAAATTCAACACCCATTAATAATAAAAACTCTCCAGAAAATGGGCATAGAGGGAGCCTATCTCAACATAAAAAGGCCACATATGACAAACCCACAGCAAAATCATTATCGATGGTGAAAAACTGAAGGCATTTCCCCTAAGATCAGGAATAAGACAAGGATGTCCACTCTCACCACTTTTATTCAACATAATTTTGGAAGTCCTAACCATGGTAAATAGAGAATAAAAAGAAATAAAAGGAATCCAAATTGGAAAACAAGAAGTAAAACTATCACCATTTCCAGATGACATGATACTATACATAGAAAATCCTAAAGATTTTCTTAGGATTTTCTGAACTCCAGAAAACTACTGGAGTTCAGCAAAGAATCTGGTAAAGTTTCAGGATACAAAATTAATACACAGAAAGCTCTTGCATTCCTATATGCTAACAACAAAAGTTCAGAAAGAGAAATCAAGGAAACAAACTCATTTACCATTGCAACAAAAAGAATAAAACAGCTAGGAATAAACCTACCTAAGGAGGCAAAAACCTGTACTCAGAAAACTATAAGATACTGATGAACAATATAAAAGATGACACAAACAGATGGAGAGACATACCATGTACTTGGATTGCAAGAATCAATATTGTTAAAATGACTATACTACCCAAAGTAATCTACAGATTTAATGCAATCTCTATCAAATTACCAAAGGCATTTTTCACAGAATTAGAACAAAAAATTTTACGGTTTGTTTGGAAACACAACAGACACCGAATAGCCAAAGTGATCTTGAGAGAGAAAAACAGAGCTGGAGGTATCAGGCTCGATGACTTCAGACTATACTACAAAGCTACAGTCATCAAAACAGTATGGTACTGGCACAAAAACAGAAATATAGATCAATGGAACAACATAGAAAGCCCAGAAATGAACCCATGCACCTATGATCAACTAATATATGATAACGGAGGCAAGACTATAAAATAGAGGAAAGACAGTCTCTTCAATAAATGGTGCTTGGAAAACTGGACAGCCACTTGTAAAACAAATGAAATTGTTGGGGGGGGCTTGCCTGGTGGCACAGTGATTGAGAGTCCACCTGTCGATGCAGGGGACACGGGCTCGTGATCCGGTCTGGGAAGATCCCACATGCCACGGAGCGGCTAGGCCCGTGAGCCATGGCCGCTGAGCCTGTGCATCCAGAGCCTGTGCTCCGCAAAGGGAGAAGACACAACAGTGAGAGGCCTGCGTACGGCAAAAAAAAAAAAAAAAAAAAATTGGAACACTTTTATCACTACACACAAAAATGAACTCAAAATCGATTAAAGACCTAAATGTAAGACTGAATACTATAAAACTCATAGGGAAAAACATAGGCAGAGCACTCTCTGACATAAATCGCAGCAATATATTTTTTGACCCATCTCCCAGAGTAATAGAAGTAAAAGCAAAAAGCGAGGAGTGGGACCTAATTAAACTCAAAAGCTTTTGCACAGCAAAAGAAGCCATAATCAAAATGAAAAGGCAACCAACTAAATGGGAGAAAATATTTGCAAGTGATGCGACCAAGAAAGGATTAGTCTCCAAATTTTACAAGCAGCTCCTGTGACTCAATACCATAAAAACAAACAACCCAAGCAAAAAAATAGGCAGAAGACCTAAAAAGATATTTCTCCAAAGAAGACATGCAGATGGCCAAGAGGCACATGAAAATATGTTCAACATCACTCATTATTAGAGAAATGCAAATCAGAACTACAATATCACCTCACATCAGTCAGAATGGCCATCATAAAAAAGTCTACAAAACAATAAATGCTGGAAAGGGTATGAAGAAAAGGGAACCCTCCTACACTGTTGGTGGGAATGTAAATTGGTACAGCCACTGTGGAGAACAGTATGGAGGTTCCCTGAAAAACTAAAAATAGAGCTACCATATGAACCAGCTCCCACTCCTGGGCAAATATCTGGAGAAAACCAAGGTTCAAAAGGATTCATGCACCCTGATGTTCACTGCAGTGCTGTTTACAGTAGCCAAGATTTGGAAACAACCTAAATGTCTATTGACAGATGAATGGATATACATATATACAATGGAATATTACTCAACCACTAATAAGAATGAAGTAATGTTGAATCTTTTTTTCTTAGGATCATGTTGGCTATTTGGGGCCTTTTGCCGTTTGATACATATTTTAGGTTATTTTTGCTCTGGTTCTGTGACAAGTGCCATTGATATTTTAATACAGTTTGCATTGAATCAGTAGATTGCTTTGGGTAGTATGAACATTTTAACGGTAGTATTCTTCCACTCCATGAGCACAATATATCTTTCTATTTATGTCATCTTCAAATTCTTTCATAAATGTCTTATAGTTTTCAGCGTACAGGTGATTCAAGTACTTGGTTTAATTTATTACTAGGTATAGAATTCTTTTTGATGCAATTCATAAATGGGATTTTCTTAATTTCTCTTTTTGATAGTTCATTATTAGTGTATATCAACACAACAGATTATATATATATATATATATATAGTTTATTATCCTGCAAATTTATACTGAATTCATTATTAGTTCTAATAGTTTTGTGTGTGTGTGTGTGTGTGTGTGTGGAGTCCTTAGGGTTTTCTATATAAAGTATCTTGTCATCTGCAAGTAGTGACTGTTTTAATTTTCCTTTCCAATTCATCTCTTCCTTCTCTAATTGCTGTGGCTAGGACTTTGACTAATATGTTGAATAAAAGTGGCATGAGTGGGCATCCTTTTCTTATTCATGGTCTTAGAAGAAATACTTTCAGCTTTCCACCATTGAGTATCATGTTAGTTGTGGGTTTCTCATATATGACCTTTATTATGTTGAGGTATGTTCCCTCTTACACCCACTTTCTTGATAGTTTTATCATAAATGAATGTTGTATTTTGTCAAATGCTTTTTCTGCATCTATTGAAATGATCGTGTTTTTATCTTTTGTTTTGTTAATGTGGAGTCATGTTGACTGATTTGCAGATTCTGAGCCAGCCTGCATCCTTGGGATAGATCCCACTTGATCATGGTGTATGATCCTTTTAATGTATTGTTGAACTCCGTTTGGTAATGTTTTATTGAGGATTTTTGCATCTGTGTTCTTTAGGGATATTGGCCTTTAATTTTTTTTTTTGTAGTGTCTTTATCTGATTTTGGTTATCATGGTAATGTTGGCCTCATAGAATAAGTTTGTAAGTTTTCCTTCCTGTTCAATATTTAGTAATAGTTTGGAAAGATAAGTATTAAATGATTTAAAATTTTATAAAATTTACCTGTGAAGTCATCTCTGGTCCTGGACTTTGGTTTGTTGAGAGTTTTTTGATTAATGATTCAATTTTATTAGTAGTGATAAGTCTGTACAGATTTTTTTCTATTTCTTAGTGATTCAATCTTGGAAGATTGTACATTTCTAGGAATTTATCTATTTCTTCTAAGTTGTCCAATATTGGTGTAGATTTGTTTGTAGTAATCTCTTGTGATCCTTTGTATTTCAGTGGTGTCAGTAGTAACTTATCCTATATCTGATTTTATTTATTTGGACCCTCTCTCTTTTTTCTTGATGAGTCTGGATAAAAGTTTATCAATTTTGATTACATTTTCTAAGAACCAGTTCTTAGTTTCATTTATTGTTTATTTTAGTCTCTATTTCATTTATTTCTACTCTGATTTTTTTTTTTTTTTTTTGCGGTATGCAGGCCTCTCACTGTTGTGGCCTCTCCCATTGCAGAGCACAGGCTCTGGACGCACAGGCTCAGCAGCCATGGCTCATGGGCCCAGCCACTCGGCGGCATGTGGGATCCTCCCGGATTGGGGCATGAACCCGTGTCCCCTGCATTGGCAGGCGGGCTCTCAACCACTGCACCACCAGGGAAGCCCTCTACTCTGATGTTTATTACTTCCTTCCTTCTATTAACTTTGGGATTTGTCTGTTATTTTCTTCTAGTTCCTTTAGGTGTAAGGTTAAATTATTTATTTGACATTTTTCTTGTTTCCTGAGGTAGGCCTATATTGTTATAGGCCTATATAAAATTCCCTCATAGAACTGCTTTTGCTGTGTCCCATAGAGTTTGGAACATGGTATTTCCATTTTTTTATTTGTCTCCAGGGATTTTTTAATTTCCTTTTTTATCTCTTCAGTGGCCCATTTGTTGTTTAGTAGCATGTAGTTTAGCCTCCATGCGTTTGTTTTTTGCAGTATTTTTTTTCTTGTAATTGATTTCTAGTCTCATAGTGTTGAGGTTGGAAAAGATGTTCAATAAGATTTCAGTCTTCTTAAATTAACTGAGACTTGTTTTGTGGTCTAACATGTGATCTATTCTAGAGAATATACCATGTGCACTTGAAGGAAAATTCGTATTCTGCCATTTTGGGGTAGAACGTTCTGTAGATATCTATTTAGTTCATCTGGCCAAATGTGTCATTTAAGGCTAGTGTTTCCTTACTGATTTTCTCTCTAGATGATATATCCTTTGATGTAAGTGGGATGTTAAAACCCCCTACCATCATTGTATTACTGTAAATATGTCCCTTTATGTCTGTTAATATTTGCTTTATTTTGATGTGCCCCTATGTGGGTGCAAGGAAGAGCCTCTTAAGGGAAGTTGTTGGGAGCTTCCAAAGGTACCTACACTTCCTAATGTCTTCTCAGATGTTTAACTGTTAGCTACTGCTTGTCTGTGGAACCATGGAAGACCAGGGAAACTGCACCAAAAATATCCTTTCCTTGCTGTCTTCTGAGCTCCGTAAGCTATGAAACTGTGACACACACACACACACACACACACACACAGCCTGTGAGCTGTATGGGACTTTGATCAGTGGTGAGCAATTCAGTGCACTATAATGGTACATGTGTGCTACAGTTTCATCTGGTAGAAGAAAATTAGAACAGCAACACAGTGAAGCAGAGATGAGAGCTGAGAGAGACAAACCTTCTGATAGCATTTGAGCCTCTGGAGCCAGTTATCTCTGAAGCAAGATCCAAGTCTGCCCTTCTCAGTTATATGAATCAACAAATGTTCTTAAGTTAGATATATTTCTGTTGCAAATGAAGGTGTCTTAACACAGAAGCTGGAACCAAACTGTGAGTGACAGACCTAATGTGTAGAACTGCTTAAGTCAAGATAGGAAAGTTTTCCCTATGTTTGACTAAAAATAGGAACTTCACGAACTTGGTAGAAAGGTGTCAGAATATTGGAGTGTGAACTGGGAAAGCCTGATGCCGCAAAGCCTTTCCACACACTTACACCACTGCAACCCCTGTAGCCTCTGCCTAACATGTCAGTTCCTATCCCTCCTCATTACCAGCTTTGGACACATCTTGGGGGTAAAGGAAGCTCCACATTGTTATACTTTTTCTAAGAGATGTAGTTGGAGGAAGGATCAAGATGGTGGAGTAAGAGGACATGGAGCTCACCTCCCCCCACAAATACATCAAAAATACATCTACATGTGGAATAATTCTCACTGAAAACTAACTGGAAGCTCACAAAAGTACTCCTGTACAACCTAGGCTGTAAGAAAGATACACACATAATCAGTAAGAAAGGAAGAAAAACACTTGAGTTGGAACCCCTGCCCCTAGGAGGGGACTCAGAGGAAAAGGGAGATTACACAGGTGGACATCTGCCCTGGGGAGTGAGCGTTTCAAGCCACATATTAGGCATCCCAATCCTGGAGGCCTAGGCAAAAGAGATAAGCCCCCTTCCCTGCTTGAAGGACCGCTGGGACAAATAAAAGGGCTGGGGGAAGGCTGGATTTTGCTAGTGAGGAGCATGCATGCACCGGCTAGCCCCTGAGGCATGGAAGAGAGAGATCTGCTCTAGTGGTTGCCAGTTTCCTATGACTATCTTGCCATGCACCTCAGCCCAAGCCAAAGGAACACTTCAGCCTTGCTCACTCCATGCCACAGTGCAACACTGGATCTGGGGCACCCACTATGAGGGAAAAGACTCAACTACAGGACACAGAGGTGAGTTGGTCCCAGGATAGAACCTGGATGGGACAGTGGCAGCCGTTTTTGGTGTTTACTCAAGCAGCACCTCAAAAGAAGGCCAGATCTCTGATGGTGGCCACTCCAACACAGCTCACCTCCTGATACATGCCATGAGTCCACGTGGGCCCCTGCCAGCCCTGTGGAGTGGTTTCACAATAGGCCAGGGACATTGGAAATAGAGGGAAGTGATTGGTTGTGAGGGACAGAGGGGACTGGCACCTGAGGCTGCATCTGAGCAGAGCCACAGGTGCCTACATAAACAACACATCTGACCTCTGTCTGTACATGGGACCCACTTGCTTCAGCACTTCCCTATTCTGGGACAGAGTTTTCAGTATGGGGAGGGGAAAAACAGACACTTAAAGGGAACAGGACTACCTCAGGCCCGACCCTCAGGGTTTCTGATCCAGCAACTTGGGATCAGACTCCATCCATGACAGGGCAGTGATGGTCACTTAGCAGAAAAAGTCCCACCTCATACCCAGCACTGGCTTTAGATCCTCTATTTCCAGCCCTACCCCCTACCAAGGTGATAGCTGCCAGCACATCCTGAGAAAAAGGTGACTTATTTCACATCAAATCCAGCTCTTCCACCAATAGCATTAGAAGCACACAGTCTGTATAGGGACACTCCCACATAAGACACCCCTTCAAGACTGCATAGGTAACTGTTTTACCTAAACTCTTAGAGGCAAGAAAATTAAGAAAAATGAAAAGGCAGAGGAACTACTCTCAATAGAAAGAGCAAGAGAAAAGCCCTGAAAAAATAAACAATGAAACAGAAATAAACAATTTACCAAATAAAGAATTCAAAACATTGGGCTTCCCTGGTGGCGCAGTGTTTGAGAGTCCGCCTGCCAATGAAGTGGACACAGGTTCGTGCCCCGGTCCAGGAAGATCCCACATGCCTTGGAGCAGCTAGGCCCGTGAGCCATGGCCACTGAGTCTGCATGTCTGGAGCCTATGTTCCGCAATGGGAGAGGGCACAACAGTGAGAGGCTCACATACCGCAAAGAAACAAAAACCAAAACCCAAAAAAACATTGGTAATAAAAATGTTAACTGAATTAAGGAAAAGAATTGATGTAAACAGTGAACATTTTAACAAGGAACTAGAAAATATGATAAAGATCCAATCAGAAATGAACACCTCAGTAGCTGAAATAAAAAGCACTCTAGAAGAAATGAATGGCAGACTAAGTGATACAGAAAAACAAAGAAGTGATCTGGAAGATAGAATAATGGAAATCACTCAATCAGAACAGCAGAAAGAAAAACAAAATTTTTAAAAATAGAAAGCAATTTAAGAGATCTCTCGGATAATATTAAGCATACTAATATTCGCATTATAGGAGTCTCAGAAGAAGAGAGAGTAAGGGGATCAAAAAAGTATTTAAGGAAATTAAGGCTGAAAACATCCCAAACCTAAAGAAGAAAAGATTTCAGGCACAGGAAGCACAGAGGGTCCCAAACAAGATGAACACAAACAGATCCATACCAAGCCACATCATAATTAACTGGCAAGAGTTAAAGATAAAGATTCTAAAGGCAGCAAGAGAAAAACAAAGAATCATATACAAGAGAATCTTCATAAGGCTATCAGCTGGTTTCTGTACAAGTCAGAAGGAAGTGAAATGATATATTCAAAGTCTGAAAGGGAAAACCTTGCAACTTAGGATACTCTACCCAGCAAGACTGTCATTTAGAATAGAAGGAGAGATAAAGAACTTTCCACACAAGCAGAAACTAAAAGAGCTCATCAATACTAAACGTACCCTAAAAGAAGTGTTGAAGAGTCTTCTCTAAGTGGAAAAGAAGTAAGACTCTATAGGAAAGGGAAAATCTCACTAGAAAAGGGAAATATATAGTAAGGACTGAGGATCAACCACTGAAATAAGCCATTTTGTAGATTAAAAGACAAAAAAATTGTATAAGCAATTATAACTATAATAAACAGTTAAAGATTAAGCATGAAGATATAAAACATGGCACAAAAACACAAAATGTGGGGAAAGGGGTTAAAATGTACCTTTTTTAGAGTTTGTTTGAACTTAAGTGACTACCAGTTTAAAACAAGCAGATATAATTATAGGTAAACATATATGAACCACATGGTAACCACAAATCAAAAACCTATAATAGATAAACAGAAACTAAAAAGAAAGGAGCACAAGCATACTACCAAAGAAAATTATCAAACCTCAAAGAAGAAAAGAAAAAGAACTACAAAATAACCAGAGAGCAAGTAATAAAATGACAATATGTACCTACCTATCAATAATTACTTTAAAGGTCAATGAACTAAATGCTCTGATCAAAAGACATATGCTGGATGACTGGATTAAAAAAAAAAGACCCTTCCATATGTGGCCTATAACAGACATCTTAGGACAAAAGACAGAGACAGACTGAAAGTGAGGGGACGGAAAAAGATATTTCATGCAAACAGAAACAACAAGAAAGCAAGAGAAGCAGTACTCACATCAGATAAAATAGACTTTAAAACAAAATCTATAATAAAAGGCAAAGAAGGGCATTATATAATGATAAAAGGATAAATACAAGAAGAGGATATAACAGTCTTTAACATATATGCACCTAATATAGGAGCACCTAATTACATAAAGCAAATGCTAACAGACATAAAGGGAGAAATTGGCAATAATACAATAATAGTAGGGGACTTTAACACCTCACTGACATCAGTGGACAGACTATCCAGAAATCTGGACAGAAAATTAATAAGGAAAGAGTGATCTTAAATGACACAGTAGACCAACTGGATTTAATAGATATGTACAGGATATTCAATCCAAAAACAGCATAATACATATTCTTTTCAAGTGCACACCTTCTCCAGGGTAGATCACATGCTAGGCCACAAAAAAATTTCAACAAATTTCAAAGGATAGAAATTATATCAAACATTTTTTCAAACAAAAATGTTATAAAACTGGAAATCAATTACAGAAAGAAAAAACAAACATGTGGAGACTAAGCATGCTACTAAAAAACCAATGGGTAAATGAAGAAATCAAAGAGGAAATCAGAAAATACCTTGAGACAAATGAAAATGGAAACAGAACACTTCAAAATCTATGGGATGCCACAAAATCAGTTCTAAGAGGGACGTGTATAGCAATTCAGGCTTTCCTCTAGAAACAAGAAACATCTCAAGTAAACAACCTAACCTATCACTTAAAGGAATCAGAAAAAGGAAAAAAAAAAAGCCAAAGGCCAAAGTCAGCAGAAGGAAGGAAATAATAAAGATCAGAAAGGAAATAGAGATCAAAAAAGAAAAGACCAATGAAACCAAGAACTGGTTTTTTGAAAAGATAAAGTTGATAAACCTCTAGCCAGGTTCACCAAAAAGAAAAGAGAGGACTCAAACAAAATAAGAAATGAAAGAAAAATAATGACTAATACCACAGAGATATAAAAATATTATAAGAGAATACTAAGAACAGTTATAGGCCAACAAATTGGACAACCTAGAAGAACTGGACAAATTTCTAGAAATATACAACCAGCCAAGACTGAATCAAGAAGAAACAGACAACTGGAACAGACCGATTGCTACTAGTGAAATTGAATTTGTAGTAATTAAAAAAAAAACCTCCCAGCAAACAAAAGTTCAGAACCATATGGTTTCATAGAGGAATTCTACCAAACATATAAGGAAGAACTAGTACCTAACCTTCTCAAGCTAGTCTGAAAAATTGAAGAGGCCACCATTACCCTGACACCAAACCAAAGACACTACAAACAAACAAACAAAAAAAATTACAAGCCAATATCTTTGATGAATATAGATGCAAAAACCCTCAATAAAATATTAGCAAAGCAAATTCAATAATATATAAAAAGGATCATATATGATGATCAAGTGGGATTTATTCCAGAGATGGAATATTCACAAATCAATCAATGTAATACACCACGGTAACAAAAGGAAGGATAAAATCACATGATCATCTCAATAGATGCAGAGAAAGCATTTGACAAAATTCAACACCAATTCATGATAAAAACTCTCATCAAAGTTGGTATAGCAGGAACACACCTCAACATAATAAAGTCCATTTATGACAAATTCACAGCTAATATCATACTCTGGTAAAATGCTGAAAGTCTTTCTTCTAAATTCATGATCAAGATGCCCAGTCTTGCCACTCCTGTTTAACATAGTATTGGAAGTCCTAGCCACAATAATCAGACAAGAAAAAGAAATAAAAGGCATCCAAATTGGAAGGGAAGAAGTAAAACTGTCACTATTTGCAGATGACATAACACTTTATATAGAGAACCCTAAAGTCTCCACCCCAAAACTATTAGAACTAATAAATAAATTCAGCAATGTCACAGGATACAAGATTAATATACAAAAATCTGTTGTTTTTCTATGCACTAATAATGAACTATCAGAAAGAGAAAGTAAAAAAAAAATCCTGTTTAAAATTGCATCAAAGAGAATAAAATACCTAGGAATAAACTTAAACAAGGAGTTAAAAGGCCTATACTCTGAAAACTATAAAACACTGATGAAGGAAATTGAATATGTTACAAAGAAATGAAAGATATCCCATGCTCTTAGATTGGAAGAATTAATAATGTCAAAAGTGCCATACTGCCCAAAGCAATCTACAGCTACAATGTGATTCCTATCAAAATACCCATGACATTTTTCACAGTATTAGAACAAATAATCCTAAAGTTCTTGTGGAACCATAAAGGCCCCAAATTACCAAAGCAATCTTGAGAAAAAGAACCGAGTTGGAGGTATCATGCTCACAGACTTCAGACTATACTGCGTGGTACTGGCACAAAAACAGACATATAGATAAATGGAACAGAATAGAAGGCCCAAGAATAAACCAACACACCTACGGTCAATTAATCTATGACAAAGGAAGCAAGAATATACAATGGAAAAAAGACAGTGGTCTTCAATAAATTGTGCAGGGAAAACTGGACAGCTACATATAAAAGAATAAAATTAGAACACTTCCACACACCACATACAAAAATATACTCAAAATAGATTAAATACCTAAATGAAAGACCATACACCATAAAACTCCCAGAAGAGAACATAGGCAGAACACTCTTTGACATAAATGATAGTAATATTTTTTGGACCTGTCTGTCTCCTAAGGCAAAATAAATAAAAGCAAAAATAAACAAATAGGACCTAATTAAATTTAAAAGCTTTGGCACAGCAAAGGAAACCATCAAAAAAAAATGAAAAGACAACCTATGCAATGGGAGAAAATATTTGCAAATGATATGACTGACAAGCAGTTAACATCCAAAATATACAAACAGTTCATACAACTCAATAAAAAAAAACCCCAAACAACCCATTCAAAAAATGGGCAGAAAATCTGAATAGATATTTTTCTAAAGAAGACACACAGATAGCAAAAAGGCACGTGAAAAGATGCTTGACATCAATAATTATTTGAGAAATGCAAAACAAAAATGAGATATCACCTAACACCTGTCAGAATGGCTATCACCAAAAAGTCTACAAATAAATGTTGGAGAGAATTGGGAGAAAAGGGAACACTTGTACACTGTTGGTGGACTGTAAATTGGTGCTGCCACTATAGGAAACAGGATGGTGGTTCCTAAATAAACTAAAAATAGGACTACCATATGATCCAGCAATTCCATTCCTGGGTATATATCCAGAAAAAAATGAAAACACTAATTCGAAAAGATACATGCAGCCCAATGTTCACAGCAACACTATTAAAATAGCCAAGATATGTAAGCAACCCCAGTGCCCCTCAACAGATGAATGGATTAAGAAAAGAATAATACTCCATTTTTTATACATATATATATATATATATATATATATATATATAAAACGGAGTATTATTCAGTCATAAAGGACAATAAAATTCTGCCACTTGCAGCAATGCAGATGAACCTAGAGAATATTATGTTTAGTGAAACAAGTCAGACAGAAAAGACAAATACATATAAGATAGAACTTATATGTGGAATCTAAAAATAATACATAAATGTGTATATATATACATATGTATATGTTGGAATTACATATGCGAAACAAAAACAGACTCACAGATACAGAAAACAAACCAGTGGTTACTAGAGGGGAGAGAAAAGGGGGGAGTGGCAAATTAGAGGTATGGAATTAAGAGATACAAACTACTATTTGTAAAATAGGTAAGCAACAATGATATATTGTATAGTAAAGGGAACTGCAGACATTATCTTGCAATAACTTTTAATGGAGTATAATCAGTAAAAATACTGAATCACTATGCTGTACACCTGAAACTAATGTAAACCAAGTATACTTCAATTTTAAAAAAGAGGCAGAATTGCAACCCTCTTCCCCACCTGTTGGCCCCTGCCTCTGCAGAAACTGAGAGGGGTGCACATCTGAGCAAGCTCGCCCCCCACCCCATAAGCCAAGGCCTCCTTTTGCTGTGCAGACCCCAGCATGCCTGCATGCCACCCCTGCCAGGGCCTCCTGGGAAGTCAGCCCTAGGCACCCCAGCTTGATATGGGTGTCCACCAGTGCTGGCGGGGGCTGGGTGCTAAAGGGTGGAGTTAAGAGAGTGGACCTCGGAAGAGGACAGCTGTTGGCTGCATGGAGACAGCCTGAAGGGATGGGAGTGATGAGATTGGCTGCATGGGGACAGCCTGAGGAGACAGAAGTGAGGACCTCCAGGGCTGGGAATGCTCCTGGAGGAAGCGTGGTCTGCCTTGGAAGTGAGGCACCATTGTTGAGTGGCATGCAAGGGGCAGGGCTGCCATCACAGACTCTCTCCCCACACGCCAGCCCCTGCCTCCGTGGGCACATGGAAGGACTCCCATCAGAGCGAGCACACCCCAGTCTGCTGGTCTCTGCTGCCATGGGCACTAGAGGGGGATCCCAGCAGAGTGAGTGCATGCGCCCCAGTCGTGGCTGCCTTGACCCTCCCCTGCCTGAGTGAGCACGTGCCCCCCAGTCTGTTACTGCTTCTTGCCCCTCCCACCTAAGTGAGCAAGCATGCCCCAGTCAGTCCTGCTTTCACCCCCTATCACCTGGAAGGGGAACAGATGCATGAGGGTGACTCATATGCAGAGGTGGGGTCAAAAGTAAAGCTGAGCCCCAGGGGCTGTGCAACTAAGGAAGAGGAACTGAAAATTCTCCGTGCAGCTGCACAAGCTACAGACTAAACCCTCACAATTGACTTGAGAAACCCAGCATCTGTGGAGCATCTGAATGGACAAAGAGTGCTCCCACAACTGCGACCTGTTTAGCTTTAGCAGCTGTGGACTTTGGGGGCAAGTACATGTGGGAGTTGGGCCAGGACAGAGTCTGAGATGCCCCCAAAGTGGGTACAGAGAACTACCTAAAGGTCTTGTAAGGTCTCCTGGGGAGGCAAGGGTTGGCTGTGGCTCACTGTAGGGGCAAGGACACTTATAGCAGAGGCCCCAGAAACATTTTATTTATTTTTTATTTTATTAAAAATTTTTTTCTTAATTTTTATTTTTCTATGTTTTATTTTATTTTACTTTTTGTTGTCTTGTTTGGGTTTTTTTGCTTGCTTCTTTTTGCTATTTTTTAATTTTTCTTCTGGTTTTGTTTGTTTCTTTTTGGTTTTTATCATTTTTTGTCATTTTTGTGTTTTTTGTTTTCTTTGCTTTTCTTCTTAGTTTGCTTTCTGTTTTGTTTTTTTTTTTTACTGTTTTGGTTTTTGAGTTCTTTTGTTTGGTTGTTTTCTTGTTTTTTGTTTCTTTGATTTTTTCATTTGATTTTGTTGTTTTTCTGTTTGTATTTTTGTTTTTGTTTGGTTTTGTTTTTATTATTTGTCTTGGGTTTTGTTTGGTTTCTTTGTTTTGTTTTTTCTTGTTTGTTTTTGTTATTTGTCTTGGGTTTAGTTTGTCTCTTTGTTTTATTTTCCTTTTTTTTTTTTTTTTTGTCCATGCCACTTGACTTACAGCATCCTGGTTCCCAGGCCAGGGGCTGTGCCTGAGTCCCCAGGGTGGGAGCGCCAAATCCCAGCCCCAGGGAATATTAGTCAGTGTGGTCTCTCCCAGAGGTCCCCATCTCAGCACCAAGATCTGGATCCACTGAACTGCCTGCAGGCTCCAGTGATGGACACCTCAGGCCAAACAACCAGTAAGACAGGATACAGCCCCACCCATCAGCAGACAGGCTGCCTAAATTCATACTAAGCTCACAGACACCCCAAAACACACCCCCTGTCGTGGCCCTGCCCATCAGAGGGACACAACTCAGCTCCACCCATCAGAGCACAGGAACCAGTCCCCCCCACCAGGGGGGATTATACAAGTCCCTGGACCAACCTCAACCACCAGGGAGCAGACACCAGAAGCAAGAGGAACTATGACCCTGCAGCCTGTGGAAAGGAGACCACAAACACAGTAAGTTAGACAAAATGAGATGACAGTGAAATATATTGCAAATGAAGGAGCAAGTTGAAAACCCAAAAAAACAAATAAATGAAGAGGAAGTAGACAATCTACCTGAAAAAGAATTCAGAATAATGATAATAAAGATGATCCAAGATCTCAGAAATACAGTGGAGGCATGGACTGAGATGATACAAGAAATGTTTAATATGGACATAGAAGAACTAAAAAACAAACAAACAGTGATGAACAATACAATAACTAAATGAAAAATGAACTAGAAGGAATCAATAGCAGAATAACTGAGGCAGGAGAATGGATAAGTGACCTGGAAGACAGGATGGTGGAAATAATTGCTGAGGAGCAGAATAAAGAAAAAACAATGAAAAGAAATGAAGACGGGGATTTCCCCATCCAGTGGTTAAGAATCCACCTTCCAATGCAGGGGATGCAGGTTTGACCCCTGGTTGGGGACTATATCCCATATGCCACAGGGCAACTAAGCCCATGTGCCACAACTACTGGGCCTGCACACGACTCAAGAGCCAGTGTGCCGCAACTACTGAGCCCATGTGCTCTGGAGCCCATGCACCACAACTAGAGAGCCCGTGTGCCACAACTACTCAGTGTACGCATGCTGGAGCCCATGGGCCACAACTAGAGAAGCGCGCACACCACAATGAAGAGCCCGTGTGCCACAATGAAATATCCCATGTGTCACAACTAAGACCTAATGCAGCCAAGTAAATAAATGAATAAATAAATATTTTTTTAAAAAGAAATTAGGACAGTCTCAGAGACCTCTGGGATAACATTAAATGCACCAACATTTGAATTACAGGGATCCCAGAAGAACAGAAAGAGAAAGGGTCTGAGAAAATATTTGAAGTGATTATAGTTGAAAACTCTCCTAACATGGGAAAGGAAACAACCACCCACATCCAAGAAGTGCAGAGAATCCAATACATGATTAACCCAAGAAGAAACATGCAGAGACACATATTAATCAAACTAAAGAAAGTTAAATACAAAGAAAGAATATTAAAAGCAGCAAGGGAAAACAAACAACATAGAAGGGAATCTCCATAAGGTTATCAGCTGATTTTTCAGCAGAAACTTTGCAGGCCAGAAGGGAATGGCAAGATATATTTAAAGTGATGAAAGGAAAAAACTTACAACCAAGACTATTCTACCCAGCAAAGACCTCATTCAAAGGAGAAATCAAAAGCTTTACAGACAAGGAAAAGTTAAGAGAATACAGCACCACTAAACCAGCTTTACAACAAATGCTAAAGGAACTTCTCTAGGTGGAAAAGACAAAAGAAGAAGAAGACCTATAAAAACAAACCCCAAACAATTAAGAAAATGTCAATAGGAGCATTCATATCAATAATTACCTTAAATGTAAATGGATTAAACGCTCCAACCAAAAGACACAGACTGGCTGAATGGATACAAGAACAAGATCTGTATATATGCTGTCTACAAGAAACCCACTTCAGACCTAGGGACACATGCAGACTGAAAGTTAGGGGATGGGAAAACGTTACTCCATGCAAACTGAAATCAAAAGAAAGCCAGAATAGCAATATCAGACAAAATAGACTTTAAAATAAAGACTGTTAGAAGAGACAAGGAGGACACTACATAATGATCAAGGGATCAGTCCAAGAAGAAGACATAACAATTCTAAACATGTTACTAAATAGTCAATGGATCACTGAAGAAATCAAAGAGAAAATCCAAAAAATACCTAAAGACAAATGACTATGAAAACACAACAATTGAAAACCTATGGCATGCAGCAAAAGCAGTTCTAAGAGGGAAGTTATAGCAATACAATCCTACCTCAAGAAACAAGGAAAAGGACTTTCACGGTGGCACACTAGTTAAGAATCTGCCTGACAATACAGGGGACATGGGTTTGACACCTGGTCCAGGAAGATCCCACAGGCTGTGGAGCAACTAATCCTGGGCACCACAACTACTGAGCCTGCACTCTAGAGCCCGCAAGCCACAACTACTGAGCCTGTGCACCACAATTACTGAAGCCTGTGTGCCCTAGAGCCCATGCACTACAACTACTGAGCCCACGTGCTGAAACTACTGAAATCCACGTACACTAGGGCCTGCATGCTGCAACTACTGAGCCCAGGTGCTGCAACTACTGAAGCCTGTGCACCTAGAGCCTCTGCTTTGCAACAAGAGAAGCAACTGCAATGAGAAGCCCACACACCACAACGAAGAGTAACTCCCACTTGCCACAACTAGAGAAAGCCCGCATGCAGCAATGAAGACCCAATGCAGCCAAAAGAAACCCAAACAAACAAGAAAATTTTCAAATAAACAACTATCCTTACACCTAAAGCAACTAGAGAAAGAAGAACAAAAAAAATCCAAAGTTAGTAGAAGGAAAGAAGTCATAAAGATCAGACCAGAAATAAATGAAATGGACACAAAGAAAACAATAGCAAAGATCAATGAAACTAAAAGCTGATTCTTTCAGAAGATAAACAAAATTGATAAACCTTTAGCCAGACTCATCAAGAATAAAAGGGAGAGGATGCAAATCAATGAAATTGGAAATGAAAAAGAAGTTACAATGGACACCACAGAAATACAAAGGATCATAAGATATTACTACAAGCAATAATATGCCAATAAAATGGACAACCTAGAAGAAATGGACAAATTCTTAGAAAGATACAACCTTCCAAGGCTGAACCAGGAAGAAATAGAAAATATGAACAGACTAATCACAAGTACTGAAATTGAAACTGTGATTAAAAATCTTCCAAAAGGGACTACCTTGGTGGTCCAGTGGTTAAGCATCTTCCTTCCAATGCAGGAGACGTGGGTTCAATCCCTAGTCGGGGAACTAAGATCCCACATGCCATGGGGCAAATAAGCGCACACGCCACAACTACTGAGCCCGCATGCTTTTCTGCCACAACTAGAAAAGCCCACACACCGCAGCTACTGACCTCATGCACTCTAGAGCCTCCGTACTGCAACTAGAGAAGCCCATGTGCCAGAACTAGAGAGAAGCCCGTGTGCCACAACAAAGACCCAGCACAGACAAAATTTAAAAAAAAACCTTACAACAAACAAAAGCCCAGGGCCAGATGGCTTCACAGGAGAGTTCTATCAAACACTTATAGAAGAGCTAATACCCGTCCTTCTCAAACTCTTCCAAAAAATTACAGAGGGAGGAAGACTCCCAAGCTCATTCTACGAGGCCACCATCACCGTGATACCAAAACCAGAAAAAGCTATCACAAAAAAGAAAATTATAGGCCAATATCACTGATTAACATAGACACAAAAATCCTCAACAAAATACTAATAAACCCAATCCAACAACACATTAAAAGGATCATACACCATGATCAAGTGGAATGTATCCCAGGGATGCAAGGATTCTTCAATATATGCAAATCAATCAATATGATACAGCACATCAACAAACTGAAGAATAAAATCCATATGATCATCTCAATAGATGCAGAAAAAGCTTCTGACAAAATTCAACACCATTTTTGATTAAAAAAACTCTCCAGAAAGTGGGCATAGGAGAACCTATCTCAACATGAAAAGGCCACATATGACAAACCCACAGCAAACATCATTCTCAATGGTGAAAAACTGAAAGCCTTTCCTCTAAGATCAGGAACAAGACAAGGATGTCCACTCTCACTGCTTTTATTCAACGTAGTTTTGGAAGTCCTAGCCACGGCAATCAGAAAAGAAAAGGAAATAAAAGGAATCTAAGTTGGAAAAGAAGAAATAAAACTGTCACTGTTTGCAAATAACATGATACTATACATAGAATATCCTAAAGATGCTACCAGAAATCTACTGGAGTTCAGCAATGAATTTGGTAAAGTTGCAGGATACAAAATTAGTACACAGAAGTCTCTTGAATTCCTATACACTAACAGTGAAAGATCAGAAAGAGAGATTAAGGAAACAATCCCATTTACCATTGCATCAAAAAGAATAAAATACCTAGGAATAAACCTACCTAAGGAGGCAAAAGACCTGTACTCAGAAAACACTGATGAAAGTAATCAAAGATGTCACGAACAGATGGAGAGATGTACCATGTTCTTGGATTGGAAGAATCAATATTGTGAAAATGACTATACTACTCAAAGCATTCTACAGATTCAGTGCAATCCCTATCAAATTACCAATGGCATTTTTCACAGAATTAGAACAAAAAAATTTTACACTTTGTATGGAAAGACAAAGACTCCAAATAGCAAAAGCTATCTTGAGAAAGAAGAATGCAGCTGGAGAAATCAGGCTCCCTGACTTCAGATTATACTACAAAACTACAGCCATCAAAACAGTATGGTACTGGAACAAACACAGAATTATAGATCAATGGAACAGGATAGAAACTCCAGAGATAAACCCATACACCTATGGTCACCTAATCTATGACAAAGGAGGCAAGAATATACAAAGGAGAAAAGGCAGGCTCTTCAGTAAGTTGTGCTGGGAAAATAGGACAACTACATGTAAAAAAACGAAATTAGAACACTCCCTAGCACCACACACAAAAATAAACTCAAAATGGATTAAAGACCTAAATGTATGGCCACATACTATAAAACTCGTAGAGGAAATGTAGGCAGAACACTCTCTGACATAAATCACAGCAAGTTCTTTTTCAATACACCACCTAGAGTAATGGAAATAAAAACAAAAATAAATAAATGGGACTTAATTAAACGTAAAGGCTTTTGCACAGCAAAGGAACCATAAACAAAACAAAAAGACAACCTTCAGAATGGGAGAATATATTTGCAAATGAAGCAACTGACAAGGGATTAATCTCCAAAATATATAAATAGCACATGCATCTCAATATCAAGAAAACAAACAACCCAATCACAAAATGGGAGGAAGACCTAAATAGATATTTCTCCAAAGAAGACATACAGTGGCCAACAGACACATGAAAAGATGCTCAACATCACTAATTATTAGAGAAATGCAAATCAAAACTGCAATGAGGTATCACCTCACACTGGTCAGAACGGCCATCATCAAAAAATCTAGAAAAAATAAATGCTGGAGAGGGTGTGGAGAAAAGGGAACCCTCCTCACTGTTGGTGGGAATGTAAACTGATACAGCCACTATGAAGAACAGTATGGAGATTCCTTAAAAAACTAAAAATAGAGCTACTATATGATCCAGCAATCCCTCTCCCAGGCATATATCTGCAGAAAGCCATAATTCTAAAGGATACATGCATCCTGTTGTTCATTGCAGCACTATTTACTATAGCCAGGACATGGAAGCAACCTAAATGTTCATCGAGAGAGGAATGGATAAAGATGTAGTACATATATACAATGGAATATTACTCAGCCATAGAAAGGAACAAAATAGTGCCATTTGCAGAGAACTGGATGGACCAGATGATAGACTCTCATACAGAGTGAAGTAAGTCAGAAAGAGAAAAACAAATATTGTATAATATCACTTATATGTGGAACCTAGAAAAATGGTAGAGATGAACTTATTTGCAAAGCAGAAATAGAGTCACAGATGTAGAGAACAAACTTATGGTTACCAAGCAGGGGAGGGGGGTGGATGAATTGGGAGATTAGGGCTGACATATATACACTACTATGTATAAATTAGATAACAAATGAGAACCTAGTATATAGCACAGGGAACTCTACTCAGGGCTCTGTGGTGACCTAAATGGGAAGGAAATCGAAAAAAGAGCGGATATATTTATATGTATAACTGATTCTCTTTGCTGTACAGCAAGAAACTAACACAACAGTGTAAAGAAACTATACTCCAATAAAAATTAATTTTAAAAAATAAAAACTTGAAAAAGTAGCACAAGCCAATATAGATGGTGTTAATCTAAAGCCCAGGGGAATGGGATGATCCCTGCACTTGTTACCAAGGGACTGAAACCACAAGGGTAAGAACCCAGATTCAGACAGGCAGATTTAACAAGATTTTTGGCAGTTGTTACTAGCCAATGAGATCACTCAAAAAGGTATAATCAAGCCAGCCATTGAGGGTTTCAAGCAAACTACTGCCTCCTTGGGAAACAGATATCTGTAACCGTTCAGTTCTTAAGACAGACTTCCAAGCCCCTATCACAGATAGTGAGTTCCCAAAGTAATAGAGTGTCCAGCTGAGGAAGTCTCCCAACCGTCTTCTCAGGTATGATGACAAAGCCAATGAACGGGGGAAATCCACTAGGAAGGCTCTGGAGCATCCAGACAGGCTGACTAAGCAACCCACTGCATGGCCAGAGAAGCGATCTGACAGACTGATAGAATGCATTATTGCCGTCTATCAGGCTGTAGGATGCTGCTTCCTCCTCTGTAACCCATTTCTAAATGTGGTTCAGCCTTGCCCCTCTTCCTTCCTTACCAACTTCCCCTCTCAGTATGAGGCCACCATATTATTTCTAGCCTTAGGTAAGTCTTCTATTCCTCTATCAGCTTAACAATCACTCAACTATACTGTAATCATAACAGAAACATACAGAAAATGAAAAGCCCCCAGGGGCCATTTCTCCATTCTCCAGTTTCTCACAATTCTCCAGCTATTTGAAGGGCCTGGCAAAAGACCATACCCAACTATATAAAAGGGCTGCTGTTTAGGGTAAGTGTAACCACAGAGATAAACATAAAACAAAAAAAGATCTTATGTAACATTTATTTTTTATCCCAACTTCATTTTGGCTTTATTCCTCACCTCCCATTCCCATTCTTTTATTAGAAATCCAAACGGGATTTTTTTAAAACAAATTGTTTAAAATCATGATTACTTAGAGTCATAACAAAATTTTCTTCTCTCCAAAAGGGGGAAAAACACAGCTTTTATTCTTGTGCTGCATTTTCAAATGCATGTAGCATTAATTGCATGTTAATATATTCTTTATAAGCTATTTAAAATAAAACCTTCATCCTTTGAGGTTATTGACATTTTTCTAGTTCACTGACACATCTCCTATAATACATTATTCATTTTCATGAGTGAAGTGGGAACTTTAATAAAAAATAGGATTTTAATCCCTGAGGTTGCCATTGCAACACAAGATTGAAAGAATAGACCTTAAACAATATAAGCATTGATCATGCTATCTGGATCAAAATCACCTCCATAGCATGGAGTCATTTAGAAAGTTGCATTTACTGGGTTAAGTTAACCCTGCTCTTCCTAGCCCTCATGCTGTAATAATATTTCCTTTTGTAAAGAAATAACACATAGCAATGAAGTCTGCAGAAACTTCTGAGATCCTCAGAAATCAAGAGAAACCACAAGTTCCATTTCTCTAATCTCCATCCACATTGCTGGAGAAGGGTTTTCAGCACCATTCCAAGACCTGGAAAAGTTGATGAACCAACTTGTTTTTTCTACTTCTCCATAAATTTAGTAAAAAGGGAGAAATCAGTCCTCCTGGCTAGAAAATGGGAATGTCCTGCTTATTTCTGCCACCATAACATTAGCAGAGCTGCGTTCAACTCTTTGTGCCTGCCCTCCTTGTGGAACCCTTTCTCTACCAGGCGGCTAACAGCGGGGTGTGGATTCCTGCTCCTGTCCCTAGTAGTAGCGGTTCAGGCTCCTGGTGCCAGGAACCTCGGGCTGGCCATTCATCCAAATCTCCCTGATGATGCGTTCCCGCTCCTCTAGCCGCTGGGCACGCTCCAGCTCCTCCGCTGAGGTGAAGACGTTCTTGTTCAAAGTCCTCTCGAAGCGACGATGTCTCCTGACTGAGATGTCGGATGCCGCGTAGGAGCTGCCATCCTCGCTGTCGCTGCTGTTGCTGCTGCTTTCTTGGTCCTGCAGGAACTTCTTCTGGGGATGCTGCCGGCAGTCTGTGTGGCAAGAGATCCTCATCACCAGGGCAGCTACGGTGAGGACCAGCCCGATGCACACACCAGAGACAAAGTACAGGGCTGCTCGCTCAGGATTTTCTGGAGGAGGAGGAAGAAGAGAACATTTGAGAGATGACCACTATATATGCAGAGAGCAAATATGACTCCAGCACAGGATGCACGCCTCTCACCAGACCTCAAAGCTTTGATGGTTACAAATATTGCCTTTCCATGTGACAAACTGCATAATGTTTTTAAAATATAATTTTCAACAAATGGTGAATGTGGGTAAAGAGTGTATGGAATTCTCTTACTATTCCTGTAACTTAACTTCAAAATTATTTCAAAATGAAAAGTTAAAAAGAAAATATTATTTAGCATTTACTAGAAGCAAGTAACTGTGCCGTTTGCTTATACCAGAAAAATCTTTGCTTCTGAATTTGCTCCTGCAACCCCTTGAATTACCTTTTAATCATAGTTGTAGGTAACTTCTGAGATGACCCCCCACCTCTTGGTATTCATACTCTTATGCAAGCCCTTCCCTCCAAGGGCTGGACATAGTGGGCTGGACCTAGTGACTTACTTCTAACAAAAGTGATGGATGACTCGAGATCAGGTAACCCAAGACTGACTTCTAACTTACTCATGTTCTCTCTCTCTAACTTACTCACTTGCTTGCTCTGATGCAGTCAGTTCCCATGCTATGATCTGTACTACAGAGAGGACTGCATAGCGAGGAACTAAGGGTGGCCTCTAACAGCCTTCAAAGCTTGGAAGTGTATGAATATGTTTTGTGTATTTTAAATTTTATTTTGCTTAGCTGTATTTTTAAGTATTCTATTCTCATTGACATTACTTTTGTAATAAATAACGTTATTTTACTGGAATTTAAAATTTTGAAGTGAATCCTCTCCTGGTGGAGCATTGAGGTGGCCACAACCCTGGTCATGCAGTAGCCTTGTGGGATACCTTGAACCAGAGAACCCAGCTATGCCAATCCCAGATTCCTGACTTACAGAAACAGAGAGATAATTAATATGTGTTGTTTTGAGGTACAGATGGTCCCTGAGTTGCAATAGCTAGACTTATGATTTTTTAACTTTACAATTTAGTGAAAGCAATATGCACTCAAGTAGAAATTATACTTCTAATTTTAAATTTTGATCTTTCCCTGTGCTATCAATATGCAGTACAATACTCTCTTCTGATGCTGGGCAGCAGCAGTGAGCTGTACTTCCAGTCAGCCACATGATCACTTAAGCCATTCTGAACGTAGACAACCATTCAGTTTTTCACTTTCAGTACAGTAGTCAATAAATTACATGAGATATTAAAGACTTTATTAAAAAATAGGGTTTGTGTTAGATGATTTTGCCCCACTGCAGATTAATGTAAGTGTTCTGAACACATTTGAGGTAGGTCAGGCCAAGCTATGATGTTCCACAGGTTAGGTGTATTAAATGCATTTTTGTCACTATCAAAAGAAAAATCACAATCAAACAATGGGTAGAAGACCTAAATGAGCCACTTTTCCATAGAAGACCTTCAGATGGCCAAGAGGCACATGAAAAGATGCTCAACATCACTAATTATCAGAGATATAATTACATTGAGATATCACCTCACACCAGTCAGAATGGCCATCATCAAAATGTCTACAAACAATAAATGCTGGAAAGGGTGTGGAGAAAAGGGAACCCTCCTACACTGTTGGTGGGAATGTAAACTGGTACAGCTACTATGGAGAACAGTATGGAAGTTCCTTAAAAAACTAAAAATAGAGCTACCAATGAATCAGCAATCCCACTCCTGGGCATATATCTGGAGAAAACCATGGTTCGAAACGATACATGCACCCCAATGTTCATTGCAGTGCTGCTTATAATAGCCAAGACTTGGAAGCAACCTAAATGTCCATTGACAGATGAATGGATATATATATATATATATATATATATATATATATATCACACACACACACACACACAATGGAATATTAATCATTACAAAGAATGAAATAATGCCATTTGCAGCAATATGGATGGACTTGGAGATTATCATACTAAGTAAAGGTAAGTCAGACAGAGAAAAGACAAATATCATATGATATCGCTTATATGTAGAAGCAAAAAAATACGATACAAATGAGCTTATTTACAAAACAGAAACAGACGCACAGACTTAGAAAAAAACTTATGGTTACTAAAGGGGAAAGGTAGAGGGGAGGGATAAATTGGAAGTGTGGGAATGACATATACAAATTACTATATTTAAAATAGATAACCAACAAGGACCTCCTGTATAGCACAGGAAACTCTGGTTAATATTCCACAATAACCTAAATGGGAAAAGAATTTGAAAAAGGATAGATATATGTATACATATAACTGAACCACTTTGCTGTACACCTGAATCTGATACAACATTGTAAATCAACTATAGTCCAATACAAAATAAAAATTTTTTTAAATGCATTTTTGACATGATATTTTAAATTTACAATGGGTAAGTTGAGGAAGATCTGTAATTTGCTGTGCAGCAATAGATAACTTATACAATCACAGATTGAAAGCCAGTGTGGGCATTTTTGCACTCATCAGGTTAATTTGTGGGGGAGTAATTTAAGCCCTTTCGTGGTGAGAGAAGAAAATAATCATTCTGCTGATGAGTAATATACTTAGTGGGCCCAGTGATGATCCCTGTATGATGTGTTCAACAGAATGAGCGCCTCTGAATGAAGAGCTCTCACCTTCCACATGTGAGAGCACTGGGACATGCCTGGCCTTGAGTCAAAGGGCGTGGTCAATCTGACCAGACCCAAGATTGACATCAGTAAATTAGATCCATAATCTATATTCACCTGTAAGTATGAATCAAAATGTATATATTGTTTTGTGGGTTTTTAAAGAATATAAATGGAATCATATATGATTTATATTTGCTTTTTACATTTAAGAATATATCTTAGAGAGGTTTCAACATATGTCAATAGTATTCTTTCTGACTGCTGCATATTCTTCTGTAGTATAGACATCAAAGTTTAACCTTTTCCTTGTTGATAGCATATAAATTGTTTCCTATTTTTCACTATTACAATCAATGCTAAAGTCAGTATCTTTTTGTCCTTGTATATATCTCTTTATGCATTGCAGAATTATTTCTACAGTTTAGTTAATCTAGAAACAGAACAGCTGTATCAAAGGGCTTAGGCATTTTCAGGTTTTATACGTTTCAAATTGTACCCAAAAAACGTTCTATCAGTCTGAACACAGTATACTGAACACATGTGTTTATGATCCCTCCTTCTCTCTGAAACCTCCACTGAAATGACAGTGATGTGAGTAAAATAGATACAAAGTATAGGTACAAAGAAAAGAATAGAGAAAAAAATAGAAAACACGAATAGTCCAATGTTTACTGCAAGGGAAGAAATGTACACATATGATTGAATACAAAAAGGGACGATGTGAAATAAAAACTGTTTAAAGAAGAAAAAAGAAAACACGAAGAGTCAACATAAGAGTAGTCAACAAACAATGAAACATAGTAAAAAGGGACTGACATTAACATCATGGTAGTGTAAGACATCCTTACTTTTTGTACAACTAATGAGGTATCTATCCATAAACCACAGTGCCTCCGTGGGAATTGTGTGATCTAATATCATATGCCAAGGGACCAGGGAGAAATCTTGCTTACCTGTTCATCTGGTAATAGACAGACAAACACTGGTTTGGGCTGCAGAATCAGCAGAGCGAGCAAACCTGCCTCCACAACTCCCAGCCGTGATTGGGGAAACCTGGAGAATGCTGACTTGGGCAAATACCCACAGATGAGAGAGAATTTGTAGAATTCCAGCCCCCTGGAGGTGATTAGAGCACACCACTGGAGGGAAAACACACACACACATACACACACACACATGAGTTTGAATGCAGCAGAGAGGGAAAGAGGAACTTTTTCAGCTTTGCCCCCTCCACAAGTTGACACAGTAACAAACTGAACTATCCCGTGGTGACCTGTCCACAGGTAAAAAGGAGAGTACAGTGTGAGTGCCCGGCTACCCCAGCTACGCTGGACGCTGCAAGAGAAACCCATTTTTCTCCAGCAACACTAGGAGTACTGGAAACAGGACCTCTATGACTGGGGGAAGGGAGAAGATCAGAAAAGGCTAATAAGAACATCAAAAGGCATTAAAGGGGCATGGTTCCTGCTGTCTGTGCTCAGGGCTTCAGCAGGAAGTCCACTCAAGAGCCCCTGGGAGAACTTCAGCCAAGGATATCCCCACCAGCTGGTGGTTACCCCCAATGCCCCAAGTACTAAACCCACACCCCCCCTCACTCTGTGGTGGCTCCTTGTTTGCACTCAGAGATTGGCAGCAGGAGTGAGCAGGGTGAATGCAGTGCTATTAGAAAAACAGACTAGTATCTGTGGGCAAGAGAGAAAACACAAACTTGAGCTGTAGTGCTACCTTCTGGAAGACAAGAGAGATTTCCAGCAGCCAGCCAGGTGAGTTGTAAGAACCGCAGAAGACATAAAAGCTTAAGAATTCTGCCACAAGAGGGAGCAAGAAGTACAGAGCAGGTGTATAAATACAAGGTCAGAGAGAACCCCAGATAGAACAGGATCAACAAACAGTATACCCTATCTGAGAGCAACTAGTAAAGATGTGAGGAGGTGTCTGAACTACAAGAAAGAGGAAGAATCAAGAAAACACATCATCACCAAAAGATAATAATCCTTCAATAACTGAACTCAAAAGCAAAAAATCTTATAATCTAGCTGATAAAGAATTCAAAATAGCTGTTTTGAGGAAACAGTGAGCTACAAGAAACACAGAAGACAATTCAATAAAATCAGGAAAAAAATACATGTACAAAGTGAGAAATTTAGCAAAAAGTTAAAAACCATAAAAAGGAACCAAACAGAAATTCTGGAGCTGAAGAATTTGATGATTAAAATGAAAAATGAAACAGAGAGAATGTGCAGCAGGGTAGATCAAATGGAAGACAAAATAAGCAACCAGGAAGACAGTAATTTTGAAATAACCCAATCAGTGGTGAACATAGGAAAAAGAATGAAAAAGAGGGAAGAAAGTGTACATGATCTATGGGATTCAATCAAACACACAAATATAGCATAACTGGAGTTCCAGAGGAGAAGAGAGGGGCAGAAAGTATTTAAAGAAACGCTAGCTGAGAACTTCACAAACCTAGGGAGAGTCTTAGACATCCAAGTTTATGAAAGTAATAGATCATCCTACTATCTCAATGCAAAAGACCGCCAAGAACATTATAATGAAATTGTCAAAAATCAAGGAAGAAGAGAGAATCCTTAAAAAGCCAGAGGAAGAAAGATAATAAACGTACAAAGGAACCCTCATTAGGCTATCAGAGGATTTATCAGCAGAAATGCTACAGGCCAGGAGAGAGTGGAATGACCTATTCAAATTGTTGAAAGAAAAATTGCCAGCCAAGAATACTTTACCTGGCAAAATTATCCTTCAGATATGAAGGAGAAAATATGCTAATTAGTGACATGAAAACACATTAAAGTATACAACACACTGGTAAAGGTAAATATACAATAAATATACAGTTTCAGATTTAGAAAACTCTAATGCTGTACTGTGAAGCTGTGTTAACCACTTAACTACAGTATAAAGGTCAAAGGAAAAGGGTACTAAAAATAACCGAAACCACTATAGTCTGTTAAAAAATACACAATATAAAAACAGGCCAATTGTGACATCAAAAATGTAAAGGGGTTAGTAAAATGGTGGAGGTTTTGTGATCAAAAAGCTTTCACCTTTCACCAATTAGTATGCTGTTAGCTGTGGGCTTGTCATATATTGCCTTTATTAAACTGCGATATATTCCTTTTTATACCCAGTTTGAGGGTTTATCATTAAAGAAAGTTGTATTTTGTCAAATGCTTTTTCTGCATCTATTGGGTTATCAAGGAAACAGGAGATGACATCACCATCTTAAAGAGATAGCTGCATTCCCATGTTTATGGCAGCATTATTCACAATAACCAAAGTATGGAAACAACCTAAGTATCTATCAACAGATGAATGGATAAAGAAAATGTGATATATATTACAGCATTATTCAGCCATAAAAGAGAAGGAGATCCTGCCATTTATAACATGGATGGACCTCAAGGGCATTATGCTAAAATGAAATAAGTCAGACAAAAGCAAATAATATATGATATCAGTAACACGTGGAATCTAAAAAAGTTGAACTCATAAAAACAGAGTAGAACCCTTGTTACCAGGGGCTGTGGGGTGGAAGAACTGGGAATATGTTGTTTAAAGGTACACGCTAGCAACTAGTAGATAAATAAGTCCTGGAGACCTAATGCACAGCATAGTCATTATAGACAACAATATTGTATTATAGACTTCAAAGTTGCTAAGACACTATATCTTAATTGTTCTCACCACAAAAAAAGAAGATAGTAATTATATGACGTGAAAGGCGTTAGCTAATGCTACAATGGTGATCATACTGCAATACAGAAATGTATCAAAGCAGCATGTTCTCACCTTAAATCTATACAATGTTCTATGTCAAATTATATCTCATTTAAAGAAAGAAAGGAAGGGAGGGAGGGAGAGAGAGAGAAGGGAGGGAGGAAGAGAAGGGAAGGGAGAAAGAATGAAAAAGAAAGAAAGAAAAAAAGAAAGAAAGAGAAAGAAAAAGAAAGGAAGGAAGGAAGGAGGGAAGGAAGGAAGAAAGAAGGAAAGAAAGAATGAAAGAGAGGAAGGAAGAAAGAAAGAAAGGGAGGAAGAAAGAAAGAAAAAGTAAGAAAGAAGGAAGGAAGGAAGGAAAGAAAGAAAAAAAGAAAGAAAGAAGGAAGGAAGAAAGAAAGAAAGAAAAAGAAAGAAAGAAAGAAAGAAAGAAAAGAGAAAGAAAGAAAGAAAGGAAGGAAGGAAGAAGGAAAGAAAGAAAGAAAGAAAGAAAGCAGGGAGGGAGGGAGGGAAGAAAAGAAAGAAAGGGAGAGAGAAGGAAGCTGAAACTGAACTCTGTCCAGCCAACATCGAGCAAACAGATATTCAGCAAACACTGAGAGTATTGAGTGAGCTCTTTGCCTGGAGGAGCTTAACAGCCCAGCAGGGAAGATGGCCTTATCCGTTGCAGTACCAAAGGGAAGTCCAACTACAGAAACATGAAGAAGGATTTTTGGAAATGCAAAGGTGAGTGGAAAAGCTAAGTTCAAATATGGGAATCTGAAAAGGCTTTCTAGAAAAGATGTACAAATCCATGCTTTTACCAGGGTGGAAAACCATCAGGCAGACCTGTATTTGAAGCCTCATCTCAGACTCTTCTTTTAAACAACGATAACATTACCAACTCTGCTGAATTGTGGTAAAGATATTACAGATGACAAGCATAAAGGGATTATCCCAGATCCTGGCAACAACTGATAACTTACTCTCACTCTATTTATTTTGTTCCCCTCTCTCCCTTCCTTCCTTCCTTCCTTCCTTCCCTCCTTTCTCTCCCTCTCTCTCCCCCTTCCCTTCCCTCCCTCCCTCTCTCTCATTCCTCTATCCATCTATCTGTTTTCCTCCCTCTTTCCTTCTCTCCCTTATTCCCTTCCTTTCTTTTCTCATCCCATCTTCCCTTCCCTGTGAATTAATGTCTCTTTTTCACAACCTGCCCTCACCCCACCTATAACATAGGTTAACTTGAAGATGGTTACTGAACTGAATGTTGGAAACCACTATTCTCCCTCTAGCGTAACTAGTCCATCCTGTCCTGTCTTAACTTCCCAGATCAGAAAACATCTTTTTTTGCCTACAATTGTCTCAGACACGGATTCCCAGAGAAACCCAGTAAAAGCAACCAGAGAGGGCAAGGAGTTTTTATTGAGTCTCACTGGATCCTGAGCAGGTGACTCAGGACTGATTTTCACAGCTGATATAATTTGTGTTGTTTCTCTTCATCATTCTTTTACAAAAATCAAACTGTAGTTCTATTGTGGTTGCTTTATCTCTCTCTGTTCCAGGTCACTTCCTCTTAGGCAATGATCTAACCTGTCTTGAGGAGATCCAGATAGCTGTTAATTGACCAAGAAGCAGAATAGAGAGGGCTATTGATGGTAGTTTTCCCTCAATAAATAAAAATAAATGTATTGCTATATCTTGCTTCCTGCAGGGTCATTGTTTTCATTGGCAGGAAGAGGGCCTATGGGGAGGTCCTGGGGCTAATTTCATTTGCACCCTTGGAAGTCAGATCATGCCCAACAGACTCAGTAGGAGAGAACAGTAACACCAGTCCAGGCCAGCTCAGCTGAGGTCTGTGCAAACGTAATCTTTTCCCTGCATGGACTTTCTTGTTGGTCCTACAGCTTGCAATCCCTTGAGTGGAAAAGAAAAGATTTTAAAAAATAGGCTTTAAAGAGAACAGTGTGACTTGTGTAGAATCAGGGAGTATTCAGCACAAACTCTTCTCTGAATTCTTAAGGCACTGTGAAGATGTCTCTTTATGGGATTCTGCCCCTCCCTATAGAAAAACAAAGACTCCCATTAACAATTCTGCCTTCTCTGAAATGCTGGAGAAAGCTTCCTTCCTTCTCTTTCCAGCTCTGATTTTTTCTTCCCCAGGAAGGAGTATTGGAGAATCACTGTGCCCACTAGGCTGGCTCTGGTGCTCCTTCCTTCTGGTGCTGGTTCTCCTTTGCTTTCACTTCTTTCAGCTTCCCCTCTCTTCTCCTACTCCCCTTCTCTTGCCCCCAGGCAAAAAACACCCCAGAAGAGGCCTTTCATTATTCCACCTCATCCTAATCCACCCTACTCACTCTTCTTTACCTGCAGTGGGAAAGACCTGCAGCTCTATAGCCCAGGACTCAAGGGCAGCTAGGTAGAAGGCCCTGACACATTATCTGATCTGGCTTATTTACTGGGCAAGTTGATACTGTATTCTGATGCTTTTCTGGCTCCTTGAGTATGGAAGGGAGGAGTGTAATTAGCTCCTCCAATCTAGGCACACTTTATATAGTTGTATTATAATCAGTTATGTAACCACTATATTCCCCATACAACAGTGAGAAATTTGAGAAGAGAATCCGTATGATTCACTTTGGATTGCCACAGCATCCAGCCAGTTCTTTGCTCACGGTGCCCATCTCTTAAGTATTTATTGAATTAAATCATGAATACACAATTTCTAAAAGTTCAATTATTATATGTGGATAAATAGATATATGCCAGTAAGGATATATGCATATATATGTGACAAATGATTTATGTATAATAATACAATATTAAAAGAGTAGGGAATAGAAAAAAATCTATCAAATCACCATAATCTTACAACCTGAATATAACTACACACTATGAAGTGCAGTGAAGTGCATTTTCTTCTGTTCTTTCTTTCTCTTATATAAATTTATATTTACTTGGTTATAATCAGTTTATATACAACTTATATTTTTTTCTCTGGATATACTTTTTGTTTATTTTTAAGATGATTTTTTTAGAGCAGTTTTAGGTTCACAGCAAAATTAAGTGGAAGGTACAGAGATTTCCCATATACCTCCCAACCCCACACATGCAATAGCTTCCGCCATTATCAACATCTCCCACCAGAGCGGTACATTTGTTACACTTGGTATAATTTGGTACAATTATTATATTTGACACATGAACCTAATAGACATATAATAACCCAAAGCCCAGAGTTTATATTCGGGTTCACTCTTGGTGGTGTACCTTCTATCAGTTTCAAAAAATGTATAATAACATGTATCCATCATACACAGTATTTTCACTGCCCTAAAAATCCTCTGTGCTCCACTTATTCATTCTTTGCCCCAAGGATACACATTTCATATAATGTAAATGTCTTTCTGTATTGCTCCACAGTCTTCCAGTCAATTCTACTTAACAATGGCTGCATAGTATTCTACCCAGTGAATGCACCATAGGCTATAAAAACAGTTTCCTACCTTTGGATACTTAGGTTGTTGCAAATTTCTTTTTTAGTAAAAATGATGGAAGGAACATTTTTGTGCTTAACACTACTTCCTTTTTTGCTTGTTTGTTTCACTTACTGCTTTTATAATGGATTCTCAGAATAGAAATCTTCATGTCAAAAGGGTATATATTCTTATACCTCTTGATAGAAATTGCTAAATGAATGTTCAAAAATGGTACATTACTTTATCTTGCCAACAGCTGTGTATGAAAGTACCACTTTCACCAAACTCTCCGAAAGGGGATATTCCAACTGTTGGATTTTTTTTTATTTTATAAGTCAATAAATGATTACTTTATTCCACAAAAATTTACTGTGAGTCAACAGTGCCTTTGGCCTGGAGACATAAAGGTTCTCAGCCTTCACCAGATTCCCATATAAATAATAGAATAATAATAATAGAAAACAGAAATTACAATACTTTCTTAAATCTCCAAATTTGTGACTATTAATTGAGTAATGTTGGTCTACTCTCCCTCATTGCTGAGACCACCTCCCTCATGCCAATCTCATAGGAAAAGTGATTCAAATTCTGGTTAAATACTACATGGTCTGCACAGCTATAGTGGCAGTTAAACATCCAAAGAATATTGGTTAAGTAAAAAAATAATCCCCCAAAACTTATTCAATGAAAAAAATTACTGTAAGCAAAGTTAAATGACAAATTGGGAAAAATATTTGAAATATGTAACAGAGACCTAATATATAAAGAGCACATAGAAAGAGCAAAAAAGACACCAATAAAGTAAATGGACCAAAAAAAGAAAAAAAAAAAATCGGGCTGGCCAAAAATTTCGTTCGTGTTTTTCCATTGCATTTTACAGAAAAACCTGTACGAACTTTTTTGCCAACCCAACATTAATAGTTCACAGAAAAGTAATGGCTCTTAAACATATGAAAAGATGCTCACCGAAAGCAGGGGTTGGCACACCATGGCTCACAAGCCAAATCTGGCCAGCTGTCTGTTTTGTTATTGGCACACAGCCATGCCCATTCATTTATGTTTTGTCTATGTCTGCTTGCATGCTACAACACAGAGTTGAGAGTTAGAATAGAAACTGTATGGCCTACAAAGCTGAGAATATTTACTATCTAGCTCTTTAAAGAAAAAGTTTCCTGACCTATGACCTAGAGAAACAAAAATTAAATAACATTTAGATATTATTTTTTATCTACCAGACTGTCAAAAATCCAACAGTTTGAAAATACTATAACAGGGTTTTCTCATACATCTTATAAGCAGTAAATCTGTGAAACTCTTTAAATGCCAATTTGGTAATACTTATCATAAATAATAATTATTGTACACTTGATCCAGCAATTCTACTTTTGAGAATTTATTCTGCAAATGCACTTGAACACGTATGTATGCCACGGTTATTTATTGCAGGCTTGTTGTCCTGTTTGAAAAGATTTGAACCATTCCCACTGGCCATGACTGGTTAAACTATGATTCATCTGTACAATGGAACAGTGTGTAGTTGTCTAAAAGAATGAGGAAGCTCTCTATACACTGATATTAAATACAATATTTTCAAAATACATTTTTCAGTGAAAAAAGTGAAGTACAAAACAGTATATAGGATATGCTACCTGTGTATAACAGTGGGGAAGGTGAGACTGTATGCTCATATTTTCTTATATCTGCACAAAGAACTCTAAGATGCAGAGAAGCCTGGTATGGATCAAATTTGGGGACTAGAAGTAGGAGACAGCTCTGGAGTAAGACCTCTTACTACATGTCATTTTGTACTGTTTGATCACTGAGCAACATTTATTCACTAACTTGTTGAGCATCTAATAGGTGCCAGGCACTATTCTAGATGCTGAGGATATGGCAGTAAATAAACGAAACACAAATCTCTGTGCTCTTGGGAGTTTACATTCTAGTAAGCTAGTAAGGAGATGGATGATAAAAAAGATAAATAAATAAAATAGGTGGTATGTTAGGTGGTGATAAGGAGAAAACAGAAAAAATAGGAAGGAAGATATGATATGTTAAATGTGTGCTGGAGGGAAGGAGGTAGACAAAGTGACCAAAAGGAATCTCACTGAGAAGGTGATTTTTAAAGAAAAATCTAAAAAGAATGGAAGAGTGAGGCTGGAGAAGGTATTATCAATTCAAAACATTAAATTAAAAAGAGCAATCATTCAGCTTAATCTTTCTAACAACCTTCCTAGAAGTTATTAATGAGGTTATTATTATTAATGAGATTATCCTCATTTTAAATTGTTATATTATGATACCAAGGGGTTGCTTTCAAGTAGTTAGAACAAGAAGTGTTTACTGCTCCAATCCAAGTGCTGAGATAGAGGAAACCAAACACGTGTAGGGAGAACACATGGATGATTCTTAGGTGGATGGGCACCTAAGCCAGAGTAGGGAATAAGGGGAGAAGATGACTGAGAGAACTTTAAAGACTGGGAAGGAGTTAGCCAGTCCAAGACTGAATGGAAGAGTTCCTGGATAAGGAAATAACTGTGCAAAAGAGATGAGAAAAGGCTAGGCAGGTGGTTTAGAATAGTTGAAGTGAGGCCTTAGTCAGGGAGGACTATAATTAAATAAGAGCATGGAGAAGTCAAGGTTAGACAATAAAAGCCCTGGTAAGCCACATAAAAAACTGCATATTGGAGTACCTCAAACCATCCCTAAGTCCGTTGCCTCTTGCTTGTCTCTATTCTAGCATGTTTCCTAAACCTTGGCACGACCTACATCTTGAAAAGTTAATTCTTTGTCACAGGGGTTGTCCTATGCATTGTAGTATGTTTCTCCACCCACTAGATGATACTAGCAGCAACCCTCACCTGTTGTTATAGCCAAAAATGTGTCCAGACATAGACAGAAATCCCCCTACTGTGCAAAATCACCCCTGATTATGAACCTGGTCTGGAAGTTGAAAAGCCTAGAATTCTCATTTTTCCAGCCTCTCTTACAGCTAGAAATGGCCATATGACACAGGTCTAGCCTATGAAACATGAGATGAGGTCGGCTGGAACCTCCTTCCTTTTTCATATGTCTTTCAATCTTGAATCAAAAGGCAAGAGCAACAGCAGCCATTTTGCAGCCACGAGATGAAAAGCATAAAAAAAAGGTCATGAGAATCACAGAGAATCTGGCCCCTACATTTTTGAGCTAATGCTAGCAACCACCTACCTCCTTGTTATGTGGGTAAGATAACTCCTATGTGTTTAGGCCACCAAATTGAAGGTTTCTACTATTTGCAGCTGAAAACAACTCTAACTGTTAAACCATAAAAAAGTGTTTGGATTTTATCCTTGATACAACGAGGATCCACAAAGAGATTCTAAAAAGTAAAAAGAATTGCATCATCACAGCTACATTTTAGAAACATCGTTTCACTACAAAACACGGATTGGAGGTTGGTAGACCATAGAAAATGCCATTATGGCAAAGCAGGCAAAAACATGAATGAGCTTAAACCAACTCAGTTACAGTGGGAATAAAGTAGAAGGGAGGCATTTCAGGGACATTGAAAGGTGAAATGGACCAACTGTAAGTGATTGGATATGGGCAGTGAAGAAGATGCATCAAAGGCTAAAAATCATATTTCTAGTATAGGTGATGCCCTAGATGGTACACAAAATAAGGAGTATGTTTAATTTGCAAACAATGCTACTGATAAGGGATTAATTTACAAAATATACAAACAGCTCATACAGCTTAATATCAAAAAAACAAAAACCCAATCAAAAAACGGGCAGAAGACCTAAATAGACATTTCTCCAAAGAAGACATACAGATGGCCAACAGACACATGAAAAGATACTCCACATCACTAATTATTAGAGAAGTGCAAATCAAAACTCTAATGAGGTATTACCTCACACCAGTCAGAATGGCCATCATTAAAAAGTCTATAAATAATAAATGCTAGAGAGAGTGTGGAGAAAAAAGAACCCTCCTACCCTGTTGATGAGAATGTTAGTTGGTACAGCCACTATGGAGAACATTATGGAGGTTCCTTAAAAAACTAAAAATAGTTACCATGTGATCCTGCAATCCCACTCTTGGGCACATATCCGGAGAAAACTCTAATCAAAAAGATATATGCACCCCAGTGTTCATAGCAGCACTATTTACAATAGCCAAGACATGGAAGCAACCTAAATGTCCACTGACAGATGAATGGATAAAGATGTGGCATATATATATATATATATATATACATATGTATATATATACACAATGGGATATTACTCAGCCATAAAAAAAGAATGAAATGATGCTATTTGCAGCAACATGGATAGACCTAGAAATCATCATACTAGTGAAGCAAATCAGAAAGAGAAAGACAAATATATGATATCACTTATATGTGGAATCTAAAAAAATGATACAAATGAACTTATTTACAAAACAGAAATAGACTCACAGACATAGAAAACAAACTTATTACCAAAGGGGAAAGGTGGGGAGGGATAAATGAGAAGTCTGGGATTAACATATACACACTACTATATATAAAATAGGTAAACAACAAGGTCCTACTGTATAGCACAGGGAACTATACTCAATATCTTGTGATAACCTATAATGGAAAAGAATCTGAAAAAGAACATATATATATATTCTTTTTATATATATAAAATATATACATTCTTTTACATGTAAAAGTATATATTTAAATATATATTTTTTATACATTACATATATTATACATATAATATATATATCTGAATCACTTTACGGTATACTTGAAACTAACACAAAATTGTAAATTAACTATAGTTCAATTTTTAAAAAAGAAGCATATTTAAAGGGGACAATGTTCCATTCCAGGTCAGGTTCAATTTGAAACACTTATGGCACATCTAAGTGGTAACGTTCAGGTCATTTAGATACTCAGCTAGAGAAGTCAGAAAAGAGTAAGGCAGTGGTAATTTTACATATATATATATATATATACATATATATATATATATGTATATATTTATTTATTTATTTATATATACACACATATATATATTTCAAATTTTAAAATTTCAATAAAATAACATTACTTATTACAAAACTAATATCAATGAAGTATAGAACACTTATAAATACATCTAAGCAAAAGAGAATTAAAAATACACAGACACATACTCATACAATCCCAGCATCCAGATATAGTTTGTAGTAAAATGTGGTTATATATACATATGAATATACACACATAATGGGATTATACTGTATATGCTGTGTGGTAACAGGTTTTGTTTACTTAACAGCACATCATAAACATCTTTCTACTTAAATTAATATTCACCTACATTTTTTTTTTACTATTATAAACAGTTCTGAGATAAACTGTCTTCACAGTAAAATTTTGACCCATATCCCTAATTATTTCATTAGGATAAATTCCTAGTTGTGGAATTGCTGGCTAAATTCTATATGTAGTTTTAAGGCTTTTGACATTTGTTCCCAAATCATTTTCTAGAGAGGCTATAGCAATTTATAATCCCATCAACAATATGTGCAAGTACTCATCTCCCTACACTTTCTCCAAAATTGAAATTATAAATGTAATCGCTCAAATATTTGAGAATTTTATAAAATTAAAATGTTAACCTTGGGGGCTTCCCTGGTGGCGCAGTGGTTGAGAGTCTGCCTGTCGATGCAGGGGACACGGGTTCGTGCTCCGGTCCGGGAAGATCCCACATGCCACGGAGCGGCTAGGCCCGTGAGCCATGGCCGCTGAGGCCGAGCCTGTGCATCCGGAGCCTGTGCTCCTCAACGGGAGAGGCCACAACAGTGAGAGGCCCGCATACCGCAAAAAAAGAAAAAAGTTAACCTCACTGTTGGTTTCATTTTGCATTTGTTTAATTGCTAGACATTGAGCTGCTTATGTTTTACCAGTAATCTGTAGTTTTTCTTTGGCAAACTGCTGATTCTTATCCTTTGTCCACTTTTCTTTTGGGACACTTATCCTTTGTTGATTTGTAAGAGCTCTTTATATATTAACTTTAACCCTTCTTCATTAATGCTGCCTTTTTTTCTTAGTTTGCATTTGCCAAATACGGGTACATTTTGATAAACAGATATTTTAAATCATACCTTGGTCAAGGTTTAAAATGGGTATTGTGAAGAATGGGAGCAAGATGTATCCAAAAGCAAATAGAAAGAATGACGCAGTATTACAAAGCCTCAGCTAAGGCCAAATTCCATGAATTTCTTAATGGTTTCAACCTGCAAAGTTGTAACAGTGTTTGGTTACTTGAGTGCAGAGGGAGAAAGGGGAGAAAGAAGGGTTTACTTAAGAGTTGGGATTTTGCCTGTTGGTTTAACCAGAAACTAGACAAAGGAATAAAGGAGTTATGTGTATTAGCAAGTGTGTTCCTGAAATGATGGACCACATGGATGAAGCAACTGATGAAGTGGAAGAAAATAGGAGCAGTTAGGAGCTGTTATCTTCACCTTCATATTTTAATTTTTTTTGATTTTTTTCTGCGGTACGCAGGCCTCTCACTGATGTGGCCTCTCCCGTTGCGGAGCACAGGCTCCAGACGTGCAGGCTCAGCGGCCATGGCTCACGGGCCCAGCCGCTGTGCGGCATATGGGATCTTCCCGACCGGGGCACGAACCCGTGTCCCCTGCATTGGCAGGCAGACTCTCAACCACTGCGCCACCAGGGAAGCCCCCCATATTTTAAATTTTTTAATTCATTTCCTTTATAGTCAGGCAGTGTTCTAAATCACACTCAGAATGAATTTTTAGCCACCAAGTCTATTTACTTGATCTAATGCATTTTATTTTAGCCACTCCACTTTCCATTTCCTTTCCTTCTCTTTTTATCTCAGCCCATATTTACTTAAAAGAAGCATTATCTTCCTGCATCCTAAGCAATATTTAATTCCAGAATATGGAGTGGGAAGGAAAAAGGTTGAAGGGGAGAGAAAAACAGGGCCATGTACCCTTTCACCTTAACAAGATCATAAGACACATGGTAAACACCAGGGCATTCAATGATCACAACTCAGGGTCATCCTGGTCAAAATGGAAAGCCGCCAGGTACTTCTTGTGCTGAGTAGAGTTCCAAAGTCCAGAAGCCTGTTTGCTCTCACCCAAGATATTTTCTTACAACAGCTTATTTGCAAGTGTCATCTGAGGCCTGGAAACTCCAGACCCCCCCTGCCACACCCCACTTCATTTTGGGGTGTCCTCACTATAGAACTGAGGAGATCATCAATTTAATTGCTTGTGAAAACATGATACCAGAGTTTCAAACATCTCTTTTCTAGCTCCAGTGTCCTTTCTCTCCAGAATAGCCTAGAAGAATGGGCAGAACTGAGATTTCTCTGATGTGTGGGTGCCCAGGTAAGGAGGCCCCAGGCACTGAACTTCCTTTGGGAGGTGAGGAGCTGACTGATGACCTGAGCCTTTGCTGATCTGAAAAGAGAGAACCCTGGACTTGAGGCATGTGAAGACTACATGCTGCATCTTGCCAACCACAAAGGAGCCAGCCAGGCTCCTGAGAAGTCCTCCTTTCTAAAATCAGGTTGCACGTCATCCAAGATGCTCTCTCAACAAAAAGCCATGAACTGCCTTTATCCTCAGCCCTAGCTCAGATTTGCCATTGTAAATAGAAGTGTCAGGTTTTGCACCTGAACTCTGAGGTCACCACATATCAAGCCTGACCAGAGAACTAGAAAGTAAAACCAGTCCCCCAGGGGAAACCTAAGCAGAACCTCAGTCCCTTCCTTTTATACAACAAACATAGACATAAGGCCAAATAAAATAAAGAAAAGCAAACTAACAAAACCTTAAAAACACACTCAAGCAGAAGAAAATCAATTTGGTCATTCAAACTATTCAGCATTTTCATGTATTTTTTAAAATTTCAGCTTTATTGGGTATATTTAAATGACTCCTTTTATGTGAACAGCACCTGTTCTCAAGAAATGATCTTGAGGAGAAAGTCAGCCATCTTTCTAAAAGAAACAACTGTGAACCAAGGAGGGAGCAAATATCAGACTCTCCCAGACTCACATACTTTCTGTCTCCATGTCTCCCAGAAGGTTATCAAACTTCTCACACAACCCCCCAAACACAGACTACACATAAACACACACACGCACACACACACACACACACACACACACAACCTGGGAGGAGTTGAGAACCACTGCATAGAAATAATCAGGCTGAGGATACTCCATTCTGGCCTTACATATCAGAGTTAAATGCTTAATGACAGAAGCCAACAGTAGCCCCAGGCTATTTCATTCACCCGAGCCCAAAAGGAAACCAAATATTTTTCAGCAAGATAAAGCTCTTAGAACCCCCCATTTGCCAAATTAGAGAAAGCTTAAGTTTCAAACCAGAAAACGTTTCATCTCAAAACTCAGTACCACAGAGCCCCTCTGTTATGAGAGGCATTTCTCTCCTGAGTATAAGACCAGAGATGGCCACCCAGGAGATGGCTCTACCCAGCCCCAGGCCTCAGACCTGGCCCAGCTGAGACTGAACAACTACCTGAGACAAAGGAATAGGCCTCTAGGATATTGCTGAGCAAAGCCATGTCCACGAACTCGGGGATCACCAGCTCCGTGTTGTGGTAGAAGGACAGCCTCGATGTGACATCCAGAAAAGGCCTCCTGGAGATGCTTCAGCTGGATCAAGGTGGCCACCCTCCCTCTCTTCTCTTCTGTTTGGGAACACAAAGTGAGTGGAGTGATGAGAACACATTCTGATTTCCTGAGGCTGTGCTCCAGGTAGCCTGGGCTCAAGAACAAAATCCAGTCCAACCTTCCCAGCCAGGGGGCTTCAAAGATCTGAGATCTTGTACTCTTTGCTCTAACAGCTTCTTGGCTTTCAAAGAAGCAGCAACTCCTTAAATCTGTTTTTCCTGGCCTTTCTCCTTTCTCTTTCCCCATCTCCTCCCAATTTCCCATTTAAACATTTCTCCCTCACCTTTCCTTGATCCTTTTTATTGCATTCTTCCCGGTTTGCCTATGAGGTTCAGTCCATCATCACTTTAATCACTGCATTTTTACCCCAAGCCACAGCCTGCTTTTCACCTGGCTCTGCTTTCCCCTGTACTGATGGCACTTGTGTACTTTGATCAGCTTGCTTCATCCCACGTATCACCAAATGTGCATTCTTGGCAATGGGTCAGAGCTGACTATTTCAGAACTCCCAAAGTGGTTCCTGTTCTAAAATGCCCCCAAGAACTTGGGAGCTCGAGGCTGCTACCTGCCCCTAGCTCCATGACTCCACCTGTGACTGTGATGGGCCAACCAAACACACATGCACTGCCACAAACGGCCCATCAAAGGAACTGATCATCAGAGTTCAGAACAGGAACTTGGGATCTCAGTATTCAGTGGCTCAGCCTCTGGCTGGGGGAGCACATTCTTTCCCCAGCTGCTGCTGCTGTTTAGAACCAGCATTATCATTATCCATTCAGTGAAGCCCTAGCAGAGAGCTGAGGATTTCAAGTGGCAGAGATCTTAATGACTCCTATTCAGTGCCACTCTATCTGAAGACAGGGAACTGAGTCACAGGGTATGGAAGGATGTCAGGTTAGGGAAAGCTAGGGAAGCAGAAGGTTCCAGTCCTTTCAGAAGAAACAGGTTCTCAGGTGGGTCACAGACATTGGTAACATGGATCACATTCAGAGGGCCTGGAGAGCTGCAATTCCATAAGTGGATGGAATGGGTCACAACAGATAAGACAACTCTCACTTTGGTGAATTCCAGTGGGCTCAGGGAAGACCAAAGCAAGAAAGGACAGACCAACCCATAGGTAGGACAGAAACAAACACAAGGTCCTTGGAGCAGCCAGAGGCCCAGATAGTGGCAGATGAGGAGTGGGCTAGCTATTGCTGAGGGACCCCTGTACCTCTGAGTCTTCAACAGCCATTTGAGTTCCTAAAAGGTGACAACTGATGATACAGGTGAAGACTTGGAACCACCACCCTGAGTTCAGAAACTGCTCTGCAGGTCTGAGGACTTCAGGACCTAGGAAGAGAGTGAAGCCACTGGAATATTTCTGAGTATATAGTAGGGCAAAGCTGTTTCAGGTCCATTCCCTCCTTTCTATCCCCACTAATCCTACTATAGTGCAAGTCTCATCATTTTATTTCTGTGAGTTTTCCAACAGTCTCCTATCTGATGCTTCTGCAAATACCTCTTCCTATTCAATCTAGCACCCACTTTTACCATCAGGGTTATCTTTTATAAAGTACAAATCTGATCACTTCACTCCATAAGTCCAACCCTTCATTAATGTTAAGAAGTTTAATCCCCATTAAACTTCTTAACACAAAACACATCCACTTTCACAATATCTGACCTCTATTTTGGCTCTTAATTCATCTCCTACCCAAGTCTACACTCTTACACATATACACAGAGATACAAGTATGCCTAACGCTTCAACAATACCAGATTACTTTCAGTTCCCCAAATACACTAAACGCTTTTATCTTTTCATGCTTTTGGTTGTGCCCTTCCTTTTGCCTAAATGTCCCTCCTCCCTGGCTAACGTTTCCTGTAAGAGGTTCTACTGTAGTCTCAAAATCCCAAAGACTTCCTTTTTTTTCAGAAATAGAAAAATCCATACTAAAATTCATATGGAATAGCAAGCAATCCAAATTACTAAAACAATCCTAATAAAAAAAAACAAAGCTGGAAGTCTCACACTTCCTCATTTCAAAACGTATTACAAAGCTACAGGAATCAAAACAGTGTTGTACTTGCATAAAGACAGGCATATGGATAAATGGAATAAAACAGAGAGCCCAGAAATAAAACCTTACATATATGGTTAAATTATTTTCAACAAGAGACCATTCAATTTGGAGAGAATAGTCTTGTTGAGAAAACTGGATATCCACATGCAAGAGAATGAAGTTCAACCCTTATCTTACACCATATTAAAAAAAAAATTAAAAATGGATAAAAGACCTAAGTGGAAGAGCTAAAACTATAAAGCTCTTAGAAGAAAACATGGAGGAAGAGCTTCATGACACTGGATTTGGAAATGATTTCTTGGACTTGACACCAAAAGCACAGGCAACAAAATAAAAATAGATAAGTTGGACTACATCAAAACTTAAGACTTCTGTGCATCAAAGGATACAATCAACAGAGTGAAAAGCAACCAATGGAATGGGAGAAAATATTTGCAAATCATATATCTGATGAGGGATTAATATCTAGATTATAGAGAACTCCTACAACACAACAACAGCAAAAAACAAACAACCTGATTAAAAAATGGGCAAAGGATTTGAATAGACCTTTCTTCAAGGAAGATTCATGAATGGCCAATAAACATATGAAAAGATGCTCAACGTCACTAATCATTAGGGAAACACAAATCAAAAACACAATGAGATACGACCCCACATCCATTAGGATGGCTACTATCAAAAAAACACAAAACAAAACAGAAAATAGCAAGTGTTGGAGAGAATTGGAGAGGAACCCTTGTACTGTTGATGGGAAGGTAAAATTGTGGAGGCACTATGGAAAACAGTGTGGCAGTTTCTCAAAAAATTAAAAATAGAATTACCATATGATTCAGCAATTCACCTCTGGGTCTACACCCAAAAGAATTGAAAGCAGGGACTTGAACAGATATTTGTACACAAATTATGATGAAGCATTATTATGGCAGCCTAAAGATAAATCAATCAAAGTGTCCATCCACAGACAAATGGATAAACAAAATGTGGTATATGCATACAATGGAGTATTACAGCCTTTTTTTTTAACATCTTTATTGGAGTATAATTGCTTTACAATGGTGTGTTAGTTTCTGCTTTATAACAAAGTGAATCAGTTATACATATACATATGTTCCCATATCTCTTCCCTCTTGCATCTCCCTCCCTCCCACCCTCCCTATTCCACCCTTCCAGGTGGTCACAAAGCACCGAGCTGATCTCCCTGTGCTATGCGGCTGCTTCCCACTAGCTATCTATTTTATGTTTGGTAGTGTATATATGTCCATGCCTCTCTCTCGCTTTGTCACAGCTTACCCTTTCCCCTGCCCATATACTCAAGTCCATTCTCTAGTAGGTCTGTGTCTTTATTCCCATCTTACCCCTAGGTTCTTCATGACATTTTTTTTTCTTAGATTCCATATATATGTGTTCGCATACAGTATTTGTCTTTCTCTTTCTGACTTACTTCATTCTGTATGACAGACTCTAGGTCCATCCACCTCACTACAAATAATTCAGTTTCGTTTCTTTTTATGGCTGAGTAATATTCCATTGTATATATGTGCCACATCTTCTTTATCCATTCATCCGATGATGGACACTTAGGTTGTTTCCATCTCCTGGCTATTGTAAATAGAGCTGCAATGAACATTTTGGTACATGACTCTTTTTGAATTATGGGTTTCTCAGGGAATATGCCCAGTAGTGGGATTGCTGGGTCGTATGGTCGTTCTGTTGTAGTTTTTTAAGGAACCTCCATACTGTTCTCCATAGTGGCTGTACCAATTCACATTCCCACCAGCAGTGCAAGAGTGTTCCCTTTTCTCGACACCCTCTCCAGCATTTATTGTTTCTAGATTTTTTGATGATGGCCATTCTGACCGGTGTGAGATGATATCTCATTGTAGTTTTGATTTGATTTCTCTAATGATTAATGATGTTGAGCATTCTTTCATGTGTTTGTTGGCAATCTGTATATCTTCTTTGGAGAAATGTCTATTTAGGTCTTCTGCCCATTTTTGGATTGGGTTGTTTGTTTTTTTGTTATTGAGCTGCATAAGCTGCTTGTAAATTTTGGAGAGTAATGCTTTGTCAGTTGTTTCATTTGCAAATATTTTCTCGCATTCTGAGGGTTGTCTTTTGGTCTTGTTTATGGTTTCCTTTGCTGTGCAAAAGCTTTTAAGTTTCATTAGGTCTCATTTGTTTATTTTTGTTTTTATTTCCATTTCTCTAGGAGGTGGGTCAAAAAGGATCTTGCTGTGATTTATGTCATAGAGTGTTCTGCCTAAGTTTTCCTCTAAGAGTTTGATAGTGTCTGACCTTACATTTAGGTCTTTAATCCATTTTAAGCTTATTTCTGTGTATGGTGTTAGGGAGTGTTCTAATCTCATACTTTTACATGTACCTGTGAAATTCTGACACATGCACAACATGGATGAACCTTGAGGACATTATGCTAAGTGAAGCAAGCCAGTCACAAAAGAAGAAATATGGTATGATTCCACTTATATGAAGTACCTAGAGTAGTCAAATTCATAGACAGAAGGCAGAATGGTGGTTGTCAGGGGTTGGGAGAAGGGAGAAATAAGAAATGATTGTTTAATTGGTACAGAGTACAAAGTTTCAGTTTTGCAAGATGAAAAGTGTTCTGGACATGGATAATGATAATGGTTGCACAACAAAGTAAATGTACTTGATGCCACTGAGCTGTACACTTAAAAATGGTTAAAATAGCAAATTTTATGTTATATGTATTTTACCACAATTTTTAAAATTAATAATAATAAATATAAGATGTTGATGAGGTACAACAATGAATTTTAAAGGTTAATTTTTAAAGATTCTTTAGAGAATCCAGCAATCAAATATTGATTTTCAGTTAATAGGAATGGTAGCAGAATTATAGAGATATTAAAATTAAAGTCAAAATACTATATGATATCACTTATATGTGGAATCTAAAAAATACAACAAACTAGTGAATATAACAAAAAAGAAGACTTGCAGATATAGAGAACAAACTAGTGCATCAGTGGAGAGAGGAAGCGGGGAGGGGCAATATACAGTAGGGGATTCAGAAGTACAAACTATTATGTATAAAATAAGCTACAAGGATATCTTGTACAATGCAGGGAATATAGCCGATATTTTATAATAATTAAAAATGGAGTATAACCTTTAAAAACTGTGGGGACTTCCCTGGTGGCAGTGTGGTTAAGAATCCGCCTGCCAATTCAGAGGACACAGGTTCAATCCCTGGTCCAGGAAGATCCCACGTGCCATGGAGCAACTAAGCCCATGAGCCACAACTACTGAGCCTGCTCTCGAGAGCCCGTGAGCCACAATTACTGAAGCCTGCACACCTAGAGAAATCAAGTCTAAAAAAATAAAGAAAGAAAAAAAAGAAAAGACTAACACCTCTTGGCTCTCCATTAAAAAAACAAACAAACTGTGAATCACTATATTGTACACCTGTAATTTACAGAATATTGTACATCAACTACACTTTGATTTAAAAAATTGAAGTCAACAAAATTCTAATTTATATCAAATTATGGATATTGCTTAATTTTAAGTAAAAGATGTTATTATCTCACTTATAAAAACATTGAATGTAAATAATTGTAATCTATCACATTTATAGATTAAGAGGAAAAACATATCATGTCAATGGATGCAAAAATGAGTTTGTGTAAAAATTAATAAAAATTCATGTTTTATTTAAAAAGAAAGGTCTAATGCAGTAAAGCTCCAAATCCTCCAGATTCTTTTTTTGTCTATCAAAGTATTAGAATATTTTTCTGATATTGCACCTATGATATTGCAATTGGAATTATTGGTTTACTGAAGAGACTTCTTACAAGTCCTTATTACCCTGGTACCTAGCATGGTGCCTGATGAAAGGAGGTTCTCAGTCAATTCTGGCTGGCTGAAAAACAGAAAGAGCAATTAGGCATGAGCTTTGTATGCATGAGGAAGTCCCAGAGAGTATTTCTGAACAGGTCTTAGAGTGAGCCACTTTGAAGACTAAAAGGACACCAGGGCTGACTGGCTCTGAGTGGGGTGCCAAGCAGGGTACTTCTTCAGGACTATGAAAGGACCACATGCAAGACGGAAGCTTAACCGTGGCACAGAAATTCCTCCTGCAAGTCTCTCCATGCCCCAGGCACTAATGGAGAGGGTTGCAGGAGCCAGAGGTAAAAGAAAGGGGGACAAAGAAGGCAGGCTGACGGTCTGCCTTCTTTGGCAGAGAAAAACCACTGCTGGTGGGCCATCCTACAGAGTGAACAGGAAAACCCCCTATGGTCCATGTAGCACAAGTCAACGTAAAGTGGGGGTCAGTACACATTTATAACTTTACTATGAAAGGGCTCTGAGGGCTATATGCTCTCTGTCTCAACTACTCAGCTTTTGCCATCATGGTGTCAAAACCACCACAAACAACCACAAAAGAATGAATGTGGCTGTGTTACAATAAAACCTTATTTTCAAAACTAGGTGGTGGACCCAGATTGGCCCACGGACCATACATAGTCTGCAGCCCTCTGGCCTAGATTCTTACTATTCAAATTATGGTACAAGGACCAGCAGGATTGACATCACTTAGGAGCTTGTTAGATCTGCATAATCCTGGGCACCCAGACCTTTGGAATCAGACTCTCATTTTGTAAGATGCCCAATAGAGTTTGCAAAATGCTCTGCCTAACTTCTGTGATCCCCTTCAGCCTGAGCACTCAGATATTATAACAGCATAGGCTTAGGAGGAGTTTCACTTAATGCATCCTTTATAAATCTGATCTAGGGTAGGAGGGCAAGTCCTTCATGAGGACACTGAGACAGAGGGCAGGACTCAGCATAGGAGATTCTGTTCAGGGCAGCTGCCAATGAGACAAGGTCTGCAGAAGTTAGATACGTGATGACTCCCAGAGCCAAACTCCCTGAGCCCTCCACTAATAGTGATGAAACTACTCCAGGTAGTTCTAGACACTCTCCACTGGTGATTTGCCCTGTAATTAAAACATTTCTGCATCTCCTACTATGATGCTTAATTTGCTGACTGGCCATGGGATGTCCAGATTAAACATTATGTCTGGGTGTGTCTATGAAGGTGTTTCCAGATTAGATTAGCAATAGGTAGACTAACTAAAGTAGATTGCCCTCCCCAATATGAATGGGCATTACCCAATCCATTGAGAGCTTGAATAGAACAAAAGGCAGAGGAAGGACGAACTTGCCTCTTTCTTCCTGCCTCACTGCTGAGTTGGAGCATCACATCTCATCTTGTCTTCTCTGGCCTCAGACTGAGATTTACACCATTCGCTCTCCTGGTTTTCAGGCTTTTGGACTTGGACTGAACTACACCACTGGCTTTCCTGTGTCTCCATATTGCAAGGTTGTGTATGGCAAATCATGGGACTTCTCAACCTCTATGATTATGTGAGCTGATTCTTCATAATAATAATAATCTATTGTTATATATTTATGTAAAAAATATGTATGTTTCTGTTTCTGTTTCTCTGGAGAACCCTAATACACTTAACCAATATAAAGGTAAGAGGCATGAAGAACTCATCCACCTACAAGTGAAATTTTATGCTCTAGTCCTCAAGGAAATCCCTTATCACTGGTTAGTTCCTAAAATAATGATCCTCAACCTTGGGCAGTGTGCTCCCCAGGGTACAGTTGGTTGTCACAACTCCAGTGGAGGTTGATATTGGCATCTAGTAGGAGGCAAGGATACTGCTAAAATCCTACAATGTATAGAACAGCACCCCCACAACAAAGAACTATCTGGCCCCAAATGTTAATGCATTGAGGTTGAGAAACCCTGCTCTAGAACAAACATCATTACCTCATTGATCAACCTAAGAAACTCTCAGTGTTTGTGAACCTCATGCACATCACCATTACAGCAAGAAAGGTGTCAGAGAGAGGTCTGTTTGGCAGCTCCTAGCGGCCTTGCTCAGAACACCACAGGTCCAAGCCCTGGGCCACCAATTCAATGTTCCATGACCAGAAGTAAACAGACTCTGGGAGAACAAATCACATCAACCAAGCCCTCAAGAAAATACAACATCAGGGGACTTCCCTGGTGGTGCAGTGGTTAAGAATCCACCTACCAATGCAGGGGACACGGGTTCAAGCCCTGGTCCGGGAAGATCTCACATGCCGTGGAACAACTAAGCCTGTGCGCCACAACTACTGAAGCCCATATGCCTAGAGCCCGTGCTCTGCAACAGAGAAGGCACCTCAACAGAGAAGGCACCGCAACAGAAAGCCACCACAACAAGAGAAGCCACCGCAATGAGAAGCCCATGCACCGCAATGAAGAGTAGCCCCCTCTTGCTGCAAGTAGAGAAACCCCACGTGCAGCAATGAAGACCCAATGCAAAAATAAAATAAATAAATTTATTTTTAAAAAAGAAAGAAAAAAGAAAATACAACATCAACCAATACCAGTTTATTAATTCATAACTGGAGAGCCACCTGGCATAAGATCTAGATCAGATTCTCTTCTAGACAAGTTGACCCTGGGGATTATCTTGGCTAGGGCAGAATTACAACTAAGCAGCCATATATTTTCAAAGCCAGGGTTTTCTCCCTGTGATTATCCATTGGATTAACCCCACACTGTTCTAGGGGAAAATGATGTGTAGAGAACACTCTAGGGCCAGTAAACAAGAATTGCAGCATACTTTCTTTGGACAGCACCTACTAATTCTTATACTTCTTACTCTTTGACAGCTTTTTTTCATCTATGACCCAAAGCTCCTTCACCTAATTACTGAAAATCTGTGGCACAATTGAGGAGACAGCTTCTTTCCATCACCTACCTCTCAGAATTTTGTCTTCCTGTACACATGCTGGCCTCCTGATGAAGATGACAAGCTGGCTTATAAGCACCATCTCTTAAACTGAATGACTAATTGCATGCATTGCATGCCATTTTCACTGGTTTCCATATTAGAGATAACCTATTTCCCAGTGCTGCAAATTCATATTCTCTGGAACCTTGAGTCTACCCACCTATACTGAGTGTAACCACTGGATATACAAAATGAAGTATGCCTGGTGATAGTACATTTCATCTTATATTTCAGTAGCAGCAGTGCACACCCCTGGTATATAAGTCACCATGCAGATGACTATCTCATCACACTGTGTGCAAAGGGTCATAAAAAAGTCTTATTATCAGCACTTCCCTGGTAGTCCATTGGTTAATACTCTGCACTTCCAATGCAGGGGGCGCCAGTTCAATCAACGGTCAGGGAACTAAGATCCCACATGCCACGCAGCACAGCTTAAAAAACAAAACGAAAAACAAAACAAAAAAATCTTATTATCCCCTTAGCTACCTGGGGAGAAGTGTACTCTTAAGAGTAGAGGAGTATCTGGTTAGAATGGTTCATCCTTGGAGATGCTAGTACCAGACAGTAGAGGTTCTGAAACTTGGTTGGCCTCAGTTGGCTTCTCAGGCTCTGAAAGAAGAGAAAAATGGCATAAAAAATATCAGAGAGCCATCACATGGCTGAGAGATCACATCATGCCTTAGACCTGGTGTTGTTATGAACTGCTTAGCAGAGAAACCTTGGTGGTCTTTGTCTGGACCCCTGAAGATATGAAATAGCATTCCCTGAAAGGATAAAGCCCACTGCCAGAGTTTAATCTGGAATTTGAACCAGACAGCCAGAGAAACCAATCTCCCAAGGTCAGAGCAAAAAGGGAAGCTAAGGGTAAGAAATCAAAAGATGTACGCTTCCTCTTCCCTTCTGTCAGCCAAAACCCACAAAATAGCTACAGCGGCTCCTGTGTGCCTCCTCATCAGTGAAGTTTGCAAGCCAGCCTCTCTGGAAGAGGAAGGGAGGAAATTTAGTTTCCAGATAGTAATGCCCAGATGGGCCATGAAATGAAGTCTCATGCAGCTCTGTGGGCACAAAAAACCTGGACATGCTGCCAAGTGGATTCCCACAGCCTGTATCTTCCATGGAGAAATCTCAAGGCCTCTGTTCAACCCAGCTAGAGAAGCCACCAGGGGTCTCTGAAAGACCTAGATTATACACAGCTCCTTTAGGTTGCCAGTTTCATTTAGAATTGTGTAGAAAAAAAATGAAATCAGTCACAGAGGTCCCGGAGCCCTAAGCAGTCTCCTCGCTCCATGCATACACACTCATTCATTATCACTGCTTCCTACCAGCTCCTGCAGCATCCGACTTTTGCTCATTTATTTACATCTTTACTTATCCCAGCTGCCTCTGCCTCACAAAGGATTTGTGGCATCTTCCTATCTCCATTTTACTGGTAAGGGCAAAAAAGCACAAGATCAGTAGTTCTTTAGAGACTCATTGCACCAAAGCATGGAATCAGTTCTTTGAGTCCCACTCGCTCTCCACTCTACACTAAAGAAAACCATGCAAGGACTGACCTCATTGTGGTCACATGGAGTCTGAGATGCAAAAGCTTGAAAGGAAAAATAACTCCCAGGGACTTCCCTGGGGACTTCCCTTCCCCAGCGGTTAGGACTTCGTGCTTCCACTGTGGGGGCACGGGTTTGATCCCTGGTCAGGGAACTAAGATCCCACAAGCCACGCAGCATGGCCAAAAAAGAAAAAAAAGAAAAGAAAAATAGCTCCCACCTCAGAGGATGGTAAGAGGATACACACGGCCCTGGAGAAATGACTGAGCAGAGAGAAACCCTGACTTTCTCTACAGGACTGATAAACTCCTGTGGATGACACATCCAACACGCTAGCCTACCAGCTGTGTGGCTTCCTTTGCTCCACCAACCCTCCCCTCCAACCTACTGCAGTAAACCACTTCCAAGAGCATATCCTGGACTTTAGTTTTCACTTAGAAAGGCACCACCTCTGAAGTCTGGGCTGTGAGCTCCTTAAGGGCAGGAACCACCTGGTCTCCATTCTTCTCTTTGTTCCTAGAGCCTCCCACAGTAAATGGACAAAGCCGATGTTCAGTGACTGTTGGATGAATGACTCACACTCAGAAATCCCACTCTTCAACCAGATCTTTCTGTCTTCCTACTACCCTCATCGCTACAGTCAAAGTAAATGTGCTCTCCAACCTCTCTGGTTCCTCAAGCTTCTTATACTCTCCAGCTCACCCAGTTAAGTCTCATCCTCCATTCACTTTTCTCTACACAGCCTGGCTACTATAACTACACTACACTTGGCTCTTACCAGGACCTTTCTGCTGCCCTCCCACCATCCCCAGGCCTAACCCCAAGACCACTGTAACCCTCACCTGCCAGCTTTCTTGTCCAAAGGCTAAGTGTTTCTGAAAAAAAAAATCATTCATATTAGCACCATTGTAAATGTTTGGTTTACACCCTCAGTGAGGCCCTTATATTGGTAGGAAAACTTCTAAGTCCCTTGCATTGTCCTTTCTCAATTCCAAGAGAAAATGTACCAAACCACTACCCCTTTCTTTTAGCCCCCTTCTCCATCCTCACCCTTCTTGTGCTTCCCATCTTCCCAGAGGAAACAGCAGCCAACTTACATGAACTGTAACTCCCTTCTCTTCCATCTGATCCTGACCTTCCTCCCTCATTTCTCTAAGGGAGTTTTACCTGTGCTTTTGATCAAATCTTTTCCTCCTCCTTCCTATAAGATTTCATTCCATCAGTGATTCATCCTTCTTTTACCTTTCTTGTTTGACTGATCTCCATCTCTATCTATACAGAGGTAGGCAGATAGAAAGATATACTTTACTATATATTATTCACACAGAAAGACAGAGAGAGAAGGAGAGAAAGAGAGATTATATATGTGTATAATTCTCTCTCAAGCTTGCAGTTTCTCCCTTTCTCCTTCCCTTCTCTCCCCCACCTCCTCCGTGTGTGTGTGTGTGTGTGTGTGTGTGAGAGAGAGAGAGAGAGAGGTATGTATATATGTCATATATTTACATATATACACACAAGATGTGTTTATGCAAAAAACATGCATATATGTGCACATATATGTATGTATACACACACACATGTCTTTCTTCTTCAAACATTTTCTCATTCTTCCCTAATCACTGTCAAAATCTCTCTCTTTCAATTTGCTGGTCTTATCCACAATAAACTTGCTTAATTGCCCTCACCCTTTCTAAAAAAAAAACTTTTTTTTTTGGCTGAGTTGTGTCTTCGTTGCTGTGTGCAAGCTTTCTCTGGTGAGTGGGGGCTACTCTTCATTGTGGTGCGCAGGCTTCTCATTGCAGTGGCTTCTCTTGTTGTGGAGCACGGGCTCTAGGTGCGCAGGCTTCAGTAGTCGCAGCATGCGGGCTCAGTAGTTGTGGCTTGCAGGCTCTAGAGCACAGGCTCAGTAGTTGTGGCACATGGGCTTAGTTGCTCTGCCACATGTGGGATCTTCCTAGACCAGGGATCAAACCCGTGTCCCCTGCAGTGGCAGGTGGATTCTTAACCACTGCACCAACAGGGAAGTCCTGCCCTCACCCTTACATGACCTTCCCTTTATTCAGCCTCCCTGCTAAACTTATACTTCCTCTCTCCATTTTTTTTTTTTACCATCATTCAATCCTTAGGGATCTAATGTCCCATCCTTCTCCATTTATGCTGCCTAGCACAGTGCCTGAGCACATAAGTTCTTTAAAATAAATTCTGTCATGGATATGAGTCAATGTCTTAGACACCTCTGTGATCTAGTGTTTGACTCATAGTGAATGCTTCCATTGACTGAATGAATCTAAAAATGAACAAACATGGTTAGTGAGAGAGATCTGCAACCTAGCTAAGCAAACAGAATGAAGTATAAAAGCAATGTAAGTTAAGTGGCGTGGGTGCAGATGGGAAAGAGTAATTAATTCCAATAATGGGAGAGCAGTGGGCAGAACTCATAAAAACTTCATAGAGAGGTAAGATTTAAATTGAAGCACTGAGTATTAATTTAATACAAATTATACTAATAACTCATATTTATGGGGACCTTCCTCTGTAACCAGGCAATGCTTTATGTAGAATATTTAATTTAAGAATATTAATTTATAACAATCCTGTGCTATTATTATTCCCATTTTTCAGATGGGAAAATTGAGGCACAGAGAGGTAGTGCTATACAAGATCACTCAGCTAGAAAATATTGAAGATGGAATTTAAACTCAGGCAGCCTATCTCTAGTGCTTTTAACTTCTAAACCATACTTCCCAGAGTAAAGAAATGTACTAGAGACAAAGGAATAATGTGAGGGAAGGTATATGGCATGTCTAGAGCAAGAAAGTAGGCAGAAGGATTTACTAGAAATTAAAGATGGAAAGGCAAAGTTGGAATTGGACCTTGGAGGATCTGCAGTGCCTTACAAAGGAGATGGAATTTTATTTTATGAACAATGGTATTAACAGAAGGGTGACATGGTCAGTTCTGCTTCCTAGGAAGAAAACACTGGCAGAAGCGGAGGCTATGTTGGAGAAGTCAGAGATTATAGGTTACAGTCTGAAAGACTCACTAGGGGTTAACTCAACAGTCCAGGTAAAGGATGAAAGTACCTGAAACCAAGATGGCTGAAATAAAATGGGGATGAAGCTGCTGAAGAAGTCGGCAACCCAGAAACCAAACCTAACAGGTGTAGACCAAAACAAACGAAAACAAAGCAAAAAACCACCAAATGCATGTTCTCTAGTCAAAAGACCAGTTAAGGGACAGTCTAGCAAGACAGAAAACTCTTAGACAATAACTACTCTACCCCAGCCAAACACCATAGGAAAAACTGTGGCCCCAGCTTACACCCATAACAGCAAAGGCTGAGTGGGGAGCATAGACTTCCATCCTCGAGAGACTAAAAGAAGACACCCCAACGTCTGCATCAGAGTGGCATTAGAGAAGACTAAGTAGGGAAAGGGGACTTTCATCCCAGACAGCTGGTAATGAGCCACTCTTCCTGGCAGTATCAGTGGAGAACACACAGGAAGCCTGGACTTCACCCCCACCCAGCTCCTCTCCCTCCTTGCTGGAGTAATGTAATAGGAGGCCTAGTGAAGGGTCAGGACTTTCACCAACCACCGTGGTTAGAAGCCCCACCGTCACCAACATCATTTCAGTGGAGGCCACATGGGATCTGGAACTCTCATTCTCACCCAGCAGTAATAAGAAGCCAGTCAATAGATGCCAACACCAAGATGACAGAGATGTTATAATTATCTGACAAGGATTCTAAAGCAGCCATGATAAAAAAAACCACTTCTAATAGCAATGATGAATACGCTTGAAATGAATTTTAAAAAATGGAATGCCTCAGCAAAGAAATAGAAAGCCTTAGCAAAGAAATGGAAGATATAAAGAAAAAAATGAAAATTTTAGGATTGAAAAATATAACCAAAATTAAAAACTAAGTAAATGAGATCAACAGTAGAGTGGAAAGGACAAAGGAAAGAATCAGTGAACTGGAAGGTAGTACAATAGAACCTACACAGTTGGGCAATAGGGAGAAAATAGATTAAAAAAAATTGAACAGAGCCTTAGGGACCTGTGAGACTATAACAAAAGATCTAACATTCGTGTCATTAGAATCCAAGGAGAGGAAAAAAACAGGCAGAAATGAAAAAGTGTTTCAAAAAATAAAGAAATAATGGCTGTAAAATCCCCCTATTTAGGAAGAGATAAAAATCTACAGATATGAGAAGCTGACCAAATCTCAAAAGGATAGACTCAAAGAAATCCATGCCAATCCAAAGGATCAAGACGGCGGAGGAGTAGAAGGACGTGGAGTTCATCTCTCCCACAAATGCATCAAGAAAACATCTACTAATGAAATAGTTCTCACAGAGCACCTGCTGAACACTAGCAGAGCACCTCAGACACCTAAAAGGGCAAGAAGAATCCCCATGTAACCAGGTAGGATGAAAGAAAGAAGAAGGGAAAAGGAAGAGGAGAGGAAGCAGGATAGGACCTGCACCCCTAGAAGGGAGCTGAAGATGAGGAGAGCTTCATGCATCTGGGGAAGCCCCCTCACCAGTGGGGAGATCACCTGGGACAGAAGGGGAGCTTCGGAGTCTTGGAGGAGAGCACAGCAACCGGTCTGTGGCAGGAAGGACAGACTGAAACCTACCCAAATGGTCCATGCCACAGCCCTGCATGCCCCAGCCTGAGACATGTGTCCATCAGGGTGGATGGGGGCTGGGTGCTAAAACGTGGGGTTTGGGGAGCAGACCCGGGAAAGGGACTGCTGTTGGCTGTGAGGAGACGGCCTGCGGGGACGGGAGTGAGGAGCTTTGCAACCTGGAATGCTCCTGGAGGAAGCCCAGACCATGATAGAGGAAAAGCGCCATCGTTGAGTGACGTGCAAAGGGCAGGGCAGCCATTGCAGTCTCTCTCCTCACATGCCGGCCCTGCCTCCACAGGCACTAGGCGGGGCTCCCGCCAGAGCAGGCTCACACATCTCCGGTCATTGCCTCCTCTGCACCTACCCCACCTGGGTAACTTGCTCGCCCCAATCGCCTGGGAGGCCCACTCACCCAGATTGCTGCCTCGGCTCCCTCCCACCTGACAGGCTCAGTGTGCTCTGGCAGCCTCAGGAGCAGAGGCTGGTGGGTGGCCCACACTCAGAGGTGGGGCTGAAACAACAGCTGAGCCCCAGGGGTTCTGTGACTAAGAAAGAAGAGCTGAAATCTCTCCTTGTGGCTGTGCAAATTGCGGAGTTAGACCTCCACAGACAGCTTCCTAAATTCAGTGTCTGCAGAACATCCAAATGGACAAGTGCTCCTGCAGCTGAGACGGGTCTGGCTTTAGGACCTGTGGGCTTTATGGGCACATACAGGGGATGGGCAAGGCCAGAGTCTGAGTTGACTCCATAGCAGGTCCAGGTACACAGTTACTGCAGTCCTGAGACATGACCTCAGTGGATCTGTGATGGTGGCCTGGTGAAAACAACACGTGAGAGTCACCAGGGCCAACTGACAGCATACCCACAGTTAAGGTAGGACAGAGAGCAGTACCAACAACAGTGTACCGTGTGTGCCCACACAATGAATGAAAGGGGACACAACAGAGCACACTCACAGGTAAACAGCTACAGAGGAGGAATATTCAGTGGATTCTCTCCCAGTGGGAGTGCTCCAATCCCACCTAACTCACACCACAGATCAGAATCACAGCTAAGAAACAGATCTGGGGTCCTCTACTCCAACAAGTAGGGAGCAGAACACACCCCTGACAGGGCAGTGACCATCACAGAGCAAAAGGGAGGCTGCACTCCATATCCAGGGCAGGCTCTGGCCATGAAAACACCAGTCAAACCCCTTATTCAGGGGGATAACAGCCAGCATACACTGAGGAAAGAGGTGGCAGTCATCCATACTAAAACCAGACCTTGGACCAAAAAAAGAAAAAAATATATATATATATTTAACCAACGAAGGCTACATAAGGACCTTCCCATATAAAAATAGCTCTCCAAGACAGTCTGACAGTCTGGCATCAGGAGGGAGAACTCCCAGAGCATTTAGCCTTGAAGGCCAGCAGGGCTTGAGTGCAGGAGCTCCACAGGGCTGGGGGAAACAGAGACTCCACTCTTGGAGGGCACACACAAGGTGTCAGCACAAAGCAGTACCTCCATAGGAACCTGGGATACACCTACCTAGGGGTCTTGGAGGGCCTCCTGGGGAACCAGGCATTGGCAGTAGCTCAATGTGTGGCAAGGGGACTGGTAGCAGAGGCCCCAGGGAATATGAATTGGCATGTGCTCTCCTGGAGGTCCCCATTTCGACACCAACACCTGGCTCCACCCAACAGCCTGCAGGCTCCAGTGCTGGAACAGCTCAGGCCAAACAACCAGCAGGACAGAAACACAGCACCACCCATCAGCAGACAGGCTGCCTAAAGTCATAATAAGCTCACAGACACACCAAAACACACTGCTTGACATGGCCCAGCCCACCAGAGGGACAAGACCCAGCTCCACCCAACAGAGGCAGGAACCTGGCCCTCCCACCAGAAAGCCTGCACAAGCCCCTGGACCAAACTCACCCACCAGGAGGCAGACACCAGAAGCAAGAGGAAATACGATCCTACCACCTGTGGAAAGGAGACCACAACACCATAAGTTAGAGAAAACGAGATGACAGAGGAATATGTTGCAGATGAAGGAGCTAGGTAAAAACCTACAAGAACAACTAAATGAAGAGAAAATAGGCAATCTACCTGAAAAAGAATTCAGAGTAATGATAGTAAAGATGATCCAATATCTCAGAAAAAGAATGGAGGAACGGATCAAGAAGATACAAGAAATGTTTAAGAAAGACCTAGAAGAACTAAAGAACAAACAGAGAGGAACAATACAATAACTAAAATGAAGAATACACTAGAAGGAATCAATAGCAGAATGAGGCAGAAGAATGGATAAGTGAGCAGGAAGATACAATGGTGGAAATCACTGCCACAGAACAGAATGAAGAAAAAAGAATGAAAAGAAATGAGGACTGTCTCAGAGACCTCTGGGACAACATTAAATACACCAACATTTGAATTATAGGGGTCCCAAGGAAGAAGAGAAAAAGAAGGGCCTGAGAAAATATTTGAAGAGATTATAGCCAGAAACTTCCTTAACATAGGAAAGGAAATAATCACCCAAGTCCAGGAAGTGTAGACAGTCCCATACAGGATAAACCCAAGGATAAACATGCTGAGATACATAGTAATCAAACTAACAAAAATTAAATACAAAGACAAAACATTAAAAGCAACAAATAACATATAAGGGAATCCCCATAAGGTTATCAGCTGACTTTTCAGCAGAAACTCTGCAGGCCAGAAGGGAGTGCCATAATTTATTTAAAGTGATGAAAGGGAAAAAATACAACCAAGAATACTCTACCCAGCAAGGCTCTCATTCAGATTCAACAGAGAAATCAAAAGCTTTACAGACAAGTAAAAGCTAAGAGACTTCAGGACCACCAAACCAGCTTTATGACGAATGATACAGTAACTTCTCTAGGTAAAGAAAAAAAAAAAGAGGCCACAACTAGAAACAAGAAAATCACAAATGGGAAAGCTCACTGGTAAAAGCAAACACACAGTAACAGCAGGAAATCATCCATACACAAACATGATATCAAAACCAGCAACAGTAAGAAGACAAGAGTACAAATGCAGGAAATGGGAACTGCATTTGAAATTAAGAGACCAACAACTTAAAACAACCTTGTATAAATAAAGACTGCTATATCAAAACCTCATGGGAGGGACTTCCCTTGTGGCACAGTGGTTAAGAATCTGCCTGCCAATGGAGGGGACATGGGTTTGAGTCCTGGTCTGGGAAGATACCACATGCCACAGAGCAACTAAGCCTATGTGCCACAACTACTGAGCCTGTGCTCTACAGCCCATGAGCCACAACTACTTAGCTTACATGCCACAACTACTGAAGCCCGTGTGCCTAAAGCCCGTGCGCTGCAATAATAGAAGCCACCACGAGAAGCCCATGCACTGCAATGAAGACGAGCCCCTGCTCACTGCAACTAGAGAAAGCCCGTGTACAGCAACAAAGACCCAACACAGCCAAAAATAAATAAATTAATTAATTAAAAAAAAACTCATGGGAAATGCAAACCAAAAAACTACAACAGATACACACACACAAAAGAAAAAGCAACCCAAACACAGCACTAAAGATGGTCATCAAACCAAAAGAGAAGAGAGCAAAGAACAAAAGAGGAAGGGAAGAAAAAAGACCTGCAAAAACAAACCTAAAACAATTAAGAAAATGGCAATAGTAATATGCATATCAATAATTACCTTAAGTGTAAATGGATTAAATTCTCCAAACAAAAGACACAGACTCGCTGAATGGATACAACAATAAGAACCGTATATATGCTGTCTACAAGAGACCCACTTCAGACCTAAGGACACATGTAGACTGAAAGTGAGGGGATGGAAAAAGATATTCCATGCAAATGGAAATCAAAAGAAAGCTGGAGTAGCAATACTCATTTCAGACAAAATAGACTTTAAAATAAAGACTGTTACAAGAGACAAGGAAGGACATGACATAATGATCAGTGCAAGGGTTGAATGGGTTCAATGCAAGAAAAAGGCATAGCAATTCAATGCAAGAAAAAGACATAGCAATTCTAATATATATGCACCCAACATAGAATCACCTGAATATATAAGGCAATTGCTAACAGCCATAAAAGGGGAAGTCAACAGTAACACAGTAACAGTGGGGGACTTTCACCCCTCACTTACACCAAAGGACAGATCATCCAGACAGAAAACAAAGAAGGAAACACAACCCTTAAATGACACATTAGACCAGATGGACTTAATTGATATTTATAAGACATTCCATCCAAAAGCAGCAGAATACATTTTTTTCTCAAGTGCACACGAAACATTCTCCAGGACAGATCACATCTTGGGTCACAAATCAAGCCTTGGTAAATTTAAGAAAATTGAAATCATATCAAGCATCTTTTCTGACCACAATGCTATGAGATTAGAAATCAATTACAGGAAAAAACTGTAAAAAACAGAAACACATGGAGGCTAAACAATATGTTACTAAACAACCAATGAATTGCTGAAGAAATCAAAGAGAAAATCCAAAATTACCTAGAGAAAAATGACAATGAAAACACAATAATTAAAAACCTATGGGACATGGGACTTCCCTGGTGGCACAGTGGTTAAGAATCTGCTTGCCAATGCAGGGGATATGGGCTCGATCCCTGGTCTGGGAAGATCCCACGTACCATGGAGCAACTAAGCCCATGTGCCACAACTACTGAGCCTGCACACTAGAGTCTGCAAGCCACAACTACTGAGCCCACGTGCTACAACTACTGAAGCCTGCGTGCCTAGAGCCCATGCTCCACAACAAGAGAAGCCACCACGATGAGAAGCTCACACACTGCAATGAAGAATAGCCCCTGCTCGCCACAACCAGAGAAAGTGAGCAACAAAGACCCAACACAGCCAAAAATGAATTAACCAATTCATTTTTAAAAATAAACAGAACCTATGGGACACCACAGCAAAAGCAGTTCTAAGAGGGAAGTTTACAGCAATACAACTTTACCTCAAGAAACAAGAAAAATCTCAAATAAACAACATAACCTTACACCTAAAGCAGAGAAAAAGAACAAAACCCAAAGTTGGTAGAAGGAATTAAATCATAAAAATCAGAGCAGAAATAAATGAAACAGAGACAAAGAAAACAAGACAAAAGATCAATGAAAATAAAAGGTGGTTCTTTGAGAAGATAAACAAAATTGTTAACCTTTAGCCAGACTTATCAAGAAAAAAAGAGGACTCAAATCAATAAAATTAGAAATAAAAAGGAAAAGTTACAACTGACACCACAGAAATACAAAGGACCATAAGAGACTACTATATACAAGCAACTATATGTCAATAAAACGGACAACCTAGAAGAAATGGACAAATTCTTAGAAGAGTACAAACTTCCAACACTGAACCAGGAAGAAATAGAAGATATGAACAGATCAACCACAAGTACTGAAACTGAAACTGTTAATAAAACAACTTCCAACAAACAAAAATCCAGGACCAGATGGCTTCGCAGGTGAATTCTATCAAACATTTAGAGAAGAGATAACACCTATCCTTCCGAAACTCTTCCAAAGAAATTGCAGAGGAAGGAACACTCCCAAGCTAATTTATGAGGCCACCATCACGCTGTTACTAAAACCAGACAGAGATATCACAAAAGAAGAAAATTACACGCCAATATCACTGATGAACATAGATGTAAAAATGCTCAACAAAATACTAGCAAACCAAAGCTAACCACACATTAAAAGGATAATACAGCATGATCAAGTGGAATTTATCCCAGGGATGCAAGGATTCTTCAGTATATGCAAATCAATCAATGTGATACCTCACATGAACAAACTGAAGAATAAAAACCATATGATCATCTCAATAGATGCAGAAAAAGCTTTACACAAAATTCAACATCCATTTATGTTAAAAAAAAAATCTCCAGAAAGTGGGCACAGAGGGAATTACCTCAAAATAATAAAGGCCATATATGGTAAACCCACAGCAAACATCATTCTCAATGGTGAAAAACTGAAAGCATTTCCTCTAAGATCAGGAATAAGACAAGGATGTCCACTCTCACCACTTTTATTCAACATAGTTTTGGAAGTCCTTTCCATGGCAATCAGAGAAGAAAAAGAAATAAAAGGAATACAAACTGGAAAAGAAGAAGTAAAATTGTCACTGTTTGCAGATGACACGATACTATATATAGAAAATCCTAAAGATGCTACCAGAAAACTACTAGAGCTTGTCAGTGAATTTGGTAAAGTTGCAGGATAAAAAATTAATACACAGAAATCTCTAGCATTCCTATACACCACAACAAAAGATCAGAAAGAGAAATTAAGGAAAAAATCCCATTTACCATTGCATCAAAAAGGATAAAATACCTAGGAATAAATCTACCTGAGAGGGCAAAATACCTATACTTAGAAAACTATAAGATACTGATGAAAGTAATCAAAGATGATACAAACAGATGGAGAGATATACCATGTTCTTAGATTGGAAGAATCAATATTGTCAAAATGACTATTCTTCCCAATGCAATCTACAGACTCAATGCAATCCTCACCAAATGGCCGATAGTATTTTTCACAGAATTAGAACAAAAATTTTTACAATTTGTATGGAAACACAAAAGATGCCAAGTAGCCAAAGCGATCTTGAGAAAGAAAAACGGAGCTGAGGAATCAGGCTCCCTGATTTCAGACTGTACTACAAAGCTACAGTCATCAAAACTGTAAGGTCTGGCACAAAAACAGAAATACAGATCAATGGAACAGGATAGAAAGTCCAGAGATAAACCCATGCACCTATGGTTACCTAATCTATGAAAAAGGAGGCCAGAATATACAATGGAGAAAAGACAGTCTCTTCAATAAGTGGTGCTGGGAAAACAGGACAGCTACATGGAAAAGAATGAAATTAGAATACTCCCTAATACCATACACAAAAATAAGCTCAAAATGGATTAAAGACCTAAATGCAAGGCCAGATATTATAAAACTCTTAGAGGAAAACATAGGTAGAACACTCTATGACATAAGTTGCAGCAAGATCTTTTTTGATCCACCTCCTAGAGTAATGAAAATAAAAACAAAAATAAACCAATGGACCTAATTAAACTTAAAAGCTTTTGCACTGCAAAGGAATCCATAAGCAAAATGAAGACAACCCTCAGAATGGGAGAAAATATTTTCAAATGAAGCAACTAACATGGGATTAATCTCCAAAATATACAAACAGGTAATACAGCTCCATATCAAAAACAAACAACCCAGTTAAAAATTGGGGAGAAGATCTAAATAGACATTTCTCAGAAGAAGACATATAGATGTCCAAAAAGCACATGAAAAGATGCTCAACATCACTAATGATTAGAGAAATGCAAATCAGAACTATATCTCACACTGGTCGGAATGCCTATCATCAAAAAATCTACAACCAATAAATGCTGGAGAGGGTGTGGAGAAAAGAGAACCCTCCTACACTGTTGGTGGCAATGTAAATTGGTACAGTCACTATGGAGAACAGTATGGAGGTTCCTTAAAAAATGAAAAGCAGAGCTACCATATGATCCAGTGATCCCACTCCTGAGCATATATCCAGAGAAAACCATAATTCAAAAAGATACATGCACCCCAACATTCACTGCGGCACTATTTACAGTAGCCAGGACATGGAAGCAACCTAAATATCCATCAACAGAGGAATGGATAAAGAAGATGTGTACATATATAGCATGCAATATTACTCAGCCATAAAAAGAACAAACTAATGCCACTTGCAGCAACACGGATGGGCATACAGATTGTCATACTGAGTGAAGTTAGTCAGACAGAGAAAGACAGATATCACTTGATATCACATATATGTGGAATCTAAAAAAAAAAAAATGGTACAAATGACCTTATTTACAAAACAGAAATAGAGTCACAGATGTAGAAAACAAACTTACCAGGGGGAAAGGGGTGGGAGGGAAAAATTGAGAGATTGGGATTGACATATGCACACGACTACATATAAAACAGATAACTAATAAGGACCTACTGTATATTATAGGGAACTCTACTCAATACTGTGTAATGGTCTATATGGGAAAAGAATCTAAAAAAGAGCAGACATGTGTATATATATAACCTATTCACATTGCAGTACAACTGAAACTAACACAACATTGTAAATCAACTATACTCTAAAAAAATTTTAAACATCAATCAATCAATAAATAAAAATAGCTATTATCAAAAAAAAAGAGAAAGTCATCCCAAAATACATTTTAATTAAACTTCTGAAAATTAAAAACAAAGAAAGAAATCTTGAAAGCAGACTGAGCTACAGCTATAGATCCTTAGGTATAGATCAGATACAGGTCAGAAAGAAGAAAGAGAACTGTCCCTATTTGCAGATGACATGATGGTCTACATAGACCATACCAAGGAATCTAAAAACCCAAAACAAAAACAAAAAATCAAACAACAGCAACAAACCCCTAAAACTAATAAGTGAGTTCAGCAAGGTCACAGGGAAGATAAACAGAGAAAATATACAAAAATCAAGTTTATTTCTATATGCTAGTAATGAACATGTGGACACTGAAATTAAAAATACAATACCATTTACAATTGCTCAAAAAATGAAACACTTAGATATAAATGTAACATAACATAATCAGAACTTGAATGCTGAAAACTACATAATCCTATGGAGAGAAATCAAAGATCTAAATAAATGAAAGGGGACCATGGCTGTGGATTGAAAGACTCAACATAGTGTAGATACTAATTTTCCCCAAAGTGATATACAAGTATAATGCAATTCTTATTGAAACCCCAGCCAAAAAACCCCAAAACCAACAAAAGAAAATGAAAAAACCAGCAAGATTTCTGGTAGATATAAATAAGATTATGCTAAAATTGATATAAAAATGCAATGGAACTAGAATGGTTAAAATAAGTTTAAAAAGAATAAAGTGGGAGGAATAAGTCCTCCTAATTTCAAAGCTTACTAGTATACAGCTACATCAATCAAGACTGTGTGTTACTTCTGAAAGACAGAAACATAGATCTATGGAGCAGAACAGATAACCCAGAAATAGACCCATGCAAATATGCCCAACTGATTTTTGACAAAGGTGCTTTGCAATTCATTGGAGGAAAATGGCTTTTCAACAAATGGTGCTGGAGAAACTGGACAGCCATAGGAAAGAAAGTGAACCTTGACCTAAGCCTTACATCTTATCTAAAAATTTACTCAGAGTAGATCAGAAACCAAATGTAAAACATAAAACTACAAAACTTTTAGAAAAAAAAAGAAAATCTTTGGGATCTAGCACTAGGCAAAGAATTCTTAGACTTGACACCAAAATCACAATGCATAACAGGGCAAATTGATAACCTGGACTTCATCAAAATTAAAAACATTTTTTCTGGGTTAAGAGGATGAAAAGACAAGCTAGAGAGTGGGAAAAAATGTGCAAATCATATATCTGCCAAAGGGACTAGTATCTAGAATAGATAAAGAATCCTCAAAACTCAACAGTAAAAAAAAGCAAAGAATCCATTTAGAACAGGGATAAAGTCATGAAGAGACATTTCACCAAGGAAGATACTGAAGTAGCAAACAAGCACATGAAAAGATATTCAACATCATTAGTCACTAGGAAAATGCAAATTTAAAACAATGAGATACCACTACTCATCTACCAGAATGGCTAAACTGAAAAATAGAGACAACACCAATTGTTGACAAAGATATGGAGAAACTGGATCACTCATACACTGCTAATGGGAATGTAAAATGAAGGAGCCACTCTGGAAAACACTTTGATAGTTTCTCAAAAAACTGGATGTTGCAACTATCACAAAACCCAGCAATTGCACTAATCCTGGGCACTTATTTCCAAATAAATGAAGACTTATATTCACACAAAAACCCACACAAATATTTAAAGCAGTTTTATTTGCAATATCTAAAAACTGTTAACAACCCAAATTTCCTTCAAGGGGAGAAGGTTCAAACAACTGTGGTATTTTCATGCCACAGACCACTACTCAGCAAGAAAAAAGGAACAGATTTTTAATGTACACAACAACCGGTATAAATCTCCAGAAAATTATACTGAGTGAAAAACTCAATCCAAAAATGTTGCATATTTTATGACTTTATTTATATAACATTCTTAAAATGCCAAAATTATAGAAATGGTGAATAAATTAAATAAACGGTTTCAGGGATTAAGGAGGGATTAGAGTCAGAAAGGAAGTGAGTATAGCAATAAAAGGGCAACAGTGGGATTCTTCTGATGATGGAAATGTTCTGTATTTTGAGTGTATCATGTCAACATCCTGGTTGTGATATTGTACTATAGTTTTGCAAGAATTTATCATTGGGGAAACTGGGTAAATGGAACATGCGATCTCTGCATTATTTCTTGCAACTGCATCTAAATATAAAATTATAAACAAAAAAAGTCTAATTTAAAAAAATGTTAATGCATGATCTCCAGAGTTGTCCTGAATAATAATCTTCACATTAAAGTTTAAGAAGCACTAATCCAGAGGACTCAACCAAAATGTTAGGGAAATTCAAAATTCTTTTTCATGAGGAACAGTTGAAGAGACATAGAACATTTCATCTGGGGAAATCTTGGAGAAGGTGGTTATGAGAGTTTTCTTTTTCCAGAATATGAAGGGATTATACAGGAGAAATTCGACTCCATTCATGTGGCCGCAGGAAACAGAACACATGAGTATGTAGGGGAAAGGACACAAGCTTCAGGACTGGTCAGGCCTGAGTTTAAACCAAAGCTCTACTCTTTCCTGTCTTTAAGACTGAGCAAGTTAGTTTACCTCTCTGACCCTCTGTTTCCTCATCCTTAAAATGAGGCTAATGATTCCAGCCTCAATCCATCAACCAGCTTCTAACCAGAGAAACAGAAACTCCTTCAAGTATTTACAACTAAAGAAATTTAATGCAGGGAACTGGTTGCATGTGATAAAGATAGAAATACAGGTTGAAAGTGATAGAGAAGCTGAGATTTGAAGACTGCTACAATAGATGACAAAGTCAAGAATTTAAAGATCTTTTCAAATTGGTATGAACTTTAAAAAGAGGAAATTAGGGGCCTCCCTGGTGGCGCAGTGGTTGAGAGTCCGCCTGCCGATGCAGGGGACACGGGTTCGTGCCCTGGACCAGGAGGATCCCACGTGCCGCAGAGCAGCTGGGCCCGTGAGCCATGCCCGCTGGGCCTGAGCGTCCGGAGCCTGTGCTCCTTAAAGGAAGAGGCCACAGCAGTGAGAGGCCCGTGTACCACAAAAAAAAAAAAAAAAAAAAAAGAGGAAATTAGTTGGAGTAAGATTGTATGAGATGGGACCATAAGGTAAACCAGAGATTAGCAACAACAAGCAGAAGGCAACTGAAGGGGCAAAGGGAGGAGCCAGGGTCACCAGAAAGAATCTGGAACCATGGAGGACTCAAATAGTGGAAGCTGGAACCATGGAGATGCAGCCACTACTGGAGGAGATGCTTGAGGATAAGAGAGAGGAAGGAAATAATCTGCCTTCCTCCTTTCCTCACCCTCCAACCTCACAGGTGACTCTATTTGGCCAAACCTAGCAGGAATCCAGAGCACCCTTAAGCCTGAGAAAGGCAGCCTCCATTTAGTCCCTCCTACCCAGGGCAGAGTATGGATCAGAAGGCCAACAGGCCCAGGTTTGGCACACTCACAGGGTGTTTTTGAGGATGCAGAGCATGGTAAAATGTCTGGCACATAGTAGGTACTCAGTAAATGGTAATCCTAACTTTTATATGCCAATGCTATACAATGGGCATTTAGAAACTGCATTTTCTCATCACTTTATATCTGAGTATACAGAAACACAAGCTGGGATATTTGGCTCATGCCACATGGATTCTGCCAAGAATGCTTATTTTTTTCCAAATGAGCTACATAGCTGAGAAATGTAAAAAAAGAAACTCCTGTCCTAAAGTTTCATTGTACAAAGCAAATGTTGAATTTCCACAGCTGCTGGCGTCAGCCTATCCAGAGGAATAGTTTCAGTGAAATATTAATGTGTGAGAAAGTCACACTGGGGTAAATGCATAGTAATTCAAGCAGCATGTGCAAAATTTATTTGGTGTTGGCCAGGAATGGTTTTACTTATGTGAAGTTTTCAGAAGGAGAAGAAAGTAACTGAAGATGTTTGACGAAGTCAGTCACAGAGGCTCTGGATACTCCCAGATCCCTCCCCAGTTTCAGTTCATTTCTGAAGTCCCCAAACCATAAACACAAAGGAAGTGCCCATAGAATTGGATGATGACACTGTCAGAACCAAGGGGCAACCAGCAGCAAAAACAATCAATGTAGGAAATATCAGGACCAGCAATCCAAAGACCCAGTGTACCATGAAGGTCAGGTGTCCAGTTGTGTGGAAGGACAACCAGGGTAGGAGAGAGGAGTGATAATCTAAAGGAATGTTCAAAACTTGGGAGGCAGGATGCAAGATGCTTTCATAAAAGGTCCCAGATAGGTACAAGATGCAGACTGTGCCATGCACATGTTGGACACCTCACATTTCCTATAAGTCACTGGTGAGATGTGGTGCTGGATTCGAAGTAGCACCTGAGAGTGGGGAGAGAACCAGGGCCCATCCCTAAGGATGATATAGGCACTGAAGATTTGACCTTGCAGAGAGAAGAACTGAGTCAACCCTATGGGCCTTAAAAATGGTCAAAATCCAGGAAGTTACCTTTAAAAACTAGCTTTCAGTCTCTGGGTTCTGTCCCTGGATATCAGAACTCTGGCAATAGCCTGGGAGCAGGGGTTTCTGTCCCAGGAGGGCCTACATGAGTGAGAACATAAGAAAGGGGACAAGAATTTGAAAAGGAGACAAACAAAAACTCGTCCTGTGAAGCAGAGCACATGGGTTGAAGATGGGCTGCAAAGTTCTCATGATCAGCTCTAGGTTGACCTATTAGGATTGATGCCCCAATATATATGCCCAGGGGATCAGAGGACCCTCTTAAGTATTTACTGCCTCAAGTCAGATAGGCCTCGGCATACCAAGGTGGGGCTGATCCTAGCTGGGAGGAGCGGGGCAGGAAGCCAGACCATTTTAACCTGAAAGGGAGTCTAGAGTACTGAGGATGGATGAGGTGGGATGGGAGTCTCCACTTGGATTTCCCAGAGATCTCTCCAGCCCAATGTGTCCTAAGTTCATTACCCCACCTAACTACTTCCAATTTTCTCTACAGTGTTCACAATATCCTGAGCCTCCCAATCACTCACACTTAAACTTGGGAGTCATCTTAGGCCCTTCCTCTCCCTTGCCCTGAAGATTCTACCTCATATCCCTTCTAACTATTTTGTGCCCATTGTCACTCACCTAACTTAAGAGTGCTTCCCTTTTCTTCTTCCCCTACCCCAAGATCATATATTGGTGCCAGACTGAGAATTCAGAAACAATGTTCTAATAATGCCACTCCTCTGTTCTAAAATCATCACCTACAGACTAAAATTCAAGTGTGAGCCTGTAAATAAAGGCCCTTCAGGGCTTCCCTGGTGGTGCAGTGGTTGAGAGTCCGCCTGCCGATGCAGGGGACACGGGTTCGTGCTCCGGTCCGGGAAGATCCCACATGCCGCGGAGCGGCTGGGCCCGTGAGCCATGGCCGTTGAGCCTGCGCGTCCGGAGCCTGTGCTCCGCAACCGGAGAGGCCACAACAGTGAGAGGCCCGTGTACAGCAAAAAAAAAAAAAAAAAAAAAAAGGCTCTTCATATGTTCTTCCCAACCTACCTTTCCAACACAGCCAAAGTCCAAGCAAATGGAATCATGTTCTTCTTCATATACTTCCCACCCAGTTCTACCTCTGTGTTTTGCTCTGCTGAATGTACTTCTTCATATTAATGCATTTCTGAGTCCTACCCACCCTTCAAGATCCATGTCACATCACCTCCTGTAAGAACGTTCTCTGATTCTCCCCTCCATACATAATTGCTCCCTCTTTTGCAGCCCTGTAACCCTGTGTGCCAATCTTTTGCATATGGTAAGAGTATGCATTACATATGCATTACAATGCATTACATTGCATTACACTATGATTTCTTCAAAATTAGGGGCCTTACATCAGATTCTCCTTCATGAAGGAAGTGTAGGGAGACTCAAGAACATTGAATTTGGCCAGCTTGTAAGAAATGTAAAGAGGTTTGGGGGAATAACATTCTAAAGGAAGTCTGGAGTCATATTGTGATCCTGGAGTGATAATTAGAGGCATTTGAGAGTCATCAGCTGAAGTATAAAAATAGATGAGGTAACCCTGACAAAGTATACCAAAGGTAGAGGAAAAAGATCATGGCTGAACCCTAGCCTGCCAGTGTCAGATGGAGAAAGAAGAAACTGTCATGGAGACTGGCAGGAAGTAGTCAAACAAATCACAGCATTCATATCACACTGGGCATGAAAAGAATTTCAGCCCTAATGGTCAACAACCAACATGTGCTTGAATAATTCTGAACAAATCCTGTGTGATTTTCTCTCTAGAATTGCAAGTAGGGCAGGACATGACAGCAAACTTGTGGATCCCTAATCCAGGACATTAAAAAAGGTGACCCACTTGCCATTTTATTCTTCACCAGTATTCCTCAAGCAACTGCTTCAGTCTGTCACTAGTGGGGCCTCCCAAGACCAGTATATCTGAGGCATCTGCAAATGTGGAGAACTCACAAAAATAATGCCCTACCGAGGAACACGCAAATGGGAACAAGAAGCATTCCTGGTCATCTGATTCTTTCCCATTTTGGCCTCCCAGTCCCAAGCCGACTTCTAAATCCATTATAATTATTAAAACCAGAGCATAAGCACAGGGACACTGAGGAAATCAGAAAGAGTAGCTCAAAAACAAGGCAGAGTCTGGAAACCCAGGGATGTCCCTCAGGGAGCCAGAGAAAATGGAAATTCTAGGTAGGGGTGTGCCAGCCTTCCTTGGCAGGAGCTGTGTAGATCCTTGAGAAGATGGATAGCTTCCACCTGAGACCTTCCTGATGGTTCCTCACCAGGGGGAGCTAGTCCATAGCCACACAGGACCTGCTTTGTGCCAATTCAATTAAATGCAAAGCAGATAAACTGCTGAGCACCTGGGAGATGAAAAGCCATGAGTCGGGCAGACATTTATCTGATGCTAACAGGGAGGCCCTCTCAAGTCAGTTCTGCAGCTTCCTTGAAACCACCATTGTCTTACACCATACTCCAATATACTGGAGTTCAATCTATTTGTTTCAAGGGTTCTACAAATGTTTGATTCAGATTACATTTTTTTAAGTATTTTTTAAACCATAAACAGATATATTCAGTGTGTGATATGCCAAACGTGAACAATCATAGAATAAATGTTCTCTTGCCAAAACCATGAATATGTTTGAACACATTAGATATGTCATTAATGAGGAAAGCTGTAGTTCTGAAGACGTCATTAAATGATTCAGATCAATGCAAGTCTTAGGCTATAAAACTCTGGCTCAAGCATGCCATGTTCAATTAAACGTCAGGCAAGACTCAGGGATATCCACTGAGTGCATGCTCACATAAAGATATAATAGTAAACTATACAATAATAAGTGACCACATTACCTGTTGCATTGTGGCATTATTGGTATTATTACTGTTTGTTTTATTCTTAGAGTGCTTGGAAGGTTTTTATAAATCCAAATAAGACCAACTCAGCAATGCAGGGCCAGAGTGCCAGTGATGAAAATGACAACTGAAGTTTGGACTCAACATGCCAAATTAAATATTTTTTGCTGTGTTAAAGGCTTTAAGTGATTACTAAAGAGAAACAGGCACTGGAGTTTCTCACAATAGTTTTAATAACATAATTAACATCTCATAATGGCACTATATATTTCACGGAAGAATTTTCTATCAAAGGAAGACAAAAATTCGTTGAAGAACTTGTTCATCTATTCCTTTCAATTAGATTCCTTATAATTAAAGAATGCCAACAGCTGTTACATAGTATTAATGAGTCAACATTAAAACCAAATTTTCCTATATTCTTCTTTCCAGTTTCTGGATCATTTTAATCAGAATAACCCACATCTGCAAGGTATCCTGTTTAAAAACGCTATCACTTTGAATGTCTGGCTGCCATAATTTTCTCAAGGCTGTACAGCCAATACAAAATATGTATAACTATATGTTATAAACTAAAATTATCACATAAAATAATTACATATATACAATAAAATTTTGGCTTCTTCTTTTACTCATTGATATTCCATATAAGATTTCATTTGAAGAGTATCAATGCTAAAAAAAAAATTGAAAATCACTGTGTTATTCAATACATAGGAGAAACCCAATATACTAAGCAGGAAGGAGTAAAAGAAGCAGGTCTTTTTTATCAGAACTGCAGAAACTAGGTAAGAGTTAATGTGCTTCAAGCATAACTGAGGTATAAACTTGGGGCTCAAAAAAATACTTGTTGAAATAATCACTGTAGCAGAAATGCTATGTCCCTTGCTTTTAGAATTGAGAGAGGGGGAAACTTTGGAAATGAAGAAACAGAGAAGACCATGGAAGAAGTTCTGCTTTTCCTATGAGAACCGTCTTCCTGCATGCAAGTAAGTAGGACTTGCTTTGTGTGAAGCAGGACAGACCAAAGAGATGGTGGTCAATGGGTAGCCAAATGTATCCACTGACCATAAAGGCCAGCATAGCTGAAGTGTCAGCATATTGGAAAGAATGCCATGAGCTACTGCTCTGGACATGTGGTAGAAAAAAAGTGGTGACTAGACATGATTTTGAGGGAAGGATGCCAAAGGAAAAGTACAGCCTGGAAAGCAGAAGCAAAGTCCAGTCTAGGAACCATTCATTCATTCACTTGTTTATCAATAAAGCACCTATTAACAGAGGCATGATACTAGTACTGGGGATATGAAGACAAACAAGCCTTGGTCAGTGTCTCTTTGGGGGAAAGGAGTACTGTTTCCAAAGGTAAGCACAGGGAGCGAAGAGAGGATGGTAGGGGGGCATAGTCAGCTCCCTGGAAGAGGAAGCCCCAGAGATGAGTCTCAAAGAAGAAACATGAGTTAATCAACTGGATAATGGCTGAGGATGGGGGAGGGGAACACATTAAACAGAGACAGCATTCACGTAGAAAGACAAGATTTGAGATGGAAAACTATATAGTTGGAGAAAAGCATGTGGATCAAAATGGGTGAAGGACAAAGTGAACGGAAAGGAACAGCAAGCAGATGAAGCTGTTGAAGTGACCTGGGGTGCTCTTGTCAGCACTAAGGAGACAAGGCAGACGCTATGCTGGGGATAGCACAGTATTCAGAATCCGCACACACACTTCCCTCTTCAACAGTTTCACACTATTTGCTTGTGTAGCCTCCCATGAGAACTCCGAGAGCAGAAACTGTCTTTTTCACCTTTTTCATCCTTATATCCTTGGAGCTTAGCATAGTTCCTGGAATGCAACAGGAACTCAACACTTACTGTTATATGAACACTTACTGTTAAATGAACAAAGTTCAAAGTAAGGAAAGGAGAGGCTGGAAGGACAAATGCAGTGAGTGTGGCCTAAAGAACACTGACAAGTGCAAAGGCTGAGAAGCCATCTGAAATATAATAAACTAGGAATAAACAGAAACAGAATCCCTATGTCCTAAGCAGCATATAGAGGAAGTGAACAGCAAAATGACCACAGATGAAGATAACTTAGAGTAGATGCACTCAATCACCTTGGTAAGAGGAAGGAGTCCTGAACTCTCCCTGAGAAAGGGCTGTGTTATAGGTTGAATTGTGTCCCTCAGAAAAGATATGGTGAAGTCCCAGAATGTGACCTTATTTGGAAGTAGGATCTTTACAGATGTAACCAGGTTAAAATGAGGTCATCACGGTGGGCCCTTCCAGATGACTAGTGTCCTTATAAAATGGGGAAATTTAAATGCAGACATACACAGAGGGAGGGCAATGTGGAGAGACACAAAAATGTGTCTAAAACAAAAATGTCTAAGGCTACCAGATGCCAGGGGAGAAACCTGGCACAGATACTTCCCTAGTACCTTCAGAGGGAGCATGACCCTGCTGATATCTTTTCTAGCCACCCCAACTGTGAGACAATAAATTTCTGTTGTTATAAGACATCCAGTTTGTGATACTTTTTTATGGCAGCCCTATGAAACTAATACAGGCTGGTGGTCAAAACAGATCAACAACTGTGGCAGGCACTGGTGTTTAACTCCAGCATGCATTCCTCCTTACCCCTTGCTGGAAGAGCCCCACTTTGTTTGTGTGTCTATCCTCCCTGGCCCAAGGTATGGGTCATGCAACTGATTCACTTCAATCACAGAGGTCTCTTTGCCCTTCCGTGTACCACGTGACCCAATGCTGTCCAATAGGTATCACTAAAAGGACTGCTGTATCCATCATATAATTCAGTTGTTCTAGGATATTTCTCTGTCCTGTTTGAAATATTTGATGTAGAGACTGTCTCTTACTGAACCTGGACAAGGCACTAAAGTAATGATCAGTGGTGTTACTAGACAACCTGAGGGAGAATGGTAACTGAATTGACTTCCTTGACCACAATTGTCAAGTTTGCCGTTTCAGAAGCTAATCTTGACCTCCAGGGTTTAAATCAACAAGTTCTCCCTTATCAGATATTATTACCTGAATTTGACAGTTATCTCCTGGGTGATTAGGCAGGGAATAGGACAACGTTCTAATCTAGACACTTAAATTCAGGGATTCCCTAATCCACAACCTAATACCACACTATCTTCTCCAAATTGTAACATGCAAAAATCATCAGGTTAGAACCTCAAGATGGGGTCTGAGTTTTGATTCATGTCCTTTGTCAAACACAGAAGAATAATCTCATACCTAACAGTTTTTTTCAGCTAAAACACAGCTCTAGTCCTTGTTATGCCAGCTGATTGAGAAACTTAAAGGGCTGGGTGGGTCTTAGCAGGGACTGAGAGAAGAGAGAGGAGGGAGTTGCATAGGCTTATGGAGTGGGGCTTCATGACATACCCTGAGAGGTGGGGAGAAGACTCTACATTTTAGGAATGGCACAGGCTTTGATGCCATATCCAGGTTCAATCTCAGCTCCACCATTTACCAGCTAGATGACTTTGGACAAACAACTTAGCATTTCCAAACCTCAGTTTGAAAAATAGGAAATGAAACTTAATATTCTTAAGAATTCTTAAGAATTATGCTTAATAGTCTATATCTATGCACTCAGCATAGTGTCTTGTGACCAGCAGGTGACCTCCCAGGATGTGCACATGATTCTGAGTCCCAAATACAGAATGTCTACAATTTTTTTTCTTCACTGGAAGAATCACTCCACTGAGCAACAAAGAAACAACTAGACATGTTCCCATCAAATTGGTTATGTAGTCCTGTCATTTTTACCTTGGAGCATGTCACAAACCATTTCTCTTCATGGTCCCTCCTTCTTAGTTCCCCTGAATTAAAGCAATGGCTCCTAAGTGGCCTCCCTGCCTCCATTCTCTCCCCATGCTCCAGTCCAATCTCCAGTGAGCCCCAAGAATTATCATTCTAGAACAGGGATTGGTAAGCTCACAGGTAAATCAAGCCCACTGCCTGTTTTGTCAATAAAATTTTATTGGAACAGAGCCATGCTCATTTGTTCATGTATCATCTATAACTGCTTTCACACTATAGGGGCAGAGGTGGGTAGTTGCAACAGAAACTGTATGGCCTGCAAAGCTTAAAATATTTACTATCTGATCCTTCACCGAAAAAGTTTGCTGCACCCTTGGTAATTGTTCTAGAACACTCCCCTTGGAACTCATCACTCCCTCCAGTGACTTACCTCCAAGATAAAGTCTAATCTGTGTTAGTTGGCCCTTACCAATCTTTCCTGATGCATCTCTCACTATTCCCCTACTTGAAGCCCAAACTCCTTGCTGAATGAGGGTCCTATAAACACACCAGGTTCTCTTCACGCAGAACACCACTACTCCCTTTCCACATAAAAACAAAAACAAAAAACAAAAAAAAAACAACTTCCATCTATTCTTCAAGATTCTTCTTAAATATCCCTTCCTTTATGAAGCTTTCTAGAACTGCCCCCTCAGACCTATACAAGGGTCAGGCACTCCTTCCTTGGAAACAGTATCCTACCAATAAATGGCATGTCATATACAGTAGATATGGGTCTACATATCTGTCTTCCTCACTAGACACACCCAAGCTAAACTGTCTCCTCTCTTTCCCTCCTGGAGCACCCTGTTCTTTTCCAACATAGCGCTTACCATAGTTTGTAATCATGTATTTCTTTGTGTAATTATTTCTTTAATGTCTGTCCCCTAATAAAGTGAGCTCCAAGAAGACAGGAACTAAGACTGTTGGATTCACCACCACATTACCATCACATATCCTGGAGCCAGCCACATAGTAGTTGTTCAGTCTGTTGAATGAACGAATGATTGGATGAATGAAAAAAAAAGACAGAGAGAGAGATTTTACTAATGAATCAAATATCAATGAAATAACCTAAGGAATCAGAAAGTGCTGTTGCTTTCTGAGCACACCAGATACTGCCCCTCAGACCCTTCTGGTACTCCCATGGTCCACAAGGTTGGGCATAAGCACCACTAATAGCTTTGATATGGATGTTTGGAGCATGTATACAGCCCTATTCACTCATTCTTGGGATATGTGTGGAACATTTACATAGCCCTTTCCATGAGATCAAATTCAGACCCCATGAAACTAGAATAAAGCCATATGTACATTTATATCATTGAGTCCACATTTTCACTGAAGCATACAGTGTCCTGACTATGCCCTCCTGGAGAAGGACATCCTCTACTCCTTTCTACTAGGAAAAGGTGGGCAAGACTACTACAACTTCTTCCCTCTGTCCCTAAGGACAGTGTCCTGTCTGTGCATCACACCCATACCCAGCCAAAGGCACTCCACACTATGCCTACATCCAGATGAAAGACCTGCGTGGGAAAGTTTGAGGAGGGAGTTAGGCTGGAATGATTCTTCCTTGACTCATACAGAGGGAATCTTCAAGCTCAAAATGTGACTCTTGAAAGTTTTACTGTTCATTTTTCCTAATACCTGAAGCTCAAGATCAAGCAAATAATTCAGCTGAGTTGCTGCTTCATGTGGAAAAAAATATCCCAAGGCCATTTCCTGTGTGGGCTTTCTGATTTTTGACAGTGTCTCTTTGAGAGACAGCCCCATCCATAAAGGCCTTCTGTGGAGGTGTGTGTGCATTTCACTGAGATGTTTCCAAGAAGATTCCAACCATTCCAACCAAGGCAACTTTATGAAGTTGGCAGCCAAATCCTATTTCCAGCCTGCAGCCTCAGGGATGTCAGTTCCGTGAACGAAGAAAAAGCTGAATTTCATGTTTAAGTCAAACTTTTAACCCTCTGTGGCATCTACCTCTGGTCTGAATGACAAAAGAATCCTATGTATTAAAACACAGAGATTGTCTTTGGATCTAGATAAACACTTCTTCTCAGAGCTTGCTGGACTTGTCCTTTAAGCCTGGTAACAAACCATTCATAAGGAAATGTCAGTCTTTCCCATTATTAAGAACTGAAATTGCAGCAGCCAAATTATCTAGATTCATTTTAAGCATAGGGTTGTTGCCCTAGCAAGCCTCCTTACAAAATATGCCTTCCATTTCCTATAAAATCCAAGCAAATCTCTGTTTCCTTCTATAGATTTATCTTAATCTCCAATCACCTTTCCCTCTGCTCACAGGATCATAGGTCTCATGTCCAGTTCAAAATCAGTGTCCCCCTCTCCCGGGCTGCAGTCCTCATTTTGACCCAAATAAAACTTAACTCACACACACATACACAAAGATCAGTGTCCCCTCCCTTCCACCCACTGTGCTGTGAGTCACTTTCCTTCCTCTCAAGGCTTACTGCCACCCATCATTCTTACTACTCTGGTATCTATAGAGCAGACACCCCAATTCCACATGATTGACAGGGAGCTCTAGCACACTGTGCTCTCTTGGAATATTTCAAAGATAAATTCAGTAGATGATGTACTGTACATAAATTTGATATGGTCTGGATTTAACGACATGTGATAATGATTCATCATTGGGTACTATGAAAGAAATTTTCTCTACTCCACCTAATAAAAGCTGAAGATCTGAAACACATTTCAGGGGCTTATTTATTGAGTCCTAACCATCTACATGGAAACTGTCCAGAACATGGGGAGAGATATTAAAAATCTGTATAAAAAAGAAAAGTGAACATAGAGATACTTTCCCCAGTGTGCATAGTGCATTTGTGGCCACTCTGTGAGGCCTCCTCTGGTTCTGTCCCTCCCCATAGATATTGACAGGTCTTTTCCATCTCTAAAATGTTCCCTCTACCTAATACCTTTAGTTATCATCTTCCCTTTCTTGTTGCTTCCACAGCCAAGCATCTGGAAAGAACTGCCTATGTTTGGTATCTCTACCTACTCACCTCACATTTGTTCCTCAACCCGCCTCATCTTTCAAATTCCCCTCACCAAGTCATCAATAACTTCCTTATTCCCAAATCCATGGATATTTCTTTTCTTTTCTTAATGGATTTCCAGATAATTTGATGCTACTGATCCCTCCTTCCTGGAAACTCTCCTGTATTCCAGTCTCCCATTTCCTCCTACTTTTCTGCCCAGGTCCTACTCCTGTTGCCTTCACTAGAGCCTCTCCTTGCCCTCCCTCAGAGGTCACTGTTGCGCCCTAGTCCCCCCACTCTCAGAGGCAGTCTGGCAAAGCCATAAATAGCACAGGCTCCCAATCCTGACTGCCTTGCCTAAAATCCTAGGTCCATTACTATAGTTTAATGACCTTGGGCAAGTTACTTACTATCCCTGTGCGTCAGTTTATTCATTTGTAAAGTAGGTATAATAGTCTTCTCTGGCAATGGTTATTCAGGGCATTAATACACTTAAAATATTTACAAAAAACACATAGTACACACTCAATAAGCACTGGCCATCATAATTCCTCTTCCCATGCTTTATACTCTCCTTGAACACCATGACTTCATTACCTCTTGTTAAAAGTTTGCCCTTGAATCTTCTTTAAGACTTCTCTCCTGGATGCCAAATCTGCTAAACCATTTGCCCACTAGACATGTCTCTCTGGCTGTCCCTAAAATTCTTCAAATTCAGTTTGTCTGAAACTGAGCTCATCATCTTTTCCTGCAAATGCTTCTCCTCCTCCATAACCTCTCCTGATGAACAGCTCCACTATACTTACTCTTGGTTGCCCAGGCCAAAATCCCAGACAGTCCTAGACTCCTGCCTCTGCCCCCAAACTCCACTGCACAATCAGTCACCAAATGGTGTCAACTTTATTGCCAAAATATTTCTTGAGTCTGTGCCCAATTCTCCACTCCTATTACCAGTGTCTTAGATAGAGCCTCATTTTTTTTTCACCTAGATGATAAGTAACAATAATATTCACCACTATTTTCTCATGCCCATTATGGATCAATTACTGCAGTAGACACTTCACATACTTCATCGTCCATAGTCTCGACAGTCATCTCTCCATGAGGGAGGGGATCATCCATCCCTGTTTTCAGACTGAGAGAGACAGAAGCTCAGAGGCACTTAATAAATAGCCTAAGTTCCACAAAGATGTTATGGGGCTGCTGTGTGGACTGAGGTCGGTCTGACTCCAAACCCCAGGTCTTTTCTACTCTCTAAACTACAGTGGTGTCCTGACATGGTCTTCCTGCCACCTGTCTCATTCTTCTCCAACATCTACTGCCAGAGGGGTCTATTTCTACAATGAAACTCTGATCTAGTCTCTCCTCTGTGTGAAATCCTGTAGTAGCTCCCCCGTGCCTTCAGAGTAAAATTCAAACCCTTTAGCAAGGCTTTTCCTGGTGTGCCACTTTGCCCATTTAGAGATCCGCCTCCCTCCTCTCCAACCACGCCTACCTCTCTTCCCTTCCTGGAGCACACCTTGCCTGCTCCCCTGGCCATGCTGTATTTCTCGCTGGCCCCTCTGCCTGTGATTCTCTTCTCATCAGCCTAGATGCCTCCATCTCAGCCTCCTAGATGCTCTTGGACCCACCTGCTGTCTAAGCTGAGTTTAGCTGTGCCTCCTCTGGACACACAAAGCACTCTGTCTTGCCTCTAGTGCTGAATTTTAGAGTGATGCAACAGTCATTGATTGAATGTCTACAATATGTAAGAATTCATGGTGGACTCTAGTGATTTAGGAATCAATAAGACATGTCTTGCTTTCAGAGAACTCACTTTAATGAGAGAGATGGATAGCAAAATGTCTCATTACTATCTTTGATTCCCCTGTCTGCACACTGGATTTCAGAGATTCTTGGGCAGGAAGAGTACTTGTTCATCTCTGTGTTTCCAGGGCCTAGAACTATGCCTGGCACACAAGGCAGTCGGTAAACACTAACAGCTTGAGCTAAAGAGACAAACCAAGGCCACCAAGCTATCTCTGTGAACACACAATGCCATCTACAGGCACCATCTTCACTTTCATGTGTATCTTTTCCAGACTCTAATATGTCCAAGTCATTGTTTTCTGATTTTCACGAGGTCCTCAAAGTTCACTCCAGCGAGGAAGGAAACTAATGTCAGAGGTTGTTCAGCCAAGTGGAACACAGGATAGGCGCTTCAGTAAAGTATTGTATGTGTCTCCCAATAAGAGGCCCTTCCAGCCCCTTCTCGTGGGCTGCTGTGGCCTATCTTGCCAAGATAAGTGAGTAAAAGGACAAGTCAGCCATATTTGTGTAGGTCCTTAGGGTAAGACAGGTTTGGGCAGCTCTTCTGAAGGGGGGGGGGGTCCCTGTGTAGAAACAAGACCCCCTGAAGTCAGTTCCCTCCGGCTACTGACCATCTGAGTGACACAGGCAGGAGGGCACAGGGCAAAGGGAAAAGGCTTAGATTACGGCAGGTTTTTTTGTAAAAAAGACTTCTTTCCTTCAAAAGCTTATGGTTACTTCTCTGCTGAGCAGTATTTCTGCCTCCTCTCACCTTGGAGGACAAGGTACAAGCTGTCTCGGAGATCAAAGAGGGAGCAAGAGGAGGAAGAGAGAGTTGCTGACCCCCAGAGCAGACAGCTTCTAACTGCTTCTAAGTTCTGACAAGGCAAGACCTCAGACATCAGGCAGAGGAGAGGGAAAGAGGAAAAACATGGAGGAAAAGGCCACTCCCACCCGGACCACAGCAACCCACACACCTGTACTTTCCTTTGTGAAAGCTAGATTTTCTAAAAGTGTCTCTGATGATAATATGACCATCCCGACACTGTCTGAAGCAATGGTGAAGGGCTTAGAGTCTGGTGGCCTGGATCTGATCCCAGGTCTGTCTTTTAGCTGAGGGTGGGATCCTGATTCCTCCTCTGATACTGACCTCAGAGGATGGTTGTGAGGATCAATGCAATAAAGGCATACAAAACCCTTACCATGGGTTCTGGCACCCACCCCAGGTGCTCCTATTGTAACTGGCCACTGGAAACCACCTATGGGACCACTTTCTGTGGAGGAAGGATGTTCCTCAAAAGAGACCTCCCTTCTCACTGCCTCTATTCCCTGACCCCTGACTGGATTGAGTCTTCCTCTGCATCTGTATCTTCTCTGTCACAGAACTACTCCTCTGTTTTGTGCTGGTTTTCTTGTCTATCTCCCCATTCAGGCCATGAGCATCTTGAGGGTCAAGATGTGACTTTCATGCTAGGGCATTCATTCACTTGTTTATCACTTACTAAGTGTTTCCTACATGACATGGGGGTCACTAAGTGGTAAATAAATTACTGAAGTCTGGGAATGACCTATAGAATCACCTATATAAATTGTCCAGTCAACAAGCATATGTACCTATCACCTGTGATGAGCTTTGGCAAAAGACTTTGGGATCAAAGAAAAGGACTGCAACTGTGAACGTGATTCCCAGGAAATGTATCAGTCATGACAGTTGATCTGCTAGGTCACATGCTGGATTTTATGTAAAACAGACCCAAATGATCAAGTACACTCTCACTGTCTGTCTCTGTCTCTGTCTCTGTCTCTGTCTCTCTGCCCCTGCTTTCTTCCTCCCTCTCTAAGTCCAGAGAAACTTAGCAATTACTTACCAATTCATACAGACTTTTGGCTGCTCTAAAGATAATGTTCAAAAGCCCAGAATCGGGAGGAGCCATCCGTACAGTTCATCAGCCAGGGTATTATCTTCCTCGTGTTTGTCTCTCTGGCGCCCAGCACAGAGCTACTTACACCACGTGTATTCCAAACTCACCCTAATTCCTCAAGATACCATCACCAGTCTAGTCTAGTCTAATCTAGATTAAATGACCCTTTCAGAACCAAACAGGATTTCACATAGAGTCAAATAATCGAGGTACATTTCACAGAACACAGCTAAAGACCTGAATAGGGTGAGATGTCTCTCCTTAGAACCAGACACACAAGCAGAACCAGCTTCATTAGGAATCTGCCTGCTGGTCAGTTAAGAGGCAGCCAAACCATGACATCAGAGGCCTAAAAAGCTAGTGCCGGGTCTGACATTCCTCTCCTGGGCTAGTTTATCTTCTGGATCAGGCTTTAAATACCTCAGTGAAAATGCAAGTGATGCCCCCAAAATCTTGAGTCAGACTTTTACTCCAGTCATTAATACCCTAGGAGAATCTGTTTCTCAGATCAGCCATCTGGTGACCCAGGAGAGAGGATAATGCCAGAGGCAGTAAGAGTCTGGTATCTGAAGGGGGAAGGCAGTGCGACAGGGGATCTGAGTGGTCTCTGATGTGTTGATGGACAGGGAAGTTCTCACTCTGCTCCATCCTCAAAAGCAGACTTACTAGAGTATTTCTGTGACCCCCCCCCCCAACAAAACCTCAAGGTCTTGCACACCCAGCTAACCTCATTCCACTAAAATTTGGGAGACAACTTGCCAAAACAAGCAAACTCAGGGGGATTACAACTGTGTGAGTCAGCTGTGGAAGAAGCCAGAGTACACAAATGTGCAGGTGTTTGTGCAAGGTAGTCTGGCCTATACAGCAAGTGGCCAATGGACCAGCAAGGAAGGGGTTCGGCTTTCAAAGGCAGGGCTGCATTCAGGGAAAAAGATTTCAAGTTAGTGAAGTGATCACCTGTAACCTAGTATCCAGTGTCATGCATAACTCAGATAGGGGGTCAGTGACAGGTTCCAAACCTGGTTCTCGAAAACTCCATATGAGTCATTAAATTCTCTTAACAAGTTTTACCTTTAATATATAACAGCAGTCCCCAAATTTTTGGCACCAGGGACTGGTTTCGTGGAAGACAATTCTTCCACAGACTGGGGAAGGGGGATGACCAGTTTCTGAATGATTCAAGTGCATTACATTTATTGTGCACTTTTTTTCTATTATTATTACATTTTAATATATAATGAAATAATTATACAACTCACCATAATGCAGAATCAGTGGAGCCCTGAAGTTGTTTTCCTGCAACTAGATGGTTCCATCTGGGGGTGATGGGAGACAGTGACACCCAAAGTGTGTTGCTTATGTCCAGTCTACTCCGTAATCTTGTCTTGGTTTCTATCACTACATAAAAGCCTGCTTCACAAGGATAGGATGTTGGAAATGAAAGCAGGTTTTTCAGTGCTTTTGTGGCAAACTCAGGATATTCTGCCTTGACTTTAACCCAGAACGTATGGAGATTTGAAGTTGCCTCAAACATACTTTTAAGGTCACTGTCATTTGCGATCTCAAGAAGTTGCTCCTCTTCTAGCACGGACAAAGCTGATTCACCTGGTTTATTCACAAATGGGTCACAGATCCATTCCTTCCTAGGTCAGGGGTCTTTTGTGATTGGGAAGTAATGCTCAAACTCTTTTGAAAGATGAGATAGGTGATCATGCACCAGCTGGGAGAAAGAAGGCCCTGGCTCAGCCTCTTTCAAAATCTCTGCTAATGTTTGAAATATGTTAAACATCCCAGTGTTCACTCATCGCCCCCATAATTCCAGTTTGGCTTTGAATGCAGCCACTTTATCTGCCGACTTGAACACAGCTGTCGTCCTCCCTTGAAGTGACAGATTGAGTTCATTGAGGAGGTTGAATATGTCACACAGGTAAGCAAGTTTTGCAACCCATTCTGTGTCACTGAAATGTGCTGTCAGTGGTGACTCTTTTTCTAAAAGAAATCTCTGGAGCAGCTCTTATAACTCAAAAACTCTGGCCAGTGATCTACCTTTAGAAAGCCATCTGACTTCTGTGTATAAGAGAAGACGTGTGCGCTCTGCGTCCATCTCCTCACAAAGCTGCATGAACAGACATGAGTTAAGAGCATGTACTTTACTTATTTATTTATTTTGAGAATGAGGTCTAATTTTTTTTTAATTTTTATTTTATTTTTTTATACAGCAGGTTCTTATTAGTTATATATTTTATACATATTAGTGTATATATGTCAATCCCAGTATCCCAATTCATCCCACCCCCCACCAACCCACTTCCCCCCTTTATGTCCATGCGTTTGTTCTCTATATCTGTGTCACTGTTTCTGCCTTGCAAACCGATTCATCTGTACCATTTTTCTGGATTCCACATATATGCATTAATACACGACATTTGTTTTTCTCTTTCTGACTTACCTCGCTCTGTGGGACAGTCTCTAGGTCCATCCACATCTCTACAAATGACCCAGTTTTGTTCCTTTTTACGGCTGAGTGATATTCCATCATATGTATATACCACATTTTCTTTATCCATTCATCTCTCAATGGGCATTTAGGTTGCTTCCATGACCTGGCTATTGTAAATAGTGCTGCAATGAACATTGGGGTGCATGTGTCTTTTTGAATTATGGTTTTCTCTGGGTATATGCCCAGTAGTGGGATTGCTGGGTCATATGGTAGTTCTATTTGTAGTTTTTTAAGGAACCTCCATACTGTTCTCCATAGTGGCTGGATCAATTTACATTCCCACCAACAGTGCAAGAGGGTTCCCTTTTCATCATACCCTCTCCAGCATTTGTTGGTTGTAGATTTTCTGATGATGCCTATTCTAACTGGCATGAGGTGATACCTCATTGTAGTTTTGATTTGCATTTCTCTAATAATTAGTGATGTTGAGCAGCTTTTCATGTGCCTCTTGGCCATCTGTATGTCTTCTTTGGAGAAATGTCTATTCAGGTCTTCTGCACATTTTTGGATTGGGTTGCTTGTTTTTTTAATATTGAGCTGCATGATCTGTTTATATATTCTGGAGATTAATCCTTTGTCCGTTGATTCATCTGCAAATATTTTCTGAGGGTTATCTTTTCATCTTGCATATAGTTTCCTTTGCTGTGCAAAAGATTTTAAGTTTCATTAGGTGCCATTTGTTTATTTTTGTTTTTATTTCCATTACTCTGGGAGGTGGGTAAAATAAGATCTTGCTGTGATTTATGTCAAAGAGTGTTCTTCCTATGTTTTCCTCTTAAGAGCTTTATAGTGTCTGGTCTTACATTTAGGTCTTTAATCCATTTTGAGTTTATTTTTGTGTATGGTGTTAAGGAGTGTTCTAATTTCATTCTTTTACATGTAGCTGTCCAGTTTTCCCAGCACCACTTATTGGAGAGAATGTCTTTTCTCCATTGTATACCCTTGCCTCCTTTGTCATAGATTAGTTGGCCATAGGTGCGTGGGTTTATCTCTGGGCTTTCTATCCTGTTCCATTGATCTATATTTCTGTTTTTGTGCCAGTACCATATTGTCTTGATTACTGTAGCTTTGTAGTATAATCTGAAGTCAGGGAGTCTGATTCCTCCAGCTCCGTTTTTTTCCCTCAAGATTGCTTTGGCTATTCGGGGTCTTTTGTGTCTCCATACAAATTTTCAGATTTTTGGTTCTAGTTCTGTTAAAAATGTCAGTGGTAGTTTGATAGGGATTGCATTGAATCTGTAGATTGCTTTGGGTAGTATAGTCATTTTCACAATATTGATTCTTCCAATCCAAGAACATGGTACATCTCTCCATCTGTTTGTGACATCTTTGATTTCTTTCATCAGTGTCTTATAGTTTTTTGAGTACTGGTCTTTTACCTCCTTAGCTGGGTTTATTCCTAGGTATTTTATTCTTTTTGTTGCAATGGTAAATGGGATTGTTTCCTTAATTTCTCTTTCTGATCTTTTGTAGTTATTGTATAGGAATGCAAGAGAATTCTGTGCATTAATCTTGTATCCTGCAACTTTACCAAATTCATTGATAAGCTCTAGTAGTTTTCTGATGACAACTTTAGGATTCTCTATGTATAGTATCATGTCATCTGCAAACAGTGACAGTTTAACTTCTTCTTTTCCAATTTATATTCCTTTTATTTTTTTTTCTTCTCTGATTGCCGTGGCTAGGACTTCCAAAACTATGTTGAATAACAGTGGCGAGAGTGGACATCCTTGTCTTCTTCCTGATCTTAGAGGAAATGCTTTCAGTTTTTCACCACTGAGAATGATGTTTGCTGTGGGTTTGTCATATATGGCCTTTATTATGTTGAGGTATGTTCCCTCTATGCCAACTTTCTGGAGAGCTTTTATCATAAGTGGTGTTGAATTTTGTCAAAAGCTTTTTCTGCATCTATTGAGATGACCATAGGGGACATGTACTTTAATGTGGTTGATAATTTTAATCACATCCTGCAAAACGTTGTTAAGTTCAGGTGACATTTTTTGGCTAGCCAGCATTTCTCTATGGATGACACAGTGCATAGATTCACATTCAGAGGCAACTTCTTTGACCTGAGTAGTGAAACAAGAAAGATCTCCAGTCGTGGCAGCCACTCTGTCTGTGCATATACCAACACAAAAGGACCAATTCAGTTTTCCTTATATGTAATAATTCAAAGACTTGAATAGTTCTGCAGCTGTGGTATTGGTTGGCAACAAAAGTGCACATAACATATTCTCATGCACATCCTCCTGGAAAATATATCGCACAAAACCAAGCAATTGTTGCCTTGTTGTCAACGTCGGTAGACTCGTCAACCTGGATTGCATACCATGGTGACTCATTAATTCTCTCCAACAGTTGTGCCTCAATATCCTCTGCTATTTCATCAATTTGTCTACTTATGGTGTTGGCCGAAAGAGGAACACATGCCACCTTTTGAACTGCAGCCTCTCCTAAAAGTTCACAACAAATGTCCTTAGCAGCAGGCAGGATCAACTTTTCACCAATAGTAAAGGGCTTCTTAGCTTTAGCAATGCAGTTAGTCACTAAGAATGATGCTCTCAGTGCCGACACATTTGATGAAGTGGTGGCTTTCAATAATCGCTTCTGTTCTTTGTGTTCACGTTTGTTTCTTTTGAAAAACTCCAAAGGCTTGTCTTTTAATGCATGGTGCTTGGTCTCCACGTTTGGCTAGGGTTAGCTTGTGGACTTACCAAAACTGTGACTGAGACAAGTGTGCAGTGTGGGAAAGAGGTGTGGATGTTAGTGGTAAATAAAATAATGGGCAAGCCACACGCAGACTAAAATAAGTGTCGGATTCTGACTTAAAGCCTGCCACCAGATGCAGTTGTACTATTGAAGTACATCAACTCACTTGCCCCTATAAAGCCTGCCACCAGATGCAGCTTAATTGTCACTTGCCACTCAGTGATAGGGCTTTGATATGAGTCTGCAAGCAACTGATTTATTATGGTCTCTGTGCAGTCAAACCTCTCTGCTAATGATAATCTGTATTTGCAGCCACTCCCCAGTGCTAGCATCACCACCTCAGCTCCACCTCAGATCATCAGGCATTAGATTCTCATAAGAAGTGCACAACCTAGATCCCTCACGTGTGCAGTTCACGGTAGGGTTTGCACTCATATGAGAATCTAATGCCACTGTTGATCTGACATGAGGCGGAGCTCAGGCAGTAATGCAAGTGATGGGGAGAGGCTGTAAATACAGATGAAGCTTAGCTCGCTCGCCTGCTGTTCACCTCTTGCTATGTGGCCCTGTTCCTAACAGGCCATGGACCAGTACCATTCTGTGGCCCAGGGGTTGGGGACCCCTGCCATATAACACTTGGAGAGAAAACATACTCTGCATCATCAAGTATAAGGCAAGAGACCCACCTGGTGCCATTCATCCATCCATCCCACATTCGTTGATTGATTTAACTCAGTATTTCTGTGCTAGGTGCACATTGCAAAGGGCACATGCTTAGAAAGGACAAAGCTGGAGTCAGGTAGCTCCTGACCCCTCGTCTGCACCTCTAACCTCAAGCAGGTGTGTTGATTCCATAGGCCCACCCCCAAAGAGTTAATGCCATTCTGACTGACCTGGCACACATAAAGCTCCATTTAGCATCAAGTTCATTGGTGCTGACCTAGAACTGTGACAGGAGACTGACCCCAATGTCCTGTCCCTCTGCGACTGGGTTAGGGGCAAGAAGGAGAGGGAAGGAACAGGATTGTAAAAATAATGGCACAGTCTTAGATCACAAGTGTGATGCAGTTGAAAAACCCAAGGGACTTTGGCTTTTATCAATGTACACAACAAACTCCAGCTCATATTTATGGAGTACTTACTTTATGTGGGGCACTGGTTTAAGCCCTTTACCTGCATAGTGTGAAGAGTGTGTGTTTTGCAGTTCAGATGTCTGTGTGAATACTGGCTTACCACTCATTAGCTGTGTGACTTTGGGCAAACTGCTTAGTCTCTCTGTGCCTCCATTTCTTTGCCTGGAAAATAGGGTAATACCAGTACTAACTTAATAAGGTCCTCATAAAAGTTAAATGACTAAAAATATAAAATGCTAAAATTGAGCCATGTCTTGGCACAGAGTAGCCACTCAGTACTAAGATGAACAATCATTATCCTATTAGTTAATCACACTTCTCTGCAGAGAAGGCAGACTATTTCTTCCTGTTTTGTTAATAAGGCTTTGAGAGACTGAGTCAATGTGCTCAAGGTCACAGAGTTAAGTGGCAGAACTAGGATTTGAATGCAGGCAGACTGACTCCAAAGTCAGCAAGCTTAACCACCAGCATGAGGACAGCACTGTGCTAGGTCCAGGTACAAAGAAACAAGTCAGGGGATGAACAAGAGATCCCTATACAGAACAGTAAACACTGTAAGAAAGATACACTGAAAGAAAAAATGGGGGAGGATGGCTGGTGCTAGGGTAGCAGGGAGGGACAGAACCGAACCATCTGCAGGAACTGAATAATGCTTCATCCAGCAGGGGACTTGAGCTCTAGTCTCAAAGAATAATAAGCAATTTGTCAGCCATGGAGGAAGAAGGGCATTTCAAAAAGTCAACACCTAGAATACCAGAAGAATAGTGAGTTGGGTGGAATGGAAAGTGCATACAGGAAGTGTCATAAGGTGAGGCTGGGAAGGTAAGTTGAGGCCAGTGTGAACAGGCATGTAGGCCAATGTCTGTGGTTAGATTTTATTCTGTAAGACAGTGATTCTCAAACATTAATATGCACAGGATCTACCTCTGGTGCTTGTAAAACATGTTCACATGTGCAGATTCCCATCCCTTCTGTTGGGGGGTAGGGGCAACACTTAACATGTTGACATGTTAACAGTCAAAAATGTTTCCAGACATTGCCAGATGTCATTTGGGAGGCAAAATCAAAACCCCAGTTAAGAGCCACTTCTCCCATCCCTACTTTACAGATGAGGAAATCCAGCCACAGAAAACTACAGAAAGTCCTCATCCAGGATTCAAATGCTGGAGGTCCCACTCCAGGGTCTGGGTTAGCCAACAAGCCTAATAGCCTTTTGGGGAGAAAGACTCAAGCCAGGCTTCTGGGGAAGAATTACATATTTGCTGACAGACTGGATGATGGGTACAGGATGAAAGAGTAAGGCTCCAAGGTGAAACTTCAGAGCTTGTCACTGAATTGTGAGGATAGTAGGTACTAAATAAATCATTTGGATTTGAATAGAACCAAGACGTATTTGCTCAAAATGGAAAAAGCCTGGCTCCTCATGGTATGACCCAGCGGTAGGTGTTGGGATTCTGCTCAGACTGCATAGAGGAACTCTCTGTAGGGCTGGGTGTGGGTTGTACGGTACAAACCAGCTGATTCACAAATCCTGGCTGGGCCCCTTCCCAGGTATGTGACCCTGGTAGCGTTATTTAACCTCTGTGCGCCTCATTTTGCCCCTACTCAGAGGCGCACAGAGTAAAGTAGGGATAGGAGTCCCTACTCAGAGCCTTAATGTGAGCACTCAGGCAGTTAATAAGAGCAAAACGGCAAGCTAGCACGAAGTTTCCTCGCCTATCCTTCCAAGCCAGCCTCATTACCGTCACGCGAGTCCCCTATCCAGCGCTCCTACCCACCCCCACACCCCAATCCTTGGGAAGCCCAGTTAGAGCTGCAAGAAGCTGACCGCGTCCCTCTCCACGAGCAGAGCGTCCCCCTGAGGATTTAAGGGGCGCCAACGACTTTGTCACTCCCCAATCCGCTTTGATTTCGGGGTCCCGGGGGTCGCCAAAAGCACGCGGCCAGCTGAGTGCCTCGAAAGGTGAATGAGATTGAAGAGAGCCATGGTAATTTCGGACAGATCCGCCTCCGGCAGGCCCGGGGTCAAAGCCAGTCACTGTCGCGGGCCCGCACGCTCAGCCCCTGGTCCCAGGGGCGGAGGAGGAGAGAGGCGCTGAGATTAGGGAAGAACTCGCTCTCGGAAGCCAGGCTGCATTAGCAAGGAGCAGAGTTGTTGGGTCCAGAAAAAGGAGCCGGGGGGGGGGGGGGGGGCGAGGGGGCGGGGGAAGCAACAGGAAAGTAAGAGGAAGAGAGAGAGTAAAAACAAGCGCTGGGAAGCAAAGTTCCCTGGGGGACCCAGGCTACAACACCTGGCAGGGGGTCAGGAACAAAGCAGAGGCTTCAGGTCAGAAGTGCTCTGGGTGTTTCCGAAGAAGGGGTGTTCCGGGCAGACCAGGGCCCGCTGGGGATGCCAGGAGCGCCTACGCCCTTAGCGCTCTCACCGGCGCCGCTTACCTTCGCCAGAGCCACCGACGCGCACTTCCGGGGTCCTTGCTCTGGGACCAGGAGCCGATCACTAAGGCGAGCACGCAACAAAGCTGTGGCCAGGCTTTGGACCGGCACTGGCGCCTCGGAAAGAAATCCCACGGGAGACACGCTGAGGCGGGCGCGGGGCGCTGGGTCTCGGCCTGGGCGCTCACGGGCAGCGGTAGTGAGCCCCGCAGACGCTGGAGAAGCACGAGTCAGTGGGAGGAAAAGCTTGTCTCATTTCCTTCGGTCTTCCCCCTCCACTCCACCCACTCCGCTCCGGACCTGCCCTCCCTCCCCCCTCCCCCCTCCCCAAGCCAGTGGCCTGTGTGGGCTCTGGAAAGACACGAAACTTCAATGGCTGCCGCAAGCGGCGCCTCCCTCCGCGTCAAGTTAGTTCTAGCTCCGGAACTCCAGCCTGACCCGCGCACTTCTATGGAAGTTTCTCCATCGGCTGTCCGCGGGCTCTTGCCTTTTCCGCTGCGGGGACGAGCCCACATTTGAAAGCAGACCTCCAAGCTGCTTCCAGCATCCATCCTCTCCTTCCTGTCCCATCACCTGCTCCGAGCCCTTTTTTTGTTGTTTGTTTTTTTGGTTTTTGTTTTGTTTTGGCCGTGCTGCAGAGCATGCGGTATCTTAGTTCCTCCCAGGAGGGATGGAAACCAGTGCTCCCTGCAGTGGAAGCTTGGAGTCTTAACCACTGGACCGCCGGGAAGTCCCTGAGCCTGCCTTTATTAAGCTACAGGAAATACTACTTACTTTGTTGAATTTGATCGACTTTTTTTTCTCCAACTGGAGAATTTAAAACCTAAAACATAATTTCGAAGGAATGTTCATTTTGATCCGAAGGAGAGCAGCTGAGGTCTTTGGCCTTACTCATTCAGAGTTGGGGTTTTCTTTCTTAAATTGAACACCTACTTTATTTAAGAGCCTGATAGGTGCTGAGCTGGGCTCTGGGAACTTAGAAAAGAACCAATAGGGCATGTTGCTCCTAGACAATCGTCATATGTAACTAGTGCAGGCAGAGAAGAGGTCCAGGGATTCTGTGGTCTCTTAAGGGATAGGTCAAGGACTGGAAGAGGTATCCACAGAGTAAAAACGGCATGCACAGAGCCAAGGAGGAATGGGAAAGCCCCATCAGGAGGTGGTCTAGCAGGGAACACAGCCAGGATGGGGAGTGATGGTGGGTGAACATGGAAGAGAATGTTGACCAGTCTACCAAGAAAGGATAGGAGCTGCAGAGAACAGTGGGGTGGAGTTGACAAGAAATAGTGACCAAGAGCTGGTAGGGTGCAGATGAGTGGATGAAGGAAAGAGGTAATTTCCAGGCCTCTGGCTGGAGTACCTAGTGAGTGACCAGTGGATAACCAGAATCCAGAGCATCTTCTGGAGATACTATTCCAAGTGTGGTCTGGGGACTGGCAGTATTTTTTTTTTTTTTTTTTTTTTGCAGTATGCGGGCCTCTCACTGTTGTGGCCTCTCCCGTTGCGGAGCACAGGCTCCGGACGCGCAGGCTCAGCGGCCATGGCTCACGGGCCCAGCCGCTCCGCGGCATGTGGGATGTTCCCGGACCCGTGTCCCCTGCATCAGCAGGCAGACTCCCAACCACTGTGCCACCAGGGAAGCCCAGGACTGGCAGTATTAACATGAACTTGGAGCTTGATAGAAGTGGGAACTTTCCAGCCCCACTTAACCTACTGAATCAGAATCTGAATTTTAACAAGATCCCCAGATAATTCAAATGTGCATTAGAGTTTTGGAAGCACTGATCTCTGGACCACGGACTGTGTATTAGAATGACTGGATATTAGACTGTGGAGCCCTGACCATACTTTAGAAACACGTGGAGAGCTTTAAAAACCAATATGAGTGGGCTTCCCTGGTGGCACAGTGGTTGAGAGTCCGCCTGCCGATGCAGCGGACACGGGTTCGTGCCTTGGGCTGGGAAGATCCCACGTGCTGCGGAGCAGCTGGGCCCGTGAACCCTGGCCGCTGAGCCTGCGCATCCGGAGCCTGTGCTCCGCAATGGGAGAGGCCACAACAGTGAGAGGCCCGCGTACCGCAAAAAAGGAAAAAAAAAAAAAAAAAACCCAATATGAGGCCCCTGGTCCCACAAATGCATATTTAATTGGTCTGGGGTAGGGCTCCAAAATCAGTATTCTCAAAATGATGTTCAGATGATCTAATGCAATTACAGTTAAGAACCACTGTTCTAGGCTTATTCAAATGCTATTTCATTTAACCTTAAAATGCACCTCTTCAGAAAGAAAAAGAACACCTATGTGTAAGTGAAAATGTAAAGACTAGTTATCTCCCTCTCATACAGAGGCAAGTGGTCTGCTGGAAAGGGCCCTTTTTTCCTAAACTAATTAGAACCAGATTCTAGCCTCAAATGCCCACTAAAGTACTGTCTGAACTTGGGGCAAGTACTCCCCTCTCAGGCCTCAGTTTTCTTATATGTAAAATGCACTCATGACCAACTCCAGATTTCACCCACAAGGTGCCATGATCAGAGCTCCTCCTAACTCTCTAGCTTTATCAGAAGGCAGATGGAAAAGTGCTATTGAGAAGTGGGTTTTCCTGGTGTAACACTATTCGTACCAGCCTGGTGCAACTGTCATGCATAAACACCAGAGATCAGAGAATTGTGTGCTGAGCAAGGGCAACACACATAAGTGATGCTCGGTAAATGTGTACTAAGTATATAAATAAATACATGAATGAATAAATAACAGTCGGTGGCATAGACTTTCCATGGATTGGCCCTAACCCAGAACATATTCACTTGCTTCCTAATCTAGAGGAAGGAGTCTGAAATTTGGAAGCACTCTGACCCATGAACCTAGCTTTGGGTTTAAAACTACTACTATTAATAACTACTAACATTTGTTGAATGCCTAGTACACACCAGGCATTGGGCTAAATGCTCTGCTTAGGATAACCTCATTTCATTATAATGAAGAAGATACTGTTGAACCTCTGCTGTCCAACTGGTTTCAGGAATCACAGATATAACAGGATGAGAGCTGCCATCTAGGACAGCCTCTGCCTCTGGTTCTGCAACTGGGCATAAGTGGCCAGAGAGCCCTCTTGGGGGTCTTTGGGGTCATTCTCCAGAGACATCAACCTGAGGCAAGGGCTTTGGAGTGACTGCTCCAGGGTCCTATAGAAACCAGTGCTCCCAGAAGCTATCTAAGGGGACCTGTGGACTATTTAAGCCTTGGACAGGAACTCTTCAAAGCTACCCACTTCATGGTTGCATGTGTGTGCATTTACTGCCTTACTTACTTATAAGAGCCAAACCCGGCACCAGTCCTTTTCATGTATATTTCTCTTAACCCTCACAGCATCCTGACATGTTAAGTACTCTTGTTTTCATTTTTTATAAATGAGAAAACTGAGATGTCATGAAGTGAAAATCTGTTTGTCCCTGCAATCCAAGTTTCTCAAGTGGTACACTTTGCTACCACCACTGTCTGCATTTACCACCACCGTTTTGCCGCCACCCTGCCACTTTGATAGAAAGGAGAGTCCTCATTTCAGGTCCCATTCACTTATTACAGTTACACATCATCAAAACTCTCTGTGACCCATTTTCCCACCTGTAAAATAAGTTGTCCTTGATTGCCCTTTTAATAAGACACTATGTGTGCTTTGATCCTCCATAGCCTGAGATGAGATGACAAGAGGTAAACCATAGACTATTACGAGAAACCAAATGTAGGGGGGAGATTTATCCCAAAATGAGAGGGGCCAGTACTTCACTAATAGCACAACTATCATAAAAGAGGGAATCCTCTATTTTCCATCTCTAGGGGGATATAACTAAAGCATAGCATTACATAGCATTTCAGACTTTAGATCAGATGTAAGGAGGAGCATTAAGTCCCTCTGCTAGACCGTGGCAGATGCTCAGGGGCTATCTTGTGAAGTTTCCCCTGGCTATGGGAGAGCTGGCTGGCCTTACGGCTGAAGTGGATAGGAACACAATCTGGGATTGAGATCCACAGGATAAGCCAGGCAGGAACAGAGGCAGGAGGGAGTCTGTGTGCACAGGAACAGCCTCAGCTCCAGTTATAGGCAGGGGTGGGGAATTAGAAGTGGAAGAGTGTTCATCCCAGGAAACCAGGATCTGAAGTAACTACTTCATGCCTGGGTCCAGGCCCAGGGCTGTGAACTAAGCTCTCAGTGTAAGCATTCTTGCTGATGTGTCAGCAGGCTTGGGCCTCCCTGCAGAGTGTGCAGGGCTCCCACGGCGCTGGTGGTAAGAGCAGGGCTCCACCGTCCTGCACACTGGTGTCCTGGCCAGCAGCAGGACCTCTGACTAATGGAAGAGGTCTAGTCCCCAGAGCCCCTTCATTTAACACAAAAGAGAAGTGGTAGTTTTAACCCTCAGTGGCATTTCTTCAGCAGCACTAATGTCATGATGCTGGGATTTGGTAGGAGAATCCCTAAGTCCACATCATTGCTGAACCCTATCGATCAACTTTGACAAGTACCCCAGACACATTTCTGCTGCTTCCACTTCCTAAACTCCCATTTGTGTTTGCATGACAGCAATTTGATGATTTTACACAAAGCTCATTGCGGCGAATTTTTACTCGTACTGGTTTTTGCCTCAAACAAAAATATGACCCCAAACTTTGGTTATTTCCATTTTACAGATGACGAAACTAAGGCACAGCACCCAAAAGGGGGACAACAAAACAAAACTGATCTACCAACTCAACCAAGGTAAGACCTTCAGGCCCCTGTGGTTTTATCCCAAAATTATGAGCCACTTAAGGTACTACACAATTCCTGCAGCGGAATATGTCCAGATATGTCCTCACCCAAAATCTTATGGCCCTGTGTAGCCTGTTTATCAATGCAGTTCAGTTTAACTGCCATTTCCTGGAGACCACCTGCCCTTCACAAGGAATTGTCCTAGACGTTGTAGGTGACCTTGCTGCATGTTACACTCAATCCTAACCTGGGGAATATTTTGAAATTACAAGCTGGGCTCTAGACCAGATCAATTGAATCATAATCTCTAGGTGTGGAGCCCATTTTTTTTAACCTCTGCAGATAATTAAAATGTACAGTCAGGATTAAGAACCACTTCCGTAGGAAATGCAGAGACAAAGCCTAGGTCCTAACAGATGAGGAGTTTGCAAAGTAAGTAAGGCGCTCAGTTTAGTAATGGATGATCGCCAAAAGTCATCAGGAAAAGGAAAATATCAAAATCTCTCTCTTGACCAAAGCATGTTAAGATAATACCAAACTAACAAAAATCCCTGGATTTATCTCAGCCTTGAGCGGATAATGTCATCATCACATGGTCAAGAGTAGGAAATCTGGTTCTGTCCCAAGAAAGTACAAATGATTGAAACCAGAATTCTTGTCCCTTCTCTTATAGCACTGCTATTTACAAGAAGCAATTCAAACATCAAGCACTTATGGATTCCAGAAGTAGTAAATGATCTCTAGGAGCTCAGAGCAAGGCACTCATGTAAACCAAATAATGAAAGACAAAGGAAATTGCCTCATGGCCTGATGAGAGGCTAATGGATGCGCAGACAGAGACATCAATGTGTCACCATTAATGATGTCACTTTAGGATAATCAGGAGGCTGAGTTTTTTTTAAAATGTTCTATCTTACAGTCATTTCATATTTATTCATCTTAACAAAAGTGAGCCTGAAAATATTGTTTAAAATATTAGGGGAAGCAGGACAATTTCTCTCTCTCTTTGCTTCTTTGTTTCTTCCTTCCTTTCATTAACCACGTGGCATTTAAATTCATTCACTTCACAACTACCTGCTGAAATGACACTAGTCGTAAGATAGTATTAGCTACTAACACCTCCTAGACACCAAAGGTTGAAGAATGCAGCACCATACATTTACAGCCAGACATTTCACCAACTTTTTACAAGGTCTAATGGATGCCTTTAATCACCAAATAAATCAGGATTGACGGTTATGCTCTCCTTAGTTTCCAGAGGTAGATAATAAAATTAACGTTCCCAGGCCTTCTCTTCCTTTTCAAAAAGCGAAGTTTTTCCTGTACAGAGGAATATAAGGGGGTGCTGGACACACTAGTCAAAAAAATTTTTAATAAAACCAGAAAGCACAGGGAACTTGAGCCACACAGCTGAGCACCCCCCCAACTGGCCCCCCAGTGTTCTAATCACCTCCCCCACCTTTCTTAAAATGTTATGTGTCCAAAAGGGATGAAATAATGAGGAAAAAGCATCAACTAAGCATGTCTTTATTCTATTGCGAAGTGGAAGCTTATCTCTCATTGAATTAATTCCTCATGGGCCCAGTCAGAAGAGTAGAAATCTAAATCCTTTTGGCTCAACCACTTTACCTTGCTTGAGGCAACAAAGTAGAAATCAAAATATTTCTCTCGCCAGTTTCCTGCCCAATACAACATTACGTGTGATTAGTGATAGGTTTTTTTTTTTAATTGAGGTAAAGTTGTTTTGTGATGTTGTGTTGGTTTCTACTGTACAGCAAAGTGAAGTAGAGTCCCCTGTGCTATCCAGCAGGTTCTCATTAGTTATCTATTTTATATATATTAGTGTATATATGTCAATCCTAGAGTGAAGTAAGTCAGAGAAAAACAAATATCATATATTAATACATATATGTGGAATCTAGAAAAATGGTACAGATGAACCAGTTTGCCAGGCAGAAATAATGATAGGTTTTGAATCAAAACATATTCACCAGTTAAACCATAAACATAGCTGAGTGCAAATTTTGCTTCTTTTATTCCCTCTGTTTTCCATAGGGAGATTCTCATCCTTTTGCTGAAACCTCCTTTACTTTTTTCATCTTGGTTAACAAGGTTAAATAAGTCTGAGTATAACTTTACTAAATCATTCATACAAAACACTCTCTTTCTAACCTACAGGAAGTCGCTGTAAAACTGAGAGGTTTTAATTATAAGAAATGAGACAATGGAATCATGAAACATGGCTAGTAAAGTTGCTAATAGTTGTGCTTTAAGAAAAAGCAAGTTATGTCTCTATCCACAACTTATATGACCCTAAACAATTGTCTATAATATAAATGTCTTTTTTATATTGAAAATACCATTGACTCATTGTAAAATTAAGACATTCTGCTATAAGTAATTTTAGTCCCACAACCTATTAAAAAGTACACTTCATATGTAGCAAACTACTAAAAGTCATTTTTAGAGGAATAAAAAACAGTAGAGCTCAAAATAAAGTATAAAATTTGTGTTACAGTAGCTCAATCTAACAGCATAACTGAACTAAACTCTGAGCCTTATTCAGTACTCCTTTACGAGACTGCCTACAACTCTTCCAAATTCCTCAAAGACTTGTCTCCTGTAACTCTGTGAAAGGTGTGAGCTTGAGAAATTAGTAGAGTGATTTGGTCTGAAAGATAAATAGGCAAACACAGGACAGATGACAAAACATACCAAACTATACATTTCTTTGAAGACTGTGCACTAACCAGAGCAGATGGTTGAGGTAACCCTGAACTTCTTAAAACCCTACAGTACATTCATTTAATCAGCTCTCTGATTCATAAATTTCATAGTAGCAAGTTCTGGAACATGGTGTCCTTATGCACGGGTGTGCTAGATCTAATCAAACCAAATGGATGACACTCTGTTCATTACCCCAGTGCCCAAATTGGAGTGATTTCCATTCTTAAACTGATGCCAGTATCCAGCAACCAGTCAGCCTCCTGTGTCTGGACACAGCTAATGGAGTTGATGTGAACAACTACTTTGGATGTGAACAAAGAGTCTAAGATTATGGTCCCTAACAGAAGAAGAGATAATAAATGAAAAGCTGATTCATTTGTTTCAACAGAAGGTCCATACTAGGAATCCTTTAAATTAGCAAGTTTGATTAATGCATTTAAAATATGACCCATTTGATTTATGTTTAAATGGTTTACTATACTTCTCAGAAGCATAGAGTTTAGTTGTACTGAGATGTGCAGAGTAACAGCTTCCACACAGATGTATGACCTCAACCCCTTGGGCACTTGGGAGGTTTGGTAAGTCAGGGGGTTCTTCTCTGTGCTTCAAGCCTCTGCTTGCCAGACTTCTTCCCTTGCTCTCATTTCTCTTCCCTCATCTCTGATCTTCCCATTCCCTCCTTCCCTTAAATCTTGAGATGCTTAAGCCCTCCTCATCATTTGAAATACATAAATAAATCACCCATTTATAGGTATTTTTCCATATCTTTATTTCTTTTCCAAATTTCTCAAACACATGGGTGTATTTATTATCACTTTCTCAACCTCCATTCAATTGTCAACTCACTGTAGTCTGGTTTCTGACCCCCAACACACCACTGAAATTGCCCTCATTCGAGACAAAAATAGCCTCCAAATTTCAAAATCCAGTGGCTGTCCCTGAGCTTGTGTTGGTACCTCTCTGCAGTATTGTCCACCGTTGGCTACTTTCTTCTTCACAAACTCTTCTCCCTTCACTTCTGCACGTTCCCATCTCCTAGAGTCCTTCCTACATTTGTGGTCATTCCTCCTTTGTGACCTTCCTTAACTGGCTTTGATTCATAATAAATGCACATATTCACATTACTATCATCGTTTGGGGGTTGCCCACCTCTTACAGGATAGAGTCTAGACTTCTTAGCATGGGATTCAAAGCCCTTCAGGGTCAGCCTTCACCCATTCTATAACAGTCTATCATGCTTCAGCTGTATCAACCTCTTTACCGTCTCCCAAACATGTCATGCTATTTCACACTTCTGTACCTTTGTACAGAATGTTCTCAACTCCACCCCCATCCTCCACCGAGGAATTCCAGCTCATCTTTTAAGACTCAGAATAAAGATGAGCAATTCTGGAGACACTTCCTTGCCTCCAAATAGAGGCAGTGCTTCCTCCTGATTCCCTGGCATCTGTGACATGTCTTCATTGTGAACTCTGCAATGTGTTTCCTCACCCGTGAGGGCAACAGGTGCTTGTTCATCTCTTTGTCTCCAGAGTTTTCACAGTGCCTAGCACCTAGTAGGTGCTACTACATGATTAGGATGCAAGAACTATCACACTTCTCTTATTTCTCTAAATAGAATTTAATTTTCCCTGAGCGCTTTACTCCCTCCATAGGGAAATTTAATCTCAGTCATTATTAGGTACTTCCCAGGGTCAGGGGTAGGTCCCTGGTGACTTGTACCATACAGAACATGCAAAGAGGGGCCTCTTCTGTCTATACTGATTACCACATCCAGGCTTATTTTCCAAGCCTGCATGGAACTAGGAGACAGGTACTTCTGAGGCCTGGGACTTAAGATTATTTTCACAGGGGTTCTCAAGGCCACAGCCTCTAATGTTTGGTTGTTTCTACTCTACCCCTCTCCCCTCCTGCCCTTCAGCAGCCCTTGTTGTGAGTGCTGTGGGAAAGCAGGGTCCAGGCATTCATACTTGATGAACACCCTCTGTAATCTTGTTCTTTCTTTCCTTTACAGGGACTTCCTTAGCCTCCAGTCAGGATGTGTACCCTCAGAAACCCAAAGCTCCCACTCCAGCCCCAGCGCAATTCCCCTCAATCAGCATAGGTGACCAAAGCAAAACCAAAAAACATGGGCTTCTTCTTCTACTAGAAAGTCTGTTTGCAACCAGCAACAAAAAAGCCCCCAAAGACAAGGATCTTCCTACCTTCTTGAGGCAGAGGAGAGAAGAGCACTGACAACAAAGAGAAGAAGACACGAAAAAATTTCTCAATAAATTATCATGCCACATAACACTCAATGAATTTGTTCAATTAATTAAAAGCAGAAATGTCCATGAAGAAAACATGAATGAAATTGCTCTCCCAAAGAAAGACACCTCCACTTAGCAGGCCTCCTCACTTAGCCTAAGCCTCTTCATTGCTTCCCTGGGGATGGAGGCCTAAAATCTCTGGATCCCCGCATCTATGGCACAGGGACACCACTCACATGGCTGAGTTAATTTAAGCTGCTGACTTGGATTGCTGACATGGGCATTTGTAACAGCTGTATTAACCTACTTTCTCTCATGGTTGATTTTAATCTTTTTAAATTTTGCCCAGCCAGTGAGAAAACTGAAAGCATAGTTGAGAGGGGATGGGAGATAGAAGTTGCAGGTCATAAGCTGAGTGGTGGTTAAATCCTATGGAAGGAAGCAAACACGTGTATAATCCTTTCAGGAAAACAAGTATTACTGGAGAGGAGAAAGCTGCCAATGTAACTTTGTTCTAAGAATAAATAGCACATTTTTTCCTCAGTGTTTGCTTTTCTCTCTTTGATCCCCTTGAAGCCCTCTGGAACTGCTGACCCAGAAATTTTTCTCCCCTCTGAGGCTGGAGAGAAGGAGCCACAAACCCTCTCTTGAGATTCCTCAAATGGAGACATAAATAGGGGCTCCCAGGCAATGCTGGAGCCAAGAGGCCTATGGAAGCCTAGGATCCAGACATTTTAGTGAAGTTTAATCACCACAAATATGCCACTGTGTTTCCAAACATGCTGTCATGATACCGAGAAGCTGTTTAAAAGGGAATAATAATGGAAAGGGTCTATGACCAAGGCCACTGAGAGTCATGGGAGTTTGAAAAACAAAAAGAAAAAGCAGATCTCAAGTGGGTTAATGTTTAGCTTTAGTCCTAGGCAGTAGTAAATGTCTGCACGCAGATAAGCTGACTAGAGCATACCCTCACCGTGGGAGTTTATGATTCAAATACTCTAGAAACCACAGACCCTAGTTACATAGTTTTCCCCTTTTTTCCCAGACAGCTTCATTTCAAGGGGGTTGTAGGCAGGATGTTACCAGTGAAAGATAAGGGCCTTGGCCTCAAATAGATCTGCATTCAGTTCTGGTTTTTCTACTTACTGGTTGTAAAATAAAGCAAATTAAGTACTCGATTTCCTTGTCAGATGGGAATAATAATACTTATAGAATGGTCATCAAAAATATATGAAATGATATATGTAAACTTAGCATTGTGGTTGGCTCTAAGTGTTCAATAAATACCAATTCCCTTCCATCACTCCTCCCCACAATATAACATTCAAATCAGAAAATACTTACTAAGCACTGATCAACGCTCAAAGCCAAGACATATAAATCCCACTCAGTGGGAAACTACATACAAAATGAGTATTCAGATCTGGAAAGTGTCAAGTAACAGGTACACTCAGCCTTCCACATCCACAAGTTCCATATCTGTGCATTCAACCAACTGCAGATTGAAAATACTAAAAAAAAAAAAAAAATTCCACAATGTTCCAAAAAGCAAAACCTGAATTTGCTGCACACTCCAGCAACTATTTACATAGCATTTACATTGTATTAGGTATTATAAGTAATCTAGAGATTACACAGAAGACTATGTAATGGTCATATGCAAATACTATGCCATTTTATATAAGGGACTTGAGCCTCCAAAGATTTTGGTATCTGTGAGGGGAACCAGTCCCCTGCGGACACCAATGGATGGTTGTGTGGTCATAAAACTTCACAGCAGACACTGATCAATGGCCAATCCTGACAGTCAGTCCTAGGATCCCCCAGAGGGTAGAGGTATCTGAGGGAAAACTTTATGAAGGGGGATAGGCTTGCTCTAGACAGAGAGGTAAGAAAGAATCAGACATATTTTGGAAAGCTCATAGACTTACCTTGCCTCATAGGATCTTCTTGAGTGATTTTGGGAGGTATTTGGAATGGAAATTGGGAAATGTGGTAGCTTAAATATGAGGGCAAATTCTTTGTCCCTATCCCTATCTAAGGGAGACTTTGCTGCTCCTAATTTTGAGTCTGGGCTGGTTCTGTGACTGATTAACAAACAGAATGTAGCAGAAATAATACCATGCCAGTTCTGGGCCTAGCCTTTAAGAGAATAAGTAGTTTTCACTTCCTGCTTCTTGGAACTTTTGCTTTTGAGACGCTGACTCTTTGAATCCAGCCACCATGCTGTGAGAAGTTCAAGTCATATGGAAAAGCCATTTGTAGGCTTTTTGATCAAAGCCCCAACTGAGCTCCCAGCCAACAGACAATATTAAGAACAGCCAAGTGAATGAGCCATCTTGCATATTCCAACCCAAAAAAGCCCCCAGATGACTGCAGTCAATACCACATGGAACAGGTCTACTCAATTGATCCCAGTCAACTCACAGAATTGCAAGAGATAATAAAATGGTCTTGTTGTTAGATACACATTTTAGAAGTGGTATGTTATACAATAATAGATATTCAAAACAGGAAGGGACTTGAGGGAGGCATTGAATGACAAACACCAAAGCTCACACTTTATCATTATCCTCATGATTATCACCATCATCATCATAGAAACCATTAGTAAATGATCACTATGTGCCAGACACTACATTGCAAATTTTTAATATACTTTTAAAATTTAACCTGTTTATAAACTTGTGTGGTAGGTACTATTATTCTTACTTAATAGTCAGAAAACTAAAATTTAGAAATCTTTAGAAATTTGCTCAAGATTATACAGCCAGAAAATAGTAGAGGTGGGATTCAACCAGTTACATTCTGACAGCTCTCGAACCTGCCATCTTCTTTCTGCAGGAAGAATAAGCAGTGGACATGCTGATAATCTTGGGAGATGCAAACAACTCTTCCAGCTGGGAATTGGCAACCAGTTTGAAAAACACAAGATGGCTTGACTTAAATAATTCCAGGCAAGAAAATGACAATGGACCTGACTCACACTGCACAGGGACTGTATAGGTACATAAGACATATTGAGAAGAATTAAAATTAAAAGTTTTTTTCATAAGCTTTTATTCAGGAAAATGGAAGCCACTTGTATTAGTTATCTATTTCTGCATAATCATCTTTCCCCCAAAAACTTAGTTGCTTATAATAACAATAATCAATTATTATCTGTATCCATGGGCCAGGAATTCACACGTGGCTCAACTGGGAAATACTAGCTTGCTGTCTCTCATGAGGTTGACTGGGGTTTAAGTCATCTGAAGACTTGCTTGGAACTAGAGGGTCCATTCAAAGCAACTCACTCGCATGGCTGACAGGTTTGTGCTGGTTTTTAGTAGAAGACCTCAGTTCCTCATCAAGTGGGCCTCTCCACAGGGCTGTTTGAGTCTCCTTATGAATTGAAAACTGTCTTCTCCTAGAGCAAACTTTCCAAAGGTCAAGATGCAAGCCACAACACCTTTTCTGACCTAGCTTCAGAATTCACACACCAGCCCTTCCACCTGATTCTATGGGTTACACAGAGCCATCCCTGATTCAGTCTGGAAGGGAGGTTCACAAGCAATCTTTGGGGGCCATCTTGGAGGCTGACTACCACACTCCTTGATCTACTCCAAGTACTAAAGTTTTAAAATGGGATATTTGAGGGTTTCGTATCTGTTTGCAGGACTAGGGAGCAAAGGTCAAGCAGGCTATTTGTGACAACCTCAGCCTGCGTCACCATCATAAGAGGTTCTAAAGAGCTTACTTGGACACTGCTTCAAATATCAGAAAACTTTGAGAAATTCCTACCATGCATCTTAGCCAGAAACTATGCAGTGAGAGATTCTCTAGAGGCTACTGCTGGCTGTCTCAACTGCCTACAGTATAGTACCCAAGAAGTTCATTCAGAAGAATACCCTGAAGTTGCTGAGAGCCTCACATCTGCTTCCAGAGAGTGTGGCCCTTCCTACTCCTCTGCCTTCCAATCTTATGCAAATGCCTCGCATTGACTGATGCTACCCTGGAATCATAGAGAAAAGGGAATTCTGGGGAATGTCATTTCTAGCTTCTCCTTCTTAATGCAGGGAAGCAGGTGGTAGTATTGCTGAGCTGACCACAGATAATCCAGCTGAGACTTTGGGAAGTTTTCAGTCAACGAAACACGCATAGTTCTGTTTCAAGCATTTTGGCTTGAAATTCTCCCATCTTTCCCAGAGATAGTAAAAAACAGTTAAAAAATTTTTTTAAGTAACATAAAGTATGCTCACAAACAAGATAAACATTTCTGTGAACAAGATAGTGATGAACAGGAGCAGAAGCCATGAATCTATGGATCCAAAAATTGGCAAAGAGGGTTAGAATTCTACTCCTTTAGACATGTTATGGACTGCATGTTTATGTCCCCCAAAACTCATATGTTGAAGCCCTAATCACCAATGTGATGGCATTAGGAGGTAGAACCTTTGAGAGGTAATTAGGTTTAGATAAGACCATGAGGGTGGAGTCCTCATAATGAGACTAGTGTCCTTACAAGAAGAGAAAGAAAGAACAGAATTCACTCACCAAGAGCACACAAAGAGGTCAAGATGTAGCCAAGATAATTCTGAAATGAAGAACCTACTCCACAAGCTATATAGGTTTACTGAAAAGTAAGACAGCAAAAACAAATTACTAAGACAATAACAGCCTATAAATGGACAAATAGACCAATGGGATAGAATAAAGAGCCCAGAAATAGACCCAAGTATAAATGAGTCCTTGGTATAAAGTAGAGGGGGCATTATAAATCATTGGGGGAAAGAAGGGCTATTTAATAAGTGGAACTGAGACAACTTGATTTCCATATGGAAATTTCCAAATCTGGAAAATGCCATTGAATATCCACCTAACACCATTAAAAAAATAAATTCCAGATTGATTGAAAAAATAACAGTATCTAAAGTGGTAATGAAAGTAGGGCATTTAGCATCAAACCTGCACATACCACTCGCTCAGTGAAAAGTAGTGATGATGATAATGATAATGATTATGATGATGATGGTGATGGTGGTGATTTTTAAGCATTGAGGGAGAATGCAATGATCATTAGGGACTGTGAAATATTTATTAATAGTTGTTCCAGACTAATTTCATGTACTACTTAATTTGGGTTATTAAGCTGATAAACCAAGGAAATACCATTAACCCTAATCTGTCTTCAGTTTCTTAAGCAGAGTCTTTGATTATATCATAATGTTTGGCAGAGTCTTTCACTGTATCATAATGTTTGTATTCAAAATAATATCATGTTATCTATGAGGAGGAATCTTTTGTCTGTGAGCAATCATACCAAGCCCCTAAATTTGGGTCAGTCTTGAGGGTAGCCAGAGTGTTTATGATCAAAGTGCTGCTTTGTTTATTGATGGTTTGTATCAATTCATAATAAAGACCTTTATACGTTTAACCCTCCAAAGAATTGAGATCATCTTGACAGATTGGGAAATCCGTATTTTGTTGAAGATAATAACTGTATGACTTTCATTATCACCCCCCCCCCTTAGGAGAACATTTTACTTTGACTTAATCTCTCCCTGAGAGAAATTAAATACCAAAGAATAAGATTTTATTAGGTAAGGCTGAGCTTTGGAGAACCACAGCCATTGTAACATAGAGATTTTTTTTTCACTGTTTACTCCCATTGAGAATGCATGGGTTAAGACTAGGGTAAATAATCCATGCATTTTATTTCATTTGAATAGGGAATATTCAAATTCTATTATTTATGTCATAAACATTTCCTCATATTAAAACCAAATTTTTATTTGGTGTTAACAATTTATTTGAATAGACATTCAGTCAAGAAAGATACAGCTGCCTAAGGATGTATGAGAATCATGGGCTGTGTCAAAAGCCAAGTGTTGAAGATGGAATGTACTTTGTGTTGGTGAGACATTTTTAAAAAGTTATTAATTTATTATTTATTTTTGGCTGCATTGGGTCTTTGTTTCTTTGCCCCTTGGAGGGAGGGGGGTGCTGGGAGGCTACTTTTACATTGCGGTTGCGCGGGCTTCTCATTGCGGTGGCTTCTCTTGTTGCGGAGCATGGGCTTTAGGCACGCGAGCTTCAGTAGTTGTGGCTCCTGTGGTCTAGAGCTCAGGCTCAGTAGTTGTGGCGCACAGGCTTAGTTGCTCCGCCGCATTTGGGATCTTCTCAGACCAGGGCTTGAACCCATGTCCCCTGCACTGGCAGGTGGATTCTTAACCAATGTGCCACCAGGGAAGCCCTTGGTGAGACTTCTTGAGTGTTGATCCAGTTCTAGACAGCAAATGACCAGTGAAGTTCTGACAAGCTACAAGCAGTCAGAGCTATGAAACCTTGCCAAATATCATATAAGGAACCAGATCATATGAGGAACCAGATCATAGAAGGAAAAGTCAAGGGGCTCTTAATGACTAGACTGAAGAAAAACAATGTGTAAGGAACATGATAATATATTCAGATATTTAAAGGAGGAAAACTAAGACTCAAGAATCCCACCCACAACAAGGTTGTCATTTATGACTCAGTAAGAGGAAGACATTGTGAGCTAAGCAAGGATCCAGAAAACACATAACTCAGCTCCCTTTCTGAATAAGCTACTGTCACCATTTTCTAAAATCTGAACCCTAAAAACAATATGGTATCCTGGATTGTGTCCTAGAACAGAAAAAAGACATGAGTGAAAAATGGGGAAATAAAATACTGAAAAAGTCTATATTTTAGTTAATGTATGGCACCTATGTCAATTTCTTAGTTTTGTTAAATGTACCATGGTTATGTAAGAGGTTTATTCAGATTTCCCTGTTTTTCTCCTTTAAACATTTGAAATTTATGTTGGAGAGACTTCCGGAATTTTGAGTCTAGTTCTAGGCAGCAAACTACCAACCTAAGAAAATAATTTTAAAAATCCATAAGCACAAAGATGTTCATTACATCATTATGTGCACTCATGAGCATTTGGAAACAAAATGTTCAACAATATAGGAGTTGTTAAATTATGGTACATCTCTATTATTAAATGTCTTAAAGCCATTACAAATGTTTATGAAGTTTGTATTAACATGAGGAAATGTTTAGATTGTAATATGAAATTTGCAATGTGGATACAAATCTGAGTTGTAGCCCTAACTACTACACAATTTAAGTATATAGAAAAAATTAGAAAAAAAAAACCTCTCAAAACTAATGCACATTTTCTCTGGATATTGTGGTTTTCTAGCTTTGTCTAATAGATGTATAATACTTTTGTGATAAAAAATTCATAAAAAGATTTGAACTAGTTCCATTATATATAACAGTTTAGAAGTCAACTTCTCTTCTCACTCCTCCAGGCTTTGCCTGACTATAGAATGTTAAAGGACTGAGAATGAAAGTCTTAAAATTGCCCAGCATAAAATAAGTTATAAGGATTTTTTTAAGAACATGAACGATGGCTTAATCCATTAGAGCTGGAAAAAAATTGTCTACATGCTTCTAAGCGGTCACAAATGGCTTAGAGGCAGGAGGGCCAGCATGTGGAGAGCTTTTGCTTGGACGAGCCAGTCAACCACTCTCTATGAGGGTCCCTCACAGAATGCTGATGAAAACAATCTCATGCAGAAAGATGAAAGAGAGTATCATCCCTTTTACATGGGAAAAAAGTAGTCTGGCCAGATGATACCAGTGCCTGTGCCCATCTAGCACAACTATCCTTGGGTATTTAGGAATCCAGAAACTGTTGCAGACACTAGCCATAAGTCAGTAACCCTCCAAAGGCATCCCGTCCAGCTGGGCATTTCATTTTTCCAATGATGGGCCACTTATATGTGTGAACTGTTTATAAATTTCATAGTCTGTTTGCTGTCTGTTGCTAGCCCCAAATTTGGGTTTTTTAGCTTTAATACCAAAGCAAATCAAAACACATTTTGATAAATGTTGTTTCTATAAAACATTTATAGGCCTGTTACTGGTCTCATTTCAATTTTGTCCCTGTTAATTATAGAACTGGTACCAAGAGCCTAAGTTGTTATCAAGCCTTTGGAATATATTCATAGTTTAGTCTAGTATGCATATCCTTTTCTCCAAAACTCCAGGAGTATGACTTCTTCCCAGTGGATACAACGTACTTTTAACAGTCAAACTGTTAGAGCTAATCTTCATCATTTCTGAAGATCCTGATACTTCCATTCTAAGAACTGCTACAGAAACTTAAAGAATGACTTGTATGCACTAAAAAAGTCTGGGACTGGGACTTCCCTGGTCGTCCAGTGGTAAAGAATCCGCCTTCCAATGCAGGGTATGCAGGTTCGATCCCTGGTTGGGGAACTAAGATCCCACATGCCACAGGGCAACCAAGCCCATGTGCCACAAATTCTGAGCTTGCTCACCTCAATGAGAGAGCCCGCGTGCCACAAACTACAGAGCCCACGTGCCCTGGAGCCTGCACACCACAGCTAGAGAGAGAAAACCCACACACCACAACTAGAGAGAAGCCCACGTCCACAATGAAAGATCCTGCATGCCTCAACAAAGATCCTGCATGCATCAACAAAGATGCCAACTAAGACCAGATGCAGCCAAAAGAAAGAAAGAAAGAAGAAAGAAAGAAAGAAAAGAAAGAATTTTTTAAAAAAGAATACAGAATATTTAAAAATAAATAAATAAACTCCTGTGAGGATGAAATGAGAGAATCCATAAAAAAAATCTGGGACTAATACAGTGAATTCATTTCCATCAAATATTTTTAATTTCCATGCATCTGTATTCTTACTGAACTCAGGGCAGTTTGATAAAAGAAAATATGTCTAGTTTGAATCTAAATACCTTCACTTCCTTCAACAAATGAGAGGTACTCTTGACTTTTTCCCCTTGCAGTTTAAAGGTTAATGTGTTTGAATGTCATGTCATTTCACCAAGGATGAAAAATTCTCCCAGCCATTGAAAGATGAATAAATAGGGTCTCTTAGGGGTAATATTCTTTTTTCAAAATTCTGGATCCAAGAACAAAGTCCAGTAAAACTCCTCTGACTATATTTAATAACATAAACTTCTATTCTCTGTTTCAACTTATTTAAGTATCTCTCAATGTTTAGTCTTAAAGAAAATTCAGCCTTGCTCACTTTTTCTTATCATGTAAGAAAACTGATACAAACACTCATAGGAGAAAATTTCCTGATAGAAGATTAATGAAAGCTGGGGACAACCACATTCTCTGTTAACATAAATGTAGATGCCAGTTCTACTTTTCATTGTAATGGCCCATGAGAACTAAATTTTTCCAGGGTATTGTGTATATTGGTAAAGAGCAAAATGCAGTAGGTGTCACACCAGGATCAAATAACACACTGACTGAAACTCACTGAGATGATTAATCTTTCTGATCCTTTCCCATTCTTATAGGTCCCTTGGCTCTCATAGAGAGCCTGGGTTCCTGAAAGTGAGGGAGACAGAAAGGAAAAATTAAGAGCTGTTTGCCAAGGCCCACAATCCTGCTCAGCGGACCAGAAATCAGGAAAAAAATTACTAAAACCTGGGATACAGATAGGATTGGATTGAAGAAGAAAACCACAACCAAAATGCATACAGGCAGCTACGAAAGGTGAAGCAAAGACAAGGCACAGCCTACCAGGAGGAGTAGGTAGAGAAGGAGCGATCCAGGAATCACTAACTGGGTTAGTATCTAAGGTTCCACACTAAGAGCCATCAGGTTTGTGGAATCCTTCCTCTCCTTCCACCTTCCCATCTTCCCACCCATTCGTCTTACTTGGACTGATCTACTTGGATCAGGCAGCAGATGACAGAGCTGTCTGCACTCAGAGATGAGCAATGAGCATGTGTGCTTGGACAGAAAAACAGACTTGCCTTGGGCAACTCACAGCCCCTTGCAAGTATGAGGAGCTCTCCTGCCTAAGAGTCTATCAGAGTAACATACCTGGCAGCAATTTGCTTCTGCCTAGGCTCACTTTATGCACACTAGACTACAAGCACAGCAGCATGCAATGCCCCTCTCTCCTTCCTCTCACCTATCCTATGCAGGCTTGCAAACAAGAATGCATGCATAGCCGTTAAAAGGGAAAAAAAATACAAAGAATCGTTCACAATCACAAATCATTAAACATTTGAGGAAAGCTAACACCATTAAAAAGAGGTGCCAAACTCAAGGAATAGAAGAACTTGACTAATGGAAAACAGAGGTAATGGGGCAAGCAGGAAAACAGCCACAAAGTTAAAAGAGACATACTCAGAGAAAATAATTGCAATGAATATGACCGACAAAGGAGAGTATGCAGAATATATAAAGAACTGCAATAAATCAATGAGAAAAAGATAATCCAATAGGAAAGTGAGAAAAGATTGTAAAGAAGTAATTTACAGAAATAAAAATATAAAAACAGTTTAATCTCACTATTAATTGGAGAAATGGAAATTAAAATGAAAGATCACTTTTGTCTTCAAGAAGTTTCTTAATGTAGAATTTTGGCAAAAATAGGGGGAAATGGCTTTTCTTATGTAATGATGCAGCCACTTGAAGGGAGATTGAGGAGAATCCATTAAAATGAAAGTTCCAAAACAAAATGAGGTACATACATACAATAAAATATTATTCAGCCTTAAAAAGGAAGGAAATTCTGACAAACACTTCAACATAGATGAACACTGAAGACATATGACAAGTGAGATAAGCCAATAACAAAAGGACAAATAATGTATGATTCCACCCAAACGAGGTACTTAGAGTAGTCAAATTCAGAATCAGAACGTAGAATGGTCATGGTCTGGGAATTAGGGTAGGGGGAAATGGGTTTAATGTGTAATAGATACAGAATTTCAATTTTCCAAGATGAAAAAATTTCCATGGATAGATTGTGGTGATGGTTACACAGTATGTGAATGAACTTAATGCTACTGAAAATGGTTAAAATTGTAATGTTGTGTATATTTTACCACATTTTTAAAATAATATTTTTTAATAAAATAAAATGAAAGCTTTGACAAAACTATTACATTTTCCTGTGTCGACTCTAAGTCAACATTCACATATGTCCACAAAGTCACATATATGAAGATGTTTGTGGTCACACTATATATAATACAAAATCTGAGAAATAACCTTAGTGTTTTAAATAGGGAAATTATTAAATGTACTATGTCAAATCCACATTATAGAAAATAATGAGATTTCTCTATTTATACTGACTTGAATAACTCTCTAAGATATGTTAAGTGAAGAAAGCAATTTGCAGACAGTATGTACAACAAATTCCATGTATGTAAAGTAAATTAAAAATGCTATATAATTTTGAAGGTACATTTATTATGTATAAATATGTGTATAAAAATTTAAAGACATGCACATAAAATTAGTAACAGCAATCCACCCTGGGAAGGAGAATGGGAAATGGGATGTGGCAAAGAGGGATTTCAACATTATTTGCAATATTTGAATTATTAACAGAATATATACACATTACTTGAATAAATTGTTAGAACTTCTAAATTCAGAAGCTAAATTCAAGTATAGATCAAGTAGGGAGAGACTTAATTACTTGTTAAATAATAAAGAAAACCTACTACCCAGGATACCAGAAAGAATTGGTGACTATTTTTGCAAACAAGATGAAAGAAAGCATCCCCTCATTTTATGTTCTTTTTCTAAGGAAAAGAATAATAATCAATAACAAGTCACAGCTGCATAGATGCAGCCCCACATGCTGGCTCAGGAGACAAAGTAACACTTCCTCCCTTTGAATATCAGGGCTCTCAACTTCTCTACCACAATGTGAGAGAAAAATGATGTTTGAAAATAGTCTTAATATAGAGCACACTATTGCTGGGTTTAGAAAACCTACACTCATTCACTGACAGAGACATTATCTCACACCAGCAGCTTTTCAGAAAAATCAGGAAACATGCCTTGTAAGACAGCCTTTTAAAAAGACAATATTTCACATAGTATTTGAAACATTTAAGTAGAATCTTCTATGATTTAGTTTATGCCCCAGCATTCATAATTATCAGAGTCCCATGGAATAGGCAAACAAAAGCCATAACCTTTCAACAGGTAACATCATGTTCTCAGTACCTACTGTCTGTTCTGAGAATAGACAGGTCCCTGACAAGTTTTCTGGGAGGAAAAGTGTTCGTTCATGCAAGAATGGGAATAGAACTTTGTAATTAATGTCTTTAAAGTGGAAAAACATAAAAATTCAAATTGGTTATAGAGTATGCTTCTAACCAGTAAACATAAGAGAGAGGAGGCTTCAGAGTGATAAGCCTACCATTTCTGGCTATACCAATCAGACTAGTCTGGGTTATGCTACAATAACAAACATCAACAAACCTTGTAGGGTAAACAAGGAGGTTCTGTACATCATTGTCACTCAGGAGCCCGTGTTGATAGAACAACCACTATCCGGAACATTGCAACTCATAATGCAGATGAAAAGAGAATTCTGGAGGGTCTTGGACTTGTAATAAAATGTGCTGGCCCAAGAGTGACACACATCTTCTGTTCATTTGCCAGAGGTATTTATTTGGTTCTATTCAATTGCAGGGGCCAGGAAATGCAATCCTATTATATGCCAAGAAAAGGAGAGAGCCTCTTCAAATAAATATTTGGCAAACAACACTAATGACTAATTAGTCCCTTCCTTTTATTTACACACATTAGCCTGGTCCAGGGTCATCAGAAACATCTACACTGAGGATCCTAGGCCAACACCAAGTTAAATGAAGGGTAACTATGCTAAGAACTTGGCCTCAGATTGGCTTAACCAGGAAGTAGGAATAACTCATTCTGCCCAGGAATCTTAATACAAATAGAAAAATTCCAGAAATGCCTAGTTTAGGATAATCTGTGCATGTCAGTGATGCTGGGACATTTCTCCAAATTGCTCATGCATAAATCATGATTGATGGTTTCCAAAGCTGGCTGATCATCAGAATCACCTGGGAAGCTTTAAAAAATAGAAATGTCACACACTTAAGGATTCTAATTCAATATACAACTGGGATGGGCCTCAAGAATCTATATACTTAAGCCCCAGATCCCAGGGATTCTCATGATCATTAGGTTTGGTGACTTTTGCTGAAGACCTGCAATCATCGAGCATTCCTCATGCAGGGTAATGCACCAGTTTTTCCAGATTCACAGACCACTGCGACTGGTGAGTGGTCTGCATGACCCAAAGGGAGACAGTGAGCACTAGTGTGAAAGAAACATTGGCTGAGGGTCAGAGCACCTTCTTCTGATTATCTATTGCTACATAACAAACCATCCCAAACTTAGTGCCTTAAAATAGCAACAAGCATTTAATTTTCTCATAAATCTGCATTTGGGGCAAGGCTATGCAGAGATGGCTGTTCTTGTTCCATGAGTTTTCAGCAGAAGACACTTGACTGGAGCTAGAGGATCCACTTCCAAGTTGGCACAAAATGCTGACTGTCACCAGGCACTGTTGACCAGGGGCCTCAATTCCTCTCCTATGTGTCTCTATGGGGTTATTTGGGCTTCCTCAAAGCATGACATCTGTGTTCAAAGTGTCCATGTTCACAGAGCAGGAAGTGGAAGCTGCTAGCCTCTTAAGACCTGAGTCCAGAAACTGGCACAGTGTCACTTAGGCAGCTTTCTATTAGCTAAGCAGTCACAGAGCCTGTCCAGATTCATGGGGAGGGATATAGTTCTCACTCACAATGGGAGAAGTGTCAAAGAATTTGTAGTTATCTTTAATCTGCCATAGTCCTTGCTCTGCCTTTTCGGTCTCTGGCTTCTCACCTGTGAAATCAGAGTCAAACTGGATTATCTTTGGGGACCCTGTCAATCCCCATAGGTTATGAGTTATGTTCTGATGCATAATTCACTAATTGAAAAAAGGGGCTCAGTCTGTGAGTCCATGTCCTTTGTAGGCCTGCACGTGGTGACAGCTGAACTCAGCTCAGAAGACATGTAGAGCTCACAGGGTAGTGATGACACTGGGTACGCAGGCTCTGCTGCATTTCTTGTTAAATTCAGTTATTTTTCTCCCCAAAGCCAAAGTTGTATCCTAATTCCTGGAACAAGACAGCAGGCCCCCTGAGGGCTTTCTAACTGTCCACATCATTCTTGTCCCCTCTCTTGGTCTAAACTTGCTGAGTAGACAAGAAATTTCAACAAGAAATTGGCAAAGCTCACGAGTACGATGAAGGGCTTCAATGAGTAGACTCTAGTTCCAGACAGCCTGGGTTCAAACACCCCTAACATGAGTCAAGATGGTCAGCACAAGAGTCCCTTGCAGACACTTACACTCTGACCCTTCCTTCTCAGTCATCTCTTGCATGGGATCCTCTGGCCCTTGCAGCTCCATAACCTTGACTTTCCCAAGGTTTCTCTTCTCAGGCCACTTACGTATTTGCTGTGATTACTTCATGCTGTCTCTTTGCTGGTATATTCTAATTAAAGATATGTAGACCAAGACTCCCCCCTGAACCCTCTATTGAGGCGCCTCCTGGACACCTCCACCAAAGGTCCCACCACCCTTTAAATTCAGTGTAATGGGTTGAATTGAGTCTCCCAAAAATATGTTTTGCAGTCCTAATGCCCAGTACCTGTGTATGTGACCTTATTTGGAAATAGGGTCTTTGCACATATAATCAGGTTAAGATGAGGTTGGTAGGGGGGGTCCTAATCAAATATGACTAGTCCTTATAAGAAGAGGAAAATTCCATATGAAGATAGAGACACACAGGGAGAAGTTCATTTGACGGCAGAGGCAGAGATTAGAGCTGCAAGCCCAGGAACACTGAAGATTGAGAGCAACCACCCGGAAACTAAGAAGAGGCAAGAAAAGAAGGATCCTCCTCTACAGCCTTTGGAGGGAGCATGGCCCTGCTGACCATCTTGATTTTGGTCTTCCAGCCTCCAGAACTGTGAGAGAGTAAATTTCTGTTGATTTGAGCCATGCAGTTTTTGAACTTAAGCCCTAGGAGATGAATACTCTCAGCATGATCCAAACTGAGCTTGTTTTCTACCTTTCTCAGACTTGCTTCTCCTCTGATATTTCTGAAGTTGCCAAATCAGAAATTTGAGGGGTCACTTTGACTTTTGACCACTCCAGCCCATCAAACACTGAGTCATGTCAACTTGACCTCCTTAGTACTTCACCAATCCGTCCCCTTTGAAGGCTAGTCTCTGTTGTGGTTCAGCCCAGATTACTTCTCCAATAGAAGGTTGTAGTAACCTCCTTTCTGTTGCACTCCTGGCCAGTCTCCCCTTATCTGATGATTATCTCCTGCCCCAAACTTCGTATCTGTCAGTATGATCTAAAACCTCTCATATCACACTCCTGCTTAAAATCTTCCTCAGTAGTTTCCCATGTAAACTTTAAACTCATGTGCATGGCCAAGCAGAGACCTTCATCAATATAGCTGCTTCCATTTATGATATTTCTTATACTCCTTTTCCCAACCTGAACTTTAAACTCAAGCAGCACCAAATCTACTGAAGTATTTCAGAATATGTTTTGCTCTTTCATGCCTCTGTGCTCTTGAAGGGGCTGGTTCTTGGGCCAGAAACATCACTCCATCCTCTTATTTTCCTGGTAAATGTCTATTTATCCTTCAAATCTCTGGTTAAATGTTTCCTCACTTATGAAATCTTCCAGACTTTCTCCAGGTAACTTTAGGTAGCTTATGTTCCCTCTGTCCTATAACAACAATCATCTCTTTCTTTTATAAATGGGCTGTTTACATGCCTGTCTCTCCATCATGCAATTTTGAGAGCACAGACTATGTTTTCTCCTTTGTACCTCTAATGCCTGACATTCATTCATTTTGTTCTTCTTTCCTTTATTTATTCAACAAATATTTATTGTGTTTAGTACCTACAATGAGCTAGACAAGGCACTGGGGACACCATGACAAAAGCTATTCCTCCATTCTTGGTACTTACCATCTAGTGGGGATAAAACTAAGTAAACAGGCAATACAGCAATACCATCAGGGACATAGGTGCAAGGAGCTATAGGACCTGTAAGGTGGGTACTTTGCCCAGTCTCAGGGATTCCCATGGGAAGTGAGATCCAGGTATATAGGAGGGAATAATGCTGCCAAGAATGCTCCTGGTCCTGCACAGCTGGAGAACAGAGGAGAAAGAGCAGAATAAAGGGGAAAAATGCTGGTGCTGTAGGCAGACATCAGATTCCAGGGTCCTTGTGAGTCCATTAAAGAGAGTGGACTTTAACCTGAGGGCCCAGTGAGTCATAGAAATATTTTAAGCACTTTGTCCTTTTTTTCACTTTAAAAGTGCCTTTAGGGCTTTCCTGGTGGCACAGTGGTTGAGAGTCCGCCTGCCGATGCAGGGGACACGGGTTCATGCCCCGGTCTGGGAAGATCCCACATGCTGTGGAGCATCTGGGCCTGTGAGCCATGGCCTCTGAGCCTGCGCATCTGGAGCCTGTGCTCCACAACGGGAGAGGCCACAACAGTGAGAGGCCCACATACCGCAAAAAATAAATAAATAAAAAAATTGCCTTTAACCAATTCCTTTTAATTAAAAAAGCAAAAACATGATTCTTGTAAAAAGCAGACCAACCAAAAGTATAGAAACAATAAGATAAAAATCACTCCCTCTCATTCATATTACCTGAGGGAATTTATGCTGTTAAGCCATACTTGTCCAAGCTGTTATAAATACATGCAAACCCAGAACAGGCATGAGTCTTGAACTTTATTTGCTTATTCAACTTTTTTACAAAAATGCAATTATGGTATACACATTTGAAAAAAACTTGATTTTGCACTTAATATATTAACATTTCGCCATGTGAATATGTTGATAGATCTAACTTATTTATTCTTTGTGATAGTTACATAATATCCCACAGCGTGGAGGCACCAAGTTTATTTGGCCATTTTATCATTAACGGATATTTTGCCACAGCAAACAGTACTTCCATAAACACCCCTGTCATATATTCTTAGGTACTGGTACTTTTATATCTACTGAAATGACAGCTTAAAATGGGGCTGCTGAAACAATGCAACCAACAAGAGATTAATCTCCAAAATATGGAAACAGCTCATACAGCTCAATATAAAAAACAAACAAACAACCTAATCAAAAAATGCTCATATCTAAATAGACTTTCTTCAAACAAGACATACAGGTGGCCAACACACACATGAAAAGATGCTCAATATTACTAATTATTAGAGAAATGCAAATCAAACTACAATAAGGTATCACCACACATAGGTCAGAATGGCTATCATCAAAAAGTCTACAAATAATAAATACTGGAGAGGGTGTGGAGAAAAAGGAACCCTCCTACACTGTTGATGGGAATGTAAGTTGGTTCAGTCACTATAGAGGTTCCTTAAAAAACTAAAAATAAACTACTATATGATCCTGCAAACCCACCCCTGGGCATATAACCACAGAAAACCATAATTTGAAAAGATACTTGCACACCAATGTTCATTTATAATAGTCAAGATATGGAAGCAATCTAAATGTCCATCAACAGATGAAAGGGTAAAGAAGATGTGGTATATATATGTACAACGAAATATTACTCAGCCATAAAAAAGCACAAAATAATGCCATTTGCAGCAACATGGATGGACCTAGAGATTATCATACTAAGTGAAGTAAGCCAGACAGAGAAAGACAAATATCATATGATGTTGCTTGTATGAGCAATCTAAAAGAAAAATGATACAAATTAACTTATATACAAAACATAAATAGACCCACAGACTTAGAAAACAAACTTATAGTTATCAAAGGGGAAGGGAGGGAGGGATAAATTAGGAGTTTGGGATTAACATATACACACTACTATACATAAAATAAATAACCAACAAAGACCTACTGTATAGCACAGAGAACTATGCTCAATATTTTGTAATAAACTATAAAGGAAAAGAATCTGAAAAAGAGAGCAGAAGCAAGAAACATTACAATCTTGCAGCCTGGGGAACAAAAAACACATTCACAGAAAGATAGACAAGATGAAAAGGCAGAGGGCTATGTACCAGATGAAGGAACAAGATGAAACCCCAGAAAAACAACTAAAAGAATTGGAGATAGGCAAACTTCCAGAAAAAGAATTCAAAATAATGATCGTGAAGATGATCCATGTCCTCAGAAAAAGAATGGAGGCAAAGATCCAAAAGATGCAAGAAATGTTTAACAAAGACCTAGAAGAATTAAAGAACAAACAAAAAGAGATGAACAATACAATAACTGAAATGAAAACTACACTAGAAGGAATCAATAGCAGAATAACTGAGGCAGAAGAATGGATAAGTGACCTGGAAGACAGAATGGTAGAATTCACTGCTGCAGAACAGAATAAAGAAAAAAGAATGAAAAGAAATGAAGGCAGCCTAAGAGACCTCTGGGACACCATTAAACGCAACGACATTTGCATTATACGGGTCCCAGTAGGAGAAGAGAGAGAGAAAGGACCCGAGAAAATATTTGAAGAGATTATAGTCAAAAACTTCCCTAACATGGGAAAGGAAATAGCCACCCAAGTCCAGGAAGTGCAGAGAGTCCAATACAGGATAAACCCAAGGAGAAACACGCTGAGACACATACTAATCAAATTGGCAAAAAATAAGACAAAGAAAAATTATTAAAAGCAGCAAGGGAAAAATGACAAATAACATACAAGGGAACTCCCATAAGGTTAACAGCTGATTTCTCAGCAGAAACTCTACAAGACAGAAGGGAGTAGCATGATATACTTAAAGTGATGAAAGGGAAAAACGTACAACCAAGATTACTCTACCCGGCAAGGATCTCACGCAGATTCAATGCAGAAATCAAAAGCTTTACAGACAAGCAAAAGCTGAGAGAATTCAGCACCACCAAACCAGCTCTACAACAAATGCTAAAGGAACTTCTCTAACTGAGAAATATGAGAAGAAAAGGACCTACAAAAACAAACCCAAAACAATTAAGAAAATGGTCATAGGAACATACATGTAGATATTTACCCTAAATGTGAATGGATTAAATGCTCCAACCAAAAGACACAGGCTTGCTGAATGGATACAAAAACAAGGCCCACATATATGTTGGCTACAAGAGACCCACTTCAGACCTAGGGACACATTCATACTGAAAGTGAGGGGATGGAAAAAGATATTCCATGCAAATGGAAATCAAAAGAAAGCTGGAGTAGCAATACTCATATCAGATAAAATAGACTTTCAAATAAAGAATGTTACAAGAGACAAGGAAGGACACTACATAATGAACAGGGGATCAATCCAAGAAGAAGATATAACAATTATAAATATATATGCACCCAACATAGGAGCACTTCAATACATAAGGCAACTGCTAAGAGCTATAAAAGAGGAAATTGACAGTAACACAATAATAGTGGGGAACTTTAACACCTCACTTACACCAATGGACAGATCATCCAAAATGAAAATAAATAAGGAAACAGAAGCTTTAAATGACACAATAGACCAGATAGAATTAAATGATATTTATAGGACATTCCATCCAAAAACAGCAGATTACACTTTCTTCTCAAGTGTGCATGGAACATTCTCCAGGCTAGATCACGTCTTGGGTCACAAATCAAGCCTCAGTAAATTTAGCAAAACTGAAATCATATCAAGCATCTTTTCTGACCACTACACTAGGAGATTAGAAATGAATTACAGAGAAAAAACCGTAAAAAACACAAACACATGTAGGCTAAACAATATGGTACTAAATAACCAAGAGATCACTGAAGGAATCAAAGAGGAAATAAAAAAATACCTAGAGACAAATGACAATGAAAACACGGCCATCCAAAACCTATGGGATGCAGCAAAAGCAGTTCTAAGAGGGAAGTTTATAGCTATACAAGCCTACCTTAAGAAACAAGAAAAATCTCAAATAAACAATCTAACCTTACACCTAAAGGAACTAGAGAAAGAAGAACAAACAAAACCCAAAGTTAGTGGAAGGAAAGAAACCATTAAGATCAGAGCAGAAATAAATGAAATAGAAACAAAGAAAACAATAGCAAAGATCAATAAAACTAAAAGCTGCTTCTTTGAGAAGATAGACAAAATTGATAAACCATTAGCCAGACTCATCAAGAAAAAGAGGGAGAGGACTCAAATCAATAAAATGAGAAATGAAAAAGGAGAAGTTACAACAGACACTGCCAGAATACAAAGCATCTTAAGAGACTACTACAAGCAACTCTATGCCAATGAACTGGACAACCTAGAAGAAATGGACAAATTCTTAGAAAGGTATAACCTTCCAAGACTGAACCAGGAAGAAACAGAAAATATCAACAGACCAATCACAAGTAATGAAATTGAAACTGTGATTTAAAATCTTCCAACAAACAAAAGTCCAGGACCAGATGGCTTCACAGGTGAATTCTATCAAACATTTAGAGAAGAGCTAACACCCATCCTGCTCAAACTCTTCCAAAAAAATTGCAGGGGAAGGAATACTCCCAAACTCATTCTATGAGGCCACCATCACCTGATACCAAAACCAGACAATGATACTACAAAAAAAGAAAATTACAGACCAACATCACTGATGAATATGGATGCAAAAGTCCTCAACAAAATACTAGCAAACAGAATCCAACAACAGATTAAAAGGATCATACACCATGACCAAGTGGGATTTATCTCAGGGATGCAAGCATTCTTCAATATAAGCAAATCAATCAATGTGATACACCATATTAACAAATTGAAGAATAAAACCATATGATCCTTTCAATAGATGCAGAAAAAGCTTTTGACAAAATTCAACACCCATTTATGATAAAAACTCTCCAGAAAGTGGGCGTAAAGGGAACCTACCTCAACAAAATAAAGGCCATATATGACAAGCCTACAGCAAACATCATTCTCAATGGTGAAAACCTGAAAGCATTTCCTTTAAGATCAGGAACAAGACAAGGATGTGCACTCTCACCACTGTTATTCAACATACTTTTGGAAGTCCTAGCCATGGCAATCAGAGAAGAAAAAGAAATAAAAGGAATACAAACTGGAAAAGAAGTAAAACTGTCACTGTTTGCAGATGACATGATACTATACATAGAGAATCCTAAAGATGCCATCAGAAAATTACTAGAGCTAATCAATCAATTTGGTAAAGTTGCAGGATACAAAATTAATGCACAGAAATCTCTTGCATTCCTATACACTAATGATGAAAAATCTGAAAGAGAAATTAAGGAAACACTCCCATTTACCACTGCAACAAAAATAATAAAATACCTAGGAATGAACCTACCTAGGGAGACAAAAGACCTGTATGCAGAAAAGTATAAGACACTGATGAAAGAAATTAAAGATGATACCAACAGATGGAGAGATATACCATGTTCTTGGATTGGAAGAATCACTACTGTGAATATGACTATACTACTCAAAGCAATCTACAGATTCAGTGCAATCCCTATCAAATTACCAATGGCATTTTTTACAGAACTAGGACAAAAAAATCTTAAAATTTGTATGGAGACAAAAAAGACGCCAAATAGCCAAAGCAGTCCTGAGGGGAACAAACGGAGCTGGAGGCATCAGACTCCCTGACGTCAGGCTATACCATAAAGCTACAGTAATCAAGACATTACGGTACTGGCACAAAAACAGAAACATAGATAAATGGAACAAGATAGAAAGCCCACAGATAAACCCACGCACCTATGGTCAACTAATCTATGACAAAGAAGGCAAGGATATACAATGGAGAAACGACAGTCTCTTCAATAAGCTACGAAATAAGCTACGAAAACTGGACAGCTACATGTAAAAGAATAAAATTAGAACACTCCCTGACAGCATACACAAAACTAAATTCAAAATGGATTAGAGACCTAAATGTAAGACCGAACACAGTAAAACTCTAAGAGGAAAACATAGGAAGAACACTCTTTGACACAAATCACAGCAAGATCTTTTTTGATCCACCCCTAGAGTACTGGAAATAAAAACAAAAATAAACAACTGGGACTTAATGAAACTTCAAAGCTTTTGCACAGCAATGGAAACCATAAACAAGACAAAAAGACAACACTCAGAATGGGAGAAAATATTTGCAAACAAATCAATGGACAAAGGATTAATCTCCAAAATATATAAACAGCTCATGCAGATCAATACTAAAATAAAAACAACCCAATTCAAAAATGGGCAAAAGACCTAAATAGACATTTCTCCAAAGAAGACATACAGATGGCCAAGAAGCACATGAAAAGCTGCTCAACATCACTAATTATTAGAGAAATGCAAATACAATGAGGTATCACCTCAAACCAGTTAGAATGGGCATCATCGGAAAGTCTACAGACAGCAAATGCTGTTGTTGAGAGGGTCTGGTGAAAAGGGAACCCTCTTGCACTGTTGGTGGGAATGTAAATTGATACAGTCATATGGAAAACAGTGTGGAAGTTCCTTAAAAAATTAAAAGTAGAATTACCTTATGATCCAGCAATCCCAATACCGGGCATATACCCAGAGAAAACCATAATTCAAAAAGACACATGCACTCCAATGTTCATTGCCGCACTATTTACAATAGCCAGGTTATGGAAGCAACCTAAATACCCATCGACAGATGTATAGATAAAGAAGATGTGGTCAAAGCTACAGTAATCAAGACAGTATGGTACTGGCACAAAAACAGAAAGATGGATCAATAGAACAGGATAGAAAGCCCAGAGATAAACCCATGCACATATGGGCACCTTATCTTTGATAAAGGAGGCAGGAATGTACAGTGGAGAAAGGACAGCCTCTTCAATAAGTGGTGCTGGGAAAACTGGATAGGTACATGTAAAAGTATGAGATTAGATCATTCCCTAACACCGAACACAAAAATAAGCTCAAAATGGATTAAAGACCTAAATGTAAGGCCAGACACTATCAAACTCTTAGAGGAAAACACAGGCAGGACACTCTATGACATAAATCACAGCAAGATCCTTTTTGACCCACCTCCTAGAGAAATGGAAATAAAAACAAAAATAAACAAATGGGACCTAATGAAACTTCAAAGCTTTTGAACAGCAAAGGAAACCATAAACAAGACCAAAAGACAACCCTCAGAATGGGAGAAAATATTTGCAAATGAAGCAACTGACAAAGGATTAATCTCCAAAAGTTATAAGCAGCTCATGCAGCTTAATAACAAAAAAACAAACAACCCAATACAAAAATGGGCAGAAGACCTAAATAGACATTTCTCCAAAGAAGATATACAGACTGCCAACAAACACATGAAAGAATGCTCAACATCACTAATCATTAGAGAAATGCAAATCAAAACTACAGTGAGATATCATCTCACACCAGTCAGAATGGCCATCATCAAAAAATCTAGAAACAATAAATGCTGGAGAGGGTGTGGAGAAAAGGGAACCCTCTTGCACTGTTGGTGGGAATGTAAACTGATACAGCCACTGGGGAGAACAGTATGGAGTTTCCTTAAAAAACTACAAATAGAACTACCATATGACCCAGCAATCCCACTACTGGGCATATACCCTGAGAAAACCATAATTCAAAAAGAGTCATGTACCAAAATGCTCATTGCAGCTCTATTTACAATAGCCCGGAGATGGAAACAACCTAAGTGTCCATCATCGGATGAATGGATAAAGAAGATGTGGCACATATATACAATGGAATATTACTCAGCCATAAAAAGAAACGAAATTGAGCTATTTGTAATGAGGTGGATAGACCTAGAGTCTGTCATACAGAGTGAAGTAAGTCAGAAAGAGAGAGACAAATACCGTATGCTAACACATATATATGGAATTTAAGAAAAAAAAACATCATGAAGAACCTAGGGGTAAGACGGGAATAAAGACACAGACCTACTAGAGAATGGACTTGAGGATATGGAGAGGGGGAAGGGTAAGCTGTGACAAAGTGAGAGAGAGGCATGGACATATATACACTACTAAACGTAAGGTAGATAGCTAGTGGGAAGCAGCCGCATAGCACAGGGAGATCAGCTCTGTGCTTTGTGACCGCCTGGAGGGGTGGGATAGGGAGGGTGGGAGGGAGGGAGACGCAAGAGAGAAGAGATATGGGAACATATGTATATACATATAACTGATTCACTTTGTTGTAAAGCAGAAACTAACACACCATTGTCAAGCAATTATACTCCAATAAAGATGTTTAAAAAAAAGATGTGTTACGTATACACAATGAAATATTACTCAGCCATAAAAAGGAAAGAAATTGTTCATTTGTTGAGATCTGGATGGATCTAGAGACTGCCATGCAGAGTGAAGTAAGTCAGAAAGAGGAAACAAATATCGTATATTAATGCATATATGTGGAACCTAGAAAAATGGTACAGATGAACTGGTTTGCAGGGCAGAAATTGAGACACAGATGTAGAGAACAAACGTATGGACACCAAGGGGGGAAAGTGGTGTGGGGGTGGGGCGGGTGGTGTGATGAATTGGGTGATTGGGATTGACATGTATACACTGATGTGTATAAAATTGATGACTAATGAAAACCTATTGTATAAAAAATATAAAATTCAAAAAAAAAGATAGTGCTTACAAAAATAAAATTTAAAATTTTTTTTTTAAGTATGTAAACATACTGTGTCCATTCCTGACATCTAGCCTATTCCTTTGAGAAATTCAATCATGTACCAAAACATATTTTTTGATGACAATAATTTATCTTAAATTTTAATATTTGGTAAGGTAAATATCCCTTATTTTCTTTTTTAAAATTATCTGTCAGACTCTACAAGTACTCTATTACAATGTCCCACTTTAATTATGCTTTTTAATTAAATGCATCTATGTTTCAAAGAGGATGTGATTAAGAGAATCTCAGCGAATCTCGGATGGCTGCACACATGAACACCAGGTCATTCACACAGCCTCAGTCACCCCAGGTGCCCTCGTGAGCACTTTCATACTCCAATTCCTGCCCATAATACTACCCAAAAGTCTCAGAACTCTGGGCTCTGATCCCTATTCTCACCTTTCCCTCATACCCAAGGGATTGCCTCACCCATATCCTAGGGGCAATCTGCCCCCGGCTCTCCTCTGGTAACTGTATCCCAGGCTAAAGGGCTGCATGCTTGGGGTTTTCTTCCCCTTCAGGTTCCTGCTATCTCTGAGCACAAAAGCATAGAAGACAAAAATCCCTGGCACCCGCTACCTGCTGCTCCTCATTTCTGCAGCTGTCCCTGAGACTTCCACGGGCCATGCTGCTCTCCAGCACAAATCACTCTGACCTCTTTTTCTTAGACACTGCTGATGGCAGGAAGAAGAGGATAAAGTCAGAAACATGATGTTATGGGTAGAACTTTGTCCCCCTAATATTCATACACTAAATTCTAACTCCCAGTACCTTAGAATGTGACCTTATTTGGAAATAGGGTCATTGTAGATATAATTAGTTAAGTCATTAGAGTGGGCCTTTATCCCATATGACTGATATCCTTATTAAAAAGAAAAATTTAGACCCAGAGACACACACATAAGAATGCCATGTGAAAATGAAGGCAGAGATTGGGGCGGTGACTCTAAAAGCCAAGGACAGCCAAAGATTGTTAGCAAACCACAAGAAGCCTGATGAAAAGCCTGAAACAGATTCTCCCTCACAGCTCTCAGAAGGAACCAACACAGCTCTCAGAAGGAAGTAGTGTGGCTTCCAAGTTCCCTGTCACTTTGATCTTGGACTTCTAGCCTCCAGAACTGTGAGAGAATAAATTTCTGTTGTTTAATACACCCAGATTGTAGTGTTTTGTTACAGCAGCCTTAGCGAACAAAAATACATATGCAGCCCAACAGAGATGAAGGCAGACTGCCTTCCACCTGAGCTCCTCTCTCTGCGCTCACCTGGGATGGAAACACCTCAAACTCCCTAATGCCCGCCACCCACAGCCTAGACCCCATGCAGAAGCAGGCTGAAAACCAAGACTTCACAGGGAGAGCAAGCAGAGCTCAGGGGGAGGAGTGTTGTGCCCCAACTTCAGAGGTTTAGAAGGAGACAAGTAGTTAAAAATCATTCTGTGAACTACCCAAGCATGGCATGCTGAGGTTTCTGTGAATTATTCTCTAGTCCCTCCCCACTGTATTTTGGCCTCCACCACACAAGAGTCCTCACTCTGAAATGTGTGGAGATGACCTGTGGTTATTCATTATGGTTGTGTGCAATCATTCCTCCTGCTGTCCCAGTACCTAGCCCAGTGCCTACCTCACAGTAAGTGCTCAATCTTCAATTATTGCATGGATAAATGGATAGACAGGTAGAAGATCGATGGATGGAAGATTGATGGATGGAGGGGCAAAGGTATAAGGAGATTCTTTGGGCTAAACTTCCTGTGGTACATGATTCAACAAAGCAGCTGCGATGTCATTACCATGAGGAGCTACTAGGAACTGAGTCAGCTGTTGAGTCACTGTAGATTCCTGTTCTTGCCACACAGATCCTACACTCATTGTCTCTGGGCTGAAAATTTCCCAGGTGCCAATCACCACAGTAAGGCTTCCAAGTTCCCTTTCATTAGTGCTCTTTTCTGGCAGCTCTTTACAATAGCTTCACACAAAGGAAGTGGAAACAGCCTCTGGCAAGTCTCACTGGAATTCACAAGCAGCCCCCACCCCAAAATCTACCAAAAGCTTCAGACAAAACCCAGAGAAGAAACTCTGTATTTAAAAACAAATCTCAAAGAAGTTTAGTTAATTTTTGATATTTGGGAAGTTTGTTAAAAATATCAAAAAGGTTTTAAAACACAACAGGATCATATGTCTCTATGAAACAATACTTATTCATTTAACCAAAGTCACAAAAATATTTTAAAAATTAAATACAGATTGCTTAAGGCACAGAAACTCACATAATCGATTATCAAAAAGGAGCACACTAACAGAGAGAAGTCAAATTCCAGTCTTGTATTAGCTTACTAAATGACAAAATCCATTTACTTAATTAACTTCAATCTAAAATTAGTTAATCCTGAAAATGCATAAATTTGTTTTTCCTCAATAAAACGTAATTACATTCCGTATACCTTCTTTACTAAAAACACACATTCTTTCCTTAACTTGGGATATCTGGTTTTCTTTAATTAACAGTAATCTTTTGATGTTCTGAATATCTGCCTTTGGTGCAAAACTTCTATATAACCTGGCTCCCCACCTCCCCTCCTCAGAGAAATTCTCTCTGGGTTACTTGAGATGCCGCCTCCCGGGCTTGAAGTCCTAAAAATTCCCACCGAATAAAACATAACTCTCAAAAAATTAATTAATTACTTTTTAAAAAAATCTCTTTCCCTGATGCTTCAACAGCTTCTTCTTTGGGAGGGAGGGAGACGCAAGAGGGAAGAGATATGGGAACATATGTATATGTATAACTGATTCACTTTGTTATAAAGCAGAAACTAACACACCATTGTAAAGCAATTATACTCCAATAAAGATGTAAAAAAAAAAAAAAAAAAGTAAAAGCTCATCTTGAAACAACTGTCCCAGGGAAGATATGTGAATAAAGAAAACAAAACAAAACAAAACCCCAAGGCCTATAAGTCATTGTACTCCAGAAACTTCCACAGATTGGATCTGTACTGAGGAGGGTGATTGCCCGAGGTGGGGAGAGACTGCAAGAGACGCTGGGGACTTAAGAGCTGGAAATAGCAAGAAAAGTGCCCTGAGCTTGGCCCAACTTGGCTGTTAAAGAGAACTCCACCACTCATTAACCAGCCCTAAAACCTGCTAAGTGAAAAAGAAATGAGCTCATTAAATGCAGAAATAGGGAAGACCTGGAGGTTTAATCAAGGATAGTCCCAACTCCCAGGAAAACAAAGAGGTGTTGGGCACAAGTAGATTCATGGCCAGGAGTAAGGGCTGGCTCCCAAATGAAGGGGTTGAGTTATCCTGAACTGTCATGTGGGGCTCAGGTATTTACAGTTCTGCAAACAGACACCTAGAGAGGGAAGTGCTGCTCAGAGTGTGGCTGGCCAGGATGGGTGGTGTGGTTTACCAGTTCAAGTGGTCCAGGTCTTTGGTCAAACCTGTGGGGAAGTCAGCCGGGAAACACAGAGGGAAGTTCCAGGAGCATGATGAGTTCTTGGGAGAATTATGATTTCATTCCTGATTGCAGCAACTGCCTGTGACAAATACAGCCTCAGATTTGGCTTAAGAAAGGCTGTTCATCGTTACTGGTTCCTCTGATTCATCACCTGCTCACTGAGGACAAACCATCTACATGCAGGCCCGTCACTAGATACTGCACCTTCCGGCTTGACTTGCTAGCACTTGTATCTGTCACCCTCTCCAGGTTCCTGGTTCCTGGTTCCAGCTTCAGCCCCTAACCATGTCTGCCTTTGGGCTATGCAGCCTCCCTTCATATCTCCCTGTTCTTGAATGGTTGGGGCTCTGAGCATTCCTGGCATCTGTTTTTGTCTTGTGTAAAAAATAACTCCCCTGCCATCATGTTTAGCCCTAGGCCTAAACAATGACTGTGCTTTGAATAATGCATGCTGTACTAGTGCCTGCACAAGAACAATGGGGACCCAGATGAGAGAGTGCCTAATTCTACCTGTGTATTGGGGGATGCATCAGGAAAAGAAAACCTTCTTCTGCAGAGGAGATTGTCAGACTTTCCCCAAGCTGAGCAAGGCAGGGGTTGAAGGTGACTCCAGGCAGAGGAGCAGTGAGGGCAAAGGCACAGAGACATTAAAGAGGATGCCAGATTAACAAGAAGCCCACCCACTACCAAGGAAAAGAAGTGGTCACATTTGTTCTGTGCCCTTGGCTTCCACCACTCTTTCTGCCAGGGACTGTGGGTCAGAATAATTTTCATCGTTGACTCACAGGCAAAACTATCATTTTTCTAAACTTTAAATCTCACAAGGAACCCTTCAATATGGCAAGATCCATTCCCAGCCACCTTCTCCTTGCCATCCATCTTCCAAGTTGGACACTATTCTTGAGAGCCAACATAGGATAATGGGAAGAGAATGAGTGGTAGAGTCCTAAGAATTGGGTTTGAATCCCAACTCCACAACTAGCTGTGTGACACTGGACTGGTTATTTCTCTGAGTCACACTTTCCTCATCTGTAAAATGGGGGTAATAAATATCTACCAAATAGAGTGATCATGAAGATTATAATTAATATATGCAAAGTAACCCCCAAAATGCTTTGCATATAGCCCATGTTCAAAGATGTTAACTGTTGTTATCCCAGATTGTGGGATGTACTGCCTCACCCTCTCACATCTGCTCCCTTCAGTGCCTGACTCCTACTCACTAAAGGTGAGATGTGGCTTAGTCACTAGTGTGACATCCAGCACTCCATGACCTCCATCCCTGCAACAGAAACACTGGGTTCCCCACTCTGCATCTCCATGGAGACTAACCTTTGTTCTTAGAAACTTTAAAAGTTTCTAAACTTGCATGAACAAGCCCTTGGAATCTAAAATCACTTCCTTAAGTCAGAGGGGTCAGACTGTGGCACTATTTTCAAATGCACTCCCAGAGGTCTGCTCTGAAGGTGAGGGCCATGGACAGTTCCAGATCTTAAAACATGTGAGACATGCTTTTACTTTGAGGCAGAGTGACTTTGAGGCACCCCTTAGTTTGAGGGATGCCTAAGGAAGATTAAAAGATTACATTTGTAGCCCCTTTATTAAGTGAGAATAGTGCCAACTTCTTCTTGGCCTGTAGATTCTGACAGAAAACCAATTTGGCCTCCATGGGCTGCTAACATGAGGTGGAGGGAAGGGGAAGGGAAGACATAGGGTGTTACCAAGTCCAAGTTCGCTCTGCTTTCTGCACAACTAGCCAATAAATCAGGAGACGAGGTGTTGAGGCAAGGAATATGACTTTATTTGGAAAGTTGGCAGACCCAAAAGATGGCAGACTAATGTCTGCAAAAAACCATTTATTGGGTTCGGATGCCAGTTTCTTTTATAGAACAGAGACGGGGAGGAGATGAGGAAGTAAAGTAAAAAGGCCATAAGATTTGCAAATATCCCCTGGAATGGCCAGCCTTGGGGAGGGGATGTGTTAATTTCTTCTTCCTTGCATCCATCCACAGGTGGACAGGGTCAGGATGTTTCCCTGAACAAAGGCACTTTGGTTTAACATTCAGGCAGAGGGGCAGTGTTCCCTGAGGCAGGCCATTTTGTATAGACAATATCCTTTTAGTGAACAAAAGCAACAGGAAGCAAAGGTTAAAATAAAAGAAACAGATCCAACATGAAGTCAGATTTGCCTCTTCCCTGTTACAAGGGCATCCTGGAATTCCCTAGCAATTTATTGAGAGTACTTTTTTTCAGAACTCTAGATGACTGGCAATTAGCCCAGTTGTTCAGGAAGAGGAGGTGATAACAGGACACTTTGTGTTTTGAGTTGAAAACAAAGGCTCACAGAGATTCCTGGGAGCCTGTGCTGCCCTGGGGATCCATGAACCAGTTGGCACCTTGAGGGGGGCTATGAAAAAAAAACTGGCAGTAGATCTCAGCTAAGCTGCAACCTCGTGAGCTCTAGTTGGTGTGTGGGGGCCACCCCTGGCTGAAGTTACCGCTTGAGGGAATGGGGTCATTCTCCTTCAGAGAACCTGAGCCGCTGTGCGGGGACAAGGACAAAAGCCCCTTTGTGGAAGGCTGAAGGACTTTCAATGGCGCCACCGTGTGGCAGCATTGAGCAGCGGCAGCAGCGGACACAGCAGATCCCAGTGCTCTCTCCATCATACATCCTGGACCTTCTCAGATCATCTCGGACAGGTGAGAGGGGCGACCTCAAGGAAAGGCGGATTTTCGGCTGTGTAGATGGAGCTTACTTGCTATGCAACTGGAAAAATGAGAGAGATATGCCCACATTTTCACCCCAAGTTTGTGGATCAGTTTTGACCACTTCCATATGCTGCTGAATTTAGTCCCAGTCACTAGCCTCACTAAAAACTGTTGACTTAGAGACAATCCAAATTGAATGCAATAAGGGCTGCTTGACTGTCCAGTTAAGGTTGACAGTCCCTGGACTGTTTCCAGCTTCCTGACTCAAAGAACAGGTGCTGTGTGAGTGATGAGGGAGTGAGTGAATGAGTGAGTGAATTGAGAATCTCTGAATTGACACCTCATCCTACTAGAGCTTTATGTCACAGACTTGTTAGATGGGACTTTTCCTGCCTCAGTCTCAACTGAAGCCTGAGCAAGGTTGAGGGTGGGCCAGCTCACAATGTGCAGAATTCACAAAGGAAATTTCCAAGATCTGATTCTATGATCCTCCAGCACTGTCCCCTACTTGAGAATATAGAAGAGTCTGTATCTAGAGAGGAGGGGAGCGGGGAGTTTCACAAAAATTTATTTGTAGGGTGCTGTTGCCAAGTCCCTACTCCCTTTTGAGGAGTGTCCAGAGGCAGCCTTTTCCCCTCAAACTTATTGAAGGGGGCTTCTGTGGTTGCAATAGAAGATCTTGCACTGTGTTCCCAAAGGCAGGGAGGGGAGGGTACAGGAAATGTTGATATAGCTAAGGCAGCCTGGGCAGCAGGATAAAAGATGCTGCCTCAGAACTGGAATGTTCTCCCAGAATTTGTCAGAGTAAGGATGTGTGAGTGTTTCACAGACTGTGAAAAGGCAGAAGAACCTGACTGAAGATGTTTTAAGCCCTGCCTGAGAGCAGAGTCTTGGAGGTTGAGGGGACCCCAACAGTGAGATTCAATGAAGAATGGGCCATGAGCAAACCAGGGACTCGGGGGAATGATATCCAAAGGGACAGAAGGCACTGCCCACGTCACAAGGCCTATGGTCAGAGGGACTGGCAGGGGGTGTCTGAAGAGACCATAAATGTACCACAAGGGAAAGACTCAGCTTCAGATATCTGCTTCTCGCGGATGCTATGTTAGGCACAGGTCCCATGGCAGAAGACCCTGTCCTTGTCTCCTTATTACTGGTGTCCAGTCCACTTGCCAACCTTCTATAGGGGGTTGGGGGAACATGAGCTGAGAGCACAAGAAGCTGACAACCTGGGGCTATAAGACAGCAGGTTTTTTTCACCTACCTTCTGCTGCAGGTAGGAAGATGGGACAAGATTGAATGCTAATTTCATTTCTGAATTTTTTAATTAATTTTTTTATTGGAGTATAGTTGATTTACAATGTTATGTTGGTTTCTGCTGTACAGCAAAGTGAATTAGTTATATATATATATATATATATATATATCTCCACTCTCTTCTAGACTCCATCTCCATTTCCATATAGGTCATTACAGAACACCAAATAGAATTCTCTGTGCTATACAGTAGGTTCTTATAATATCTTTTATATATAGTAGTGTGTATATGTCAATCCCAATCTCCCAATTTATCCCTCCACCTCCTTGCCTCCTTGGTAAGCATAAGTTTGTTTTCTACATCTGTGACTCAAATTTCTGTTTTGTAAATAAGCTCACTTGTATGATTTTTTTAGATTTCACATATAAGCGATATCATAAGATATTTGTCTTTCTCTGTCTGACTTACTTCACCCAGTATGACATTCTCTATGTCAATCCATGTTGCTGCAAATGACATTATTTTGTTGTTTTTTTATTGCTAAGTAATATTCCATGGTATATATGTACCACATCTTCTTTATCCATTCCTCTGTTGATGAACATTTAAGTTGCTTCCATGTCCTGGCTATTGTAACGAGTGCTGCAATGAACATTGGGAGGCAAGTATCCTTTAGAATTATGGTTTCCTTCAGGTATATGCCCAGGAGGGGGATTGCTGGATCATATAGTAGCTCTATTTTTAGTTTTATAAGGAATCTCCATACTGTTCTCCATAGTGGCTGTACCAGTTTACATTCTCACCAACAGTGTAGGAAGGTTCCCTTTTCTCCACACCCTCTCCAGCGTTTATTGTTTGTAGATTTTGATGATGGCCATTCTAACTGGTGTGAGGTGATACATTACTGTAGTCTTGATTTGCATTTCTAGAATAATGAGTGATGTTGAACATCTTTTCATGTGCCTCTTGGCCAGCTGTATGTCTTTTTTGGAGAAATGTCTATTTAGATCTTCCACCCATTTTTGAATTGAGTTGTTTGTTTTTTGATATTGAGCTGCATGAGCTGTTTGTATATTTTGGAGATTAATTCCTTATCAGTTGATTCATTTGCAAATATTTTCTCCCATTCTGTGGGTTTTATTTTCGTTAAGTTTATTCTTTCCTTTGCTGTGCAAAAGCTTTTAAGTTTAATTAGGTTCCATTTGTTTATTTTTGTTTTTATTTTCATTACCTAGGAGGTGAATCAAAAAAGATCTTTCTGCAATTTATGTCAGAGAGTGTTCTGCCTATGTTTTCCTCTAAGAGTTTTATAGTATCTGATCTTACATTTAGGTCTTTAATCCATTTTGAGTTGATTTTTGTGTATGGGGTTAGAGAATGTTTTAATTTCATTCTTTTCCATGTAGCTGCCCAGTTTTCCCAGCATCACTTATTGAAGAGACTGTCTTTTCTCCATTATGTACGCTTGCCTCTTTTGTCATAGATCAGGTGACCATAGATGCGTGGGTCTCTCTCTGGACTTTCTAACCTGTTCCATTGATCTATATTTCTGTTTTTGTGCCAATACCATACTGTTTTGATGACTGTAGCTTTGTAGTATAGTCTGAAGTCACAGAGCCTGATTCCTCCAGCTCTGTTTTTCTTTCTCAAGATTACTTTGGTTCTTTGGGGTCTTTTGTGTTTCCATACAAATTGTGAAATTTTTTGTTCTAGTTCTGTGAAAAATGCTATTGGTAGTTTGATAGGGATTGCATTGAATCTGTAGATTGCTTTGGGTAGTATAGTCATTTTTGCAATATTGATTCTTCCAGTCCAAGAACATGGCATATCTCTCCATCTGTTTGCATCATCTTTGATTTCTTTCATCAGTATCTTATAGTTTTCTGAGTACCGGTCTTTTGCCTCCTTAGGTAGGTTTACTCCTAGGTATTTTATTATTTTGATGCAATGATAAATGGGATTATTTCCTTAATTTCTCTTTTTGATCTTTTGTTGTTAGTGTATAGGAATGCAAGAGATTTCTGTGTATTAATTTTGTATCCTGTGACTTTACTGAATTTACTGATGAGCTCTAGTAGTTTTCTGGTAGCATTATTAGGATTTTCTATGTATAGCATTGGGTTAGCCAAAAAGTTCATTTGGGTTTCTCCATAACATCTTATGGACGAACTTTTTGGTCAACCCAATATCATATCATCTGCAAACAGTGACAGTTTTATTTCTTCTTTTCCAATATGGGTTCATTTTATTTATTTTCTGATTGCTCTGGATAGGACTTCGAAAATGATGTTGAATAAAAGTGTCAAGTGTGGACATCCTTGTTTTGTTCCTGATCTTAGAGGACTAAGATCCCCGTTGTTCTTCACTGTTAAGAATGATGTTTGCTGTGGGTTTGTCATATATGGCCTTTATTATGGTGAGGTAGGTTTCCTCTATGCCCACTTCCTGGATAGTTTTTATCATAAATGGGTGTGGAAATTTGTCAAAAGCTTTTTTGTACCTGTTGAAATGATCGTATGGTATTTATTCTTCAGTTTGTTAATGTGGTGTATCACATTGATTTACAAATGTTGAAGAATCCTTGCATCCCTGGGATAAATCCCACTTGATCATGGTGTATGATCCTTTTAATGTGTTGTTGGATTCAGTTTGCTAATGTTTTGTTGAGGATTTTTGCATCTATATTCATCAGTGATGTTGGCATGTAATTTTCTTTTTTGTGTGATATCTTTGTCTGGTTTTGGTATCAGGGCTATGGTGACCTCATCGAATGAGCTTGGGTGTGTTCCTTCGTCTGCAATTTTTTGGAATAGTTTCAGAAGGATAGTTGTTACCTCTTCTCTAAATGTTTGATAGAATTTGCATGTGAAGCCATCCAGTCCTGGACTTCTGTTTGTTGGAAGTTTTTTGATAACAGCTTCAATTTCAATACTTGTGATTAGTCTGTTCTTGTTTTCTATTTTCTACTGGTTCAGTCTTGGAAGGTTGTACTTTTCTAAGAATTTGTCCATTTCTTCTAGGTTGCTCATTTTATTGGCATATAGTTGCTTGTAGTAGTCTCTTATGATCCTTCATATTTTTGTGGTGTCAGTCGAAACTTCTCCTTTTTCATTTCGAATTTTATTGATTTGAGTCCCCCCTTCTTTTCATGTTGAATCTGGATAAAGGTTTATCAATTTTGTTTATCTTCTCAAAGAACCAGCTTTTAGTTTTATTGATCTTTGCTTTTTTTTTTTCGTTTCTGTTTCATTTATTTCTGCTCTGATATTTATGATTTCTTTCCTTCTACCAACTTTGGGTTTTGTTTGTTCTTCTTTCTCTAGTTCCTTTAGGTGTAAGGTTAGATTGTTTATTTGAGACTTTTCTTGTTTCCTGAGGTAGGCTTGTATTGCTATAAACGTCCCTCCTAGAACTGCTTTTGCTGCATCCCATAGGTTTTGGATGGTCGTGTTTTCATTGTCACTTGTCTCTAGGTTTTTTGTTTGTTTGTTTGTTTTTTGCAGTACGCGGGCCTCTCACTGTTGTGGCTGCTCCCGTTGTGGAGCACAGGCTCCAGATGCGCAGGCTCAGTGGCCGTGGCTCACGGGCCAAGCTGCTCCGTGGCATGTGGGATCCTCCCAGACCGGGGCACAAACCCATGTCCCCTGCATCAGCAGGCAGACTCTCAACCACTGCGCCACCAGGGAAGCCCGTCTCTAGGTATTTTTTGATTTCCTCTTTGATTTCTTCAGTGATCCAGTGGTTATTTAGTAACATATTGTTTAGCTTCTGTGTGTTTCTGTTTTTTACAGGGTTTTTTTTTTTTTTTGCCTGTAATTGATTTCTAATCTCATAGCATTGTGGTCAGAAAAGATGCTTGATATGATTTCAATTTTCTTAAATTTACCAAGGCTTGATTTTTGACCCAAGATGTGATCTATCCTGGAGAATATTTCATGTGCACTTGAGAAGAAAGTGTATTCTGTTGTTTTTGGATGGAACATCCTATAAATATCAGTTAGGTCCATCTGGTCTAATGTGTCATTTAGAAATTATGTTTCCTTATTTATTCTCATTTTGGATGATCTGTCCATTGGTGAAAGTGGGGTGTTAAAGTCTCTTATTATTATTGTGTTACTCTCAATTTCCCCTTTTATAGCTGTTAGCATTTGCCTTATGTATTGAGGTGCTCCTATATTGGGTGCATAAATATTTACAATTGTTATATCTTCTTCTTGGATTGATTACTTGATCATTATGTAGTGTCCTGCTTTGTCTCTTGTAATAGTCTTTATTTTAAAGTCTATTTTATCTGATATGAGTATTGCTACTCCAGCTTTCTTTTGATTTCCATTTGTGTGGAATATATTTTTCCATACCCTCACTTTCAGTCTGTATGTGTCCCTAGGTCTGAAGTGGGTCTCTTGTAGACAGCATGTATATGGGTCTTGTTTTTGTATCCATTCAGCCAGTCTATGTCTTTTGGTTGGAGCATTTAATCAATTTACATTTAAGGTAATTATCAATATGTATGTTCCTATTGCCATATTCTTAGTTGTTTGGGGTTTGTTTTTGTAGGTCTTTTTTCTTCCCTTCTTTTGTTCTTTGTTCTCTTCTCTTTTGGTTTGATGACCGTCTTTAGTGTTGTGTTTGGGTTGCTTTTTCTTGTGTGTATCTATTGTAGTTTTTTGGTTTGCATTTCCCATGAGGTTTTGATATAGCAGTCTATATGTATACAAGGTTGTTTTAAGTTGCTGGCCTCTTAATTTCAAATGCAGTTCCCATTTCCTGCATTTGTACTCTTGTCTTCTTACTTTTGCTGGTTTTCATATCATATTTGTGTATGGATGATTTCCTGCTTTCACTGTATGTTTGCTTTTACCAGTGAGCTTTCCCATTTGTGATTTTATTGTTGCTAGTTGTGGCCTCTTTTTGTTTCTCTGCCTAGAGAAGTTACTGTTTCATTCGTAGTAAAGCTGGTTTGGTGGTCCTAAAGTCTCTTAGCTTTTACTTGTCTGTAAAACTTTTGATTTCTCTGTTGAATCTGAATGAGAGGCTTTCTGGGTAGACTATTCTTGGTTGTATTTTTTTCCCTTTCATCACTTTAAATATACCATGCCACTCCCTTCTGGTCTGTAGAGTTTCTGCTGAAAAATCAGCTGATAACCTTATGGGGATTCTCTTATATGTTATTTGTTGCTTTTGCCTTGTTGCTTTTACTGTTTTGTCTTTGTACTTAATTTTTGTTAGTTTGATTACTATGTGTCTCAGCATGTTTATCCTTGGGTTTATCTTGTATGGGACTCTCTGTGCTTCCTGGACTTGGGTGGATATTTCCTTTCCCATGTTAGGGAAGTTTTCAACTATAATCTCTTCAAACATTTTCTCAGGCCTTTCTTTTTCTCTTCTTCTTCTGGGACCCCTATAATTCGAATGTTGGTGTGTTTAATGTTGCCCCCGAGGTCTCTGAGACAGTTCTCATTTCTTTTCATTCTTTTTTCTTTATTCTGTTCCACGGCAGTGATTTCCACCATTCTGTCTTCCAGCTCACTTATCCTTTCTTCTGCCTCAGTCATTCTGCTATTGATTTCTTCCAGTATATTTTTCATTTTAGTTATTGTATTGTTCCTCTCTCTTTGTTCCTTAGTTCTTCTAGGTCTTTGTTAAACATTGCTTGTATCTTCTTGATCCATACCTTCATTATTTTTCTGAGATCTTGGATCACCTTTACTCTCATTACTCTGAATTCTTTTTCAGGTAGATTGCCTATCTTCTCTTCATTTAGTTGCTCTTGTAGGTTTTTATCTTGTTCCTTCATCTGCAACATACTTCTCTGTCATCTCATTTTGTCTAACTTATGGTGTTTGTGGTCTCCTTTGCACAGGTGGCAGGATCATAGTTACTCTTGCTTCTGGTGTCTTCCCCTTGGTGGGTGAGGTTAGTTCAGAGGCTTGTGCCATTATCCCCTTGGTAGGGGGTTTGACTTGTGTGGTGACCAGAGCCTGCCCTGGATATTGAGCAGGGCCTCCCGTTTGTTGTATGGTTCTCATTGCCCTTCAGGGGTATGTTCTGCCCCCTAGTTGTTGGAGTAGAGGCCCCCCAATCTGTTTCTTCACTGTGTTCTGATCTGTGATGCAAGCTAGGCAGGATTAATCACTCACACTAGGAGGGAAGTGACTGAGTATTCCTCTTCTGGAGCTGTTCATCTGTAGGTATTCTCTGTTTTGTCACCTTTCACCCTTTGTGTGAGCTCTCAGATTACACTGTTGTTGACACTGATCTCGGCTATACCTTAACTCTGAGTATGTTAGCAGTTGGCCCTGGTGTCTCTCAGGTGTTTTCACCAGTCCACCAGCACAGATTCACTGAAGTTCATCCCAGGATTGCAGTAATCATGGATCTGGACCCACTGTGGGTGCTATTGGGGTAGCTCAGACTCTAGCCTGGCCCAACCCCCATGTGTATATGCCCACAAAGTCTACAGCTGCTAAAGCCAGAACTGTCTTGGCTTCAGGAGCACTTTTTGTTCATTCAGATGTCTGTAGGCACTGAGTTTACAAAACCAGTTGCAGTGGTGTCAATTCATGGTTTGCACAGCTGCAAGGAGATATTTGAGCTTTTTTTCCTTAGTTGTATGGCCCCCTGTGGCTCAGCTGTTGTTTCAGCTCCATCTTTACATGTGGGCCACCGACAGAGTCTGCTCCCAAGCTGCTCTGGAACACACAAGAGTGCCCTGGTGAAGAGGGTGTGTGGAGGTGGCATAGTGGACAGGGTCATGGGATCCCAGGCAGCAATGGGTGCACATGAGAGCTGGGAGCCCCAGGTAAAAGAGAGTCGGCCCCAGCAGCGGCCCTTCCTTGTTCCTGGCCACAGGCATGAGAGAGGCATGTCGCCCTGGTGGCGACAAGTTGTGTAAGGGAGCCAGAGGTTGCAGGCGCACGAGAGCCAGCCCCAGTGGGGGTCCCTCCCAGTGCCCAGGGAGACAGGGCCAGTATAGGGAGAGAGGCTGCAATGGCAGCCTCTCCCCTTGTGTGTCACTTAACAATGGTGCTTTGTTTCTATGGCAGTCCAGGTTTCCTCCACAAGCATTCCCGGTTGCAGACTTCCTCACTCCCATCCCCTCAGGCCTTTTCCTTGCATCCAATAACAGCCCTCTTCCCGGGTTTGCTCTCCAAACCCCAGGTTCCAGCACCCAGCCCCCATCTTCACTGACAGACACACGTTTCAGGCTGGGAGGTGCAGGGCTGTGGCACGGACTGTCTGTGTAAGTCTCAGTCTGTCCTGCCTGCACCCACAGCCCAGTTGCTTCACTCTCCTCTGATAGCCCCCAAACCTCCCCTTCTGTCCCAATTGATTTCGCCACCAGTGAGGGGACTTCCACGGTTGGAGGGACCTCTCCTCTCCTTCAGCTACCCCCACCCCTGGGAACAGGTCCTGTCCTGCTTCCTCTTCTCTTCTTTTTCCCTTCTTCTTTCTTTCATCCCACCCAGTTATACAGGGATCTTTCATGTCATTTTAGGTGTTCGAGGTCCCCTGCTAGTGTTCAGCTGGTGCTCTGTGAGAATCATTCACTTCGTAGATGTATTCTTGATGCATTTGTGGGGAGAGATAAACTCCACCTCTTCCTACTCCTCCGCAATCTTGACCTCCTTCTATACAGCATTTTTGATAGCTGTTTTCCTTCCATGAATCATTACGAAGGTGCAGCAGTGTCTCAGGATTGAGGTCAGCCCTTTTCCTCAAGGACGCGCATTATATGAGAAAACCACTACTTTTTTTTCCACTTTCTGTGACTGCCCCTCCCTCCTGAATTTTTCTTATTACACAAACTAGCCTTTCTAACTATTTGAGTGAGACTTGAATCTTTACATGGTACTCTCTCTTTGCCATGCTTTGCTGGGGCTTTGGAAGCCAGAGGAGGAGGAGAAACTAGAGTCCCTACCCTCAAGGGCCTGCCAGTTGTTTGGGAGAAAAGTCTAGTGCCTCCACTGTGACATTTAGCCGGAAGAGGAAGTAGTTCAGGACGAGAATGGGTGTTGTTGAGTTCAGAGATCGTTGAAGCCAATGATCTTCTCTCTTTCTCTTTTCCTCTCTACACTGAGGACCCTGTGGTGAGGACCTGCCTTATGAGTCCTCTGCCCAGCTCTCAAAGGATACTGCCATCCTGGGGCTACCTTAAGCCTGGTAATGCTCTCCAGGGCCCAGGTAGGGGGCTGATGTGGCAGTCCCAGGCCTGAACCACCCTGATTCTCCTAGGTCACAGATGTTCTCTGCTCTCCTTCCCCCACAACAATTCCCCAGCCATCTACAAGGCACCAACTCCTCCCCCACATCTCATGTCCCTCCTGCTTCTGTCCTTCTTCAGCATCCAGTCTTCTCTGGGCACTGACATAGCTCCATACTCATCCTGCATGCTGCTGCGATGCTTCTGAAGACAGATCAATCAGTAGTAACCATCATCTGAAGTCCCTCTTCCTTTCCTCCTCACGTCCTGCCCCTGCTTAAGTTAGAGGTGGGACCACATGTGGTCCTCATTTTACAGGGGACAGAGGCCCAGTAAACGTGGGCCATGATGTGGATACTAAGTAGCAGTGTCAAACTAGAAGGGGTGTCTCTGGCTCTGATCTATTCACTTAGAGAGATGGGGAACATTTCGTTCTTTAAGTTTCCTTCCAGTCTAATGTTCCCCATCAACTGTTGTATTTTTCAACTGTTAGCATCTCAGTTATCAACTCTAGCCCACAGCACTCTAACAGGTCTTTGTGAAATGAGTGGGGCCCTATGGTATGCAACACTGCCCCCATTTTAGAGATGAGGCCACAGAGTAGGAGAGAGAATTACGTGACTTCCCCAAGTCTCCCAGGCTCACAACGACTCCCTTGCTCATGTCTTCCATGTCCTAGTAAATGGCCTCAACTTCTACCCCCAAGGCCTCAAGCAAGAAACCTGGGGCTCATTGCAGATGCTGCCTCCTTCTCCTTTAGCCCCCACATCAAACTGGTCATTACGGCTATCTGTTCTCTCTCATCACTGTCTCAAGATTCTTTCTCCTACTCTTCATTTCTGCTGTATTACTGTCTATTATTAATTTCTGCATTACTGCGTAGTATTAATAAGAAAACAAGATGAATCTGTGTTTCAGGGAGGAATCTCTGTCCTCAGACTCATATAAATGAAATATAACTTCATCTAGATTTACTTCAGTTTCTATTTGGAGCCTCACGACCACCAGGAATGCCACTTTCCATAGGAAGAGTAGAAATTTAATTCCAATATATTTTGGTTCATCCCTCCACACCCCACAGCTCTGTTCCATCTCTCTGATATCACTGCTTGTTCACTGGCCTTGGGTCCTCTAAGATCTCTCTGGAGTCTGAATGCCCTTTGCTCTCCCCACTTACCCAAGAACTCTGCCCAGTTAGCATCATGCATAGACCCTGTCTTCAGGACCCATCCAATGCTCTGGGCTTCAGAATTGGGAACCACCACTGGGAGGCTATAACCATTCCTTTCTGGAATCTTCCTACTCCCAACTTCCTCCCAGCCCCACCCCACCCAAAGGAAGTCTTAATTATGGTTTTAGGTTTAAAGGCACTCCCTCTATTGTGGTGTTTACATCTCACTTAATCTCCTTAGTGAATATGAGCTTTAGCCAGAGACTAGCAGGGTGTTTTCTGCTATTGCTCTTCTTCCCTGAGACAATTAAACTGGACCAACTTCTGGGATGGAGATGGTTGAGGGAAAGTTCAGAAAAAAAAATAAATAAAGGACAATACACAGAGGAGAAAAACATCAATTAATATCTCAATTAATATTACTCTAATGCTTGTATTTATTTGTACTTCCTCAGAAGAGGGCTGGTGGAGGGAGGGAACAAAAAGTGCCCACAAAACTGAGAAGGCATCTCAAGATTGAAAAACGAGGCAGGCAGCTCCATATAATCAATGGATCAGTTTACTATAGGGTAACGTACTCACCGGGTGGGATCAGGCAGATGACGATCTGAAAGCCTTAACAAATGCACTCTGCACCACCAAAGGGCCATTGGGACAATTTTATAGTTAACCTAGTGTATGGGGGTACATGCTTGGAAACAGGATATGAATTCCTAAGTCAACATTTATGAATGGGTAACTAGTCTCATGGGTGCCAGGATTACATCAGCAAAGGTCTTCATCATTGTTTGGGGACTAACAGAGCATAGAGGCAACCTAGTCCTAATGATTATTAAATAATATGTATTAACTACAAAGCCCTTAATAACAGAGAAGTGATTTGCCACATAGTACAGTCCTGGGTAGGGTCAGTGGAAGGACAGGAGGAACTCTATGGCCCAAGATGGCATCATTTATGCTAATAGCCATACAAGGACCCTACCTCTAGCTCAGATGATTTTATTGTACCTGGGACTTATATAAACTGCCAACTCACCACTTCCATTTAGATATCTAAGAAGCACAATGATACAACATAATTATTGCTGTTTTGAGCATTAAAAATCTCCATTGACACTGAACCCCTGACACAAAGCAGGATTAAAAATAACCTCAAAGCTACACTTAAGCCATATCTGGTTTATTCCAGTATAGGTAGCATCAACTTTCTAGTATCCTCATCACAGAGAGGAGCCCCGCACCAACTGGGAAGCTGGTTCTTGTGTGTTGAATAGCTACAGGGTTAGAGGCCATTATCCGTTGGATGATAATCACTTCTTATTGGGTAGTTGTATGGTACTAGCTAATTAAGAACTTTGTGAATTATGCTTTCTTTGAGAAATATTACTTAATGGATTTCAAAGTGCTTTGTTAAATTTGCGGAATGTAATTATTATAAGAAATATATTCTTCTGAACGACTGTTGGGTGGGGAGTGGGAGAAATCTGTCCATCAACAAAATAGGAATAAACTTCCTAATCTCAACAAAGGCAAATGGCAGAATCTTAAGACTACACTTTCAGGGACCATTTCTATTGTATGTTACCAGAGAAGTGTTTCTAAATAGCGTCAGGCTTCAAAAATCCTAATGAGCTGTAGTGCTTTTTTCTGAGTGTGAAGCTGGCCAGTAGTGCCACCTGGTGGGCGTACTGCTTGCTCTTGATTGTTCTTTTTTTCCTTTGGGAAGGATAAAAGGGAGAAAACTCAAGCTGAAGGATTCATTTCTGATGTAATTGCTTATGTTTTGTTCTTCATCCTCACGGTTTGTTTCCTTTACTGAAGAGGAAAGGGGAGGGGTGACATCGGGTATATTCTTTTAATTTTCTTATGGTAATATTACGGGTGTGTATTGTAAGAAAACTCTCAGAACGTTAAAGGTGGGAATTCCCTGGCAGTTCAGTGGTTAGGACTCCTTGCTTTCAAAAAAAAAAAAAAGGTTAACAGTTTAACTCCTTCATGGCTACTCACCCTTTACTAAATGTTACCAAATATTTCCTTTCCGTTATAAGGCAAGCAGTTCTTTTCACTCTGCTTATTTTTTATATAACTGCATGACACTGCTTTGCTTTTTTTTCTTTTTTGGGGGAGATCTTAGTTCCCTGACCAGGGATTGAACCCCAGCGCTCAGCAGTGAAAGGGCAGAGTCCTAACCACTGGACCACTAGGGAGTTCTCAATATTGCTTTACTTTTTTTTTTTTTTTACATCTTTATTGGAGTATAGTTGCTTTACAATGGTGTGTTAGTTTCTGCTTTATAACAAAGGGAATCAGTTATATATATACATATGTTCCCATATCTCTTCCCTCTTGCATCTCCCTCCCTCCCACCCTTCCAGGTGGTCACAAAGCACCGAGCTGATCTCCCTGTGCTATGTGGCTGCTTCCCACTAGCTATCTACCTTATGTTTGGTAGTGTATATATGTCCATGCATCTCTCTCGCTTTGTCACAGCTTACCCTTCCCCCTCCCCATATCCTCAAGTCCATTCTCTAGTAGGTCTGTGTCTTTATTCCTGTCTTACCCCTAGGTTCTTCATGACTATTTTTTTCTTAAATTCCATATATATGTGTTAACATACAGTATTTGTCTTTCTCTTTCTAACTTACTTCACTCTGTATGACAGACTCTAGGTCTATCCACCTCATTACAAATAGCTCAATTTCGTTTCTTTTTATGGCTGAGTAATATTCCATTGTATATATGTGCCACATCTTCTTTATCCATTCATCCGATGATGGACACTTAGGTTGTTTCCATCTCCGGGCTATTGTAAATAGAGCTGCAATGAGCATTTTGGTACATGACTCTTTTTGAATTATGGTTTTCTCAGGATATATGCCCAATAGTGTAAGTGATTTTTAAATCTGTTGTGTAATGTCTTAGGATAAAACAAACCACAGTATATTTAGCTGTTGATTTGTCACACTATACTTAACCATCAAGTTTCTTTCCATTCTTTGTTATAACAAGCATTTCTGCAATGAACATTCTTGTGTGTGTTGTGCATATGTGTGAGTTTTCCTTAGGAGTAGATAAGATGTGGAATTATTGAGTCAAAGAGTATGTATACTTTAAGTTCCAAGATACTGCCAAATTTCCTGTTACCTCAGTACTGAAATCTTAAACCCTGTTAACAAGGTGTGTAGGGCTTCCCTGGTGGCGCAGTGGTTGAGAGTCCGCCTGCCGATGCAGGGGATGGGGGTTCGTGCCCCCGTCCGGGAGAATCCCACATGCCGCGGAGCGGCTGGGCCCGTGAGCCATGGCCGCTGAGCGTGCGCATCCGGAGCCTGTGCTCCGCAAAGGGAGAGGCCACAGCAGTGAGAGGCCCGCGTACCGCAAAACAAAAACAAAAACAATGTGTGGAGTAATACCTGTCTCCATTTATATTCTCTCTCTGAAGAAATAATCTTAACTGTTGCTCTAATTTTAATTCCCCTGATTACAAACTAGATGGAAATTGTTTTCATATTTCATGGTCATTTATATTATTTTCTTCTGTGAATGCTTATTAATATATTCTCTACAGTTCAATAATGAAGTATGTGTGTTATTTTATATGTATGATTTCTTTGTATATTCTGGATATTAGTCCTTGGTTATAACTACTAATTCTTTACTTTTGTTTATGATTACTTCTGTTATTCGTATCAGTACTGATATAAAGGCGTACCTCATAGATACTACAAATTTGGCTCCAGACCATCACAGAATAGTGAATATTGCAATAAAGTGAGTCACACGAATATTTTGGTTTCCCAGTGCATATAAAAGTTATGTTTACAGTATACTGTAGTCTATTAAGTGTGCAATAGCATTATGTCTAAGAAAACAATGTACATGCCTTAATTAAGAAATACTTTGTAGACAAAAAATGCTAACCATCATCTGATCCTTCAGCAAGTCATAATTCTTTTGCTGGTGGAAGGTTTGAAATATTGCGAGAATTACCAAAATGTGACACGGAGACACAAAGTGCGCAAATGATGTTAGAAAAATGGCATTGATAGACTTGCTCAGTGCAGGGTTGCTACAACCCTTCAATCTGTAAAAACTGCAGTATCTGTGAAGCACAGTGAAGCAAAGCACAGTAAAATGAGGTACACCTGTGGTTGGGTTTATCGATATCTCTCATAGTTTTTCATTTTTCTTTTATGTGAATTTTACATGCCTGTTTTTTTTTCTTTTAATTTTGTGACTGAAAGTTTGTGATCTTTGACCAATGTCACCCCTTTCTCCCAACCACCCACCCAGCTATAGCAAGATAGAGGGAGACAGCGAAGATAGTGCCCACCAGTCTCCAACCCAGCATCCTGGTAGAATGTTCTAGTAGACTCTTAGTTTGGGTGGGATAGGCTGCTTCTGCCCTGGGCCCTTGGAGCAGGTGAGTTCTTGAAGACCCGTTTCTCAGATCACTACAGTCTTGTGGAAGCGAGTCCTACTGTTTTTCAAAGCTAGATGTTTTGGGGGCTCATCTCTCTGGTGCAGGTCTTAAAATTTGGGGCACCCAATATAGGGTTCAAATCCTTCCCTCTTCAGAGAGAAGCTCCAGGCTTTGAATTCCCTCTTGATTGTGAGTTATAAACTGGGGATGAAGTTTATAATGAGATTGTATCCCAGCCTCTCCTACCCACTTCAATGTGGTTTTCTTCTGATTTACCAGTGTGTAGTTGTTGCTTAACCAGCCTTTATGTTTTTTCCAGAGGAAATTGTTCCATATGTAGCTATAGCCTCAGTGCGTATGTGGGAAGAGGTGAATTCAGGATCTTCCTATGTCATCATCAAACTGGAATCTTCAAACGTACATTCCTTTAATATTTCTTCTATGACTTTATAATTTTTCTATCAATTTCTTTAACCATCAGGAACATACTTCTATAATTGGTTAAGGATCTAAACTTTTCTCTGTATGTATGGAGACAACTTTTTGAATAATTTACTTTTCTGAACTGATTTGAATAGCCACCCTTTTTATATACTAAATTTCAATATATACAAAATTTCAAGGTCAAAAGAGATACCTTGGCTAGAGATTCAAGTTTGGTAGAAATTGGCATTTACATGACATTTGGATCTTGCAAGTGAAAACAATCCTGAGGTTAATGTGTAGAGTAAGAAGAGGAAAATTTGAAAGAGAAGACAATTAAAGAAGGACGAGGTATGGAGTAGAGATTCAGTGCCTGCTGGATCTACACCCCACGGGGAACCACATTTCTACTCTAGGAGCCCCATCAGGGACACAGGTTCCTGCCTTCAGATTAGGCTCAGGTCAGCCCTGATGGTTCCTGTGACTCTACTTTGCCCCTTGATATCCCTGGGTCTCTGATCAGCATTAACTCCTTTCTAGCACCACTTGTGGGAGGAGAGGTTGGTTCTTACAACTAGGGGGCACTACTGACATTTCATGCATGCAATCATTGGATGCTGGAAACATCTTGCGCAAATGCACAACTGTCTTTCTCAAAATGCCAATAGCATCTCCTTTGAGAATCCCTGGAAGAGAGATTAGTAAGGAAGATATTGCAAATCTACTGGAGAAATGATGGAGAGCTGAGCCAGAGAAGTGGCAAATAATTCAGGGGAAAGAATAGGTATAAGGAATATTTATGTAGTAAAATCAACAAGAGTTGGTCTTAGATGGATGATCCAGGATAAGCAAGATGGAGGAGTCAATCAAGATTCCCAAGGTTGTACCTTGGGCAGTGGGGTGGCTTAGTATTTCATCCATCAAGATAGAAATGCAGGAGCAGGAGCAGATCTGGATAGGTAGGAAATGATTAAGTCAATTAGGAACACATTGAATTTGAGATCCCTGTGGGAGATTGTATGGGAATACCCAGCAAGCCAGGAAACAGGTACAGATAAAAATCCAATACAAGAGACTGGGAGGGAACAGCCAGGTTTGGAAACCACTCCTGGCGTATATCCATATGGATTAGTAGCCTCTGTGGGAAACATCCCACTAATCCATACAGACCGCTGTGTTACATGCTTCTCCAGCCAAGGCTGCCTGTGGCCTTGAGGATCCAGCACACTGATAGTCTACATGCTCTGCATTCCAAGCCTCTTCTGTGACTTGCTCAGGTTTTACAGCATACCGGGGAAGAGGCTAGGGCTTAGAAGTGGACAGGCTCTGTGAGGAAACTCTCACCATGTTCAAAGATGGAGGACATTAGCACCATCTCTGGGACACCTGAAGGATTGTCTTTGAGAATTTGGGAAATGGGGGCCCCTCAGTGACCCCCCTGAGAGAGTAATCCCAATCCCAAACCGTGAGGTCGAGAATGTGTGAGAGGTTTTAGGTGTACCTAACAGGAGTATTTGTGTCCCAGTTTCAAAACTTTTATCACCTGAACTTTAAGTGTGATTCCCGTGGCCGTCCATAAACCCTTCTCAAAGTTTAGGAGGTAGATTTTCCTTGTTATTTTTTTTTCACATTTCCTAGATGAAGTATTATTGGGAGAGAGTTTTCCATGGGTCTCTTGAGCTCCTGCGTATCTTAGTGGGTATGCTATCCAGACCATTTCTCAAGATTGAGTTTACAATGAGCAACCTTGAGGGGTTAATGTCCATGTCTCACCAGGACAAAGCACAGGCTTGTTTACTGCTTGCTATAAAAGCAAAGGATTTACTAAGTTCAGTGTTCCTCAGCTGTGAAGGAAACCCACTGCATCTGTGCCCATGGTGTCAACATGTGGGGTTTGAGGGCAAAGGAGATGTTTGCTAACATGCTGATGCTCATGCTGCTTACTTTTTGTGCCATCAGTAATAAAGTCCTTTGTCTCAGGAGTCTCATGTCTTCTACCAATGTTTATGAGACAAAAACAACTTATTCACTTGTAGGCAGGGGGAAATCAAATCCCAGTTCCTTCAAGTATGTGTTACTTCTGTGATAACAAACCAATCAACATTATTATACAGTTAGAAATAATTCGTCTCTAGCAAATTGTTATTTTCCTTCCATGATTCTCTAGGTAACGTTGATTAAAATGCATTGATATGTGTCTATAAACAAATACCTAAAAAGAAAGTAGAAGTCTAAGTCATTACATTTTATGAATATTTTCTTTCAGATAAAACATACTTCTCAAGCTAGTATTCCTCAAATCTTAGTGAAATTCAGTTTTCTAGTAAAAAATAATACTGGGTAGTCTAGGACTGATCCCTGCAGCCATCTCTTTCCATAGTTGGTATGCTACAGTGATTTCCCTATTTATCTTCTCATATACCTAACAGTAGGCATGGGATTCTGCTCACACATCATGTATTCCTCCAACTCCCACCCTCCCGTTCTTCTGTAGCAGCTCAATCTGCTAATCTCTCTAGGACCAGTGGCCCTAGCCCATCTCTCCGTCTTTATCTTCTGAGGTAAAATGCAAGTGAATAAGACAAGCCTGATCTCTGAACATGGCTACCAGTCACAATTATCTTTGTCTCTCCTCCCTTTTTACTTCTCTTAAAAGTTTGAAGTATCCTTTTTGGGTGGGCAGAGAGAGACTAAAATTAGCTAATCTGAAACTTTGATTGTGTAATTCCTTGCTATTATAAGTTAAATTCTGTTCTAATCAAGGAAGCTGGAGTTAAAAGAAGACTTTGTCCCTCCTCGCAGTACTTTGAATTCTGTCCTCAGAACATGGCTCACTTTCTTTGAGAATTTGACTTTTTATCTGTCAACTGAAAACTGTGGATGGCTTTAAACTGGGAAAAAACAAGGACTAGGTATGCATTTCTGAGCCATCTTTTTGGTTTTTATGTGGAGAACGACTGAAGGGAACTGGAGGCAGGAAGACCAATGAGAAGACAGTTGCAGTGGTTTGCAGTGATCCTGAGGAGAAAGGATGGTAACCTGGATTAGCAATATGGATGGGAGGATGAGAAAGTTTAAGATATTTGAGATAGTTGATGGTGCCAGGTGTAGTTTTAGGAACTTTTCCTAGGGAGAGACATAAAGGAATCAGAAATGACAATGAGATTTTTGGCTTTAAGCAACAGATTGGATTTTGAAGTCATTCCTTGAGATAGCTAACACTGGGGAGGAAGTTTGGAGGTGAACATAGTGTATTCAATATGGACACATTGAGTTTGAGGTACTTTGGGACATTAATTCAACTGGAATGACCAATAAGTAACTAAGTAATCATCTCACTCTTGTGATGCTCCAAGGACAAAGAACAAGATAAAGTCAAAGGGCCAATATTGCTGGAACAAAGAGTTACAGGACTCTTATCACTATGTCACATTGCGACCATTACAATGTCCCAAAGCCCTCCCAAGCAGCATGCCCTGTCCCTTTCCCATCCCAAATAAGGAAAGGTATTTGTCCCATTCTTCTCACGCTCTGCACATTGTAAGTATACATACCTGCCCAATCAGCAGATGATTCCCAGGTTCTCTTTTTCCCTGGCTATAAAAACAGACCAGAAACCCTTGCTCAGGGTCAACTCCCCCTGGCTATCAGGAAGTTGGCCTGCTGTTCTGGCAGTGACCCTTCCCTCTAATAAATTCTATCTTCTTTTCATTCTTCCTTGTGTCTAGAAATTCTTTTCCAACCTGCATTCGGACCATGACAACTCTGAGTGTGAAATCCTTCCAGTGGCACACCATTGCTGAGAGTACAAATTTCAAATTTCTTAACAAGACTTACAATTTACCTTTTTAGTTTTGCCACCTATTGGAAGCAGATAGGGTAGGGGGTCCCCAGAGAAAAAGAACCAGTTACAGCTTTTTGACATAAGAGAAGACATTTTGGGCTTAAGCCATTTTGTGATCTTGAAACTGAGCAGGACCCTGTGGGTCCCCCTTGGATACAAAAACCTTTCTGTGTCCCTTGTTTCTTGTTTTTAGGAAATAGGCTTCATTCAGCTTCCTTGACCTTCCGTGCGTTCCAAAGGGCAGATTCAAACCATTACTACAGGGAAGGGAGGGAATGCAGAAAGGAGGAGCAGTCAAGAAACAAAAATGCAGCCTTGGGGCAGGGTCCTGGTTCCTGCTCAAGTAGTATACATAACAATATCTTTGAGTTCTTCTGCAGAACTGGGGCCCCCAACCAAGTGGAGGATGGTAACTTCAGGCTGAGTGCAAGATTCCTGGAGCATCACCCTGTTACCTCACCACCAACCAATCAGAAGAAAGTCACACACCCTGCAGCCCTCACCCCAAATTTTGCCTTCCTTTTCTGGGCCCAGTGATGACAATCCTGTTTGGCCCCTGTGTGTTTCAACTGCTTACAAGGTTTATCTCCTACAGGGTCCAACAGTTTCAGGATAAATTGTTGTTACTACAAGGGTGGAAGCTGGTTTCAGACATGGGATAACTTGATTTAGATCAGGTAGAGAGAGACTTCTACTCTACTAGGCAGGACTACGCCCACTCTCAGCAGGAAGTAGTTACAGAAGAAAGAAACCACTGCCCCAATTCCCAAGAAGTATCTTGAGTATGAAGTCTCTCAGTGGGGAGTTGTTAGGGGAACCACTGACCAAAACTACCCACCCTGGCCAGGCACAATAGTAACCACTTGCATACGTTATCTTACAACAGGAGGTCCTGGTAAGGAATGCGGAACTAACAAGCTACCACCAACTGAAAGGATTTGGGAAAGGTCAAAAGGAGAGAGGAGACTCCAGTCCATATGTCCTGCCAACCTCCCAGAATCCTCACTGAATCCATCTTGGCTGAATGATGCATGTGCCACCAAGAAGGACCCTGAGTTACACTGATTGGCCAGAGACAACCCAGAAATTAACCCCATTACCACAAAACCTGAGACTGCAAGACGTGGCAAAGCACTCTCCTGGGTTCCCTTACTCTGCTGCTCTCTGCCCAGGTGCCCCTTCTCAATAAAGTTTCTTGCTTTGTCAGCACCTGTCTCCTCCACAATTCATTTCTGAGTGTTAGACAAGAGCCCTGGAAGGGGTCCCCCTTCCACAACAGAAGAATGCTCACAATGGAAGGGAGTGTTCGGGAGTGTTTCAAAGGAGGAAAAATACCAGGTGCACAATATAACACTAACTAATAAGTAATCATTTGTAAAAGCAATTAACTAGGAAAAGAAATCACTTGTGGGAGGCAAGTGAAAGAAAGTGAGTAGAGCATAAAATAATGGAGACTAAAACTGCTTTAGCTAGCTTTCAGCTGCAACATTCTATGCTGGATTCTCCTTTTCAAGCTCCTTCATGAATATGCATATATGGCCCAACCCCTTCATGAATATGCATGTTCCCTTAGCTTAAGATTTCTTCAAATTTGCTGTGCAGGGAGACACTGCTTTGGGAAAGATCCCAGGTGTTCCCCTTACTTGCTGTAAGTAATACATCCTTCCTTCTGATATTGGCTTGGTTGTGTCTCGTCTCAACACCGAACAAAAGGTGAACCCAGTTTTCAGGGTAATATAATCCCTACCTACAGTTGCTCAGCCCAAACTCAAGTTTAGCTTCTCAAGGGAGTAATGCTCTCTGTAGTCTCAGGGACTTTGCCACCCCTTCTGTCAGGAACCATTTTCTTTTCCTTTTTTTGCATTCAACAAAGAGTGAGGACCAGCTAGATGCTGAGAGAAAATGGTGAGCAAAAGACAAACTCCATGCCCTCAGGAGCTTACAGTATAATGGCGGAGTTAGACGCTAATCCAATAATTACACAAGTAATTAAAAATTAAGTTAAACTAAAAATTAAAATTGCAAATGACATCAGAGCTGCTAATGGCAGAATGAGAGCCTATAATGAGAATTTTGACATACTGAAGTCTTGCCTGAGAAATTGAAGGTAGAGTTGATTCAAAGAGGGAGGAAATCTTTCTAGGCTGAGAGAACACTCCCGTAGAGTGATATAACTTGGCACATGAAGAGAACTAGAGAAATACAGTGCACTTTCCCTAAGACATCCGGGCCCTTGTGGGGAGTGGGGGTGGGGTGGGTGGAGAAAGACTTGGCTATTTTGTCCCTTAGCAGGCGCCATCTGGCTCAGGTGACCGCGACCTTGTCGCACTGATTACTGGGAGTTGTAGTCTCGACTGAGGGAGCAAGCATGGCGGCCTCCATTGCCAGGGGCTGCCGGGCTGCAATGGCCCTGGGCTGGACCTTTCGATGCGCCTGGGCTCTCCGCCCTGCGCCAGTCTCTGTCGCCTGCCGTAAGTGCAGCGGGGCTTGCTAGCCGGCGACAGAAGGAGCTTAGGGTCAGGCTAGGGGGAGGCGATTCTGGAAGTCAGGGGCGACATGGGAGGAGGCCTTTCGTGGGACCGCGCATTGGGGGCGATTTAAAGGTTTCGCGGGAGCTCTGGGCTGGCGCGAGCAGTCTTGACCTCTGTGGTGCGCTTCCGCAGAGGCCCTCGTGGGGCCGAGCCGGCGGCAGATCACTGGACCTTCTGAGCCCGGCGCGTTCCAGCCACCGCCGAAACCGATTATCGTGGACAAGCGCCGTCCCCAGCGCCGGGAAAGCAGGTGAGAGCCCCGACCTGGACGCGATTCCTGCCTTTTGGGTCTGTGCGCTCTAGAACCTGTAGTTGCTTCCGAGGTCTGAAACGGGTCTTATCCTGGGGTCTCCCAGATAAGAACTTGTGTGCAGGATTCATGTATGCGTGAAGCGCACCCAACTCAGGTTTGACTTCCTCGCTTCTCCCAAGCCGGCATTGAACTTTCTCTGCAGTCATATTAGAATTTCAAGTAGGGATTCCCCAGATTTGAGGCTCTTTGGCCCGTATCGAGAATTTTTCTGTGAAATACATTGTATTTTACCTGTTGACGTTAAGGAACGGATCTTTTCTCCCTAGGTGAAATGGATTGGCCAGAACTCACCCTGTTTTAGTTTCCTAACTAACTGTGTTTTAGTGTCCCTGTAAAAGCGATACGGTGGTAAAAATTTCTACCAATTTGTTTCTGAAATTTGCTCTTCAAAACAGTGTGCTTAAAAGCCTGGTTCACTTAAGCAGGCAGTGGTAACTTCGTAGGTACGTGTAAATATAGATGATCTAGAATTTGCAGAAACTGTTTCTGTAGAATTGTATAACCTTATTAAAAAGCGAATTTTAGGGGGGAAAATTGGTGTGACTTAGGCTTTATGAAAGGGCTCTATATTGTCGATTCGATTTTCTCTGCATATGTATTTGTGTTTAATGTTTAAAATATCCTGTGGTTCTAAGTTGAAATAAACTTGAATTTATGGAACCTAGAGATTCAGAAAAGATTTCTCAGTACAACTTTTTTTTTTAAGGTGGAAAAGGAATATTTCTCTTAAATGGCAACACAATATAATTCAGTTAAATAGGAGTAACCACTTTGGGAAACAATTTGACAAAATTTTGTAAGTTTGAGGTTGTCTGTACCTTTCCACCCAGACAGTATACAACTTAAGGAAAGTAATATGTACAAGGAGAGATGTACAAAAATGAACACAAAAGTAATGTTTGTAATAAAAGTTTAGAAGCAGCCTAGATATCCTTCAGTAGGTGAATGAGCAAATACATTCTCATAATGGACTATTATACAGCAGTGAAACATGAATGAACTAGAGTTAACATGGATGAACTTCAACTATGATGTGTGAAAAAAGCAACCCGCAGAAGAATTGACAAGTATGGTAGCATTTTTGTATTGCCCAGACATACATACATATGTAAAGTAAAAAAAATATACAGGGGAAATTCTCTACTTTCACGAGCAGTCAAACCTAGTTTTCCCAGTAGCCGTTCAAGCTGACATTATGTGTCTCCTGATGTGTTGGAATAAGAAGATCACATCATCACCTCTGTAATATTTTTACCAAAAATGTATATCCTTGGTCTAGGTATGTGGAAACAGTAAACAAATTCAGATCCAGGGATGGTTTATAAGATGATCAGCTTTGACTCTTCAAAAAAGTCAATGTTACAAAAATGCAAATATGGGGAAGAGTACTAGTTTAAGAGACTAACAACCAGACATAATATGTGAAGCTTGATTGTAGCTTGGATTGAGCAACAAACAGCTATAAAAGACCTTTTCCAGGACGAATTAGGTACATTTAAATATGAACTGTATTAGATTATACTACTGAATTAATGCTGAAGTTCTTAGGTGTCATAAAAGTATTGTGATAAATGTAAGAGAAAGTCCTTATTCTTAGCAGAAGCCTTCTAAAGTTTGAGGGATGAAATGGCTTGCTGTTTGACATTTTCAAATGGTTCTGGAAAAAAATTATATGTACATGTAAAGCAAATACGGCAAAATGTTGGCAGTAGGTGAAATTAGGTGAAGTATATATGGGTGTTCATTGTATTACTATTTCATCTTTTTGGTAGGTTTGAAACATTTTAAAGTAGGAAATTGAGGAAAAGGAAGAAATTCATAGGAATAATCATCACACAAAATTTAGTTAATTACCCCACAGTAATTAACTATGGGGGTAGGGAGGGGTGCACAGGGGCTTCAACTACATTGTTAATTTATTCCTTGAGGTGGGTGACAGGGACATATATTTTCATTGTAATATCATTTATACTTTTCTACAGATTAGATATTTCATAATGACCTTAAAATCAGTTGGCTAATAGGGAGATTATTTTTAAAGCTAGTTTACAATTGATGATTTATATGTTTATATCTTTTCCAACATAATTTACTATAACATGTACAACTCAGCGTGAGGCCTGTGGGTCACAGGCTTTGGAATCTGACAGACATGATAAGTTTATAGCTAATGTAGTAATAAGTCTGTTAATCTTGGCTTGATAAGTTTATAGCTAATGTAGTAGTAGGTCCGTTGTTTACTGTCTCCAAGCTTCATTTTCTTCATCTGTAATAAGGAGATGATGACACCAAACTCACCTTGTTGTTGTAGGGATTAAGTTATGCTATAGATGTTTAATAAAGCTTTTAACACAATGCCGGGTGAGTACTCAGAAATTGTTAGCTATTTTCATGAGAATTGACAACAGTTTTAGAAATAAGATGGACTTTTCTTATTTAGAGAAGGAAGAATAAAACATGTCAGCATCCTAATCTTTCACTTTTTTTGGTAAAGCAATGGTTTCTTTTTTAGTGGTCTTTTAAGTTTGCTTTTAATTTATTTTACTCTATATTTTTCACAGGTTCTTGAGTCCTGAATTCATTCCTCCAAGGGGAAGAACAAATCCTCTGAAATTTCAAATAGAAAGAAAAGATATGTTAGAAAGGAGAAAAATACTCCACATTCCAGAGTTCTATGTTGGTCAGTAAGAGCTGGATGCTTTTATTATTAGTGGTTGGAGGGTTAGTTTTCTCGACAAAGAGAAAATTGTTTTTCACCTCTCTGTGTTTTGCCCATATGAGGTACTTATTCCTAATATTATATTAAAATATTTAGGAACTTTGAAGTTACCTGGAAATGCTGTTGTTTGATTCTGCGTCTCATGTAAAAGTTCACTTTTCTTTTGAATTTGGAGGAAGCATTCTTCGTGTTACTACTGCTGACCCATATGCCAATGGAAAAACCAGCCAGTTTCTGGGAATTTGCATCCAGAGATCAGGAACAGGACTTGGAGCTACTTTTATCCTTAGGAATACTATTGAAGGACAAGGTAGGCTTCATTTCATTATTTTGATTTTCTGGAAAATGTTATCTCAGGAGTCTTTTTTATTTTCTGCATCCTGGGTGAAGACATCTGGAACTTGAAAGTGAAAGGGAGCTTGGAGGGATGACAGGGAGCCTGTGGCCTAAGAATGGTATGAGAATTGAGGTTGCTGAGTACATACAGTTGGTGCTTTGCTTTCTCCTGAAGGCTTCTTTTGTTACAGGGACAACAACCATTAGAAGTAGACTTTCCAAATCATGGCAACATCAAAGGAGGAGACAAGTGACTATAAAGCAGTATGGGGGCATTCATTTTAGGAGCAAATAACCCTTGAAAACATTAAGATAAGCATAATGATGTCCTTGCAAGTTAACTTTCTCCTAAAATGAATGGCCCCCATTTTGCTTTATATTACAACAGTCACCACAATTGTTAGTTTTATAAGAATTGGAGGAATTTTTTAAAACGCAAAATTACATTTGCTATGTCAATAAGATAGGGGTGGTAAAATTCTAGAAAAATTATGAATCAAAATGGCAGGAACATGGATGGACTTGGAGGGTATTATGCTAAGTGAAATAAGTCAGATGGAGAAAGACTAGTACTGTATGTTATCACTTCTATGTGGAACCTAAGAATACAACAAACTAGTGAATATAACAAAAAAGAAGCAGACTCACAGGTATAGAGAACAAACCAGTGGTTGCCAGTGGGGAGTGGGAAGAGGAGAGTGATGATATAGGGATAGGGGATTAAGAGGTACAAACTGTTATGTATAAAATAAGCTACAAGGATATATTGTACAGCATGGGGAATATAGCCAATATTTTATAGTAACTATAAATGGAGTATAACTTTTAAAAATTGTGAATCACTATATTATATACTTGTAACATATAATATTGTATAGCAACTATACTTCAATAAAATAAACATGAATAAAACTAAAAAAAACTTTTTTTAAGAAATAAAGACAAAAAAATTGGCAGGAACAGTACATTTTTCATACTTAAAGTTGTGTGCTTCATGGTCCCCAACAGTGAAGTAGTATATTGAAAGAAATTGAACATGTGAGAATCGTTGCTGTCTTCCTTATCCTATAATGACCTGTGGTGCTGTGCATGTAGGAACTCAGCAGAACTTGATTACAGAAACTTGGGCCAACAATCAGGTTGTGTACTTGGAGAAATCTTGTAATAGAAAGGCAGGAGCAAAGGTGTGGTAGACCTGAGATGATTTTTTTTCTTTAAAATTGAGATAATAGTTTCTACCTCCCAGGGTTGTGGTCAGTTTATTGTGATGTTCTATATGAAGTACTGGACACAGAATACTCAAAAGTATTAGTTCTCTCTTGCTATTTTCTACCATTAACATTTTGACTGTTTGTGGCCTGCCTGTACCTTCCCCATTGATACTTCCTACTTTGATGATTCTTTCTAGTCCATTGGCTTTAAATACCATCCATGTGGTATTAACTTCCCAGATTTATGTGTCAGGGACTGACCCTTTCCTTGTTCCAAATTCGCACATACAACTACCTATTTGACATCTGCATTTGGGCACCTTATAAGCATAAAACAAGTTCAAAACAGAACTCTTCGTTTCCTTCACAATGTGTTCTTTTAACAGTTTTTTCTATTTCCATAAGTTGTACCACTCCACACCCATTTATTTAAACCCAAAACTTAGGAGCTATTTTTAGTTATTCTCTTTCACACATCCAGTCAATCAGCAAGTTTTCATGGCTTAATTTCCAAAACTTTTATCCCAATTTTGCCCATTTCTCCATCTCCATTGCTACCACTCTTGTCCATGCCACCATCATCTCCTGCCTGCAGCTGTGCAGTATCTCTGGCTTACTTTCCTGGCCCACCAAGTTACTTTGCTCCAGCCAAATGGACCTTTTTCTAGTTTTTCCAACATGGCAGGTTTGTTAAGACCCCAGAGCCTCTGCATTTGCTGTTCTTTCTGACTGGAGCATTCTTGGCTCTTTATAGTATCAACTTAAATGTTATCTTTTCTGAGAGGCTTTCCCTGACTATACTATTTAAAGTTGCCCCTGGGAATTCCCTGGTGGTCCACTGGTTAGGACCCAGTGCTCTCACTGCCAGGGGCCCAAGTTCGATTCCTAGTCAGGGAACTAAGATCCCTCAAGCCATGCGGTGTGGCATGCATGCATACATACATACATACATAAATTTGCCCCCTGCCCAGTCACAATGTCATCACCCTGTATTGTCTTCACTATATGAAAGTACCTTGTTGGTTTATTTATCATTTGTCATCCACTAGAATGTAGGCTTTATGGGAAGAGAAGGATTTTACCTATTTTGATTTTGCTATAGGCACAGCTCCTAAATCAGTGCCTATAACAGAATAGATGTACAGTGGATACTGGATTAAATCCTGATATTAAACACTTGATGTTAACGTTGATCATATGTTTTACTATTTCTATTTCTCTTGGGATTATTCCAGGAAACCTCAGAATACACTCTTCCTTTTAAATGTTTGATGATACAGATGATATATATTAACCTTTTATGTCAGCATCTTGGAAACACTCAAAGCTGTTTCTCCTGTGGAGGGCTCCAGTGTTAACAAACCTAGGCCATCTTAAGAGGACTTCTAAATCAAAGTTAGAATTTAAAAATGTACTTAGTCTTTTTGCATCATTAATTCTGTTGCTCAAAATGTAGAAGATAAGAGTCAAAATGTCGAAGATAGAGTTTTATTTAAGTAATTGGGAAATAAACAAGAACATAGCAAAGTGAAGAATTGTTCAAACTTCCAACTAATTTAATACTATCAAAATCGAGGAGATAAATGGCTCAATATATTTATAGAAGACAGTTTTCTTTAGACTTTATCATTCTAATTTAGGTTTTCTCATTTTTTAATCTACATGGATTTGTTCATTTCTATTTCTTTCAATAATCTTCATTTTAGAGATTACAAATTTATATCACATTTCCTACATGCAAAACCCTGAGCTAATTCCTTCATGAAATAGCTTTTTTATAGTATGAGGTGTATGCAGGAATCTGAATTTAGATTATAAGAATATGTTTTCTTCTCTTTTAGGTGTTGAGATTTGCTTTGAACTTTATAATCCTCGAATCCAGGAGATCCAAGTAGTCAAATTACAGAAACGGCTGGATGATAGCTTGCTATACTTGCGAGACGCCCTTCCTGAATACAGCACTTTTGATATGAATATGCAGCCAATAGCACAAGAACCTAGCCAAGAAGTTCCTGTTAATCAGGTATAAGTTGTACATTTGGAACTGGAAGTTCAAGTATAAACTAAGAATCATCTTAAAGAAAACTTTTAGAAGAATTTTTGCTTGCAACTGTCAGCCTAATTTGTTCCTTTCCTTATATCTTCCTTAGCTGAAAGTAAAAATGAAGCCCAAGCCGTGGTCCAAACGCTGGGAACGTCCAAAATTTAATATTAAGGGGATCAGATTTGACCTTTGTTTAACTGAAGAGCAAATGAAGGAAGCCCAGAAGTGGAGTCAGCCATGGCTTGAGTTTGATATGATGAGGGAATATGACACTTCAAAAATTGAAGCTGCAATATGGGATGAAATTGAAGCATCGAAAAATTCCTGATCTGAGAATGAGTTTGGTTACTTGCAGAGGATATACTGACTCTCAGAGGATTTATTTAGAAACGAATTTAATCTCATATATAAGGACATAGTCATTAAATCAACCAAACATTCATTATTTTATGAATATTATTTTAAAAATTAGCACACCAGTTTATTACTTTAAAAAGAAAAATGTACATGCCAGGTGGTCTGATGTCCATTCTCTTAATGGAGGCAAAGCTACAATAGAGTCAAACTGTTACCAGAATGGTCTTCATTGAGCTTGGAATCTGAGCAAGGAAGTGGATAGGATGATTTTTTAAATTTGTGAAGTAAATTATAAATTCAAAAAGCATATGATTTAAAGAGTAATAATAAAATGAGCATTCATATACCCACCATCAGGTTAAGAAGTGAAACATTTGTAATATCTAAGAAGGTCAAGAAATAGAGCATTTACTAGAATCTAAGAAGACTCTTGTGTGTTGTAATTGCATCCCTCCCCTCTTACAGATGTAGGCACTATCCTGACTTTGTGTTAATCATTCCTTTGCATTTCTTTTATTTTATTACATATACATACACTCTTAAACAATATATTTACTTCTGAAAAATCTGTTGGCAGGTATTAAAGGGCAACATTGTCATTATTACATGAAAGCTTCAGGGAGAGCATAATGAAGTCTTGGGGTCATAGTCTGGCTTCAGCTTCCATGAGAGTTTACAAAAGTCACTTTTGAGGAAGTTCGTGGCTAAGGTCATGAGTGAGTCCTGCTAAATAGAAGGCTCACCAGAGGGTATCTGGAAGGGCCTATAGTGTGCACTGCCTAATTGATGGTCTGACAAAAATGTGGTCAGAGGGAGTAGACTTCTTTGTATTTACTGGTTCTCAGTCCATGAGGAATTAAATTCTAGCTCAAAGGAGTAGGTCAAGACAGTACTTCCGTAGGGTGATGTGAGTGTCTTTGCTGATCCTTGTAGCTGAGATGGAATGGAAAGCTGGCATGTAATCATACATGGTAAAGACCAACCTACAGATAATTAGGACCAGTTTCACCTGGGCATGCGCAGTTCCTCAAGTTTAAGAGTACAGTACTAGCACTGATCTTGATGAGTGTAACCATTAACCTGTCTCTTGAATCATTCTGCTTAAATCTATGTTCTTGTGCCTAAGCTTTTGGGATTTGCATTTACTCTTCTCCTGTGCTGATCTGTTTTCTGGATTTTTTTGTTTTCCATTTTATTGGCTTTATTGTTTTCCATTTTGGTGAAGCACACCCTTTGTTAGCTTCTAGAGAAAGTATCAATATATAGGTAAATTTTTTGACCTTGCATATCTATCATATTTGATTAATATTTTATAAAATTCTGGGTGGGAGATAATTTTCCTTCAGAATTTTGAAGGTATTGCTTCATTGTCTTATTTCCAGTTGTGTTGAGAAATCCAAAACCATTTTGATTTCTGCTCTTTGAATGTGACTTGAAAGCTTTGTAGAATACCTTGGTTCTCAGGGTAGTGCAATTTCACAGCGATGTGCCTTGGTGTGGGTCTATTTTTATTCATTATCTTAGGTGTTTGATGAACTCTTTCCATGCGATAGCTCATATCTTTCAGTTCTGGGAAACTTTCAGTGTTCATTGATTTCCTCTCCTCTGCTTCTCTCTTTCTGGAACTGATATTTTGATGTTGGATTGGATCTCTGTTTTCCTACCCTCTCTCCATCTCTTCTTTAGCTCTTTGATTCAGTCTTCCAACTCTTTGCTATATTTTTAGATCTCAAGATCCCTTTATGATTTCTGAAAGTTCCTTTTCTTATATAGTACTCAGTTCTTATTTTATATTCTTGTCTATGGATTTGTTCTGTTACCATTGACGATGTTCGTGATAGTGTTTGTGTTTGTTTTTAGTATTTATTTATCTTTATTTTTTTTGGCTGTGTTGGGTCTTAGTTGTAGCACACAGGATCTTCGTTGAGACATGCGGATCTTTCGTTGGCAGTGTGCGGGCTTCTCTCTAGTTGTGGCACAGGGTCCAGGGCCTGTGGACTCCGTAGTTGTGGTGCGTGGGCTCTGTAGTTTGTGGCACGTGGACTCTCTCATTAAGGCACACGAGCTCAGTAGTTGTGGAGCACGGGCTTAGTTGCCCCATGGCATTTGGGATCTTAGTTCCCTGAGCAGGGATTGAACCCACGTCCCCTGCATTGGAAGGTGGATTCTTTACCACTGGACCACCAGGGAAGTCCCTATGTTCTTTCTTTTGAAATTGTTTTTCTGTAGAATCTGTTAACTCCAAATTTCTTCTCATGTATTTATTTCTTTTTCTATGTTTTAGGCTTTTCTAGGACATCTGGCAATCCTTGGCTGTCTACTTATGGTAGACATACAGTGGACTATAAAGCTGATTAGAAGCCTTGGACTTGTGGAAGGGGTTTGCTTTAGGGTTATCTGGGTGGGCTTTTTTTTGGTGGGCTCCTCCACATGAATATCTTGCTTTGGTCAGATTCTCCAGAGTAGAGGTTTCCAGTTTCCTTCCTGGAGGCTAAGGGTCTGTCTGCTAGTGTTCCAGTTGCCATATTGGAGAAGAACAGGCTTTCTGGCACTCTACATTTTTATGGCCATCCTGTCCATCCCCTCCCACACATACACTTTTGGCTTAGTACCCAGTGCCTGCAGTCCAGAAAACTGCTTTAACTGCTCTAGAGAATAAACCTCTGGACTTTAGCTGGTGTGGGGGAGGGCCAGACAAGCAGTGGTGGGGAGTTGGGAACGGGGTATCAGGAATATAACCTCCAAATAGTTTTCATCAGGTTCTCATTATTTTAGCCACTGTCCAGTACCCCCTGAGGTACTGCATCTGCCGACTGGCAATTGTGAGAGGTGAATTGGGTTGATTCTCATCTTTCTCCACTGCTGGCTTGATTTGCCTTTCTTGAGTCTGCCAGTCCATGCATATGCTTTTTCAGCTTTCAAAATTTTGTTCTGCTTGTTTCTTGTTCTGTTCTCTGTTGTGGTTTTATATCTCATCCATATGTTTCTCAACATTTTGTACTACTATCATCTTGTCCTGTTTTCTCCTTCCTTGAGGGTTTGTCTTTTTCCCTGTGGTATATTCTAGTGGTTATTTGAATAATTCATCTGACAAATTAACCTATTTAGCCACTTTCCCCAGTAATAGATTTCTTTTGAGAGAAATATTCAGATATTAACGCTTGGGATTCTTAACATTCAGTGCTACCTTGCTCTTTCACTAAAAATTACACAGCCATCTAACTATTTTCAAAAAGCAATGAATATACCATCATACACTTATTTAGATTACTTGCGGAGATAGCCTCTCAAAGTAAAATTTTAACAGCCTATATCCTATATTTTTCTTCTGTTTAACTTGTCAGAAGAGAATCATTAAAGCTTGTTCATTTTTTTACCTTGATAAACACGCTGCAGTCTTCTTGGTAGAAGGGCAGATGAATGGTACATTTCGAGATCTAAAGCTGTGCAAATGTATGATTGGCTCATAAGTACATGTGCTCATAACAACAAAGCAAGTCATGTTTTTACTCTGTAAGATTCTCTTTAAAATTCTTGTGAATTTTCCCTCAGAAAAAACAAATCTTAATACATTAAATTTTTTATTGTGGTAATATATATGTATATTTTACCATAATAAAATTGTTATTAAAAATGTTTAAATAATATATATAACATAAAATTTATCATTTTAACCATTTTTAAATGTACAGCTTCAGTGTCATTAATTACATTCACGTTGCGCAGCCATCACCATTATCTTCAAAACTTTTTCATCACTCCAGAGAGGAACTCTAACCAGTAAGTAATAACTCCCTATTCCTCTCTCCCCATCAGCTCCTGGTAAGCTCTAATCTACTCAATTTCGATATGAATTTACCTATTCTGCTTCTTATAAGTGGAATCATACAATATTTGTTCTTTTGTGCCTGGCTTATTTTGTTTAATATGTTTTCAGGATTCATCCATGTTATAGCATGTATCAGAATTTCATTCCTTTTTATGTCTAAATAATATTCTATTGTATATGTATGCCATATTTTTGTTATCCATTCATCTGTTGATGAACACTTGAGCTATTTCCACCTTTTGGTTATTATGAATATGCTGCAATAAACACTGATATACAAGTTTCTCTTTGAGTTGCTTTTTTAATATTTTGAAAATATATACTCCAGATATATACATACCTTGGAGTAGAATTGCTGGATCATATATTTTGAAATTTTCCTTATACTTTCTTCTTTGACCTATTGGTTTTTAAAGAGTGTGTTGTTTAATTGCCACATTTAATATGCCACAAGTGAATTTTCCACTTTTCCGTTTGTTATTGATTTCTAGCTTCATTCCATTGTGGTCAGAGAAGATACTTAGTATGATTTCAGTCTTTTAAAATGTACTGAAAATTGTTTTGTAGCCTAACATATGGTCTATTCTGGAGAATGTGCCTTGCGCCCTTGAGAAACGTATATTTTATTGTTGTTGGGTGGAGTGTTTTATATATGTCCATTAGGTCTAGTTTGTTTATAGTGTTATTCAAGTCTTCTGTTTCCTCATTGATCTTCTGTCTAAAGGTTTTATCCATTTTTTGACAGTGAAGTATTGAAGTTTCTAACAATTCTTATAGATCTATCCAGTTTTTAATTCTATCAATGTTTGCTTCATATATTTTGTGGGGGGCTCTGTTGGTGCATAAATTATATCTTCTTGATGAAGTGACTTTTTTTATCAATATGTAATATACATTTTTGTTTCTTAAAACAAGTTTTGGCTTACAATCTATTTTATCTAATACTAATCTAATACCCACTCCAATTCTCTTTTGGTTACTATTTGCACAGAATGTCTTTTTCTATCCTTTCACTTTCAACATATCTGTGTCTTTAGAGCTAAAGTGAGTCTTTTATAGACAGCATATAGCTGGATCATTTATTTTTATTTCTCTTTTATCCATTTTGCCAATCTTTGCCTTCTGCTTGGAGAGTTTAATCCATTTACGTTTAAAGTAATTAGTATGGGACTTCCCTGGAAGTCCAGTAGTTAATAATTCACCTTCCAATGCAGAGGGTGCAGGTTCAATTCCTGGCTGGGGAGCTAGGATCCAACATGCCTTGTGGCCAAAAAACCAAAACATAAAACAGAAGCAATATTGTAACCAATTCAATAAAGACTTAAAAAAAAAAAATTGTCCACGTCAAAAAAAATCTTAAAAAAAAAAAAATTAGTATAAGGAAGAACTTCTGCCATTTTATTTGTTGTCTTTATGTCTTATGCCTTTTTTGTTTCTCATTTTCTCCATTACTGTTTCCTTCTGTGTTGATTTTTTGTGGTGAATGATTATGATTCCCTTCCCATTTCCTTTTATGCATAATTGTTAAATGTTCTTTTTGTGGTTACTGTGGGGATTATAGTCAACATTATACAGTCTAATTTGAATTGATACCAATTTGAATTCAATAGCATACAAAATTGCTACTCCTATAAAATTTTGTTCTCCCTTTATTGATGTCACAAATTATATCTTCATATATTGTGTGCCTGACAATATAGGTTTATAATTATTTTGTATGCATTATAGATTTATAATTGTTTTGTATGCATTTGTCTTTTAAGTCTTGTAGGAGATAAAAAGTAGAGTTACAAGACAAAATTACAACAATAATAGCTATATTTTCCCGTGTATTTATCTTTACTGGAGGTCTTTATTTCATCACAAAATAGATGTAGATTCAAGTTACTTCCTAGAGTCCTTTCACTTCTGCCTGAATGACTCCCTTTAGCATTTCTTGTAGGACAGTCTAATAGCAATGAACTGCCTCAGGTTTTGTTTATCTGGGAATGTCTTTATTTCTCCCTAATTTTTGAAGGCCAGTTTTGCTAATAGGGAATTCTTGGTTGACACTACTTTTCTTTCAGCAAGTTAAATATCTCATCCCACTGCTTTCTGGCCTCCATGGTTTCTGATGAGAATTGTCTGTTAAATTTTTTGAGAATCTTTTGATCATGAGGGGTTTCTCCTCCTTTGCTGCTTTCAGGATTCTCTCTGACCTTGTCTTTTGCCAGTTTGATTATAATATGTTTTGGTGTGCACCTCTGAATTTATCCTGCTTGGACATTGAGATTCTTGGATTTTCAGATTCGTGTCTTTCATCAAATTTTGGATGTGTTTGGCCATTCTTTCTTCAAATATTCTTTCTGCTCCTTTCTTTCTTCTGGGACATTCATAATGCACATGTTGGTCTTTTGGATGGTGTCCCATCAGTTTTGTAGACAGTGTTCACTTTTCTTCATTCTTTTTTTCTTTTTGCTCCACAGGCATGATCATTATAATTGTCTTGGTTTTAAGTTTGCTGATTCTTTTTTTTGCCTGCTTATACAGGTTGTTGAACTCCTCTAGTGCTTTCTTTTAATGTCAGTTATTATACTTTTCATCCTCAGAATTTGTTTCCCTTTTATAATTTCTATGTCTTTATTGATATTCTCATTTTGTTCATATATCCCTTTCCAAATTTCCTTTTGTTCTTTGTCCATGTTTTCCTTTAGCTCTTTGAGCATGTTCAAGACAGTTATTTAAAGTCTTTGTTAATTCTGATGTCTCTACTTCTGCAGCAATTGTTTCTATTTAATTCGTTCCTTTGGATGGCCATGCATTTCTGTGTCTTTGAATGTATTGTGATTATTTTTGTTGAAAATTGGACATTTAAATATTCTAATGTGATTCTGGAAATCAGATGTGCCCTCTTTCCCTAGGGTTTTCTTCATTTTGATTATTGGACTGTAGTCGTCCATTTGGTTAATGATGTTTTCAAATTATTTTTGCAAAGAACATATTCCTTGTGTGTGATCACTGAAATCTGTTTCTTACCTTGTCTTTAGATAGTGTTTTGATAGGTTTCCTTAAAATTCAGGAGCTAAAACAAACACCCCACTCCCAGTTTTTGCAGGTTGTCACTTTTCTAGGGTACTCCCTCAACACTAAACCAGGCTTGCACTAAGCCTAACAGTTAGCCTGAATTGAAGGCTTAGGATCTTTTGGGTCTTTTTAAAGCTTGCTTCTTGCCCTGTACATTTGTGGCTTTCTAAATTTCCCTATATATGTTTTTGAATATCCTAATTGCCCAAAGTAACTCCCCACCCCTAGCTTTTTCTCCCAGTCCTTAGGTGGTCTATCATGTATCTCAACTGTAATCTTTTGACCCAGGCATTTGTGGATTGTTGGTTTGCCTTACATTCTGGCCTGAGTTTCGAGTTAGGCAAAACAGAAATGAGTGCTTTGCTTCAGTCCTTAAGGAACCCCCAGAGAGGCTAGAATATAGACATATACAATAATTTGTGAATGAGATCTGCTCTGCACCATCCAGAGACAGGGACTGAGGTTCAATGAAGCTGAGAATGAAGCTGTCATTTTCAAGACAGCTGCCACATCAAGGAGGGGTGGGGGAAGGGCAAGTAAAAATGTCACAAAGTTTTCCTAACATTTGTTTTTGTTCAATTTTTTTTCTAGTTTTATTGAGATATCATTGAGCACTGTGTAAGTTTAAGGTATATAGCTTAATGGTTTTACTTTCATATATTATGAAATGATTATCACAATAAATTTAGTTAATATCATCTCATATTTATACAAAAAGAAAAAGAATTATTTCCTTGTGATGAGAACTTAGAATCTACTCTCTTAACAACTTTATAGTGTGCTATACAGCAGTGTTAACTATAGTCATCGAGTTGTATATTTCATCCCCAGTACTTATTTATCTCATAACTGGAAGGTTGTACTTTTTGGTCACCTTCATCCAGTTCCTCCACCTCCTGCCCCCTGCCTATAGCAACCATGAATCTGATCTATTTTTGAGTGTTTGTTTCAGTTTTACATATAAGTGAGATCATACACTTTCTCTGACTTATCTCACTTAGCATAATGCTCTTCAAATCCATTCTTGTTGTTGCGAATGGCAGGATTTCCTTCTTTTTTATGGCAGAATAATATACCATAACTTATCTATTTATCTGGCAATGGACACTTAGGTTGTTCCCATGCCTTGGCTATTGTAAATAATGCTAGTATGAACTTGAGGGTGTAGATAATTCTTTGACATAGTGTTCTCGTTTCTTTGGCTATATACCCAGGAGTAGAAGTTCTGGATCATATGGCAGTTATATTTTTAATTTTTTGAGAAATCTGCATACTATTTTCCATAGTGGCTGCACCAATATATATTTCCACAAACACTGCACAAGTGTTCACTTTTCTCCACATCCTCCTCAGCATTTGTTACCATGTGCCTTTTTGATGGTAGTCATTCTAGTAAGTGTGAGGTGATATCTCATTGTGGTTTTGATTTGCATTTCCCTAATGATTAGTGATATTGAGCACATTTTCATGCACCTGTTGGCATATATCTTCTTTGGAAAAATGTCAGTTCAGGTGCTTTGCCCATTTTAAATTGGATTATTTGTTTTGCTGTTGCGTTGTATGAGTTCTTTATATATTTTGGATATTAACCCCTTATCAGACTAGTGGTTTGCAAATATTCTTTCCCGTTGCGTAGACTGTTTTTTCATATGTTGATCATTTCTTTTGCTCTGTAGAAGTTTTTTAGTTTGATGTCTCAGTTGTTTATTTTTTATTTTGTTGCTTGAACTTTAGGTGTCATATCCAAAAATTCATCACCACAACTCATGTAAAGGAGGATTTTTTCTGTTTTAAGGTTTCCAGTCTTACATTTAAGTCTTTAATCCATTTCATGTTAATTTTTGTGAGTGGTGAAATACAGGGGTCTAATTTCATTCTTTTACATGTGAATATCCAATTTTCCCAGCACTATTTACTGAAGAGACTGTCTTTTCTCTTTTGAGTGTTCTTGGCTGCCTTGTCAAATATTAGTTGACATATATGCATGGATATATTTCTGGGTTCTCAGTTCTGTTGCATTAGTCTTGGTGTTTGTTTTTATGCCAGGACCATACCATTTTGGTTACTAAGCTTTTTAATATAGCTTGAAATCAGGAAGTGTGATGCTTCCTGCTTCTCCTTTCTCCGGATTGCTTTGCCTCCTGTAAAAAATGCCATTGGAAGCTTAATAGGTATTACACTGAATTGATAGATGGCTTTGGGTAGTATGGGCATTTTAACAGTATTCATTCTTCCAATCCATGAACATGGGATACCTTTCCATTTACTTACGTCTTCTCCAGTTTCTTTCATCAGCATCTTAAGTGAGAGATCTTTTACCTCCTTAAGTTTATTCTAAAGATTTTCTAATTGTTTTTGATGCTATTGTAAAGGGGATTGTTTTCTTTATTTCTTTTTCAGATAATAGTTGTTAGTGTACAAAAACACCACAGATTTTTGTTTGTTAATTTTGTATCCTGCAACTTCACTAAATTTATTGATTAGTTCTAATACATTTTTTTTTTGGGGGGTGGCATCTTTAGGATTATAAAATCACATCATCTGCAAATATAGTCAATTTTACTTCTTTCTTTCCAATTCTGATGCCTTTTATTTCTTTTTCTTGCCTGATTCCTCTGGCTAGGACTTCCAGTACTTTATTGAAGAGGAATGATGAGAGTGGGCAACATTGCCTTGTTCCTGGTCTTAGAGGAAAAGCTTTCAATCTTTCACCACTGAGTATGATGTTAGCTGTGGTCTTGTCCTATATGGCCTATATTATGTTGCTATTTGGTTCTTCTGTACTTAATTTCCTAAAAGTTTTTATCATCAACAAATGTTGAATTTTCTCAAATCCTTCTTCTGTGTCTCTTTAGGTGATTTTTTTCTTTAATTCTATTAATGTGATATATCACATTTATCCCTTTGTGGATGTTGAGCCATCCTTACAAGGATAAATCCCACTTGATCATGGTGAATGATCCTTATAATGTGCTATTGAATTCAGTTTGCTAGTATTTTATTGAGAATTTTTGCATCCATATTCATCAGGGATATTGGCCTGTAGTTTACTTGCAGTGTCCTTTCCTGGCTTTGGTATCAGGGTAATCTTGGCCTCATAAAATAATCTTGAGAGTATTGCCTCCTCTTCAATTTTGGGAAGAACTGGAGAAGGATTAGTATTAATTCCTGTTTAAATGCTTGGTAAAATTCATGAGGGAAGCCATCTGGTCCTGGGCTTTTCTTCTTTGGGAGATTTTTGATTATTTATTCAATCTCCTTACTAATAATTGGTCTGTTCAGATTTTCTATTTCTTCCTGATTCAGTCTTGTTAGGCTGCATATTTCTAAGAATGTTTCCATTTCAAGGTTTTTCAGTTTGTTGGCATATAATTGTTCATAGTAGCTTCTTATGATCCTTTGTATTTCTGTTATATCAGTTTTAAATGTCTCCTTTTTCATTTATAATTTTGTTGTTTGAGTCCTCTCTCTTTTTTCCTTGGTTGGCTAGCTAAAGTTTTGTCAATTTTGTTTATCTTTTCAAAGAATCAACTCTTTTGTTAATATTTTCTGTTGTTTTTCTGTTCTCTATTTCATTTATTTCTGCTCTGATCTTTATTATTTCATTCCTTCTGCTAATTTTGGGCTCAGTTTGTTCTTCCTTGTCTAGTTCCTTGAGGTGTAGAGTTAGGTTGTTTATTTGAGATCTTACTTGTTTCTCAATGTAGGTGTTTTTTCTGTGAACTTCCCTCATAACTTCTTTTGTTGCCTGTAACTTTTGGCATATTGTGTTTCCATTTTCTTTTGTCTGAAGATAATTTTTTTATTTCTCCTTTAATTTCTTTGATCCATTGGTTGTTCAGGAGAGTGTTGTTTAACTTCCCTGTATTTGTGAGTTTTCCAGTTTCCTCCTGTTATTTATTTCTAGTTTCATACCACTGTGGTCAGAGAAAGTACTTGGTATGACTTCCATCTTCTTGAATTTGCTTAGACTTGTTTTGTGGCCTAATATATGGCCTATCCTAGAGAATGTTCCTGTGTGCTTGAGAAGAATATGCTGTTTTGGATAGAATGTTCTATATATGTCTGTTAGGTTCATTTGGTCTCTGTTGTTCAAATTCACTCTTTTCTCTTTGATTCTTTGTTTGGATGATCTATCTATTATTGAGTCAGGTGTTAAAATTCCCAACTATTATTGTATTGCTGTTTACTTCTCCTTTTAGCTCTGCTAGTTTTTATTTTATATATTTAGTTGCTCTGATGTTGGGTGCATAAATATTTAGAATTGTTATATATCTTGATGGATTGACCTCTTTATAATTATATAAATGACCTTCTTTGTCTCTTTTACCATTCTTAGTTTAAAATCTATTTGGTCTGAAATAAGTATAGCAGCTACTGCCTTTTTTTATTATTATTATTTACTTGAAATATCCTTTTACATCCCATCATGCTCAATCTATGTGTATCTTATAGGCAGCATATCAATGGGTCTTTTTGTTTATCCTTCCAGCCATTCATTGTCTTTTGACAGAAGAAGTAATCTATTTTTGTTTAAAGTAATTATTGATAGGTGGGAATTACAATGGACTTTTCATTGTTTGTGTTCTGGCTGGCTGTCTGTTTTGTAGATACATTGTTCCTTGATTCTTTTCCTGTTTTTTTTTTGTTTTGTGGTGTTTGTTTGTTTGTTTTTCTTGTTTAATGTCTTTTGGTATCAGAGTTTTTGACTTCTTTATCTTGTTCTTTTGTGTAATCACTACAGGTTTTCCCCCTTGTAGTTATCATGAGGCCTACATAAAAATCTTAGAATTATAACACCCTATTTTATTTTATTTTATTTTATTTTTTTATAACACCCTATTTTAAACTGATAACAACTTTGATAGCATCCCTACAATTTACATTTTGACTTTTCCCCCTCATATTTTAGGTTATTGATGTTATAGTTTCTATATATTTTTTTATATTGAACAGCCAACAACAGGTTATTGTAGTTATGGTTATTTTCACTGTTTATTTTTTTAACATTTAAACTAGAGCTGTAAGTGAATTACATACCGCCATACCATATTACAGAATCTAACTATATATTATCATCAGTGAGTTTTACACTACCTTGTTTTGTGTTCTTTTAGTTCTATTCAAAGTACTCCCTTTAGCTTCTCTTGTAAGGCAGGGTAATGCTGATGAAGTCCTTAAGCTTTTGTTTGTTTGAGAAAGTTATCTCTCCTTCATTTCTGAAGGACAGCTTTTCCAGGTATAGAATTCCTGGTTGACAGTTTTTTTGTTTGATACTTTAAAAATATTATCTCATTCTCTCCTGGCTTGATAACGTTTCTGTGAGAAATCCACCGAGACTATTACGGCGTTCCCTTGTATGTTACCTTTTTTTTTTTTCTACTTTCAAAATTCTTTGTCTTTGATTTGACAATTTAATTATAATTTATCTCAGTGTTGTTGTCCTTTGGGGCTGATGGCTCTGAATAGATATGAATCTCATTTCTCTCCCAAGATTATGAAAGTTTTCAGCCATTGTTGCTTTAAATATACTTTTCCCCTTTCTCTTTTCCTTCTGGAGTTCCTGTAATGCAGATATTGTTTCTTTTGATTGTGTACATAAGTCCCATAGGTTCTTTTCTCACTCTTTTTTTCTTTCTGTTCCTCTGATTAGATAATTTCAAGTGTCTTATAAGTCATTGATTCTTCTGCATGGTTGAGTTTGCTTTTGAAGTTCTCTGTTGACTTCTTCAGTCATTGTATTTTTCAGCTCTAGGATTTCTGGGGATTTTCTTTGGCTTTGTTTTTTGATGGTTTCTATTTCTTTCTTGTACTTCTTTTTCATGTATTTCCCCCCCTAATTTCCTTTAGTTCTTGTAGTTCACTAAATTTCTTTAAGAGCATTATTCTGAAATTTTTTTTTTCTGACAGTTTATAGATCTCCATTTCTTTAGGGTCAGTTATTAGAACTTTATTAGTTCCTTTGGTGCTGTCCTGTTTACCTGATTGTGATCCTGGACTCCTTACATTGGTATCTGTGCATCTGAGTTAGCAATCTCCTGTTCCAGACTTTTTAGGTTTGCCTTGGCAGTCAGCTCCGTTGGGTTTTTGGACCTGTCAACTGGTAACATCTTAGGGCAGGTGGGTCTTGCTATCAGGGTCTATTTTGTGGTGAGGTCACAGCCTGAGATCTGAGGTTGGGGGAGTGCTGGTGGCTGAGAACAGTTGGAAAGGACTGCTGGCTTAGTCCCCTGCCCAAGCAAGGCTGTATAGGTTCTCTGGTTAGGGTTACTAGATGATCAGGACTGGGTGCTATACTCAGCAGTTAGCTTGCCTGATCTGGCAGGGCCATAGAACAGGTCCCAGGTCCTGCATGGTTTATTGTTTGGGGACCTGAATCAGGCAAGACTGTAAACTGAATTCCCTGGCCAGATGGGGCCACTCCTTTTGTTCTGCAGACAGGGAAACCACAGGCTGGCTCTGTGTTCAAGTGCCACTGTAAGCAGAGCTGTTGGATAAGCTATGCAGCTTCCCAAGTTCCCTGGTTGGGTAGGCGAGGCTACAAATTAATTTTCCTGTCAGGCAGAGTGAAATAATCAGATCCAAGGTTGGCAAGGATATTTGTGGTCTTGACTCAGGCCTACCCCTGTGCCAAGTTCCCTGGCCAAATGGGGCCACTGGATTTGCAGATGATCATCTGTGCCTGTCAGAGTCTATTGCTGGGCTACAGTTTTCCAGGTGTTCCAGCCAGGATTTGTGGTTCAGAGGGGCTGGGAGCTATACTCAGCAGTGGGTGAGGCTATGAATTAGCTCCTCTGCCTGGGCAGAGAGGGAACCAGCTCCAACTCTGGAAACGCTCTGTTTGTGGTCTTGAATCAAGCTAACCCTCACTTGCAATTCCCTGGCTGGGTGGTGTCCCTGGCTTTGCTCTGTGGATGATCAGCTCTGCCTACTGTAATCTCTGCTCGAGCATTGTTGGGTTACACAGCTTTCCAGGTGTTCCAACCATGCTTTCCCTGTGAGGTGAGGCCAGAGTGGAACTCCCAAAAAGCAGCCAACAATGCTGGCGGAGCTGGATGTCCACCCTGCGCTCTTTGTTCCCATTGGAGGAATTGTAGGCTCAGTGGAACCCTCTTGGTGTGGTGTTGCCCTTGCCTGGGGGAGGGGCAACGTGCTCCGAATGCAGTTGCTTCTCTTACCCTTCATATGCAGTCTGTCTCAGCCTCTGTGGTGCTTCAGAGATAGAAGCTTCAGTGCTTCAGCCTCACCTCCATGTTCTAAGATTTTCTCAGTGGTGTCTGGTCTATGAAAAAGTTAGTTTAAAAGTTAGTTTAACTTGTGAAGAGGAGTGAAGTCAGGAGCAAAGCCTGGCATGTCCTATGTTGCTATCTTGATGACTTCCTACCATTTAAAAGTTGTCTTTTTTTTTTTTGGATTCAGTGTTTTCTTGGCTGCTATAAAGTTTTGACTGTTTTCCAGAGTTCTGGAAAAGCTGGTTGTGAATGTTCCTCATTTTTTCAATGTTTCTCTGGGACATCAAGATCTTGGATGTGCCCAGTCCATCATTTTTCTCAATTGTGTGCTATTTTTAAACCTCCCTTTAGCACTGTGGTAGGACAATTATTATCTTAAAAGAAATAATCCCCTGAGTCTTTTGTATAACTCGGAGTTCAAAAAGTTAGGTTTTCCTATTATACATAGAAAAATGATTTATAAATTCAGTGTTCAAGGACAGGCTAGTCTGTGTCCCAGTAGAAGGGTTCCTATGTTTCAGACACTGTGCAAGGCATTTCCTGTCTCTAACATTCACAAAAACCTGGTGAGATAGGTGTCTATTTTTACAAATGAGGTAGCTTGGGAGAGGAAAGTAGCTTGTCTAAAGTGGTTCAGGAGATAGGTGATGAGGCTAATGTTAAAACACAGAAATGTCTGAGTTTTCAAAACTGTTTTAAACTCAGTTAAAAAAAAAAATCTCCAGACTATATTAGATTATGATGGGGAAGGTGAGGGATGGATATTCATTTTTTAAAAATCTCTCATTGTGACTCTAATGTACAGCTAGTTTTGAGAACCACTGCCCTTAATGTCTTGCTCCTAAGGAACAGCAGAATGCAGGTGAAATTCAAGGCAGGTCATTTTGTTCTAAATTAGGCAGCTAACCAAAATGTCCACATACTATTTTCAGTGAAGGGAGTAGAGTGGCTAACTTGTCCTCGTTTGCTGGGGACTCCCCAATTTTAGTATTGAAGGTCCTGCATCTTGGGAAATGTCTTAGTCCCAGCAAACCAAGATGGCTGGTCATCCTACCAGCCACATATTTATGGAATTTAATTATCTGTAATAGCCTTTTTTTTTTTTTTTTTTTTTTTGGCTGCTCCATGCAGCATGCAGGATCTCAGTTTCCCGACCAGGTTTCAAACCTTTGCCCCCTGCACTGGAAGCATGGAGTCTTAACCACTGGACTGCCAGGGAAGTCCCTGTAATAGCCTTTTTTTTTTTTTTTTTTTTTTGTATTTTTTTTGTAATAGCCTTTTATAATTTAAAAATCCTACACGTGTTCCTGAAAATTAAAGCACAGTAGGGAGGTGGTATTCCTATGTATTCCTTTATGATTTTGCATAAGAAACCCAAATATGTCCAGGAACATTATTTGCTTTCCAATGAACAAGATATCAGTGTTCTCACATTCTCACTTCACAGAGCCCTTAGTTTTGCAGAAATTTTAAAAGGGTGCCCCATCCCTTATCTCTCCCCACACCCCCTGCCAAAAGATACTTAGTGCCCCTTTTTAACCATTTAGGTCCAAATATTTTCTTTTTTTAAAACATGTAAATTAATTTTATTGCATCCTTAAATCATAATTACTAATTGGGGTTGTGTTCATCTGCTGGCCACTATGTAACTTGCCAAATCTTGGCATCATATTGAACACTACCAACTCATTTCCACATAGAATTTCAGGTGGTATTTGCTTTTTATCACAGCAACTTCTGAAAACCCAGCTTCATAAATACATATCATCTTCTAAAGTAATGTCACATGATCTAATGTTGAAACTGAACAACCTTGGGCTATAATCTCCAGTGGTTCTGACAGGTACTGCTGTTTTCCTTGAAAATTTAAAATGTCCCACAGGGGCTTCCCTGGTGGTGCAGTGGTTAGGAAACCACCTGACAATGCAGGGGACATGGGTTTGATCCCTGGTCTGGGAAGATCCCACATGCTGTGGAGCAACTAAGCCTGTGCACCACAACTACTGAGCCCACGTGTTGCAACTACTGAAGTTCACATGCCTAGAGCCCATGCTCCACAAGAGAAGCCACTGCAATGAGAAGCCCACACACCACAACTAGAGAAAGCCCACACACAGCAACGAAGACCCAACACAGCCAAAATAAATAAATAAATAAAAATTAAAAATAAATGTCCCACAATGCCTCTTGAGTTCACAGTGGTGTCACAGGGCATCTCAGATGACAGTTTGGGAACTGTGGATCCACAGATATTTAATTCTGTCATGCAACAACTACATGAAAATATTCAAATGAATAGTCAACCTTAATGCTCTTTTGACATTTTGTAAGAAGCCTGTAAAACCTGTGTTAACAAACATTAATTCACATTTCTCTGGACTAACTCCATGAAACTTATTCAAGTTTAAGAGAATATCATCAAAAATGTTGTGTTTATGACTATCTTACAGAATCTTCCTGGGGCACTTCTGGTTAGCAGATCATACTGAAATATCCAGGGCAGTGATTCTAAAGCACTATTTTTGATGGAAACTTGTTAGGTTTAGGTTTGGGCAGAAAAGAGGTTAAGAACCACTGGTCAAATGGACTGTGTCACGTTAAAAGCAAAAATGTCTCTGAATATCACTATCAGTTTTCCTCCATTAACTTCCACTGATGACCTTTGAAAACAGTCTCATGAAGTAAGGTCTTCAATGGTGCTCAGCCCATCTGTAACTAGAGATAGTTCACTATTCCAGACAATTGTCTAACTTAACAAGGTATTTAAAAAATTGATCCATAATTAATGTACAATGAAATACACAGATCTTGGGTTTTCTCTTTGAATTTTTAACAACTGAGTATACCCATGTATCCATCATGCAAATCAAGACATAGAGCACTTCCATCACTACTGAAAGCTACCTTGTCTTTTTTCATTCTTCCATCATTTTAATTATGGCTGTTCTTATATTTAACATACATTGAGTCATAATGTATTCTTACCTAACTGCTTTCATTTAATGATGCTTTTGAGGTTTACTTATTGTATACATTAGTTTATTTCTAATGTTGAGTAGTTTTCCATTGTATGAATCCACCACTTTATCAATTTTGGTTACAGTTTTGGGCTATTTTTAATAAGGCTCCTATCAACACTCTTGTACAAGCTTTTCTTGTGAACATATTTTTATTTTCTTAGGTAAATATGTAGGAGTGGTATTGCTGAGTTGTATGGTTAGTAAATGTTTAACGTTAATAAGAAACTGATGAACAGTTTTCCAAAGTGGTTGTTCCATTTTACACTTCCATCAGCAAACTAGGAGTGTTCCAATGGTTTCATATTCTTAGCAGCATTTGTTGATATTAGTCTTTTTCAGTCATTCTAGTGGATGTGAACTGGTGTATCATTCTGCTTTTAATTTGTACTTCCCAGCTGACCTAAGATATAGAATACTTTTGAATAAATTTAAAATTTTGATAAAGTCCAACTTATCCTTTTTTTCTTTCTTTGTTGGTACCTTCTGTGTCCTACCCCCAAAAAATCTTTACCTACTCCAGGGTCAAACACAGTTTATGTTTCTCCCTGCCAGCTTTTGTTTCTGGGCTTTACATTTAGATCTATGATTCACCTGCATGTGTGTGTGTGGAAAGTTAAGGGTTGAGGCTCATCTTATTTAATAGTTATTCAGTTGTTCCACCAATAACTGTTATACTCTCCTTTTCCCACTGTATTAACTTGACACTGTGGTCAAAAATTGATTATATATGTTTAGGTCTATTTCTGGACTCTTGATTCTGTTCCATTGATGTATTAATTTATTCTTATCCTAACATCATAGTCTTGATTACTGTAGCTTTATAGTAAGTCGTGAAACCAGAACGAGCAAGTCTTCCAACTTGTTCTTCCATTTCAAGATCGGTTTGGCTATTTTAAGGTCACTGTACATCTACATAAACTTTATTATTTTTTTTATTTTTTGGTTGCTGTGCACAGGCTTCCTCTAGTTGCGGCAAGTGGGGACTACTCTTCGTTGCGATGCGTGGGCTTCTAATTGTGGTCGCTTCTGTTGTTGCAGAGCATGGGCTATAGGCACGTGGGCTCAGTAGTTGTGGCTTGCAGGCTCTAGAGTGAAGGCTCAGTAGTTGTGGTGCATGGGCTTAGTTGCTCCGTGGCATGTGGGATCTTCCTGGACAGGGTTCGAACCCGTGTCCCCTGCATTGTCAGGCGGATTCTTAACCACTGTGCCACCAGGGAAGTCCCAGCATGTGGGCTCAGTAGTTGCAGCATGCAGGCCCTAGAGCGCGTGGGCTTCAGTAGTTGCAGCTCGCCGGCTCTAGAGGGTAGGCTCAGTAGTTGTGGTGCACGGGCTTAGTTGCTCTGTGGCATGTGGGATCTTCCCAGACCAGGGATCGATCCCATGTCCCCTGCATTGGCAGGCAGATTCTTAACCACTGAGCCACGAGGCAAGTCCCATAAACTTTTAAAATTTTTAATCAACCAGTCTTTGTTCTTTTTTTTTTTAAAGCCTGATAGAATTTTGGCAGGGACTGCATAACTGTTAATCAATATGGGGAGAAGATACCTTAAACAATAACTGAGTTTTCCAATTCATGAATATACGTCTTTTTATTTAGGTTTATTTTTGGCTGCGTTGGGTCTTCATTGCTGTGCGTGGGCTTTCTCTAGTTGTGGTGAGTGGGGGCTACTCTTCATTGCAGTGTGCAGGCTTCTCACTGCGGTGGCTTCTTGCTGCAGAGCACGGGCTCTAGGTGTGCGGGCTTCAGTAGTTGTGGCACATGGGCTCAGTAGTCATGGCTTGCGGGCTCTAGAGCTCAGGCTTAGTAGTTGTGGTGCACGGGCTTAAGTGTTGCACGGCATGTGGGATCTTCCCAGACCAGGGTTTGAATCCGTGTCCCCTGCATTGGCAGGTGGATTCTTAACCACTGTGCAACCAGGAAAGCCTTTATTTAGGTTAAACATTTTTTTTGTCCTCAGCAATTTTCGTACTCCTCAGTGCCAAGTCTTTCTATAGATTTGTTCCTAGAATTTGATGTTTTTCACTGCTACTGAAGTGTTGTTTTAAAAATTTGTTTCCAGTTAAATCACTAGCATGCCCCTGGACTTTGATATTTGTAAGATCTTGGTAAATTCACTTATTTGTTCTGATTGAATTTTTTTTTTTTTTTTGTAGAGTGCATAAGACTTTCTACGTAAACAATCTTGTCATTTGTGAATGTCGACTCTTTTGTTTTAATCTTTATGCCTTTTTCTTGACTGACTGCATGGTTAGGACCTACAGAACAAGGATGAACAGAAATGGTGAGAGCAGACATCCTTGCTTTAATATTTTACCATTAAGTATGATGTTAAGTGTGGATGGTCTTTTGCAGATGCTCTTTATTAAAGAATTTATATTCCTGTTTTTGTACTGTGGGAGGGTGTTGAATTTTGTCCAGTGCTTTTTCTGTAATCATTAAGATGATTGTATGGTTTTCCTCTTTTATTCTGTTCATAGGTGAATTATACTGATTAAATTTTTAATGTTGACCCAAACTTGCCTTCCTGGAATAAACCCTATTTGGTCATGATGTATTAGTATTTTCCTTTTTATACATTGCCGGGTTCAATTTGCTAATATTTTAAGGATTTTTATTTCTATATTCATGAGGAATATTGGTCTATTTTCTTTTCTTGTAATACCTTTTTCAGGTTTTGTACCACATACGGTATTTCTTAGGAGTCATCTATATAAATATTTCGTCACAAGCCTAACAAATCCAAAACTCAATTGTTCTGAGGTATGTTTTCATGGCCATTGAAAGGTTCCTAAAAGCCATATGAAAGAAGTAAAAACAAAAAGTCATCTGTCTGATTCTGTAAAAAATTTACATCCTTTAAGTGAAAAGCTGAAAAAATCCAGGGAGAGAATTGAGATGTGAGATAAACTGCTAACTCAAAGATTTGTTTTTGCTAGTTGTTTTCTCTCCTTTATTCCATCCATTTCACAGTAACAGGAAAAAAGTGGGGGGGGGGTGTGTTGGAAAAGGGAACTCTGCACTGAGGATTAGGCAAGCTTCACAAATGTTTTTGAATATCCTCAGATATAGTATATGATGGATAAAAATACTGAGATTCAAACTCCAAGCATAATGAAATTTAGTTGAAAACTATTGGGAATTTAAATCAATTTAGTTTTAAAAGCAGTTCTAATATTTTCCACTCTACAAAAAGCAAAAGAAATCTCTCTGCCCAAGTTAAAAATGTAAGGGATCATCTAACACACCTTTAATTACAAATGCAAAAATTATAGGGAAATTTCAAATGTACACTTTAACAATTAAAAAGTTACAAATTTCATATACAATAAAGTATCTGCCATTTATATAAAAAACAAAGGTCTTTGTGTGTGTATACACACATACCTACTTTTTAAGTAGAGAAAAGGTCTGAAAGGATAACAAAATGAAAACAGCAGTTACCTCTGGGAACATAATTGTGTAAGAATGCTAAATCCTTTTTAGCAATGGCTTGAATTTTCTAGATGAGATTCTACTCTTCATAATTTGTGTAACCAAAATAAACTTTAAAACACTGTTCATACCAGTGAATCATGAGTCTTCACTGTAGTAGAAATCACACACCAATCTGCTAAAATAAATTACATGCAGCTTCAAAACTAGGGGTGATAATGTCAGAGGCCACATGCTCAAATTCTACACGTAATCAATTTTTTCCTGATTGTCTTTTGGGCAACAATTTGCATAATACATTTAGGATGGCCCTCAAGTTATTTAAACAAATAGATTTAACAAAAATTATTTTAGTAAACTCTTTGAAAAATGTTTTTTTTTAAAATTAATTCTAATACACATAGCATGTTTCAAAGTTTTTATTTTATAGTTATTGAGAGTGCCACAAAGAATTTTTTTTTTTTTTGGCTGTGCTGGGTCTTCATTGCAGTGCGCGGGGCTCTTTGTTTAGGGGCTCTCACTAGTTGCCGCATGCAGGCCTAGTTGCCCCACAGCATGTGGGATCTTAGTTCCCCAGCCAGGATCGAACCTGAGTCCCCCGCATTGGAAGGTGGATTCTTAACCACTGGACCACCAGGGAAGTCCCTCAATTTCTTTTTGATTCAATGACCTTGCCTCACTTTCTTAATCGCACAAATTTTTTATTAGAAAATGAATCACATGTGCTGAATATTTATTTATTTATAATAAATTAATTTTATTTTTATTTTTGGCTGCATTGGGTCTTCGTTGCTGCACGCAGGCTTTCTCTAGTTGCGGTGAGCAGGGACTACTCTTCATTGTGGTGCGTGGGGGCTTCTCATTGCGGTGGCTTCTCTTGTTGTGGAGCACAGGCTCTAGGTGTGCAGGCTTAAGTAGTTGCGGCACACGGGCTTAGTTGCTCTGTGGTGTGTGGGATCTTCCCAGACCAGTGATTGAACCCGTGTCCCCTGCATTGGCAGGTGGATTCTTAACCACTGCGCCACCAGGCAAGTCCCTGTGCTGAATTTAAAATATTTGTTTCCTAAAGTGAGAGAGAGGCATGGACATATATACACTACCAAACGTAAGGTAGATAGCTAGTGGGAAGCAGCCGCATAGCACAGGGAGATCAGCTCGGTGCTTTGTGACCACCTAGAGGGGTGGGATAGGGAGGGTGGGAGGGAGGGAGACGCAAGAGGGAAGAGATATGGGAACATATGTATATGTATAACTGATTCACTTTGTTATAAGGCAGAAACTAACACACCATTGTAAAGCAATTATACCCCAATAAAGATGTCAAAAAAAAAAAATTTGTTTCCTGTCTAGGCCTACCACCAATGACAAAAAAACCACAACAAAAAATAGTAACTACCTAACAAGCGATAACTTAGTACACCAAAAACATACACAAATTTAAAGAAAATGGCAAATGAGGGAAACTATAACATAGCACATTCAAAACATGGGTATCTTTGTTTTGTTTTTGTTTTTATTTTTGGCCGTGCTGTGTGGCTTGCGGGATCTTAGTTCCCCGACCAGGGATCGAACCTGTGACCTCGGCAGTGAAAGTGCAGAGTCCCAACCACTGGATGCCAGGGAATTCCCAGAACATCAGTATCTTTAAAATATAAAGCTCTTACAAATCCATAAGAAAAAGATGAATAGATATTTCAAAAAGAATTACAAATGGCCAAAAGACAAGTAGTCACTCTCTAATAGCCAAAACAAATCATTAAAATAAGATTTTTTTCACCTATTAAGTGCAAGTGAGTTAAAAAAAAGAAAATACCTATTGCTGGTAGAGATTCATTGACCTTTCTTAGACTTTTGTTGGTACAATACATTGGTACACATTTCTGAAGAACAATTTGACAAGCATTAGTTATCAAAAGTCCTAAAATGCCTTAATCAGAATACTTAACAAGTAATTCATCCCGATTAAGATTTTCATTTAAACTCATCTGTAAACAGAGATAGTTAAAATGAAGAGAACTAAAAGAGGTTTTTATGGTTCAGGACAGAAGACCATCCAAGGCCAAAACAGCTATAACAAGCTTCCTTCAACTCCTTTCTTAAGTTGGAAAAGTCGATGGAAAAATCAAATGGAAATGGAAATACGTTAAACTCTTACTGTTCCTGTGTGTCTAATTCCTGCAAACACTGCAAAAAAAAGGGGCAGCCTTTCATGATACCAGAAGGTAGAAGGTGGAAGGAATGGAAAGACAGAGTCCTGCTTTTTGGGTGTTGCAAATCCTCCCCTCCATTACTAGGAATACAGAAGTGGCAACATTTTTTCTTTTTTTCCTTCTTTCTCCAAGCAAAAGAGCCAAGTGTGACTATATTAAAACCTCATTTTAGTACTTTCCTATAAAGTTCACTCAAACTTCTTCAATTACTGATTTAAGATGGTCTAGGTGATATTCTTCTATGAAGGATTCTGCTTGATTCAAAGCTTTTATTTTCACCAGAATAAGAATTATTTCTTTGACTTCATCCCTGAAAAAAAAACAAAAAAGCATTTTCCCTTTTAGAAATGCAATGTGTAAGGGCACAGTGAATCATAAGTAGTTAATCTGAAACAAAAACTTTACCTTATGCCAATATCTAAGATAGCATAAAATATTTAGATGCTACCTTCTCCACATAATCATGAAGTTCCAATACAGACTATTAGTGGATGTATTCTGGCAAATTTTAATGTGAATGACTATAAAAAAGGAGAAAAGCATAGATCAAATCTATCAGAAATCTGACTTGTGGTTTGCTGCTACCAGCAGCTTATATGGGCTATCCTGGCAGCAGTATTTATCCACAGATATCATCAAATGCTACAATTTGAGGTTTTAACTTTTTTTCTTTTTGGAGAGGTGGTTTACCAGAATACCACTGTATGTAAATCCTTAAACATCTAGTGCTGTGAATGAGATATCCAAAACAGAGATCTAGCTACTGCTGGGTAAATGCCAGGTTGCAGACCTGTACATAACAAATGTTAAGATTTTGAAATGGCTAGGAAAATTAAGAAGACATTTAAAACATGCTTGATAAGAGGCTTTTGATTTATAGTTTTAATTTTAAATTCCCCTGTGATACAGTTTTCTGGAAGTGCTTATTTTGGAAGAGATTTACATTTAAAAATATGAACTAATATGCATGAGGTGTGAATATAAAATATTGAGTGATTCTAAAGATCGTACATGAAAATATCTCCTAACTCTTCAGTGACAGTCTTAGATTTTTAAAAGTAAAGTACAAATCTTTCTAAAAATTGCTAAGAATGGAACCCTAAACTATGCTTATGGAGGTACAAATAAAATATGCATTACCTGATTTCACTTGTAGATAATTTACGTGCAGACTGCAGTAAAAACTGGATGAAGTTTTCTAGCTGGGGAATAGATGTTCTCATGGCAGAATTTTGGAACCATTTTTCTGGTAAACATGCTGCTATCTGATAATCGAAACACATTATTTTTAATAATGACAGTTATTATCTAAGGACTTTAGCTAACATAATTTCATTTAATCCTCATAGTACTCATGTTGGTTGAGTATTATTCTTCCATTTTATAGTTCATGGTTAAATAACTTTTGAGAATTTCCCCTTTTTCTGTCAAGGTTTTATACTTAAAAAAAAATCATATTTTGATACCGAGAGCTTAAAATAGACTACTCTTTATAAATACTTCCTAGTACTTGTAATACTTTCAATACTCTGTATTCCTGAGCGATTAAATTGTACAAAACATTTATAACTAAACACCAGAAATGTGTAGACACAAAATACTTTTAGTTAACATACCTACATTTGACCCTTAAACAATGCAGGGGGTTACGGGCAGTGACCCATTCGCAGTCGAAAACCAGTGTATTAACTTTACAGTCGGCCCTCCATATCTGTGGTTCGGCATCCAAGGATTCAACCAACTGTGGATTGTGTAGTACTCTAGTATGTACTTATTGAAACAATCCATGTAGAAGTGGACCCATGCAGTTCAAACCTGTGTTGTTCAAGGGTCAACTGTATAAAATAGGTACTTTTTTTTTTTTTTTTTTCTGCAGTATGCGGGCCTCTCACTTCTGTGGCCTCTCCCGTTGCGGAGCACAGGCTCCGGACGCGCAGGCTCAGCGGCCATGGCTCACGGGCCCAGCCGCTCCGCGGCATGTGGGATCTTCACGGACCGGGGCACAAACCCGTGTCCCCTGCATCGGCAGGCGGACTCTCAACCACTGCGCCACCAGGGAAGCCCAAAATAGGTACATTTAATATGATTTCACAGTAAGAAATTGGGTGAGTTTGTGTATAATCTACATGAAGAAATAAATCAAGGTCATTCTAAGATACACTGAGTGAAAAAAATTAATTATGGTTTTGATTTTCTTGTAATTTAATACATTTCTTTAAATGTCCATGGCAGCATAAAGAGTCAATGTATGTGCATTCATTTTTTTTCTTTTGGGGGGGAAAATAACCCCAAACAACACTTACCATCATCATGTTAAAGGTAATGCATGATTTGGGGAAAAGTTTTGGAAAAAAAGAAAAATGTTAACAAAATAAAAAAGAAAAGAAAAACGTCCTCATAGCAGAAGGAAGAATTATTTTAAAAAAGGAGAGAGAATGGGAGCAAGGAAAAATCTGAGATCATACTATTTAAAGAAATTCTTGGTTTTGCTATAGTTGGTAAGATCAAGATCAGTACGTACTTCTAGAAAGTAGAAAGTTGCACCATATATATATTATAAAATATGTTAAATGAAAGTTCTGGAATGCACTCTTTCTAAAATAAATCTGACTGGTCAACACTGAAAACACAGTTGAGGAAAATGATTTACCCTATTTTTTAATCACCTTTATCAATTATCCAGAAAAAATACAGACACACTGATTGCCTAAGGCAGAAAGTCCTATAAGTCTTATCATGCAAACTGTATCTTTTTAAAGTTTAAAAACCAGCCCTTACTGGCTTGGAATTTAATGTCATTTGCCCTTGCTTTCCCCTTGTTTTGTACCACAAGTCTCAATAAAATTCTGAAGGAACTATCTAGCTTTTCCATAAATGATCCTGGGACTTATAAACACATTGTCTTGGTCTGGTTTTCTGGCCACAAGCTGTGGAGAGAATGTCATATATCCTCTTCCTTACTTCTGCATAGTAGAGCCTACGGTCAAAGAGAACTAAACTGAAACCTGAAACACACATAGGATGGATGATGATTGAAATTTCTGGTAGATAATGTAGTTTAAAACTACATGAAATAAAAACCACAGCTAGAAAAATGGAGGTTGTCTAGGAACTGCTATCTAATATTACATATATATTTATATTTTTAAAAATTTTATTTAAGAATGTAAATATTTTCCCACATTCTTAAAATGTTTTCCTCATGACTTTTATCTTATGGATAGACACTAATGTTTTTAGACATTTAGGTTCTTTCCAACTGTCAGCTATTATAAATAACGCTACAATACTATTCTTTGTACGTAGAAACCTTTATGCACATCTGATTTTTTAACATAGGATAATTTCCTAGAAGTAAAACTGCTGAGTAAAAGGGTATAAACTTTAAAGGTTTTATATCAATCATGCCAAAATAGTTTCCAGAATTGTATTCCTCTTTCCATAGTGCAAAAACTATTTCCCAGAATTGCCACTCCATACGTTCTAGATGAATGGTATCCCTGGAATGATGTGGGGCTGTTGTTTCCCTGCGCTTACGACAATACTGGAAATTATAATGGAAATAACAGCAAAAAATTTGCCAGCATAACAGGTAAAAACAATATCCTTACTGTATTATTTGCAATTCTCTGATTATTAGTATTGTTAATATTTTCCACATGTTTAGAAGTTATCTTTGCATATTCTTGTTTTGGTGAATTAGGCAATTCACCATGTTGCATGTCTTTGGGTCATTTTCAATAAGAATATTTGAATTGTTTACTGCTTTTTAAAAATGTGGGTATTTATCCTCGTTACGCATTGTAACTTATTTTTCTGTTTTTCAACTTTCTTTTTAACTTTTCGTTATAGAAAATTTCAAACATAAACAACAGGAGAAAGAGTAAGTATAGTGAGCCCAATGAACCCATCTTCCAGTTTTAACAATAATCAAATAATCCTGATACATTTTTGGTTTACTGAAGTTTTATATTTTTGTCAAATCTATTATTTTTTCTCACCATTTTTGCTTTTAAGTTCAGAAAGGACTCCCTTAACATCAGGTATAGTCATTTATCTTCTTAGTACAATATTTTATAGTTTCATTTTTTTACACTAAATTCTTTACTTCACCTGTAATTTACATTGGTATGTAGTGAGAGGTGAGGATCTAACATTCATTTTGTAAACAGTTAACCAGTATACTTTTTTAAAATACTGGGTTCTTCTGGGTTTCTAGTCTGTTAAATTAATTTGTTGTTAATGTGAGTACCATAATTTTAATTATTTTGCTACAAAATTGATTTTAATAACTAAATTTTAAAAATGATAAAATTAGAATCAGTTTCTACACAACTTACCTGGTTGCACTTTTTAACAACATCTGGCCCAGGTATGGCATTGAGAAGAGCTATAATAAGATAACGATTCAGCAGCTTCCCTAGTCCTAGCTCTTGCAAAGTGTCTTCTGGGAGGAGTTCATTCCAAAGAAGAATATTGCGGAAGAGCTAAAACACAATAAAATGTCAAGTGAATATGTACCTTTTCTCCAAAGGAAAACTGTAATAGTATCCAACAAACATAAAAAGTTGGTCAAACTCTTTTAAACTCTCACTACAATTGGCACTGTTGGAACTGTAAATTTTAGAATCAACAGAAAACATTTCTGAATAAACACTTGATTCTTTCCAACCTCCATATATTTGTTCATCCTATTTTCATTTTTTTAGGACAACCGCTCAAAATCTATTTCAAATTACCTTGCTGGAGCCTTTCCTGATCAATAATCTTCCTTCTCAATCCATACTCTCCTGGAGGCTCGGGCCATCAGATACAAGACCACAGGACCTCAGGATTCATAAAAGCACTGCTGTTAAAGCCTGTGTTACTGTTACCAATGTGTGACCTTCAGAAATCAATCAAACCTGAGAACCTCACTGCTCTAATATAGAAAATAAGATTAATAATAACCTGTGACTTTGGAGATACCTTGGGTAAAATAACTTTTTAGAAAATCTAATAAAAGTAACATGGGTTGCATTTCCCTCCTCTAAATGCAGATCTTTCTGTGAATTTTATGGTATCTTCCACTTTCTTTCCAGTAATATATGTATCACGCTAGGTGCTAAACTACATCCAATTGTACTAATATGCAATGCCTTTTCACAATGTCATTTTTGATGTTGCTCCCTCTTCTTGAAAAGCCTTTTCCCTGACTCAACCACATGACAAGTATTGATTCACCCTATCAAAATTGTTCTTGCTGAGGTCACCCACTACCTTATCATCATCAAATCCAGTAAAAAAATTTGTCTTCTTTCTAATTCTCTTCAGTGGCATTAACGCTCTGTCTTCGTTCTTGAAGGCCCTTCACTTAGTTTCCCTGATGCCACTCTCTTATGATCATTCTTAGTTTCACAACTCATTCTTAAGGCCTCTCTGAAGACTCCACTTTCTCTGCCCACCTCTTATCTCAGTATCTCCTAAGGGTCTATCCTTAGCCTTCTTCTCATGCTTCACGCAATCTCCTCAGAGGTTGTCATTCATGACCATGCCTCCAAATATTGCCTATATGTGGTTGACTCCCAAATCTCCAGCTCAGATCTGTCCCCTGCAATTCAGAATCATATATCCAATTGCCTCCATTTGTCCCATAGATATTAAATTCACTATGTCCAAAACAGATCTTATCTCTCCTCCCAAACCTTTTCTTCTTCCTGTAACCCCTCCAAGCCCTCAAAGAATGTCATCATAAGTTACCAGGTTGCCAAAGTCAAAAACTTGACTAACACCCTACATTCTTCATACGTAATTAATATCTTTTGAATCCATCTTTTCCTTACCTGCCTTTGCCACTGACTTAGCACCAACTTCATCCTGTATCATTTAGACTAGGGGTGAGACAACTATGGCTTGTGATATAAATACAGCTTACTGTCTGTTTTCGTAGAGTTGGTGAACTAAGAATGTTTATTTATTTATTTATGTATGTATTAAAGTATTTATTTATTTGGCTGCGTCAGGTCTTAGTTGCGGCATGAGGGATCTTCATTGCAGCATGCGGGACTGTGGCACGTGGGCTCTTTAGGTTGTGGCATGCGGACTCTTAGTTGCAGCATGGGAGATCTAGTTCCCTGACCAGGGATCAAACCCCCAGGCCCCTGCATTGGGAGCGTGGAGTCTTAACCACTGGACTGCCAGGGAAGTCCCAAGAATGGTTTTTATAATTTTAAATGACAGTAAAGCTTACTGAACCAAAGACATGCGCTCATTTGTTTACATATTGTCTATGACTGTTTGTACTACAGTGGCGGAGCTGAACAGTTCAACAGAGACCATATGACCTACAAAGCCTAAAATATTTACTGTCTGGTCCTTTACAGAATTTTGCTGATCTTCACTCTATAGTAAACTTTTTAAAAAATAAAAACAATTATTTTTATTTCTGCCGTTTTCTGCTTACCTTTAGACCTGACCAGAACTGTCTTTCTTGGAACTTTGAATGTGGTGACATTCTGTTTTCTACAGCACTAATTTGAAGCAAAAGAAAGAGAAAGAAGAAAATGCAAATGACTGTTCTTCTTTCAGAAACAGAGTTTAAAAACCTGAATGGTTTTGTTTTTTTAAAATCAACCAAACTAAGCCTTAACAGAATATAAAAGGATGTGCTCTGGTGATATCTACTAAAATTACAAATGCATGCACACTTTGACTCAATAAATCCATGTCTGAGAATGCCTTCTGTAGATACATTTCCACATGTACAGAATAATATGTCCGTAAAATTATTCCCAACATTGTTAGTAATGGTTTACTGCTTACATTCTCGTCAATTACAGTACATCTATATAATGGCATATTGTGCAGCTTAAAAAAGACTGAGGAAACAACTTATGTGATGTCATAAAAAGATCTCAAAGATGTACTAAGTCAAAAAAGTAAGGTACAAAACAATGGTTATGACTACAATATACTTACTTTATAAGTAAATATATAAAAAAGGAGAGGAAAATAAGATTAATTCTAATTGCATTATAAGTATTAAAATTCTATAAGTATTTAATTCTAATTGCATAAAGAAATTCTGAAAAGGTAAAAAAAATTACCAACATTGGGCATTCTTGCATGCATGTATGTGTACAGAGAAGGAAGGTCAAAAACTGGGTGGATGGAGGTCAGGAATGGGAGGGAGTAAGACTTTTCCTTTTAAACATAAACAAAGTTTAAAAATACACATTCATACTTTTTAACCATGGGACTATATTACTTATCTAAAATATTACAAACCTTACTGGGGGGGAATTTTTACATGCAGGCATCTCTTCAGGATTCATATTAACTAGCAAGCTTAGAAGTTCCTTTCTTTTCTTTCCATACAGCTCTTCCATCCTGTAAGTACTCTGCAGCTTCAGTTCATGATCCATTACTATAACTGATGCCTTCTTAACAAATGTAAGAATATGCATCAAATACTACTTGTTTGATCATTTAAAGGTAAATACAGAATTCAAAGATGCAGTTTCTGGCCCCTCAGTGATGTTCCAGGCCTTATGCTGGGCTTTCCGTGTCAGGCATTTTTCTGAGCACACTCTTCATCTTCACAATGTCCTGTGAGGTAGGCATTAATGTAATGCCCAATTTTATATACAAGGACACTGATGCACAGAAAGGCCCAAGGTCAAATATCTAGTAATGGTGAATCTGGGCTCCAGAATCTGTGGTTCTAAGCACTCTGCCATGCCAACTGTCATGTTCTTAGGAATATCATTAACCACCACCCCCAACCAAAAAACCCCCCTAAAACCTATGTCCAAGTGCCAGACATCATACACGGCAATATAAAAGGTGACTGAAAAATATTTGTTGAAATCTCAATTTGCATCCTAATAGGTTATGTGTGTTTTGTAAACACTTAATACATTTAGTGTCTTCTACATTACATTCTTAAATGAATCTGTATTACAGGAGTAACTATTTCATAACATCTAGAAATTAGCAACTCTTACCTCTCTGGATATAGAGGAATAAAAACATCATCATCTATTGCCTTCTTCATTCTTGAAACAATGGGTTTAAGTAAATCCTATTTTTAAAAAATTTAAAAGCATCACTGATAGTTATAGGTAGAAATGTGTTTACCAAAAGAAGCAATTTTAACAGAATAGTGCAAATTTGTACACACTCACAGACTTAGGTGTTAAAATAACTATCAACTAGGTACAAGAGAACTTCTTTCATCCATGGTGTTGCATGTTGCAGTAGTTGGTGCCTTTTCACTGCAGCACAATATTCTGTTGCATGATGGAACATTTATTTAGATGGTCTTCAGTTTAGGGGTTACTATGAATCACGTTGCTATAAAAGTTCTTGTAGAACATGTCTTTTAGTATGCATGGGCATACAATTCTAATGGGCATATGTAGAGATAGAACTGCTGGAATACAGTTCATGTTTATATGTTCAACTTTGTACAGAATGCCAAATTGTTTTCTGAAATAGTGGTATGCCATTTATATTCCCACTAGCCATGTATGAGAAATCCTGTTTCTCTACACCCTTACTAAATCCTGGTATTTTTAGGGTTTTTAAATACTTGCAATTCTGGTGAGTATGTAGTCATATTTTATTATGTTTTAATTTTTATTTTCCTATTGAGTAATCTGATGTTAAGCATCTTCTCATATTCTTATTTACCATTTGGATATGTCCCTTTGCAAAGTATCCAATTAAGATGCTTGTCTACATATGTTTTTTTTTTAAATTTAAATTAGGTTCTATCTCTTATTGATTTGTAGATGCTTTATAAATATGGTTTCTTCACTGGTTTGTCAATATCCTTTGACATAGTATATTCACTTTGGCAAATTCATTTTATTGTTTGTATATCAAAAATTGAAAATAACCAAAACATTGAATCATGGGAACTTTTAAGGACATCATGTTATGTCCATCCAGTGCATGAAATATTTAGCTAAAGTTTACGAAGACTGTAGTAACATGCAAATTTAAATGTTTAATATTTAAGTGGAAGAAGTAGGATACAAGTGTACATGTCCATTAGTATTAAAATTCTGAAATAAAAGGTAGGCTGAAAATATCCTACAGCAGTATCAGTCTTTATACTAGGATAAAAATTTCTATAATAAGATACTGGTCTTACACTTAAAAAAGGAATCCATATTTGAAAAATGGAAACGGCATACTACATATTAGAGGGAAAGTTATTTTTTTAAGTCAGTGACAATGTGTGTAGCACAAATTAAGCTGTCATATACCCTATACTAAGCAAGTTACTCATAAATGTAGAATTCAACCAAATATATTTTTTCATAAAAGGTGTATCTAACTGAAGTCCTGTTTCTCTTTTCACTTAAATATCTGTAACATATTCCTCAAATGGCTGCATATCAATATTAACATTAAAAACAAAAACTCAATTTTCTTTTACTCTCTCAAACATTTTGAATTCTTTTTTTTTTTTTTTTTTTGCGGTACGTGGGCCTCTCACTGTTGTGGCCTCTCCCGTTGTGGAGCACAGGCTCTGGACGTGCAGGCTCAGCGGCCATGGCTCACGGGCCCAGCCGCTCCGCGGTATGTGGGATCTTCCCGGACTGGGGCACGAACCTGTGTCCCCTGCATCGGCAGGCGGACTCTCAACCACTGCGCCACCAGGGAAGCCCTCTTGAATTCTTTTAAAATACAATTATGCTTTGATTTTTTTCCACTTAATGTAAATGATTTTGAATCTCAGCCTTGATAAATATTTCCATATTAATTTTTGTTTCTTAAAAATAGTTCTCTAAAAAATGCTATAAAGGACTTTATTGAGTCAAATGACAGAAGTAGAATATGGATGGTAGATTAAGTACTGTTAAATTTACTGAAATTGCTAACTGTACTATGGTTATGTAACAGACTATCCTTAGCAAATATGCAACTTACTCTCAAACTGCTCAGGAGAAAAAAAATTGTGTGTGTGTGTGTATATCTAATGGGAGAGCAAACACTAATGCAAATGGGGCAAAATATTAACGACAAGTCAATCTGGGTAAAAGGCCTATGAATATGCTATTTTTAATCATGAGAGTTTTCTGTAAGTTTGCCATTATTTCTAAATAATTGTTTAAAACAAAAGAAAACTTAAATTCACATATTTTATAACTTGGAGCTCATTAACTTTTCCAAGTAGTAAAATATCTTTGGTGGAAAAACAAAGTTCTCTAAAGCGTAAAGTTTTAACAACTACAGACACTTCTGTACACAGACTTTATTTTTATTTTATTATTTTTATTTTCTTATTGAAAAGTTCTTTAAATTCTACAATGCTTTACAATTTTCAAAAGTTTCACACACATGATAAAAATATGGGATGCTTCATGAATCTGTGTGTCACCCTTGCACAGGGGCCATCCTAATCTGTGTATCATTCCAATTTTAGTATGTGTGTTGCCGAAGTGAGCACTGTATAGAGACTCTAAAACAGCTCTGAAAAGGCACTTAAAAGCTCTGGCTGGTAGTTTTTATGATGCTCTGCATATCCATAGTGATAATCCTGGGTGGCATGGGCAGATGTTGAGGCCCTCAGGGGAGAATGAGAGTAGGTGCTCACCACAGCAAGAGCAGCATTACTTTTGTGTGTGTCTGTGTACAGGGATGTGTAAGACTTTATTTGAAAAGTTTCTGTGGATAGAAAAAGAAATTTGAAAACTACCAATCTATCTAAGCATTCATCTGATGTCACTTTCACATTTCCACTAACCGGTCAACCAACCTATGCACTATCCCCTGAGGCTGTGCATAACTTCGGGCATCTTTTGACTATTAGATTTCAGTTAATGAGAAACAAACTTCTCTCCCCTACTACACCTTCCATACGTTGGTCCCGGTTACTTCTCAGGATCATGCAGAGCAAATCTAATCATCCTTCCCTATGAAAACTCTTCAGGTTTAAGATTGATATCTCACTTTTCTACATTTTCTCTTTCCCATACCATCTTAGACACTCTCCATTTAATATACTTTAACCTAAAATTAAATGCAAAATACCCAGGGAAGTCTTACTTGTGAGGAAAGCACATACAACATTTTTACTCAAAAGAGCAGACACCTAGTAGGATGAACTCCCATTAGTCTTTCTGCTACTCAAGTGACACTGTTGACTCATATTGGGTTTATGGTTGATTATAATCCCTCTCTGTTACCTATGGTTGCTTCAAAGCTTGCCTCTCCCATCTTGTATTTATGCAGTTGAATTTTTGAACACAATGGTAGGACATATGTATATTCCTTTTACATTTTATGTTTTGAGAGTCAGTCCATTTTCTCAGTATTTTGAAATTCTTTTGGATTCTAATTCTTTTATCCATAGATCTATGACAGGAGTATCCATAGATCTATGACAGGTTTATTTATTAGCATGTATTTTACATCTTCATCCAGTTCAATAAAAATACTGAACAGGACAAAGCTGAGAAGATTCTGGCCCTATGGGTCAGTATTCTTTAGGTATACTCTACCAGTTTTCTGTATATCTGACTATACCATATCTTTTCCCATTTGATCCGTAAGAAAATCTTAACATATTTAAATACATTATCTACTGTACCTGTACAGTACCTTATTTATCAGTGAAAGTAACTGAGATAATATGGAAGAATATGCTTTGATAAACAGTTGTTTGTATTTAGGAACCCCATCAATGAAAGATTACAGTAAACACTGCTTTCTTATTTTAAGTGCTCGTAATCCATCTCTGTAATAATCTATTTTAGAACATTAACCAGAATCAAAACTATTCTCACCAGACATTAGTTTACAGAATCATTTGTTTTTCACTTCAAAGTCAGGAACTATGCTGTCTGACTTGTTCTTCTGGAACCTTTCTCATTCTCTTCAATTCTTAAATATCACTGAAACAAATCACTGGCAAACTGTGTTACTAACCTGGAATATTACGTAGTACACTGACTCTCAAGTAGGGATAATTTTGCCATGCCTCAGAATATTTAAAGTCTAGAGATATTTTTGGTTGTCAAGACGGGGAAGTGCTACTGGCATCTAGTGAGTAGAGACCAGGGGATCTTAATGCATAGGACAGCCTCCCACAAAGAACTATCTGTTCCAAATGCCAAGAGTGCCAAAGTTGAAAGTCCTGATGTAGTTCTAGTCTCCTACGAATGCAAAGACCCCATTTTCAACATTCAGAGTGGGATGGCTTCCAGAATTAAAATTACCAGTATAAAGACTTCATGAGTGAATCCATAATACCACTGAAAGACTTTAGTGGTTACAAAGTGCTGGGCCTGCCACTTTAATCTTTTAAAAGTGACTTGGAACTCTGGGCCCCAGCTCCTTCACCTGTAAAATGCAATTAAAGTCAACACATTTTACAAGGTTGTGAGGATCAAATGAGAAAATGTGAAAGTGTTTAAAAAATGGCAAAGCACTATTTACATTTGGGCTATAGTTAAATAATCCCACATAGAGAGCAAATACAGGACTATATAGCTGCTTCCTTGTAGCTCTAACCTACTAATCTTGGTTCTATGCTTTATAACAACACAGAATAAATCTATTCCTTCTTCAAATATAAACACTATCTCTATGCACATCTTCTTTTTAGTTGAATCTCTCTAATTCCTGCATGATTTTCACATGTTTTTATCCTGTTGGGGTAAGTGGAAAATGCCCTTTCTCCATCAGTTGCTACTGTTCAAATCCTATTCCTTCCTTCAGGTCCCTGCTCAAATGCCACATCTAACAAAAATTCTTTCACTGCAGAAAGTAAATTCTCTCTCCTGCCTCTCTTTTGAGGTTCATAGCCCTTTATCTGGGCCACTCATGGGGAGGCAATGTGGTCAGTGAGATGAGCCTGGGCTTTAAAGACTAATAACCAAGGTACAAATCCTAGTTCTGACTCAAGGCTTTACTGTGAACAACTTTTCAAGATTCAGATTCTTCAACTGTAAGATTAAGCTATCACCGTTGTTAATAGGATTGCTGGGACTAAGTGGGATGATACAAGAATAAGACCTAACAGAGTGCCTAGTACATAGCAGGAGTTAGATAAACAAGTGCTCCTGGTCACTCCCACTTACTTCCTATTTGAAATAACAGTTTATGTACATCTTGTTTCCTCTAAGATAACATGCTTCTTAAAGGCAGAATCATGCTGGTATCCCTATTCTCCCTCTTATTTCTTACAACTTCCCTCCTTCATGACAGCAATTTCAAGTGCTAAAACTTACTGGTGTTCAGAATATGAATATGACACGTCTCCTTGCTTTTTCAACCATCTTGGTTATTCCACTCTGGGTACCCTCCAGTCTGTCAGTCTCTCTCTTAATTCTCTTAAAACTCAACGTAAAATTGGTTTACTTATTTAACTGCATGAGTATACAATATTATCAACAAACAGAATTATAAAAAAGAGTACTACAATAAGAGTAAGATTCAACACTCTCAAAAGAGCCTCTAAAAAGTTCCTTCCTCTTTATGTCTTATGTTCAGTGAAACTCAATTCTAAATTATGCTAAGATGAGAATCTATCCTATTGAAGCTTGAATCCTCAAAGAGATTACTGTTCTCAACTTTGGCAGATTATAGAAAACTAGTTAGTATAATGAATGTTAGCCTAGTTTTAAAATCATTGTTAAAGTAAGGTCATAATACTACTACACTTTTGCCAAAAAACAAAGGTAATTAGTATTTTTTTCTTTTAGAAGGAATGAACTTGCACTAATATATTTATGCCTTTTCGTCTCTGCAGGGCCAATGTATATTCACAAACCTGAAAGACAGCTGGCTGGGCCATGAGAACACAAATCAGACCACTGAACAGAGAGAAATAAGCTAATAAGAATGAAAGTAATAATCTGGATCTTATTGAATGTATGTGTATCCTTTTATAAGCATTACCATTCCTGTAAGAGTGTTCAGAAATATCAAGGTGTATTCTTTCATCTTATTAATTATAAAGAGCAAAGAATGGTCAATCCTAAATATTTTTCCCTAAATAGTTTTCTGATAATTACATCTGCATCTTCCGTAAACAAAGATTTATAATAAATTTTATTGATTTACAAATATATCAAGAAATTCATAATTCTAGAAATTATTACCTGTTTGCCTTTACTAATAACTTCATTTTCACAAGTGGAATGTTCTTCAAAAATCATTCTGCTCTGTGTTATTAAATTTGTTGTCTGTGAGGTTGACAAGGGATCCCAAATGAATTCTACAAAGTCTGAAACAAAAATTTTTGGTGGTGCACAATTTAGTTACTAGACTGAGCTTTGCTTGTCACATATAAACAATTGAGGCCTTTAGCAAACACTACTTCCCTCCTTATATGGTTTAAAATCCATGACAATCAGTACCATTATGTATCTGCATACACTCTCTGTTGTTGCAGTCTGGCTCAACTGCAACCCTAGTTAAATCACCTTGTCACAGCATCTGTGCCTGCAACCATGCAGCTAAAACATGGCTGGAAAAAAATACACTTTAAATTGATCACCATGAAACTCCAGTGAGACCTTACTGCTGCCCAGCAATCACATTCTGTTTCCCTGGCCCATTCTCCTTCCCTCTGGCCTAGACAATTATTTCCTGCCTTATCCTTCCTCTTTGCTCTCAGTTAATGGACTCTTCCAGATGACTACTTCTTATGTTTTCTTTTCTCCACACTTGCTCTCACTCTCAGCTGATTACTTCCCCATTTGATAAGAAAAATAGAATCAATCCGAAGAGAAGCTCCACAAGGTCCTCCTACAGCATGTACACAACTACAAGCACCTGTGCTCATAAACTCTAACTTGTCTCCTGTTCCTATGGACGAAGCACTACACTCCTTGCCAAGGCCAACACTTTATTTGTACAAAAGACCCCAACCCCTTTGGCTTTCTTGAAGATCCTGTTCCCGGAATTCTGCCCTCTCATTTCCACTGGATCTTTTCTATCAGTCTACAATTATTTCTCTTGTATTAAAAATAATCCCTCTCTTGACCCTACTTTCCCCTCCAGTGCTGTTTTACTTCTTTGCTTCATTTTATAACAAAATTACTTAAAAAACTTCCTATCTCCATTTTCTCTCCTCAAACTCCTGAATTCACTTCAGTTAGGCCTTACCTCCAACTATTCTCCTAAACTACTCTTACTAAGTCACAGATAACCTTCACATTTGTAAAATCTAATGGTTGATTCTACTCCCCATCTGATTTATCAGCAACAATTGCAACACTTTTCTTTACTTGGCTTCCAGGATACTACTCCCGTTTCCCACCTACCTCTCTGGTCTCCTTTACTGTCTGTTTGTCATCTTGTTGACTTTCTAAATGCTGGAGTACCTCAGGACTCTGGTCACTTACCTTCTCTTTCCTATTTATATTTATACTTTATACAGAATTCAACCACTTTCCAGCCACCTCCACTTTTAACACTCAAGCCTAAGCTACTATCATCTGTTGCTTGGATTACTGCAAAAGTTTCCTAACTGGGCTGCCTACAGTTCATTCTCAACACAATAAACAGAGTAATTCTGTTAAAATGTTAAGGCAGATCTCGTCACTTCTCTGCTCTAAACTCTCCAACTGCTTCTCACTCTTTCACTTAAGTAAAAGTCCTTACAAATGATTATAAGGCCCCATATGACACAGCCAGTCATCCTGCTCACCTCTTCTTAGTCTCCCCCTTGCTCACTCTACTAAAGTTACCCTGGCTTATGTGCTGTTTTTCAAGCAAATCAGGCTAGCTCCTGCCTCAGGGCCTTTGTACTTGCTGTTTCTGCTGCCTTGGATGCTGTTACCTCAGATATTCACATGGCCCACTTCTTTACTTCCTTTTGGAATCTGCTCATTTGTGACCTTCCCAGGAAAGCTTTCCCTGGCCAGCCTATTTTAAATTGCACTACTCTTTCATAATTTGTATCTCTTTCCCTTACTTTATTTTTCTCCTTGGCCCTTTTAACCCACATACTCTAGATTTTATTTATTTATCTTATTATCCTTTGTCTTCTTCATGGAATGTAAGCTCCATGAGAGCAGGGATTATTATTTTGTTCATTGTTGTATACACTGAAGTAACAACTGTGCTTGACCCTTGTAAAATACATGTTAAATAACTTTTTAAATTTTTCTTTGCGGTACGCGGGCCTCTCACTGTTGTGGCCTCTCCTGTTGCAGAGCACAGGTTCCAGACGCGCAGGCTCAACGGCCATGGCTCACGGGCCCAGCTGCTCCGCGGCATGTGGGATCTTTCCCAGACCGGGGCACGAACCCGTGTCCCCTGCATTGGCAGGCGGACTCTCAACCACTGCGCCACCAGGGAAGCCCTAAATAACTTTTAAAAATGTAAATAGGTTAAAAAGAAACATCCCAGGTCAAATATAAAACAGTGATTTCTCAGGCATCTAGAAGGTTAGGCTTGTAATAATCTTAGAAATATTTGGTCAACTAATACTGAGAGCCTACTATGCGCCTAACATTAACGACAGGAAACGAAGCAATAAGTAAGACTAGGTAACTGCCTCTGAACAATTCTGGCTAATGGCAAATACAAACATTTAGGTAAGCAATTATAATTTAATGCATAGATGCCACCCTAAGTATGAGTTCAGAGTGCCACAGGAACCCTGAAAGGTATGCCTAATCCAGTTCCTAGAAGTAATGTCCATACTGAGTTCTGAAAGATGAGGAGAAATTAGCTAGATGAAAGAGGTAGAGTTAGGGGATTTGTCAAGTGGATGGATGGCAGAAGGTATAAAGGCCAAGAAGAATATAGCTTAAGTCCAGTAGAGGTGGAAATGAGGGGAAGAAGGAACCGAGCATGGCAGGAGATGGGGCTAAAGCACTACTAAACAGAGACAAAATCCTGAAAGGCCTAGAAAGCATGTTAAAGAGTTTAGACTTCATCCTAAAGACAGTTAAGAATAATTAAAGTGTTTTACGTGAGGTATGACAGAATCAGACATACTTTAGATAGATCACCATGGTTTTTGTATAGAAAATGGGTTAGAAAAAGGAAAAAAAAACCAGACTTGGCAATTGCTTATATAAGGAGGTAAGAAAAAGGGAGGAGTGGATGACTTGAAAGTTCTGGTTTGAATATGTGGGTAGATGGAGGTACCATTTTCCAGACAAGGAATATAAGAGGAGCAGGTCTGCAGCAAAGATGGCAAGTATGATTTTGCATGTGGAGTTTAAGTTGTCAAGTAGATGTACTCAGAAGATACTTTGATAAGAGAGATCTGGTGCTCTAAGAAGACATCTGGACTTGTTCTTCCAGTTCTTTTTGATTTAAAATGAAGCAGAATAGTACCATCCAAAAGAACTTTCTGTGATGATGGAAAAAAACATCTTACATCTGCACTATTTAATATGATAGCCATGAGTGATATATGGCTACTGAAGATTTAAAATGTGTCTAGTGTGACTGAGAACTGAATTTTAATTTTACTAATTTGAAATTTATATTTTAATAGCTACATATTGCTAGTGGTTACCATACTGAGCAACACAGATATAGATGGCACTAGAGAAGAGTATGCCAGGGATTACCCAGGGAGCTCATGAAGAAGGTCCAGGATAGGACTTGAGAATAAATATACAGTATTAATTTCTCATAATGCTACTTATTTGAGGAACTGTTTAATTGTAAGTGAAATATTTGGAGTTTCCAGATGAGTACTTAAATGAGGCACATATATTCTATGCTATCATTAATAGTGCTTAATAGCTAAAAGCAAATAGTTAAAAGTACTATCTTTCTAAGATACCCATGATTGCACTACAAGTTATATGAAAAAAAATCTTTAAAGTATAGTCAAGTTGGCTGAGAAGCACTATAAAGTAAGTTGCTTCATCTTTTAAGAGTTCTGCAGACTTTGCTGTCAGAATTCATTCTCAGTGACACGGTGGAACACAGCCTTATCAAGTACAATTTCAGATAAAACAAGTCTTCAGACTGAAGCACAAGCATCAATGCCCAAGGGCTTCTGAGTGCTGGTGGCAGATGTGAGGGAAATGTAGTAATGTTTTTTAAAGAAAGAAGAAACACACTACACAAAAATAAACTCAAAATGGGTTAAAGACCTAAATGTAAGGCCAGCCACTATAAAACTCTTAGAGGAAAACATAGGCAGAACAGTCTCTAACATAAATTTCAGCAAGATCTTTTTTGATCCACCTCCCAGTGAAAATAAAAACAAAAATAAACAAATGGGATCTAATTAAACTTAAAATCTTTTTTTGGGCCACGCCACATGGCTTGTGGGATTTCAGTTCCCCAACCAGGGATCAAACCCAGGACATCAGAAGTGAGAACATGGAGTCCTAACCACTGGACTGCCAGGGAATTCCCTAAACTTGAAATCTTTTGTACAGCAAAGGAAACCATAAACAAAACAAAGAGACAAGGCTCAGAATGGGAGAAGATATTTGCAAATGAAGGAACCAACAAGGGATTAATCTCCAAAACATACAAACAGCTCATGCAGCTCAATATCAAAAAAACAAATAACCCAATCAAAAAATGGGCAGAAGATCTGCATAGGCATTTCTCCGAAGAAGAAGACATACAGATGGCCAAAAAGCATATGAAAAGCTGCTCAACATCACTAATTATTAGAGAAATGCAAATCAAAACTACAATGGGGTATAACCTCACACTGGTCAGAATGGCAATCAACAAAAAGTCCACAAACAGTAAGTGCTGGAGGGGGTGTGGAGAAAAGGGAACCCTCCTACACCGTTGATGGGGATGTGAATTGGTACAGCCACTATGGAGAACAGTATGGGAGGTCCCTTAAAAAACTAAAAATAGAACTACCATAAGACCCAGCAATCTCACTCCTGGGCAAATACCTGGAGAAAACCATAATTCAAAATGATACATGCACCCCAATGTTCACTGCAGCACTGTTTTCAATAGCCAGGACATGGAAGCAACCTGAATGTCCATAACAGAGGAATGTATAAAGAAGATGTGGTACATATATACAATAGAATATTACTCAGCCATAAAGAAGAACAAATAATGCCATCTGCAGCAACATGGACGGACCCAGAGACTGCCATACTGGGTGAAGTAAGTCAGACAAAGACAAATATCACATGTTATCGCTTATATGTGGAATCTAAAAATAAGGGTACAAATGAATTTATTTATAAAATAGAAGTAGAGTCATGGATATGGAAAACACACTTATGGTTACCAGGGGATGGGGGGAGGGGTAAATCAAGAAATTGGGATTGACATGTACATACTACTATATATAAAATTGATAACTAATAAGGACCTACTGTATAGCACAGGGAACGCTACTCAATACTCTGTGATGGCCTATATGGGAAAAGAATCCAAAAAGAGAGTGGATATGTATAACTGATTCACTTTGCTGTACACCTGAAACTAACACAACATTGTACATCAACCATACTCCAATAAAAATTAAAAAAAAAAAAAGAAACATAGGGGAGAAGTTACGAGAAAGAAAGAAATACATGTAGTAGTGATGAAAGTGTGCCCCTAATAAATGACTTATAAAAAAGTAACTAATGAAAGTAATGCTAGGGCTTCCCTGGTGGTGCAGTGGTTAAGAATCCACCTGCCAATGCAGGGGACATGGGTTTGAGGCCTGGTCCGGGAAGATCCCACATGCTGCAGAGCAACTAAGCCCGTGTGCCACAACTACTGAGTCTGCACTCTACAGCCCGCTCGCCACCAACTAGAGAAAAGCCTGCGTGCAGCAATGAAGACCCAACGCAGCCTAAAATAAAATTAATTAATTAAAAAAAATAAAAATAAAAGTAACGCTAATGTCACAAATACTAAAGATCCAAAAGTATCAGGAGTTTGATAGCCAATCACTTGCACAAACAAGCATTTTTTAATCAGCTTAAATTATAACATCTATTGCTTTTTACTGCATATTACAGTTGCTGTGTTCAAAAACGTCCAAAAAAATTTGTGACTATTAACAGAAATTAATGATATCACACTTTGCCAAAGAACAATTTAATTTTATCAAGATTACAAAACAGTACCTGTAAGTCGAGGAATAATTGTTTTGCTGATGACAGTAGACAAGATTTTCTTATCAGAACTATCTTCCTTCTTTGAATCTTCCATACTGCTATCTATAAATTCTTCTATAGATGTGAACCATGGCATCTGTTTTAAACCTATGGAATCAAACTTATAAATAAAATTATCTAAGTTATAAATAAATTCTTAAACATTAGTTTATTTTTAAATAGTTAACTTTTTCAGTAATTACCAGAGCTTCTCTAAGGATCAAAGGAGAATAATTCCATATTTTAACCCAATGTATACAGTACTAGACCACCAAGGCTAGGCAGGATGACATGACTAAGACATGATGTCTAGGCAGTAGGACAGAACACTGCGTTTCATGCATTCATTCATATCCAGAAATGTCCACTATGTGTTCAGAGCCTACTACATGGCAGGTACTGTTAGGAGCAAAGTATACATTTATAACAACAGCAGTTAAAATAGCCACGTAATTTATTTATAAAAATACACTTAGCTCACGCAAAATTCACTTCTGGCTCTCTCGAGTCTCACTGGCACAAATATATACTTTGCATGTGGTTTAGCTTATTATTAAACAAACAGCAGACGGCCAATTATCATTTGTTGAATAACTGAATGAACAGATCTTTGCTAGATGTAACAGAGTACTCAGTTCAGCTGGAGTGGTTAACAACTAGGCTGCTTTCCGACCAACTATCTACCACTTTCTTAGGGATAAGCTTGGCTCCTAAACTATGAACACTGCATGGCCCTAACACAGAGCCTAAAGGCATGCATGACTAGAGCGAGGAAGACAAAACGACAAGGATCCATCCTTTACTTTGTTAAATCTTTATTTTCAGCTCTCCTTTCTTCCTAGAGTTTCATTTTCTCATTTCTGTTTGCGTAACAGGCATATCCACGTGGATGTCCCATCATCATTTCATTGTCTATAAAGTTAAACTTCCATCAAAACCGTTTTCCTGTCTGAAAAGTCACCATTTTTATGAATGGAACTACCATTGTACTAATAACTCAGACTCCAAATCTTGAGGTCATCTTTCTGATATGTTGTGTTAGGTTTATTCTCAGTATTTTACTGATTCTTACTTCATAACGCCACTTGTAATCAACACTTTCTTTCTCTTCCCTTTGTCACTATCACCCCACGTGAGGAATTCTTCACCCTGCACTTGGGCTACAGCAATAGCCTTTCAGTATAGACCTTCAACTTTTTCTCCCTAGCCTCCAAGTTAGCCTGTTGCTCAGGGCTTCCTAAAACATTACCTTCATCATGTCACGCCTCCCATTATCTATCAAAACAAGTTCATATCTCTTAATTTAGGATCTATGCAGTCTCTACTAAACTAATATTTCTCCCTATGTACCTTCATAAAATATCTTTTCCTTCCTCTGTCTTCCTGTTTAAATTCTATATATCCTTCAAATCCTCATTTAAATTCCTCATCTTCATTGTAGCTTTCCTAGCCAAGTATTCCCATTATGTCATCTCCAACTTCAGAACTCTTGGTACCTATTTTGAATTTCACTCAAACAGACTCTAAAATTCTTAAGGTCTAATACTACCTTTACTTTTTTGAGTGATCTTAAACTTATCATAGAAGAAGATTTAAAAGAAAAAGTGTTTCCTTTACTGATGTTAAGTGTCACTCAGCCTTAAAAACAGAGTGAGAACCAAGAAAAGATGAGTGCAGACTATTACTCCAAAGCACAAATTATCAATTCCAACTCTAAAGGAATGGTACTTTATAGGTAACCTGATAACTAGAGGATTTAAGTAACTAAATGTGATCAGGATGATTTTTTTCACATGTTAAGCTTATGTACCTTAAGAGGATTCCAATCAATCAACTGAAATCGTATTAGGGGATTTAAAAGCTTCGGAATGCATAAACTAATGAAAGCTTCATAATAAGAATCAGGAAACTTTTCTCGCCATTGTTGAAATTTCAATAAAATATTCTGGATATTACAAAAATCATCGTGTACGTCTTCAAAAATCTTCTTATGATCCCGTAAAATGTCACCTGTGAAGAAAATGAGTCTCTGTATATTATGCATTTTAAGTTTGTGATCTTGAAGTTTGTTTCCTATAAACATAGTTATGTATAACTTATGTAATCAACTGAGCTGAAAACTATCCTTTGACGTTAACATATAAATTAGGTTTTATTAAAAAAACACTTTAGTAACAATTGACACTAATAAAGTCTGCCATTTATTGAGCCCCTGCTATATGCCAAAACATTATAAATACATTACCTCATTTCATCATCATAACTATGTTTCCTGTAAGGTAGGTGTTTCTAGCCTACCTATTTACAGACAAAGAACAAGCAAACAAACAACAATATCAGATATAGTGAAGTCAAGGAATCTGCCAATGATCACACAGACTAGATCCCCTCTTTGAACTCATCTGGTTGACTGTAAAGCCCACACTCAACTATACATATTTTACCTTCTTATAATGCTAAAACTGGGCTTTACTAAATTCAATTATTTTAAATTAAAAATTATAATATAGAAAGTATGCAGTAGAGAAATGAAGCCAAAAATGTTCATGGTTCCTTTATAACAGGAGATGAAAAGGAATACTCATCATGCTCCTCCATTTTATCCATTTTTTCAGAGGAAAGGACAAGTCTTATATGGAAAAAAAAATGTATTCCTTTTTTCCTGAATTTTACCAACTATTTTACATAGCTTAAATAATTAAGGGCAATCACAGCAAAGCATTTTCCAACATTTCAATACTTCAAGACACATTAGAAACTTGATAACTGACCTTGGCTTTTTTGGAAGTCCATCATGTCTGCTGAAGGTAGTTCATCATCACTAGATGTTCCTTCCTGATGAGTACAATTCCCAGAAAGAACCCTTGCTTGTCTTCTTTGTGCCCTATATTTTGCAATAAACCAAAAATAAATAAAAAACAAATAGCTCCTGTTGAAAAGAAATGCTTTAAAACAAAAAGTCATCATTTACTTAAAATACCCAGAAATAAACCATCACATTTGCATGCAATTTTATGCTAATATTTTTGACATTTTAGCTTCATTAATCTGAATTGGTTCTCCCTCTTTTTTCCTGTAAGACATTCCCATAGCCTACCCAGATTTGGAAGAGCAGGTAACAATGTAATTAGGACCGGCTTCTTAGGTATGAGCCATTCCCAGCCTGATAAATGCCATTTTACCCATTCCTTCTGACTGATCCAAATATACCAGTGCATCTTTAAACCATAAATTTTGGTTTTATATCATCCTCACAAATTAATATGCTAGGTTATGGTTATTTATACTATATGGTTAATTGTATTTAAGCAGTAAAAAATACTTGCTCAATGATGCTTTAAGTCTTTATATAGTTACCTTCGAGATTCAATCTCTTCTAAAATCCATTGAGTTTTTTCATCTATAGCCAAGCTTCTATTTGTTGACGTCTCAGCTTTGCCTGTTAATGAATAAAATTAATTTCATACTGCAAATTCTTAAAAGAAATACAGTGAAACACTTTGAAAACAAGTTATATCTTAGGTATATATACATATCTGTATATATAAACACACACAAATAGAATATGCTTAAATTGCATATTTCATCATGCAATGAAATTGCAATGTTACCCTATCACAATATTAACAGTCATTGAGTTTGCTAGTCTAAGAAAATATACCTTGTCTGGTGAATATAGTTCAGCACTTGAGAACAGTAACAAAATTTAATATAAAGTTTCTTTCCCTAGTATTCTTTTTCAGCAGTTTTCACCAGTTTTTTTTCTGTCCCTATAGTCAAATGCTAGAAACATTTGCATTACCAATACGTCATTCATATTATTTCCTATTTTAGCATGTACCGTAATTTATGACCAACTGAATGTCATGTATTTGAGTCATTCTGATTTTGCTTTTATCATCTACTTGATGCTATGGTCCCATTTCTTTCACTATACCCTGACAGCACCTTAACCAATGGAAGACATCTCTGAAAATACAAAACCAGTGTGAGAACTAAAGGGAAGCATCCAAATCTTTTATTAATATAATGAGATCTTACAGATGATTCTATGCTGAACCCACCAGAACTTCTTTAACCTCCACAAACAATCTGTGGACGGGCTATGGAAAATTTATAAAGTTATATTTCTGACACAGTCTATATATTTATTTCAAGTCATCTCCAAACAGTCATTAAATGGTCCTATAAATATTTTGTTTCAAATACTAAGTGATTAGAAGTTATAATTTTCATTTTTTAGTTTTAGACTGCATTTAAGACATTTTGAAGCCCTAGCTTAAATGGTTTGGGAGTTTTGGAAGGGGGTAGGTGAAAGGTTAGTGGGAAAATACTCAAAAAACATTTTTTATACAGGAATAAAAGTATTTTTATCTTTTAGCTGATAATTTAGCTTAATGAATAAAAAATCACATTGAATATGAAAAACACTAACGTGATAACTGTTGTAAATACGCTGATTCATGTTTTAATTCATCTTGCCTGCGTTTCATAAAGATCATGGCTTGTTTTACAAGGAGTGCATGCATGGCTGATTCTATTTCTTGGATGTTGATAATCTGAAATACATATATAAGTAACATTTTGTGGGTCATCCTTAATGAATTATAAAAAATAATATTTATATATAAGCATATTACATGCTCAATTCTCATATACAGAAACATTTTTTATACCATCTCATCTCAATTAAAAGAACACTGTGAGGAACAGACCTAGCTTCCAATACTTTTAATACTAATAAAACTAGAAAATCAACTTACTGTATTAAAACAGCTATAAATATCATAAATAATAAAACCTAATGGGCTGGAGTCAGGAACATGGTAAGAGTGGATAGATAAGAAGGATTCTTTTTTGAGCAAAAGAGGAGGAGGAAATAATGACTGCAGCTATTTTTCACGGACTGACGGGAGGCAGACTGTAGGGAACACTTGAGGAAACTGGTAAAATTTAAAAAAATAGAGAACGAAAGAGACCTAACCAGACAAGTAAGAAAGCTGTCAAGCAGAATTGAGTGATTAGTTGAAACCGGCATTTTTATATTTCTTGGGCAACAATCCCCCCACTCCAATGATGTTCCATAGCTAATGCTATGGATTCAAGCCTTTGACAGTGTAATTCTTCAAGGATGAATGAAGAAAGTTACATTGTAATAGATACTTCAGAAAAGTAACTACCAAGTGATATTAAAGGTAGTCAACTTAAAACAATAGGGGAGAAAATACAATTACTTGGTAATATTTTAAAAGTAAATTAAAAGTAATGCAGAAAGTAGAGTATATTTTTAAAATGATTAGTCTACTTTAAAAAAAGGACAACTTAAGACCCCAGTGTAAGGACTTAGTATGTATAAACAAAATCAGAAATTATAATGGAAAAGAATGATTCATAAATCTGATTAACACAAAAATTTCAAAACATCTGATGTCATTGCTAATTACTAGAGAAATGCAAATCAAAACTACGATGAGGTATCACCTCACACTGGTCACAATGGCCAACATCAAAAAGTCTACATGTAACAAATGCTGGAGAGGGTGTGGAGAAAAGGGAACCCTGCTACACTGCTGGTGGGAATGTAAACTGGTGCAGCCATTATGGAAAACAGTATGGGGGTTCCTTAAAAAACTAAAAATAGAGCTGCCGTATGATCTTGCAATCCCACTCCTGGGCATGCATCTGGAGAAAACTCTAATTCGAAAAGATACATGCACACCAATGTTCACAGCAGCATTATTTACAATAGCCAAGACATGGAAACAACCTAAATGTCCACTGACAGATGAATGGATAATAAGGAAGATGTGGTGTACACACGCACACGCGCGCGCACACACACACACACACACACACACACACAATGGGATACTACTCAGCCATAAAAAAGAATGAAATAATGCCATTTGCAGCAACATGGATGGACCTAGAGATTATCACACTAAATAAGTCAGAAAGAGAAAGACAAATACTAAATGATATCACTTATATGCAGAATCTAAAATATGACACAAATGAACTTATTTACAAAACAGAAACAGACACAGAAAACATATTTCTGTGTCATAGACACAGAAAACAAATTTATGGTTATGAAAGGAGAAAGGGGGTGGGGGAGGGATAAATTAGGAGTTTGGGATTAGTGGATACAAACTACTATATATAAAATAAACAACCAGGTCCGACTGTACATCACGGGGAATTATATTCAATATCCTGTAATAAACCATAATGGAGAAGAATATGAAAAAGAACATACATATACATAACCGAATCACTTTGCTGTATACCAGAAACTAACACGTTGTAAATCAACTATACTTCAATAAAAAAAATTAAAAACAAAAAAACACATCTAATGTGAAAAAACCATTGCAAACAAAATCAAAAGACAAGGCAAATTGGAATGTTTACCTACATCAAATAGGATAAAGCACTAAAATTTTTAAGCAATAAAGAACTGTTCACCATATACTGGAAAAAGAAAAAAGGAAAAAAACCCTACAAAAAACCTCCATATAAACCAAGAAGATAGCAGTGCAAAGGACACAAATAATTCAAAAGAAGAAAAACTACATTAACAAAACAAAGGGTTTGTTTGAGATCAAAATAAATATGTAAAAACAAAAACCATTTTTTAATGTAGTAAACTAGAAACTGATACAACCTTTCTGGCGGATAATTTAGCAATGTTTCGTAAGCCTTAAAAATATTTAGACCCTTTCCCTTAATAATTTACTTTCTAGGAACTTTTCTTAAACAAATGGAATTTTAAAAATTTATACTGCTATTTATAAGTTGCAAAATGATTACAAACTACACCTAACTGTCCAACATTGAGGGAATACTTAATACTCCAGTATGTCAAAAATGTGTAGGAAGAGTCCTAGATGAAATATTTATTTATGGGATTTAGACTTAAAAAAAATCACATTGTAAGGGAATTTCTCCATAAAAAGGAAATGATTACATATTTATAGACATGTACCTTTTTATCAAGACAGTCAATTAAATTCTCCACATAAACTTTCATGCTTTTATAGAATTTAAAATTTAGAACTTGATTTGATGAATTCTCTAGGTTCTGGATGGTACTCTTTGAGCGCTTGACATCTTGTATGTATTTTTCATATTCCCTCAGGTGAGAGCGGTGAGTATCCTGTAGTAATGTTAATCTAAATAAATATAAAATAAAAATAAATAAAAATCGTTTTATATTACAAACTTTTATTTCTAATATAGTAAATAGCGGTCTAATGAAAAAATTTTTCAAATCTACCTTACAAAGACCACCAAGGAAACTGACAATCATATAAACCTGGGTTTATAAGACTTGTAGAGCAAAGGAAAACACCAGGATAAAAGAGGTTTCAAAGGGAAAGGTAGGAAATGACACTTAAAGGTTTTTAGGTGCTGGAGCTAATCATAAGTTAGTCTTAGAGGAGAAGTTAGTAAGTGTGGATTGATCAGATTTTATAAACAAGGTGAGTTCCTGCAATAATCAGTGGTTTTATATTTGAAACACAGGCGTCCATGTGGAGTTACTGTTAAATCAGTCTGTGGTCTTCCTTGCAATATGGGTATCTGAGCTGGTATTAAAACCATTTGAGGGCTTCCCTGGTGGCTCAGTGGTTGAGAATCTGCCTGCTAATGCAGGGGACACGGGTTCGGGCCCTGGTCTGGGAAGATCCCACATGCCGCGGAGCAACTAGGCCCATGAGCCACAACTACTGAGTCTGCGCTTCTGGAGCCTGTGCTCCGCAACAAGAGAGGCTGCAATAGTGAGAGGCCCGCTCACTGCGATGAAGAGTGGCCCCTGCTTGCCACAACTAGAGAAAGCCCTCGCACAGAAACAAAGACCCAACACAGCTAAAAATAAATAAATAAATAAATAAGCCAAGCATTAAAAAAAAAACCATTTGAGCATGTTATGATTTGGTAATTTATAATATTATAAGTATTATAATTATTAAAATATTTAATATTAAAATTGAAATATTTAATATCAACATCAAAATATTTAATATTAAATCTAATATTAAAAATTAAAATTTCAATAACATCTAAATATTAATTAATATTAAATTAATAAATATTAATAAATTAATTAACATTAAATATTACTTTAATATTAAAATTTATAAATTATTTTGGTAATAATTTATCTGTTTCGTGACTCACAATGGTTTCTGTTTTGTCATTAGAATTTGATGTTCCGTGAGGTGGGTGCATTTCATTCCCTCTGTTGTTGCTGTAAACCCTATACTGCTCTGTTGATGTTCAGGAAGCCCAGTTTCCTTCAGCTCTTGTGAACATCACATGTATCAACTGATATAACATAAAAAAACTCTCAAATACAATTCAACATCTGCTTATCTTTTAAAATTCACTTACCCCTTACATATACATGCCAATGGAGGAATAAGAAACACACAAAAAATCTAGAATGTGTTTTACACTAATACTTGACACTGTGAGCACATTAGAATTAGAGAATTAACTAAATGAAATAACAAATTCATAGTATTTGGACTTGAATCAAACAATTAAAAAAAACTAAACTTCTGCTAACCTCCTCTAAAATGAAAACTATTAGTAAGCACTTGCTTAGGCCAAACGTCCTCTTTTCAAGTTTCCCTTGAACAATGACTACTGCATTTGTCTCTGAAAGTCTTTCCTTGCTTTATATAAAAAATAGAGGCAGTTAAGAAATAAATCAAGATAATAATGTACAGCAAGCATTATTAACAAAATGCTTTAAGTGTAGTATTACCAGTTACAGCAGTAAATGTGTAAGTACATATATGGAAAAACAAGGTATGGAACAGGGTATATAAGTGTGCTTCAATTTTGTATTAAAAATGGGGCAATATATAAGTACGTATGTGCTTATACAGACATACATATATATTACTTCTGCAAGGAAACATAAACTGGTAGAAATGGTTTCCTCTGGGGAAGATGACTTCCTTTTCTCTGTATAAGCTTTTGTACTGTTTTTTGACTTTTGTCTTTAAACCATAAAATATGTTTTCTTTTAAAATAAAGAACCCCGTTAATAAAAAAAATAAAGTACACTAAAGTTAAAAATAACATTTATCTGGATAAAGTGAAATGCTAATCTATATCAGTGGTCTGCTATTTTTTTCTGTTCTATTACTCATGCAAGACAACTCTCTCAAACACAATCTCAAAAAAAAAGGTTCTGAGTTATATGATTCTAGATGCAATCTATCTATAATTCTAGCTCTGTATCAGAAGGAGAGTAAATGATAGTGAAAACATTACAAAAATCATCTTTAATCAAGATAATCTCATCATTTAACATCACTACTGAAAAACAATGACCTAGAACAGAGGCTGGCAAACTTTTTTGGTAAAGGGCCAGATAGTAAACATTTTAGGCTTTGGAAGCTCGATGGTTGCTGTTGTAACTCCTCAATTTTATGTTGTAGCACAAAATCAGCTATAGATAATACACTGCACAAGCATGGCTATGTTTCAATAAAACCTTATATAGAAAAATGGGCAGTAGGCTGGTAGTTTGCCAACCTCCTAGAAAACAGAGATAACCTGAAATCTAAAAAATGGTACACCTAAAATTTTCATATATTTCACAATAAAATGTTACAAAAGGTCCTTTTCTGCATTAAACTATTTAAATAAACCATGACCAACATATTTTAGTTGCAATGTGATCAAGGAATGAAGCTACTGCAAACCTGATTTATACAAAAGATACAGGGGGAGAAAATTCTGAACCTATTTGAAGGTATTAGAAAAAAATTCCCAGGTATAAAAAAAAAAAGCAATGAAAATGTTCTTTAAGAATACTTGCTTTGGTGGCAGGAGAACCAAGCTCTCTCCTTGTATTAAATGTTGTAAGGACTAATTAGACTTTTACTGTCATATTTATTCTTTCATATATCTAAAGATGCACACTAGATCCTAAGTAGTAAAACAGAAAATATATAAATATTTAAAACAAAACAACCTATTACGGGGTTTGCCTTATTTTTAACAAAAAATACCATTTATAAATGTGAGATTAATACTATTTAAGAGATAACTATTAATAGCAATAGATAATGAATGGTTAGCTGTGCTTTAGAAATGTATTTGTATCAAGAACCATAAAAATATGTCTAACTTTTGCTGCAGTTAACTTTCCCCGGAAACTTATCTTAAGAAATAATATAACCATTTTGGGACTTCCCTGGTGGCACAGTGGTTAAGAATCGCCTGCCAATGCAGGGGACATGGGTTTGAGCCCTGGTCCAGGAAGATCCCACATACTGCGGAGCAACTGAGCCTGTGCACCACAACTATTGAGCCTGCACTCTAGACCCCGTGAGCCACAACTACTGAGCCTATGCGCCTAGAGTCTGTGCTCCGCAACAAGAGAAGTCACCACAATGAGAAGCCCGTGCACCACAATGAAAACCCAACACAGACAAAAATAAATAAATAAATTTATAAAAAAAATTAACAGTTTAAGTGACTTATAGGAACAAAATGTTCATAATGAACATCTGTAGCATTATTTATAATAAGACACATTTAGAAATCAAAATGTCAATGTCCAACACAGAAATACTTAAATAAATCATGATATATACTAACTGTATCGATGAACAAAATATTACTAATATACTTATTTTTTATTGTAGTCAAAAACATATAACAAAATTTACACTTAACCATTAAAGTATATTACAGTAGTATTAACGATATGCACATCGTTGTATAACAGATCTTTAGAACTTTTTCATCTTGCAGAACTGAAATTCTATACCCACTGATCAACAACTCCCCATCTCCCCCCACCCTTGGCAACCATGATTCTACTTTCAGTTCCTAAGAGTATGACTACTTTAGATACCTCATATAAGTAGAATCATGCAGTATTTATCTTTTTGTAACTGGTTTATTTCACTTAGTCCTCAAGGTTCATCCATGTTGTGGCATGACAGGATTTCTTTTTTTTTTACCACTGATAATAAATACTCCACTGTGTGTAAATACCACATTTTCTTTACCCATTCATCTGCTGATGGACATTTAAGTTACTTCTACCTCCAAGCTATTGTAAATAAGGCTGTAATGTGCAAATATCTCTTGAACTGTTTTCTTTTGAATTCTTTTGGCTATATATCCAAAAGTTGGATTGCTGGATCATATGGTAATTCTATTTTTAACTTTTTCAGAAATTGTTCTCCATAGCAACTGATCATTTTACATTCCCACCAACAGTGTATAAGAGTCCCCTTTTCTCTATATCTTTGACAATACCAGTCAATTTCTGTATTTTTCATAGTGGTCACCTTAATGGGTATGAGGTGATAGCTCAGTGTGGTTATGATTTGTTAATTCCCTGATTAGTGATGTTGAGCATCTTTTCAGGTTTGTTCACCACTTGTATGTCTTCTTTGAGAAATGTCTATTCCAGTCCTTTACCCGTTTTTCAGTTGGATAGTCTGTTGTTGAGTTACATGGGCTACTTATATATTTTGGGTATTAACCACTTATCATATATATGGTTTACAAATATTTTCTCCTATTCTGTTGGTTGCCTTTTCACTCTGTTGATTATTTCCTTTGTTAGGCAGAAAACATTTTAGTTTGATGTAGTCCCACTTGTCTATTTTTGCTTTTGTTGCCTGTGCTTTTTCTTTCTTGGGTCCTTTGAGATTCCATATGAATTTCAGGATTTCTTCCTATCTCTGCAAAAAATGCCATTGGGATTTTGATAGAGAATGCACTGCATCTATAGATTGCTTTGGGTAATATGGACATTTTAATAGTATTGTTTTCTAATCCATGAACGTGGGATGTCTTTCCATTTACTTATGTCTTCAATTTCTTTCAGCAATGTTTTGTAATTTTTGATGTACAAATCTTTTGTCTCCTTTACTAAGTTAATTCCTAAATTTTATTCTTTTTAATTCTATTGTAAATGAGTGTTTTCTAAATATATAGTTTTGGACTTTTCATTGTTAGTGCATAAAAACAACTGATTTTTATGTGTTGATATTTCATTCTGCAATTTGCCAGATTTATTAGCTCTTACAGGGTGTGTGTGTATATGTAAGTGTAGTCTTCAGGCTTTCCTACATAAGAGATCGTATCATCTGTGAACAGAGATAATTTTACTTCTTCCTTTCCTATTTGGATGTCTTTTATTTATTTATTTATCAATTTATTTTTCTTGTGTGAATTCTCTGGCTAGGACTCCCAAAACTTTGAATAGAAGGCACAAGAATAGGCATCCTTACCTTGTTCCTGATCTTACAGGGAAAGCTTTTGGTTTTCCACCACTGAATATGATGTTAGCTGTGGGCTACTCATATATGGTCTTTATTATGTTCAAGTAATTTCTTCCTATTCCTAGTTGGGTGAGGGTTTTTATCATGAAAGTGTGCTTAATTTTGTCAAAGGTGTCTTCTGTATCAATTGAGATGATCATGTGGTTTTTGCCCTTCATTCTGTTAATGTAGTATACCACACTGATTTTCTTATGACTCATTCTTGTATTCCAGGAATAAATCCCACTTGGTCATGTGTATAATCCTCTTAATGTATTGTTAATTACATTTGCTAGTATTTTACTGAGGGTTTTTACATCAATATTCATCAGGGATATTGGCTTATTAACTTTCTTTTCTTGTACTATCTTTGTCTCAGATTTTGGGATCAGGGTAATGCTGACCTCATAGAATAAGTTTGGGAATGTTATCACCTCTTCAGTTTTTTGGAAGGGTTTGAGAAGGAATGGTGTTAATTCATCTTTAAATGTTTGGTAGAATTATCCAGTGAGGTTATCTGTCCTGGGCTTTTCTTTGTTGGTAGGTTTTTGACTACTAATTCAATCTCCTTACTAGAACAGATTTGTTCAAATTTTTCATCTCTTTATAAATCAGTCTTGGTAGGTTGTATGTTTCTTGAAATTGATCCATTTCTTCTTGGTTATCTAGTTTGTTGGTGTATAATTGTTTATAGTATCTTATGATCCTTTTTGTTTCTGTGGCATTAGCTGTAACGTTTCTCTTTCTTATTTTTGTTATTTGAAACTATTCTCTTTTTCACTTAGCCTGGCTAAGGGTTTGTCAAATTTTTTTGATCTTAAAAAAAAAATCAGTTTTGATTTTTCTTCAGTTGTTCTTCTATGCTCTATTATGTTTATTTCTGCTCTAATCTTTACTATTTCCTTCCGATAACTGGGCTCAGTTTGTTCTTTTTGAAGTTTTTTGAGGTACAGTTAGGTTGTTGATTTGATACCTTTCTTCTTTTTTAATGTGTTCATTGCTATAAACTTTCCTCTTAGTACTGCTTTTGCTGCATCCCATAACTTTTGGTGTTTTTGTTTTCATTTGCCTCAAGATACTTTATAGTTTCCATTTTGATTTCTTCTTTGGTACATTGGCTGTTCAAGAGCCTGTTTAGTTTCCACACATTTGTGAATTTTCCCTTTCCCTTTCTGTTACCGATTTCTAGTCTCACTGCACTGTGCTTGGAAAAGGTATGATTTCAACCTTAAATTTGTTAAGACTTGTTTGTGACTTAATGTGGGATCTATCCTGCAGAGTGTGGTCTGTGTGGTTGAAAAGAAAGTTTATTCTGCTGCTGTTGGGTGGAACATTCCATATATTTGTTAGGTTCATTTAGCTTTGTTCAAGATCACTGTTTCCTTAAGATTCTCTGTCTATTTCATCAATTATTTGAAAGTGTGATATTGAGGTCTCATACTATTATTATATTGCTATTTCTCCCTTCAGCTCTGTCAATATTTGCTTTATACAGTTAGGTGCTCCACTGTTGGGTACATATACATATAAATAGTTGCTATATTGTCCCAATAAATTGACCCTTTTATATTACATAATATCCTTGTCTCTTGTAGTTTTAAACTTAAAATTCTTTTCTCTAAGTATTGCCACTCCTGCTCTCTTTTGTTTACTGTTTTCATGGAATCTTTTTGCAATCCTATCACTTTCATCCTGTATGCATCCTTAAATCTAAGTGAGCCTCTTGCAGATAGTATATAGTTGGCTCTTGCTTTTTAAAATTTTTTGGCTGTGCAGCTTGTGGGACCTTAGTTCCCTGACCAGGGATCAAACCCAGGTGCTAGGCAGTGAAAGCACAGAATCCTAACCACTGGACCACCAGGGAATTCCCAGATCTTGCTTCTTTTATTTTTCCCAACCTATTCAGCCACTATATGTCTTTTGATTATAGAATATAATCCATTCACATTTGAAGTAATTACTGATATGGAAGGACTTACGACTGTTATTTTTAAATTGTTTTTTGTCTGTCTTGTAGTTATTTTGTCCCTCTCCCTTTTTTTTTTTTAACATCTTTATTGGAGTATAATTGCTTTACAATGGTGTGTTAGTTTCTGCTTTATAACAAAGTGAATCAGTTATACATATACATATGTTCCCATATATCTCTTCCCTCTTGCGTCTCCCTCCCCTCCACCCTCCCTATCCCATCCCTCTAGGTGGTCACAAACCACCGAGCTGATCTCCCTGTGCTATGCAGCTGCTTCCCACTAGCTAACTATTTTACGTTTGGTAGTGTATATATGTTCACGCCACTCTCTCACTTTGTTGCTGCCTTGCGTTTTGTTGATTTTTTTGTAGTGATGTGCTCTAGATCGTTTTCATTTTCCTCTGCATATCTTCTATAGGTACTTTCTTTATGTTTACCATGGGGATTACCAAAAAACATCTTATAATTCTAGTAATCTATTTTAAACTGACAACATCTTAACTTCAATCACATACAAAAACTCTACTCCTTTATATCTCCCCCTCCACCTCTTGTTATTGATATCACAAATTACACTTAAAAATTTTGTATCCACTAACATGTTATTTTTGTGCTTTTACCTTTAAAATTCTGTATTAAAAGTGATTTTTACACCACTCTTACAGTATTACAGGATTCTATATTTATATATATATTTACCTTTACCAGAGAACTTTGTATTTTTGTATGGTTCATGCTACTGTCTAGTGTCCTTTCATTTCAACTTGAAGGATATCTTTCAGCAATTTTTGTTAAGGCAGGTCTAGTGTGACGAACTCCCTCAGCTTTGTTTACCTGAGTTTTTTATTTCTCCTTCATCCTACTCCCTTCTGGCCCCTGTAATGTTTCATCCTACTCCCTTCTGGCCCCTGTAATATTTCTGTTGAGAAGTCTCCTGTTAATCTTATGGGGCCCTCTTGTACATGATGAGGTGCTTTTATCTTGTGGCTTTTTAAATTCTTTGTATCTAGAAAGTTTGATTATAATCGTCTCATTGTAAGCCTCCTTGTGTTCATCCTTGTTGGAGTCCTTTTAACTTTTTGAAGTTGAATGCCCATTTCCTTCCTCAGACTGGTAAGTCTTTGGCCATTATATCTTCAGATAAGCTCTCTGTCCCATTCTGCTACTCTTTTCCTTCTTGGATTCCCATAATGTATATGTTGTTCTCCTTGATAGCATCATATAAATCCCTTAGGCTTTCTTCACTTTTCTTTTTTCTTTTTGCTACTCTGACTTGGTAATTTCAAATGATCACTCTTTGAGGTCTCGCTTGTTTTTTCTGCTTGATATAGTCTGCTACCTTCAGTAAATTTCCTTTTTTTTTTTTTTTTTTGGTACGTGGGCCTCTCACTGTTGTGGTCTCTCCTGTTGCGGAGCACAGGCTCTGGATGTGTAGGCTCAGCGGCCATGGCTCACAGGCCCAGACGCTCCGTGGCATGTGGGATCTTCCCGGACCGGGGCACGATCTCATGTCCCCTGCATCGGCAGGTGGACTCTCACCACTGTGCCACGAGGGAAGCCCCCTTCATTAAATTTTTTAGTTCAGTTATTACACTTTCAGCTCTAGAACCTCTGGTTCTTTCTTAGTTTCCATCTCCGTTGGTATTCCAACCTTGTTCATGTATCATTTCCCTGATTTCTTTAGTTGTCTGTGATCTCTTATGGCACATTAAGCTTCTTTAAGAAGACATTAAGCTTCTTTAAGAAGATTATTCTGAATTCTCTGTCAGGTAATTCATAGACCTCTGTTTCTTTTAGTTCTGGAATTAATTTGGGCCCTTTGATTGGGCCATGTTTCCTTGTTTATTCATGTATCTGGTTATCTTTTTGTTGTGTTCTGTGTATTTGAAAATGCACTTAAGGGGAGTTTCTCCCCCATATGAAGCTGTTTCCCTTAAGTGCATTGCAATCAGCCTGACTGGAGATTCCCAGTGGTGTTGTGTGGGGAAGAGTGTCTTCTCAAACCTTTCCTGGGGGAGGCACCTTCTCTGGGCTTCTATACGAAATTTCCTAATTATAGAGATTAGTGGGTTTCTTTTTCAGGATTCTGTAGTCTCTTGTTCCCTCTGGTGTTTGTAGTACTACAGACTTTCCGGCTCTGCAACAGGCTGCTTAGCTCTTCCTTGCCCTCTGTGGCCCTCAGGCATCTAACGTATGATGGTTCCCCATCAGTGCTCTGAGACAGACAAGACAGAAACAAGTCTCTTGGGCAGTACCTCCAAAAGACAGTGTTCCACTCTTCTTTCTCCTTCCCAATGGAAAAACTATGACTTGGGTTTTTTCTCTCCATCAAAAGCAGTGCTGGCTTGTGAGAGGGGCTAGATGCAGTTGGAATGAAATGGTTTTTCTTACCCATTACAATGTGGCTATTTTGGGCTTTGAGCTTGCCTGGGGTACTACAACTTCCTGATTTCTGGAGTACTCATAAAGGCTTTTTGGACAGTATGCTGTTGTTAAGTTGGTATCTCTGTGAGGCAACGAGGTCTAGGGCTTCTTATTCTGGCATCTTGCTGCCATCACTCCCGACATATTATTTTTAAATATTAAAGGCTATTTAACAATGCAGATAAATGCTAACAAAAATAGTAAGTGAAAAAAGCAGAACTTGATTTTATTGATTGTAACTATATGATATATACTTATCATAAACACTAAAAGACATATAAAAAAGGAAATCAGTTATATTAATGTGCTAATACAGGTGATGCTAATTTTTGCCTATAAATCTGTTTAATAGTAATATTTAATAGTTAAAAAGATTATAGTGCTAATTTTTTTCACTATTAAATGTCTATCACAAATGTAAATTTTAAAATTAATATTACTTACCTAGTATTTAGTTGCTTCTTTATAATTTCTAAATTTACTGGTGGAAATGAAATGGAAGCATCAAACTTCTTCACTGTTTGAGATTCACTGCTATGAGAAAGATCTATGTCTCGTCCCTAAAAGTAATATGAAAGTTTATATTGTTTTCAACATTCATGAGTCTTGCAAATATTAATAGCATGAAAGCAGACTGGATACACCAAGGTCTCACCAGCTCAAAATTCCATGCCTCTGACATTTTTTATGGTTGTAATAAAATGTTTTTAAAATTTGCACACAGTTTTAAAATTTAGAAATTTAAATTCACGTGCAAGAGGCAAACTACAAAATCTTATTTTTCACGAAAGCTTTGTTCTCAGTGTTTATATAGCTAGTTCTGTTTATGATCTAATATACTCTCAAAAAACCACATACTGGAGGCTCCAATCAAGGTGGCAGAATAGAAGGACATGGAGGTCACCTCCACCCACAAATACATGAAAAATACATCTCTGTGGAACAATTCTCACAGAATACCTACTGAACCTGGCAGATCTCAGAACCTAAAAGTGCAAGAAAGATCTCCATGTAATCGGGTAGGATGAAAGAAAAAAAAGGGAAGCGGGATGGGACCTGTGTCCCTGGGAGGGAGTCATGAAAGAGGAAAAGGTTCCCATATCTTGGAAGGCCCCTCAGGTGGGACAGAAAGGGAGCTTCAGAGGCTTGGAGGAGACAGCAGCAGCCAGTTTGCACAGAGAGGCCAGAACAGATGGTCTGGGCCACTGCCCTGCACTCCCCAGCCTGAGATGCACATCGGCTGGTGCACACGAGGGCTGGGTGCTGATACTCCAGCTTTAGAGGACAGACCCAAGGGGAGGACTGGGGTTGGCTGTGTGGAGACAGCAGGAAGGGGCTGGAGTGTGGTACAGCGACAACTGGTAGGTATACATGGAAGAAGCCTGGGCCCGCCATAGAAGCAAAGTGTCATTGTTAAGGGGGTGTGAGAAGGGAGGGGCGGTGCCTGCCATTAGCAGCCTCACACTTGGCATGCTCACAGAGGGAGTGGAGCTGCCGCTGAAACCCCACTGTTAATGTGCATGTGAGTGAAGGGAGGGGCGGGGCCGCCATAGCAGCCTCTTTCAGCTGGCTTGGGACCACCTCTACAAGCTCTGGGAGCACGCAAGTGCCATGGGGTTGCCCACAAGTGGAGGCGGGGCTGAAATCCAAGTTGATTACCAGGGGTCACACAACTTAGGAAGCAGGGCTGAAATCTAAGCCATCTCCCCACGACTGTGTGATCTGCAGATTTATGCCACGGCCACTGGCTTTGTAAAAACTCAGCGACTTCATGATATCTGAATGGACAACGGGTGCTCCTGCAGCTCTGATGCGTCTGGCCTTAGCATCTGTGGGCTCTGTGGGCGCATGCACATGCAGGCTGGGACAGGGTCTGGGTTGCTCCCATAGCTCCCATGGAGGGTCCAGGTGTGCAACTACTGCAGTCGTGGTACCTGACTTCAGTGGATCTGCACTGGTTGATTTGCGCTGGTGGCTTTGTTAACACAGGGCCTGAGGGACACCAGGGACTACTGCCTGCATTCCCAAAGTTGAGGTGGGGCCAAGGGCATGTCACCAACAGTACACTTTGTGAGCTTGCACAGTGGGTTTCAGGTGACACCATGGAGCGCACTTCACAGTGGATAGCTCTGGTAGAGGAACACTCAGTGGCTCCTCTCTCAGTGGGAGTGCTCCAATTCCACCTATCTCACACCGCACATCAGAAACAGATCTGAGGGTTTCTACTCCAACAACTAGGGGGTAGACGCTGCTGCCAACAGGGCTGTGACAACCACAGAGCAAAGAGGAGGCTCTGCTCAACATTCAGTTCAGGCTTGGGTCACCACGACACCAGTCACAGTCACACCCCCTTTTAAAGGTGATAACGGCCAGCACGCACTGAGGAAAGAGGCAGCCATACTAAAACAGCCCTCCCACCAAATATATTAAACCTGTGCAGGCTACACATGGATACTCCCACATAAAAATAGCCCTCCAAGACCACAGTAGTTAACTGTTTCTCCTAAACTCACAGAGTAAGAGAAATATAAGTAAAATGAAGAAGCAGAACAACCACTCCCAATTAAAAGATCAAGAGAATTGCCCTGAAAGAACAGTGAAATAGACATCTTCATCTAATAGATACTGATTTATTTCAAAAAGAAGATAGTGAAAATACTGAAGGAATTAAGAAAGGCTATAATTGAAATACATATTACTGTAAAAAGGGACTAGAAACTATATAGAGGAGCCAAGAAAAATTAGAAAACTCAGTTGCCCAGATGAAAGCTGAGCTAAAGGCAATAAATAGCAGACTGAATAATGCAGAATGAATGTGTTCTGAAAGAAAAAATAATGTAAATCCCCCAATCAGAACAGCAGACAGAAAGCCAATATAAAAGAAATGAAAAAAATGGAAGCAATATAAAAGATCTATGGGATAATATAAAGCTTGCCAGTGGTTAGAGGTTCCGCTCTGCCAACAATCAGCCTGGCAGTGGTCCTCGCTGCAGAGAGTGCAGTGAGAAGAGGATCGTAGCCTTCTCCCTGAGGCCCTCCAGGCCCTCTGGCCTCAGGCTGGAGGGTGAGCTGGGGGCTCAGGGACAGGCTGAGGGCTGTGTCCTGCAGAGCTCCAGAGCCCTCGCCAGGGCCACCCACTGGTGGGGCCCAGGCCTTGAAGCAGCCCCGAACCGCTCCCCCATCCCCACCTCTGGGACTTAACGGCAGTAGCAGTCTCCATGGGTCACAGTCCATGGAGGCCCCAGCAACTGGAGTACATGGACACTGCCGTTAAGGTAGGATACTTCCGCACTCCCATGAAGCCGGGCACAGCCACATGCCTCCTTGCAGCTAAGGAAGTCTGAGCAGAAGTGACATGTATAGCACTGAGCTGCGGTACTTGACTCAAAGGCTTCTCTTCCCTGCCGCAAGGACCTTGGATGTTCTGACTCCAGTCATGCTTGTGGAAAGTTCTATGCTCTCCTTCCTGCTCCTGCTGCCTCAACAATGTTGCTTCAATTAAAGTTACTGTCCCTTGAAGAGTGGGTTCTGTCTCCTCCAGGCCCACAAGGGCCAGGGCAGGATACAGGCTCCTCCCCAGCCCACAGCCCCACCCACACTTTGGGCAAAGATGACTTGCGCTACAGTTGCTTTTATGTACCAGGAGTGGTGACTTTTAGTATGGTCTGCTGTTTTCTCAACTTTACAATTTTCAATTAGTTCCAAGGGCTTTTTTTTATCACTTCACTGGTTCCTGGACTAAAGATTTAGAAGGCAGTTTAGATTTAGTCCAGACATTTATGGTCTTAGGGATAATTGACTCTATAAATTGTGGAATAAACAGCTTATGCTCATAGAACTGTACAACACAAAGAGTGAACTGTAATAAAAGTTATAGACTTTGGTTAATAATAATGTCTCAGTATCGGTTCATCAATTGCAACAAATGTACCACACTATTGCAAGATGTTAATAATGGGAGAAACTGGGTGAAGAGGGAGAGGTGGGAATGCTGCATATTATCTGCTTAATTTTTTGTGAACCTAAAACTTCTCTAAAAAAAAAAGTCTATTAACTAAAAAATAATAATACGGGCAGGGTGAGTATATGAGGGCATTGATGAAACAAAATTAGCCAATAGTTGGCAATTTTTGAAGCTGAATCATGGTCCACAGAGGGGGATTCATTATATTATTATATGTCCACAATAAAAGTTTTAAAACTCTTAAATATAAAGTGTGCCAATCTAAGCATAATAGGAATTTCAGAAGGGGAAGAAAGAGACAAGGGGATTGAAAATGTATTTGAAGAAATTATGGCCGAAAACTTCCCAAACCTAAAGAAGGAAACAGATATCTAGGCACAGGAAGCACAGAGAGTCCCAAACAAGATGAACCCAAGCAGACCTACGCCAAGACATATTATGATTAAAGTGGCAAAAGTTAAAGATAAAGAGAGGATTCTAAAGGCACCAAGAGAAAAAGGGTTAATTACAAGGGAACCACCATAAGGCTATTACCTGATTTTCCTATAGAAAACATTGCAGGACAGAAGGGAGTGGCAAGATATAGTCAAAGTTCTGAAAGAAAAAAATATGCAACCTAGGATACTCTACTCAGCAAGATTATCATTTGGAATAGAAGAAGAGAGACAGAATTTCTCAGAAGAGCAAAAACTAAAAGAATAACAGCAATACTAAACCTATACTAAAAGAAATAATTAAAGGCCTTCTCTAAATAGAAAAGAAGTAATCTGTATAAAAGAGAAAATAAAAAATGGAAAGTAAATCACTTAAGCCAGTATACAGATTAAAGTAAAAAACAAACATTTTTGTGAAAGGGATGATAAGCAAAATGAACAGAAAAAGGATGAACATGAAGATGTAAAAGAGGGTATCAAAATCATAAAATGCCAGGTAGGAGAGTAAAAAAATGTAGATTTTTAAATTTTAGAATGTGTTCGAGCCTATATGACTATCAGTCTAAAGCAAGTAGATATAGTAATGGTTTAACATATTTGAAAACCATATGGGTTACCACAAATCAAAAAACATACAACAGATTCACAAAAACCAAAAAGAAGAGAACAAGCATAATACAAAAGAAAATCACCAAACCACAAAAGGAAAAAGAAAGGAACAAAGAAAAAATCCAAAATCAACTGGAAAACAAGGTTAAAAATGGCAATAAATACATATCTATCAATAATTACCTTAAATGTCAATGGACTAAATGCTGCAATCAAAAAATACAGAGTGGCAGATTGGATTAAAAAACAAGAGCCTACCATATGCTCTCTACAAGAGACCCACTTAAGAGTGAAGGACACAGACTGAAAGTGAGGGGATGGAAAAAGATAACCATGCAAACAGAAATGACAAGAAAGCAGGGGTAGCACTACTCATATCAGGCAAAATGGACTTTAAAACAAAGGCCATAAAGAAAAAGAACACTATATAATGATGAAAGGATCAATACAAGAGAAGGATATTACATTCGTCAACATATATGCACCCAATATAGGAGCACCCAAAAACATAAAACAAATACTAACAGACATAAAGGGAAAAAGGGATGGGAGTACAATAATAGTAGGAGACTTAAACACCCTACTCATATCAATGGACAAATCTTCTAGACAGAAAATCAATAACGCAGCAGAGATCCTAAATGATACACTAGAGCATTTAGACTTAATTGATATTTTCAGGACATTATATCCAAAAAACCCAATACACAGTCTTTTCAAGTACACATGGAACATTCTCTAGGGTTGACCACATACTGAGGCACAAAACAAGCCTCAACAAATTTAAGAGCATAGAAATTTTTTCAAGAAGGTTTTCTAACCACAGCAGCATGAAACTGAAATCAACCACAAAAAAAGAAACGAGAAAAAAAAAGATTACCTGGAGACTAAACAACATGCTACCAAAAAACCCAATGGGTCAATGATGAAATCAAAGAGGAAATTAAAAAATACCTTGAGACAAATGACAATGAAAATACAATCATACAAAAATCCATGGGCTACAGCAGAGCAGTTCTTAGAGGGCAGTTCATTGTGATACAGGCCTCCCTCAAAGAACAAGAAAAATCTCAAATAAAAACCTACCCTAACACCTAAAAGAATTAGAAAAAGAACAAACAAAACCCAAAGTAAGCAGAAGGAAGGAAATAATAAGGACCAGAGAGGAAATAAATGAAATAGGGATTAAAAAAACAATAGAAAGAAATCAATAAAACCAAGAGCTGGTTCTTTGAAAGGATAAACAAGACAAACCTCTAGACAGGCTCACCAAGAAGAAAAGAGGGGAATCAAATAAACAAAATGAGAAATGAAAGAGGAGAAATCACAACTGATACTGCAGAAATACAAAAACCCATAAGCGAATACTATGAACAATCATATGCCAACAAATTGAACAACCTAGAAGAAATGGACAAGTTTCTAGAAACATCCCATCAAAATTGAATCAAGAAGAAATAGATACTTTGGACAGACCAATCATTGGAAGTGAAACAGAATCTGTAATAAAAAAACTCTGTACAAACAAAAGTCCAGGGCCTGACGGCTTCACAGGCGAATCCTACCAAGCACACAAAAAAGGACTCATATTTATTGATCCTTCTCAAATTCTTCCCAAAGAGTGAAGAGGAGGGAAAACTCCCAAAGACATTCTATGAAGCCGTCATCACCCTGATACCAAAACCAGACAAAGACACTACAAAAGAAGAAAATTACAGGCCAGTATCTTTGATGATTACAGATGCAAAAATTCTCAATAAAATACTAGCAAACTGAATCCAACAACACATAAGAAAGATCATACACTATGACCAAGTTGGATTCATCCCAGGGTCACAAGGATGGTTCAAAATGTGCAAATCAATCAATGTGATACACCACACTGACACAGAAAAGACAAAAACTACATGATCATCTCAACAGATACAGACAAAATTCAACATTCATTTATGATAAAAACTCATACCAAACTGGGTATAGAGAGAACATATTTCAACATAATAAAAACTATGACAAACCTACAGCCAATATAATGCTCAGTGGTGAAAAACTGAAAGCCTTCACGCTAAAATCTAGATCAACACAAGGATGCTCACTCTCACCTCTTCTATTCAACCTAGTACTGGAAGTCCTAGCCACAGCAATCAGACAAGAAAAAGAAATAAAAGGGATCCAAATTGGAAGGGAAGAGGTAAAATTGTCATTATATGACATATGTAGAAAATCCTAATGACCTACAGAAAAACTATCAGAACTGATAAACGAATTCACAAGGTAGCCAGGATACAAGATTAACACACGGAAATTGGTTGCATTTCTTTACACTAATAATGAAATACCAGAAAGGGAAAGAAAAAAAAAATCCCTTTTAAAATTGTATCAAAAAAGAAAATACTTAGGAATAAACCTCACCAAGGAGGTGAAAGATATATGCTGAGAAATATAAAACATGAATAAAGGAAACTGAAAATGATTTAATGAAATGGGAGATATCCCATGCTCTTGGATTGGAATAATTAATATTGTTAAAAAGGCCATGCTACCCAAAGCAATCTACAGATTTAATCTGATCCCTATCAAATTACCCATACCATTTTTCACCGAACTACAACAAATAATCATAAAATTTATATAGAACCATAAAATACCCAGAATTGCCAAAGCAATCCTGAAGAAAATGAACAAAGCTGGAGGTATAACCCTCCCAAACTTCAGACAATCCTAGAAAGCCACAGTAATAAAAACAGCATGGTACCGGCACAAAAACAGACATATGGATCAATGGAAAAGAAAAGAGAGACCAGAAATAAATTCACACACCTATGGTCAATTAATCTTCAACAAAGGAGGCAAGAATATACAATGGAGAAAAGACAGTCTCTTCAGGAAGTGGTGTTGGGAAAGTTGGACAGCCACATGTAAATCAATGAAGTTAGAACATACCCTTACTCCATACACAAAAAAATAAACTCAAAATGGCTTACAGACTTAAATATAAGACATGACACCATAAAACTCTTAGAAGAGAACATAGACAAAACATTCTCTGAAATAAATCATACCAATGTTTTCTTAGGTCAGTCTCCCAAGGCAACAGAAATAGAAGCAAAAAGAAACAAGTTGGACCTAATCAAACGTATAAGCTTTTGCACAGCAAAGGAAACCATAAACAAAATGAAAAGACAACCTACAGACTGGAAGAAAATATCTGCAAATGATGTAACCGACAGGGGCTTAATTTCCAAAATCTACAAACAGCTCACACAACTCAGTAACAAAAAAAACCAACCCAATAGAAAAATGGGCAGAAGACCTAAATAGAAATTTCTCTAAAAAGACATACAGATGTCCAACAGGCACATGAAAAGATGCTGAATACTGATAATTATTAGAAAAATGCAAAACAAAATCACAATGAGGTATCACCTCACACCAGTCAGAATGGCCATCATTAAAAAGTATACAAATAACAAATGCTGGAGAGGGTATGGAGAAAAGGGAACCCTCCTACACTGTTGTTGGGAAGGCTAATTGGTGCAGCCACTGTGGAAAACAGTATGGAGGTTCCTCAAAAAACTAAAAATGGAGTTGCCATATGATCTTGCAATCCCACTCCTGGGCATATATCCAGAGAAAACTGTAATTCAAAAAGATACATGCACCCCAATGTTCATTGCAACACTATTTACAATAGCCAAGACATGGAAACAACCTAAATGTCCACTGAAGATGAATGGATAAAGATGATGTGGTACATATATACAATGGAATACTGCTCAGCCATAAAAAGGAATGAAATAATGCCATTTGCAGCAACATGGATGGCCCTAGATATTATCATACTAAGTGAAGTAAGTCAGAAAGAGAAAGACAAATACCATATGATATCACTTATATGTGGAGTCTAAAATATGACAGAAATGAACGTATCTACAAAACAGAAACACACTCACAGACATAGAGAACAGACTTGTGGTTGCCAAGGGGGAGTGGGGGAGAGGTACATTGGGAGTTTGGGATTAGCAGATGGAAACTATTATATACAGAATGGATACTCAACAAGGTCCTACTCTATTCAATATCCTGTAATAAACTCTATTCAATATCCTGTGATAAATCATAATGGAAAACTCTATTCAATATCCTGTGATAAATCATAATGGAAAAGAATATGAAAAAGAATGTATATATATGTATAACTGAATCACTTTCCTGAACAGTAGAAATTAACACAATATTGTAACTCTATTCAATATCCTGTGATAAATCATAATGGAAAAGAATATGAAAAAGAATGTATATGTATGTATAACTGAATCACTTTCCTGAACAGTAGAAATTAACACAATATTGTAAATAAATTATACTTCAGTAAAATAAATTAAAACGACAAACCAAATACTGGTTTTTCATGATAGATGTTGCCACCTAACTCCAGTCTAATGAAAGGAAAGCAAATGGAAGTCTGCTGGTGGGTTTCTAGGTAAAGCTTTTAATTTTCTTTAAGCCACCATTATTTGGGTTTTCTGTTAATTGTAGAGGAATGTATTCCTAGCTAGTACATGTTGTAACTCAGTACATTTCATATTACTGTCCTCTGGCTCATCGTAACTCACTCATCACCATCATGCTTAGAATGTTGAAAAGGTTCTGAAGAACCTGTTTTAGAAAAGGATATGTGAAGAAGTGGACCAGATAATTAGTCAACTCAATGGCTAAACTATACTTTTTATATTTTCCACGAGACTCCATCATTTCTCATATCAATTCTTACCAAGTCTCCTATCCAGTTCGAATCATACCTACAAATTCCCAAATTAACCAGACCTTTTCAAACGTCATGTCTTCACCCCTGATATCCTCTTTTGCTTCAAATCCCTTACATCATAAACATCTTTCAAAGACTCATTCAAATTTGACCATTTACTTACAGGCTTTTCCAAACCTTCCCATCCACCCTCTCGCCTACAAAACTGACCACTCACTTGTTCCTTTGTGCTATTTCAGAACCCTGTACAGAATTCTGTCACAGAACCTTGTAAGATTTTACTATAATTATTTTGTTTAGCTGTCTCTCCCCTGCAAAGATTGTACATGCTTTTGTCTACCACTGTTAAGTAGTTATAGAGGCTACACGGTGATCCCCAAAAGATATGCCCAGGTTCTAAAATCCCAAACCTGTGAATGAATATTACCTTATATGGCAAAAGATGTGATTAAGTTCAGGTTCTGGAGAATAGGAGCTTATCCTGGATTATCTAAATGAGTCCTAACTGTAATTACATGTAGCCTCATAGAAAAGAAGGAGAGAGAGTTTGGGATGCAAAAAGAGGAGGTGATGTGAAGATGGAGTAGAGAGATACAGCTATATGCCAAGGAACGCCAACAGCCAACAGAAGCTAAAATAGTCAAGGAACAGATTACCCTCTAGAGCTTTTTGAAAGGAGTGTAGCCATATCAACACCTTGATTTTGGACTTCTGGCCTCCAAAAGTGTGAGAAAATAGAATTTGGTTGTTTCAAGTCATTCAGTTTGTAGTAATTTGTTAGAGCAGTCACAGGAAACGAGTACAGTGCCATGCAGTAAGTCTTTAATAAAGAAATCAGTAAATGCACCCACATCAGTAATAAAAATGCAAATCAAATAAACTTGAGATTCCATTTTCACCAAGTGAACTTATACCTAAAGCTGGCAAGATTATGGTAAAACATTCCCATAATAACAGTGGCATTACAGAGTGATCTAAATTTTCTCTAGAAGACAACAGAGAAAAATGTAGTAAGTGCCATAAAAATGTTCATCTTCTTTATTAGTAATACCATGCTTGGCCATTACCCTAAGAGAAAAGTTCAAAAAACACACATCGGAACAAAAGAAAGGAAAAAAAAAAGGAAGGAAAAAAACCAAGCAAATATTTACCAGTTCTTACTAATAGCAAAAAAATTCAGATTGCAAATAACTAAAAAAAAAAAATGGCTCAGAGACTTCTAAATTGTAACTGAAGGCTTACTTTTAGTTAGCTTTTTAGTTTTAATAACATGAAGATCGTACAATACTTTCTTGCTTAAAAGAACAAAAAATCTTTCAAAGCACTCCTATTAAAAAGATTAAAAATAAAACTTGCATTTGTTATACAATTTATAAGCACTTTGACTTAGATTAGACCATTATAACTTTGAGCCTTACAGCCACCTACTCAGGTAGGTAACATTATCATTCCCACTTTATTATTCCCAATTTATTGATGAGAAAACTGAGATTTAGAAAAATGAAATTATTTTCTCAAAGTCATACAAATAATTATTGAGCTCTCACAATATTAGGCATTATGGGATATAACACTGAAAAACGTAGTTAATAATTCTTGACTTCAGGGAGAGTGTATTTTAGTGGTAGAGCCACAACCCAAATCTAGGACTTTCTACCCCAAGTATAATACTTTTTTTTGTTTGTTAGTTTTGTTTTAACCCTCACTATTTATTTGTTTGAACTTCACATTTAGGCATCTACCATATAACTGTAAAATTAAAAGTAAAAAAGATGGTTCCCTCAAGGGACTTGCAATATGTAGAAAGTATTTATAATCTAGTGGGAAAAGAACATAATGTACATGGTATAGTGGGTTGAATGATGGCCTCCCTAGATAGGTCTATATCCTAACCCCTGGAACCTCTGAATATGACCTCATTTGGAAAAAGGGTCTTTGTGGTTATAACTAAGTGAAGAATCTCAAGATGAGATCATCCTGGATTATCCAAGTAGACCCTAAATCCAATGACAAGTATCCTCATAAGAGACACACAAATTAGAGGCATAGAGAAGGCCATGTGGAGAAGGAGGTAGAGACAGAAGTTATGTAGTCACAAAGCAAGAAATACCTGGAGCTACCAGAACTTACAAAAGCAAGAAAGAATTCTCTGCTGGAAGATTCAATGCAATCTCTACCAAAATACCAATGAAATATTTCATGGAACTAGAACAAGTAATTTTGACATTTATATGCAACTATAAAAGACCCTGAAACAGCCAAAGCAATCTTAAGAAAGAACAAAGCTAGAGATTTCAAGCTCCCTGGTTTCACATTATATATTTCAAACTATATTGTAATCAAAACAGTATGTTACTGTCACAAAAACAGACACATAGATCAATGGAACAGAATAGAGAGCCCAGATATAAACCCATACTTATATGGTCCATTAATCTACAACAAAGGTGACAAGGATATACGATGCGGGACAAGATAGTCCCTTCAATAAATGGTGCTGGGAAAACTGGACAGCTACATGCAAAAGAATGAAACTGGACCACTTTCTTATACCATATACAAAACTCATTTTTGAAACCATAAAACTAGAAGAAAACATAGGTAGTATGCTCTTCAACATGAGTCTCAGCAATATTTTTTGGATATGTCTTCTCAGACAAGGGCAATAAAAGCAAAGATAATCACATCAGACTACAAACTGAAAACCTTCTGCACAAGTAAAGGAAACCATCAATAAAACAAAAAGGCACTCTGCTGAATGGGAGGAGGTATCTGCAAATGATATATCTGATAAATTGTTAATATTCAAATTATATAAAGAACTCATACACCTCAATATCAAAAAAACAATCTGATCAAAAAATACACAGAGGATCTGAAAAGACATTTCTTCAAAGAAGATTTACAAATGGCCAACAGAAACATGGAAAGATGCTCAACATCACTAAACATCAGGGAAATGCAAATCAACACCAAAATAAGATACCTCATACCTATTAGAATGGTTATTATCAAAAAGACAACAAACAACAAGGGTTGGCAAGGATGTGGAGAAAAGGGAACCCTTGTGCATTGTTGGTGGGAATGTAAATTGGTGCAGCCACCACAGAAAACAGCATGGAGATTCCTCAAAATATTAAAAATAGAACTACCATATGATCCTGCAATTCCACTCTGGGTAATTACCTGAAGAAAACAAAAATGTTAATTTGAAAAGTTATATGCAACCCTATGCTCATTGCAGCATTATTCACAACTGCCAAGATATGGAAGCAACTTAAGTGTCCATTGATATACAAATAGATAAAGAATATGTGGTATATATACACAACTGAATATTATTCAGCCATAAAAATGAATGAAATCATGCCATTTGCAACAACATGGATGGACATAGAGGGTATTATGCTAAGTCTAACAAGACAGAGAAGGACAATCTCTTTGATCTCACTTATATGTGGAATCTAAAAAATGAAACAAACAAAACAGAAACAGACAATATCGACACAAAGAGGAAACTGGTGGTTGCCTGAGGGGAGGCGGATGGGGGTAGGGTGAAGTAAGTGAAGGGGATTAAGAGGTACAAACTTCCAGTTATAAAATAAGTCACAGGGATATGATATACAGCATAAAGAACATAGTCAATTACACTGTAATAATTTTGCATGGTGAAAGACTGTTACTAGACTTATCATGGTGATTTACTTCATAATGTATTTAAAAGTCAATCACTATCTTGTATACCTGAAACTAACATAATACTGTTATGTCAACTCTACTTCAATTAAAAAAAGAAAAAGGGGGGAAAAAAAGGAAAAAAAAAAAAAAGAATTCTTTCCCAGGGCCTTCAAAAGGAGCACAGCCCTGTCAACACCTTGAATTGAGACTTCTAGCCTCAACAACTGTGAGAGAATAAATGTCTGTTGTTTTAGCCATCAAGTTTGTGGTAATTTGTTACAGTAGCCACAGGAAACTAATACATATGGCATAAAAGATTATTACCTTTGTGATTTTAACTGCTCTTCTCATCTGCTGCTGTTCCCAAATATCTTGATATTTTTTATCTTCTTCACTATCTTCACTTGTTTCTTCATTTCTGGTTGCTTGAAAAAAAAGTTCATGTACAAATATTCCATATTTTTCCATTCTAATAGCAGCAGCAATTAGCAATTGGGGAGCTTATAAATGGCTTAGCAGCTCTTTATATGTGTTAACCTTTTCTTCACAATTCATAATTCACTCTCTCTTTATAAATAAAGAAACTAAGATAACAGGATGTTACATAACACAGTCCTCTATCTAAGGACTGTGTTGAACCTAGGACCTGAATCTAGCAATCTGACTTCAGAATCTGCATTTATCACCAAACTGTCTCACTCAAAACATGATGGTGTCACATATGAAAAAGCTTGGAATGCAACATTTGGTTTTATCAGAGATTCTCAATTCTACCTGAGAATCTAAACATGCAAAAATAATTTCTGGGTTAATAGGAACCAAAAGTCTCATTCTGAAATAGTATTATTTGAAATGACAAAAACTTGGTAAAACATTATTGTTTATAAATGAGAAATGTGAAAATAGTTCTTTGATACCTAAGGATTATTGGTTGAGGAAAACTTTTTACTAGAGCAGGGAAGATTTTAACACATGACACCAAAATCCTACCGATGTTTCCATGTTAAAAAAAAATCTTATAAAGGTGACAATAAAAGTTTTCAATATCAAAAATAGGAGGGCTTCCCTGGTGGCGCAGTGGTTGAGAGTCCGCCTGCCGATGCAGGGGACATGGGTTCGTGCCCTGGTCCGGGAAGATCCCACATGCCGCGTAGCGGCTGGGCCCGTGAGCCATGGCCGCTGAGCCTGCGCGTCCGGAGCCTGTGCTCCGCAATGGGAGAGGCCACAACAGTGAGAGGCCCACATAACGCAAAAAAAAAAAAAATAGGAAACTCTACAAATTTTTTAACCTGTCAAGAAAGATCAAGTGGAGATCAGATAACAGTAAACATTATTATTGCATGTACCCTTTGATAACATTTTGATACAGACATGTATTTTAGAAGACATGATGTCAGTAAATTGGTATTTAAAAAATAAACAACCTTTAGAAAAGGAGATACTACATTATGTTTTTATGGATATTTTTATCATAAATTATATTCTAATGAAAAATGCCTTAATGTTCATTTATTATAAATAAATTAAATATGTACCTGTTGTTTCAGCCATCTTTTGTCTAAGTGTTTGAGGCTTTGGGGTAAATGGTATTATATTTTCATGATCATCAGGCTCACTCTCAGGATATTCAGTGTTTTTCTTCACACCAGAGATGGTGAAGGCATGTTTTACATCCAAAGAAATATAGTCCTCTTGGGCCCTGGCCAATTCACGTTTTCGGTAGGCTGCCTGAATAAAAGCTGCATCAGGGATATTTACTGAAAGAAACAAAGAGGAGGACATTGAAAACAAAATACTAACAGAGAGAAATATTCCTCAAATTTAAAGGAAAAGAGCACCGTTTTTCCAATTTTTTCACTATTTTGATATAATGACTCAAAATCTGTTTCAATAGAAGATAATTATTTTGATAGAGATTAAATATAAATTAAAGAAATGAAACAAATCTAGAAGTATCAGAAAATATTGAAACGATTCCAGTTTATCTTTTTTCTACCTTCTTCATCAGGTGTTTTTGCTGACTTTTTGTTGAGGGCTACTTCTCATTTCCAGAAGCTCTGAAATTATCAGGGTAGGGATGTGGAGAGGGCTGAGCATGGAGTTACTCTTGGAGCATGGAGGGTAGAATGATAAGTGGTAGAGCAGTCTGCCTTATAAAGTAACAGGGACATTCTACTATGACCTGCCCCTCGCCTTTGGGCATCCAGGCACACAGGGAGTGAGAAACAGACTAAAACCCAGCACACATTCAAATCAGCCTCCAAGGTCCTGTGGTGATTCTCACATGAATAAACATAAGTTAAAAAGTATAAAAGAAATAATCAGGTAATTTACCAGGTTTAAAATACTTAAGGGACAACATCTTTTAATAGAGGATTGTTTTATTTTTTCTTCATTTTATTCAGTACAAACTTCATTAATATACGCTCTTCTAACTCAAAACAAGTTTCTTCATGCATGATCTAAGCTGAAATTTATCTCTACACTCTGGAAACAAATGGTTTCTTAAGCAAAATACTAAGGTAAACAAAATAGCAAGAGAAATCATTGTTTCAAGCACTTCAAGATATTAATTAGGAATACCAAGCCACTGAGTAAAATTTTCTATCCTTTCCCACAAATTGGTCCAAATCCTTTGAGAAATAAATAGAAAAGATGCCATATGCCAGGAGATACACAAATACTCTGATTTTTGAAAGAGATAGAGATTTCAGAAATTATAGATCAATATACTTGACACCAGAACTAAGGAAAACAAGTAGTACTTGAATTAATTATGAAGCAGTAAGTGATGAACACTAGAAAGCAACATAAGCTCATTAAAAACAAGGAATATTAAATAAGTGATTTACTTTTTATAGACTAGAATTTCTTGTAGAATAGTACCAGGAAAATGATGCAGGTAAGGTGTCTCTTCATCCTCCCAAAACACTCAGGATAATGGCAGCATTTCTTGACCCTGGCTATATGCATTAGAATCACCTGGGAAGGTTGATAATCTGATAACTAGTCTCCCATCCAAAACACAGGATCTAAATGCAGTTGATCTGAGGTGGAGTTGAGCAGCAGTATATTTTTATAGCCCCCTAGGGGATTTTTTTTTTTTTTTTTTTTTTTTTTTTTTTGCAGTACGCGGGCCTCTCACTGTTGTGGACTCTCCCGTTGCAGAGCACAGGCTCCGGATGCGCAGGCTCAGCGGCCATGGCTCACGGGCCCAGCCGCTCCGCGACATGTGGGATCCTCCCGGACCGGGGCACGAACCCGTGTCCCCTGCATCGGCAGGCGGACTCTCAACCACTGCGCCACCAGGGAAGCCCCCTAGGGGATTTTAATGGGTCACCAGTTAAGATGATACACTTAGGTTCAAATATTCAAGTGTATAAATACAGAAACAGAAATACTTGAAGCAATTCACCAGCAAGTGATTTGGTGGGGTTTAATTAATAAATCACAAGCAATGGGCTCACTAGTGAGATACTAGTGTTACATAAAGCTAATCCTCTCTCAAACTACAATAAAGAAATATAAGTTCAAGGAAGAGAAGAGTATTCTATCCTGTCCTGTCTATATCTAACACCTAGCTCAAGAGTTCCCACATAGCAGATGTTGGTCAGACATGAGATGAATTAATGTTAGCATATTGCTTTATAATAATAAAAACATCATGTTTTTGTAGATTTATAACTCAAAAATAATTTTCACATAGATCATCCTATCTGAGGAGTAGAGGTTATGAGGGGGATCAAGATGGCAGAGTAGGAGCTCACCTCTCCCCACGAACACATAAAAAATACATCTACATGTGGAACAATTCTCATAGAAAACCAACTGGAAACAGGCAGATCTCCCACATAACCAAAGCCACAAGAAAGATCTCCATGTAACTGGGTAGGACAGGAAAAAAAAAAAAAAAAAAAGCGACAGGACCTGTGCCCCTGGGAGAGATCTGTAAAGGAGAGAAGGTCCACACGGGCAGACCCTTGCCTGGGGAGCCCCCTGCCAGCTGGGAAATCTGCTGGGACAGACAGAGGGGCTGCGGAAGCCTAGACTATACTTGTGAGGAGTGCAGGCATGCTGGCTTCCTAACAATCAGGATGGAAAGGGACCAGTGCTGGTGGCTGATGCCTTGCTGCATTTCCCAAGCCTCACCTCACTTACCAATCCGAACCATGTGCCAAGTGGGACCACAAACACGTTAAGTGCTGAATTTTGGGCAGACAGGATGTGGGAGAGGACTCCATTTACCTGTGTGGAGACAGTGGAGACAGCCCTGATGGCCTGGGGTGTGGTCCAGGCTGAAACATGGAGCCCACTGTCAATGTACACAGGGAAGGGTGAGTCCAGCTGTGGCACACTTTGTCAGTGAGCACACCAGGTGGTATCACAGAAATGCACAGTGGCTGGGCATTGAGGTTCGGTGGAAAGGCCCTGGGCAGCAGCATGCAGTGGTTCATTTCCCGGTGAGAATGCTCCAGCCCTGCCCACTCCACACCTCAGCCTGGAGCTGGAATTGGGGTGGACAGGTCCTGGGAGAGGTGTGCCACAGAGGCAGCCCAGGTCCCAGGCAGCAGCACAACAACCTTGATCCTGCAGCCACAGCGCCCCAGCCTCCAGCCACAGCCCACTCCACAAAAGAGCCTACCACTAGGTCTGGAGTGAAACACAACAGAGAAAGGGACACAACATTGCACTGAGTCTGAGAGGAACTGCAGATGCCTGCCTAGACGGTGCATGGGCTCAATGTGACCATACAGGCCCCACTTGCACCAACAGTCGCCTCCTTTGGGGCAGGGCATGCACTCAACGGCAATGAAATCTCATCAAACACAAATTTCAGGGCTTCTACTCCAACAGTTGTGGAGCAGACCCCACTCCCAACAGAGCTGTGATAGCCACAGAGCAAAGAGGAGGTCCTGCCCACCACAGAGCCCAGGTTCTAGACGCTTCAACACCAATCACACCCCCTATCAAGGGGTTAATGGCCAGCAAATGCTAAGGAAAGACATGGCTGGCACCCACACCAAAACCAGCCCACACACCAAAAATATTTGACTCACGGAGTCTACACAGGGATGCTCCCACATAAAAACACCCCTTCAAGACCACAGTAGATAAATGTTTCTCCTAAATTCATAGAGAGAGAGAAAGTTAAGTAAAATGAAAAAGCAGAGGAACTACTCTTAATTAAAAGAACAAGAGAAATCCCCTGAAAGAACAAATAATTTCTGAAACAAACCTCACCCGTCTACTAGACCTTGAGTCCAAAAAGAAGGTAATAAAAATGCTAAAGGAATTAAGAAAGGTTATCAATAGAAATGCAGAGCACTGTAACAAGGAACTAGAAACTATGAAGATGAACCAAATCAAAATTAGACAACTCAACTGCTGAAATAAAAACCAATCTAGAAGCAATGAATAGCAGACTAAATAACACAGAACGTGGAAGTGATCTGGAAGACAGAATAATGGAAATCACTCAATCAGAACAGCAGACAGAAAGACAAATGAACAGAATATGAAGATAACATGTAAGAACTATGCGATAATATAAAGCATGCCAAACTATGCATAATAGAGGTTCCATAAGGAGAAGAGAGAGAAAAGGGGATTTAAAATATATTTGAAGAAATTATGGCTGAAAACATCCCAAACCTTGAAGAAGGAAACAGATATCCAGGCACAGGAAGCAGAAAGGGTCCCAAACAAGATGAACCCAAAGTGACCCACACCAAGATACATCATAATTAAAATGGCAAAAGTTAAAGAGAGGATTCTAAAGGTAGCAAGAGAAAAACAAAGAGTTAATTACAAGGGAACCACCATAAGGCTATCAATTGATTTCTCTGCAGAAACTCTGCAGGCCAGAAGGGAGTGGCATGATATATTCAAAGTCCTGAAAGGGAAAACCCTGCAACCTAGGATATTCTACCCAGCAAGATTATCATTTAGAATAGAAGGAGAGAGAAAGAATTTCTCAGACAAGCAAAAACTAAAAAAATTCAGTATTACCAAACCTACCCTAGAAGAAATATTGAAAGGTCTCCTCTAAATAAAAGAGAAACAAGAATCTATAGGTAAGGGAAAATCACAATGGGAAAGCCAATATATAAAAGGATTGAAGACCACTTAAATAAGCTAGTACATAGATTAAAAAATAATTACAAGTATTTTTGTAAAAGCAATTATAACTACAATGAACAGCCAAAGAATAAGCATGAAGATGTAAAATATGACATCAAAATTAAAAAATGTGAGAGAGGGGGACTCTAAAGATGTAGATTTTTTTTACAATGTGTTTGAACTTGTATGACTATCACTTTAAAGCAAGTATAGTTATGGGTCAACATACTTGAACCCCATGGTAATCACAAATCTAAAACATACAGTCGATTCACAAAAACCAAAAAGAAAGGAACTCAAGCATAATATAAAAGAAAACCATCAAACTACAAAAGGAAAAACAAAAAGAAGAACCAGGAAAGAACTACAAAAATAACCGGGAAACAAGGTTTAAGATGGCAACAAATACATACCTATCAATAATTACTTTCAATGTCAATGGACTAAATGCTCTGATTAAAAGACACAGAGGGGCAGGTTGCATAAGAAAACAAGAACCCATAATATGATGCCTACCAGAGACTCACATCAGGGTGGAAGACACACAGATAGAAAATGAGGGGATGGAAAAAGATATTCCATGCAAATGGAAACAACGAGAAAGTGGCAGTAGCAATACTCATATCAGACAAAACAGACTTTAAAACAAAGGCCATAAAGACAAAGAAGGACATTATATAATGATAAAGGGATCAATACAAGAAGAGGGTATTATACCCATTAACATATATGTACCCAATATAGGAGCACCTAAGTATATAAAGCAAATACTAACAGGCACAAAGGGAGAAATTGACAGGAATACAATAATAGTGGGAGACTTTAATACCCCACTGACATCAATGGACAGACGTTCCAGACGGCAAATCAATAAGGCAACAGAGGACCTAAATGACACAACAGACCAGTTGGACTTAATTGATTTCTACAGGATACTACAGCCAAACAAAGCAGAATACACATTCTTTTCAAGTGAACATGGAATATTCAGTAGGGTTAACCACATACTGGGGCACAAAACAAGCCTCAAAAAATATAGTATAGAAAGTATTTTAAGCATTTCTGACCATACTGCTATGAAAGTAGAAATCAACCACAGACAGAAAAATGGGAAAAGAACAAACACGTGGAGACTAAACAACACACTAATAAAAAACCAATGCATCTACAATGAAATAAAAGAAGTCAGAAAATACCTCAAGACAAATGACAATGAAAACACAACCATATAAAATCTATGGGATACAGCAAAGCAGTTCTAGGAGGGCAGTTGATAGTGATACAGTCCTTCCTCAAGAAACAAGAAATTTCTCAAATAAACAACCTAACCTACCACTTAAAAGAATCTGAAAAAGAACAAACAAAACCCGAAGTCAGCAGAAGGAAGGAAATAATAAAGATCGGAGAGGACATAAATAAAATAGAGATCAAAAAAACAATAGAAAAGATCAATAAAACCAAGAGCCGGTTTTTTGAAAAGATAAACAAAATCGACAAACCTCTAGCCAGGCTCACCAAGAAGAAAAGAGAGAGGAACCAAATAAATAAAATAAGAAATGGAAGAGGAGAAATAACACTGATACCACAGAAATACAAAAAATCATAAGAGAATATTATGAACAATTAATTATATGCCAACAAATTGGACAACCAAGAAGGAATGAACAAGTTTCTAGAAACATACAGTCTGCCGAAACTGAATCAAGAAGATACAGATACTTTGAACAGACTGATCACTAGAAGTGAAATAGAACTGGTAATAAAAAAACTCCCTACAAACAAAAGCCCAGAACCTGATGGCTTCACAGAGGAATTCTACCAAACATGCAATGAGGAACTTATTCTTATTCTTCTCAAACTCTTCCAAAAGACTGAAGACGAGGGAACACTCCCAAATTCATTCTATGAAGCCACCATCACCCTGCTACCAAAATCAGAGAAAGACACTACAAAAAAAAAAGAAAATTATAGGCCAATATCTTTGATAAACATCGATGCAAAAATCCTCAACAAAATATTAGCAAATCAAATCCAACAATACATAAAAAAGATTATATACCATGATCAGGCTGGATTCATCCCAGGGTCACAAGGATGGTTCAACATACACAAATCAATCAATGTGATACACCACATTGACAAAAGGAAAGCCCAAAATCACATGACTATCTCAATAGATGCATAAAAAAGCATCTGACAAACCTCAACATCCATTCATTATAAAAACTCTCACCAAAGTGGGTATAGAGGGAACATATCTCAACATAATAAAAGCTATTTATGACAAACCCACAGCCTATATAATACTCAATGGTGAAAAGCTGAATGCCTTCCCACTAAATTCTGAACAAGGATGTCACTCTTACCATTTTTTTTTCTTAGTCAGTATACATTCCAGAATTTATTCCAATACATTACCAAGTACATGGGTCAAAGGAGAAAAATATATTACCATCTCATAAAATAATCATGAAAGATTTAATTCTGCTTACATTTTAAAGAAATGTAATGATTCTAGGCAGCAGTGCTACGTGTACTTGATTTTTCTACAAGGAATGCAAATAAGAATTGTGTCTCTATTTATTTATTATTTTATACTGGAGTAGAGTTGATTAACAATGTTGTGTTAATTTCAGGTATACAACAAAATAATTCAGTTATACATATACATGTATCTATTCTTTTTCAAATTTTTTTCCCATTTAGGTTATTATAGAGCATTGAGCAGAGTTCCCTGTGCTATTCAGTAGGTCTTTGTTGGTTATCTATTTTAAATATAGCAGTGTGTACATGTCAATCCCAAACTCCCAATCTATCCCTCCCTCTCACCTTTCCCCCCTGGTAACCATAAGTTCATTCTCTAAGTCTGTGACTCTGTTTTGTAAATAAGTTCATTTGTATCATTTTTTTCGATTCTGCATATAAGTGATATCATATGATATTTGTGACATTTATTGAAAAGAATGAAATAATGCCATTTGCAGCAACATGGATGGACCTGGAGATTGTCATACTAAGTGAAGTCAGTCACACAGAGAAAGACAAATATCTTACCACTTCTATTCAACATAGTTTTGGCTGTCCTAGCCACAGCAATTGGACAAGAAATAAAATGTATCCAAACTCGAACATAAGAGATAAAACTATCATTATACATAGATGACATGATACTCTATACAGAAAACCATAAAGCTTCCACATAAAAACTATTAGAATAAATAAATTCAGCAAGATAGCTAGGATACAAGATTAATATACAGAAATCTTCTTTAACAATGAAATATAAGAATGAGAAAGTAAAAAAACAAACCCATTTAAAATCACATCAAAAAAAAAATTCCAAAAAAAAAAATATCCTAGGAAGAAACCTAAGGAGGTGAAAGACCTATATGGTAAGAACTGTATATAAAACAGTGATACAGGAAATTGATGATGATTCAAAGAAATGGAAAGATATCACCTGCTCTTGGATTGGAATAATTAATATTGTTAAAATGGCCATACAAGGCAATCTACAGATTTAATGCAATCCCTATCAAATTGCCCATGACATTTTTCACAGAACTAGAACAAATAATCCTAAAATTTATAAGGAACCACAAAATACCCAGAATTGCCAAAGCAATCCTGAGGAGAAAGAAGAAAGCTGGAAGCATAACTCTCCCAGACTTCAGACAGTCCTATAGAGCTACAGTAATCAAAACAGCATGGTACTGGCACAAAAGAAGATATATAGATCAATGGAAAACAACAGAGGGCCTAGAAATAAATACACACAACTACTGTCAATTAATCTATGACAAAGGAGGCAAGAACAGAACAAAAAAAGACTCACAGACATAGGAAAAAAACTTATGTTTACCAGAGGGAAAAGGGTGTGGGGGAGGGATAAATTAGGAGTATGGGATTGATAGATACAAACTACTATACATAAAATAGATAAACAACAAGGACCTACTGTAGAGCACAGGGAACTATATTCAATATCTTATAATAACCTATAATGGAAAATAATCTGAAAAGTATATATATAACTGAATCAGTTTGCTATACACCTGAAACTAATACAATATTGTAAATCAACTATACTTCAATTAAAAAAAAAGAATAAAGGTTAATATCATGCCCAATTGGTAAGCAGTCTCTGCAACAGTGCACATCTCAAGGCCGATATTCCAGTACTGGATCATTCTAATAGTTCTATCATCTGAACAAAAAAATAAATGCACTCCATCTTCTACATACCAGTCCTTACACTTATCTCATTCCTTCTTCCTCTTTTCCTCTCCAGAAAAAAAGAAAAAAAAACAAAAACAAAACACGAAGTGTTCCTTACAGGAAAAGTTTTCATCTTTCAATCAGTGTTTCTCAAAGGGGCATCAGAGGAGGGACAATTCTTCACCTTGGTAAACTGTCCCACATTCTTTATCTTTATCATCTCTTGCCTTCAGGGCACTACATGCCAGCAACACCTCAGGCACTATGATAATTTAAAACTATCCTACATATTTCCAAACACTGTATTTTCTCCTTAGGTTCCCAATGCTACCAACACTGTCTAATCTGCCATCTTCTACAGCATCACTGTTCAGTACTGTAACCACCAGCCATATGTGACTATTTAAATTTAAGTAAATTAAAAGTCCAGTTCCTTAGTCACACTAGCCACATTTCAAGAACTCTATAGACACATGTGGCTAGTGGCTAATGTACTGGACTGTGAAGATACAGAACCTTCACAGAAAGTTTTATTGGACAGCACTGTACCTAGAGTCTAGACAAAGCTTCACTTGTCTACTAGGCTTCAATTCTTAATACTGGCTTCATCACTAATTACTTCTGTAGCTTATGAACTTGTTTTAGAAAAAAAATTAGAAGAGCTTCTGGTTCCTGTTATTTCACATGTTCATAAAGCACTTACTACTATACTACAAATCTTTAAAAAAATATTTTAACAATTATATTTCAAATTAATGTTTCCTTTATAAAGCTATACATTTTACTTTGTTTTCTTCAGAAGGGGTCTTAGGCTTCATGAGACTGAAAAGAGTCCACAGCACAAGACAAGTTAAGAACCCTTGAGCTAGGTAGAAGGCCAATAAATATTTCTGGCTTTCTGGGCCATAAAGTCTCTGTTACAACTTCTCAGCTCTGCCATTGTAGTGCAAAAGCAGCCAAAGACAATACATAATTGAATGAGCATGGCTTTAATAAAATTTCATTCACAAAAGCAGATACTGGGCCACATTTGGCCCACAGGTGGTAATCTGCCAACCCCTGAACTGGATTTATCTTTCTAAAACAAAAAAATGGTCATGTCATCTATTTGCATAAAATTTTCAGTAGTTCCCTTAAAACCCTGTATTATTTGACTCCAGTCAGTCCCTCTGCTTTCTTTTTGTTCTTCTTTATTAAACTTAAACCAAGTATTTTCAGTCCAACAACTACTTTTTAGTTCTCTGCACATGTTATCTTTCCTAGAGGTTTTTTTTTTTTTGCGGTACACGGGCCTCTCACTGCTGTGGCCTCTCTTGTTCAGAGCACAGGCTCCGGATGCACAGGCTCCGGACGCGCAGGCTCAGCGGCCATGGCCCACGGGCCCAGCTGCTCCGTGGCACGTGGGGTCCTCCCGGACCGGGGCACGAACCCGTGTCCCCTGCATCGGCAGGCAGACCCTCAACCACTGCGCCACCAGGGAAGCCCTTCCCTAGAGTTTTATATATGCTACATCCTATACCTGAAACATCCTCACAGACAAATTCTTCCCATGTTTAGATACTGTCATGAATCACCCATTATAGCACAGTGGTTAAGAACCTAGGCTCTGGAGTAGATTCCCTGGGTTGGAATCCTAGCTCTGCCTCTTATAAGCCATCTGACCGTGGGCATGTTATGTAATGGAACTGAGCAGCCAATTTTGGTCCCCTGACAATCATTAGTAATGACTTATTTGCCCCACACTTCGCTAGAGTTTATTAATAATAAGTATCACTGGTATAGGAGATTGGTTCAAGATGGTGGAGTACAAGGACGTGCGCTCACTCCCTCTTATGAGAGCACTGGAATCACAACTAACTGCTGAACAATCATTGGCAGGAAGACACTGGAACTCACCAAAAATGATAAACTACATCAAAAGACAAAGGAAAAGCCACAATGAGACGGGAGGTGGGGCGCAATCACAATAAAATCAAATCCCATAACCACTGGGTGGGTGATTCACAAACTGGAGAACAATTATACCACAGAAGTCTACCCACTGGAGTGAAGGTTCTGAGCCCCACGTCAGGCTTCCCAACCTGGGGGCCTGGCAACGGGAGGAGGAATTCCCAGGGAATCAGACTTTGAAGGCTAGCGGGATTTGACTGTAGGACTTCAACAGGACTGGGTGAAACAGAGACCCCACTCTTGGAGGGCACACACAAAGTAGTAGGCACATCAGGACCCAGGGGGAAGGAGCAGTGATCCCATAGGAGACTGAACCAGACCTACCTGCTAGTGTTGGAGGGTCTCCTGCAGAGGTGGAGGGTGGCTGTGGCTCACCATGGGGACAAGGACACTGGCAGCAGAAGTTCTAGGAAGTACTCCTTGGCATGAGCCCTTCCGGAGTCTGCCATTAGCCCCACCAAAGAGACTGTAGCCTCCAGTGCTGGGTCACCTCAGGTCAAACAACTAACAGGGAGGGAACTCAGCCCCACCCATCAGCAGACAAGCGGATTAAAGTTTTACTGAGCCCTGCCCACCAGAGCAACACCCAGCTCTACCCACCACCAGTCCCTCCCATCAGGAAGCTTGCACAAGCCTCTTAGATAGCCTCATCCACCAGAAGCAAGAAGAACTACAATCCTGCCTGTGGAACGAAAACCACATTCACAGAGAGACAGAATGAAAAGGAAGAGGACTATGTACCAGATGAAGGATCAAGATAAAACCCCAGAAAAACAACTAAATGAAGTGGAGATAGGCAACCTTCCAGAAAAAGAATTCAGAATAATGATAGTGAAGATGATCCAGGGCCTCGGAAAAAGAATGAAGACAAAGATGAAGAAAATGCAAAAAATGTTTAACAAAGACCTAGAAGAACTGAAAGAACAAACACCTAGAAGAATTAAAGAAAAAACAGACATGAACAATACACTAACTGAAATGAAAAATACACTAGAAGGAATCAATAGCAGAATAACTGAGGCAGAAGAATGGGTAAGTTACCTGGAAGACAGAATGGTGGAATTCACTGCCATGGAACAGACTAAAGAAAAATGAATGAAAAGAAATGAAGACAACCTAAGAGATCTCTGGGACAACATTAAACACACCAACATTTGCCTTATAGAGGTCCCAGAAGGAGAAGAGAGAGAGAAAGGACCTGAGAAAATATTTGAAGAGATAATAGTAGAAAACTTCCCTAACATGGGAAAGGAAACAGCCACCCAAGTCCAGGAAGTGCAGAGTCCCAGGCAGGATAAACCCAAGGAGAAACATGCCAAGACACATAGTAATCAAATTGAAAAAAATTAAAGACAAAGAAAAATTATTAAAAGCAACAAGGCAAAAATGACAAATAACATACAAGGGAGCTCCCGTAAGGTTAACAGCTGATTTCTCAGCAGAAACTGTAGATAGCCTCATCCAGGGGGAAGGAGCAGTGACAATGGACAACCTGAAATACAAAGTATGCCAATAAAATGGACAACCCTCCCAGAAGGGAGGGGCACGATATATTTAAAAGTGATGAAAGGGAAGAACCTACAACCAAGACTACTCTACCTGCAAAGATCTCATTCAGATTCAACGGAGAAATCAAAAGCTTTACAGACAAGCAAAAGCTAAAAGAATTCAGCACCACCAAACCAGCTCTACAACAAATGCTAAAGGAACTTCTCTAAGTGGGAAACACAAGAGAAGAAAAAGACCTATGAAAACAAACCCAAAACAAATAAGAAAATGGTAATAGTAACATACATATCGATAATTACCTTAAATGTGAATGGATTAAATGCTCCTACCAAAAGACACAGGCTTGCTGCATGGATACAAAAACAAGATCCAAATATATGCTGTCCACAAGAGACCTCCTTCAGTCCTTGGGACACATACAGACTGAAAGTGAAGGGATGGAAAAAGATATTCCATGTGAATGGAAATCAAAAGAAGCTGGAGTAGCAATACTCATTTCAAATAAAATAGACTTTAAAATAAAGAATGTTACGAGACACAAGGAAGGACACTACATAATGATCAAGGGATCAATCCAAGAAGACATAAGAATTATAAACATATATGCACCCACATGGGAGCACCTCAATACATAATGCAAAAGCTAACAGCTATAAAAGAGGAAATCGACAGCAACACAATAATAGTGGGGGACTTTTAACACCTCATGTACACCAATGGACAGATCATCCAGACAGAAAATTAATGAGGAAACACAAGCTTTAAATGACACAATAGACCAGATAGATTTAATTGATATTTATAGGACATTCCATTCAAAAACAGCAGATTACACTTTCTTCTCAAGTGCACACTGAACATTATCCAGTATAGATCACATCTTTCATCACAAATCAAGCCTTGGTAAATTTAAGAAAACAAATCATATCAAGCATCTTTTCTGACCTCAACGCTATGAGATAAGAAATAAATTACAGGAAAAAAAACATAAAAAACACAAACACATGGAGGCTAAACAATACGTTATTAAATAACCAAGGGATCACTGAAGGAATCAAAGGGAAATCAAAAATACCTAGAGATGAATGACAATGAAAACATGACGATCCAAAACCTCTGGAATGCAGCAAAAGCAGTTCTAGGAGGGAAGTTTATAGCAATATAATCCTACCTCAAGAAAAAAAAAAATCCCAAGCAATCTAACTTTACACTTAAAAGAACTAGAAAAGAAGAACAAACAAAACCCAAAGTTAGCAGAAGGAAAGAAATCATAAAGATCAGAGCAAAATTAATTAAATAGAAACAAAAAAACAATAGCAAAGATCAATAAAAGTAAAAGGTGGTTCTTTGAGAAGATAAAATTGATAAACCTTTAGCTAGACTCATCAAGAAAAAGAGGGAGAGGACTCAAATCAAAAATAGAAATGAAAAAGGAGAAGTTACAATGGACACCACAGAAATACACAGTATGCCAATAAAATGGACAACCTGAAAGAAATGGACAAATTCTTAGAAAGGTATAACGTTCCAAGACTGAACCAGGAAGAAATAGAAAATATGAACACACCAATCACAAGTAATGAAATGGAAACTGTGACTAAAAATCTTCCAACAAACAAAAGTCCAGGACCAGAAGGCTTTACAGGTGAATTCTATCAAACATTTAGACAAGAGCTGACACCCATCCTCCTCAAACTCTTTCAAAAAATTGTAGAGGAATGAATACTCCCAAGCTCATTCTACGAGGCCACAATCACCTGATACGAAAACCAGACAAAGTTACTACAAAAAAAGAAAATTACAGACCAGTATCACTGATGAATACAGATGCAAATCTCCTCAACGAAATACTAGCAAACAGAATCCAAAAACACATTAAAAGGATCATACACCATGACCAAGTGGGATTTATCCCAGGGATGCAAGGATTCTTCAATACATGCAAATCAACCAATGTGATACACCACATTAACAAACTGAAGAACGAAAACCATATGATCATCTTAATAGCTGCAGAAAAAGCTTCTGACAAAATTCAACACCCATTTATGATAAAAACTCTCCAGAAAGTGGGCATAGAGGGAACCTACCTCAACATAATAAAGGCCATATACGAAAAACCCACAGCAATCATCATTCTCAATGGTGAAAAACTGAAAGCATTTCCTCTAAGATCAGGAACAAGACAAGGATGTCCACTCTCACCACTATTATTCAACATAGTTTTGTAAATCCTAGCCACGGCAATCAGAAAAGAAAAAGAAATAAAAGGAATCCAAATTGGAAAAGAAGTAGTAAAACTGTCACTGTTTGCAGATGACATGATACTATACATAAAGGATCCTAAAGATGCCACCAGAAAACTACTAGAGCTAATCAATGAATTTGGTAAAGTTGCAGGATACAAAATGAATGCAGAGAAATCGCTTGCATTCTATAAACTAACAACAAAAGATCAGAAAGAGAAATTAAGGAAATAATCCCATTCACCATTGCAACAAAAAGAATAGAATACCTAGGAATAAACCTACCTAAGGAGGTAAAAGGTCTGTACTCAGAAGACCATAAGACACTGATGAAAGAAATCAAAGATGACACAAACAGATGGAGAGATATACCATGTTCTTGAATTGGAAGAACCAATATTGTGAAAATGACTATACTACCCAAAGCAATCTACAGATTCAATGCAATCCCTATCAAATTACCAAGAACATTTTTTATAGAACTAGAACAAAAAATCTGAAAATTTGTATGGAGACACAAAAGACCCCAAATAGCCAAAGCAATCTTGAGGGAAAAAAACGGAGCTGGAGGACTCAGACTCCCTGACTTCGTATTATACTACAAAGCTACACTAATTAAGACAATATGGTTCTGGCACAAAAACAGAAATACAGAATAATGGAACAGGATAGAAAGCCCAGACATAAACCCACGCACCTATGGTCAACTAATCTATGACAAAGGAGGCAAGGATATGCAATGGAGAAAAGACAGTCTCTTTAATGAGTGGTGCTGGGAAAACTGGACAGCTACATGTAGAAGAATGAAATTAGAACACTCCCTAACATCACACACACAAAAAAACTCAAAACGGATTAAAGCCCTAATGTAAGACGGGAAACTCTTAAGAGGAAAACATAGGAAGAACACTCTTTGACATAAATCACGGCAAGTTCTTTTTTGATCCACCTCCTAGAGTAATGGAAATAAAAACAAAAATAAACAAAGGGGACCCAATGAAACTTAAAAGCTTTTGCATAGCAAAGGAAACTGTAAACAAGATGAAAAGACAGCCCTCAGAATGGGAGAAAATATTTGCAGATGAATCAATGGACAAAGGATTAATCTTCAAAATATATAAACAGCTCATGCAGCTCAATATTAAAAAAAAACAAAGAACCCAATCAAAAAATGGTAGAAGACGTAAACAGACATTTCTCCAAAGAAGACATACAGATGGCCAAGAGGCACATGAAAAGCTGCTCAACATCACTAATTATTAGAGAAATGCAAATCAAAACTACAATGAGGTACCACCTCATGCCAGTTACAATGGGCATCATCAGAAAATCTACAAACAACACATGCTGGAGAGGGTGTGGAGAAAAGGGAACGCTCTTGTACTGTTGGTGGGAATGTAAACTGATACAGCCACTATGGAGAACAATATGGAGGTTCCTTCAAAAACTAAATATAGAATTACCATATGACCCAGCAATCCCACTACTGGGCATATACCCAGAGAAAACCATAATTCAAAAAGACACATGCACCCCAGTGTTCACTGCAGCACTATTTACAATAGTCAGGTCATGGAAGCAACCTAAATGCCCATCGACAGATGAATGGATAAAGAAGATGTGGTACATATATACAATGGAACATTAGCTATAAAAAGGAACGAAACTGTGTCATTTGTAGAGACGTGGATGGACCTAGAGACTGTCATACAGAACGACGTAAGTCAGAAAGAGAAAAACAAATATTGTATATTAACGCATATATGTGGAATCTAGAAAAATGGTACAGATGAACCGGTTTGCAAGGAAAACAGTGACACAGATGTAGAGAACAAACGCAAGGGGGAAAAGTGGGGTGGGTGGGATGAATTGGGAGATTGGGATTGACATATATACACTAACATGTATAAAACAGATAACTAATAAGAACCTGCAGTATAAAAAAATAAATATTAAAAAAAATCACTGCTATAGAAAAATACTAATATTAGAAATAAAGTTCTTAAACAAAATTCAAAAGTTACCAACCTAGTGATGTAAACTCTTCTTCCAGAGAGCTAGAGCTATTGGAAGATGAACTCTGATCATCTTTACTTTCTGAAGAACGATGTGTTCCATCCTCTTCGTCTGTTGAAAGATCAACCGCTCTGGATTCTAACAGGACGTTTTTTGAATATAACAAGAAAGAGTCAAGATGTTGGAATCAATAATTGAAATTATGAACAACACATGGCATATGTAAAATATGGTGTTTTAATTTTACTCCACATATTTAAAGTAGATATGCAGACCTTTCCTAATTTCCATTCTTTCTGAAATCAATGGATGGTCTAATAAATGTACAAGGACGTATTCTATTTGTGTTATCTACTTAACTAGTAAAATACTCTCTTCATTAAAGAATGAAATGAAAAGAGGAAAGGGAACATAAGAGAAAAAAGAAAATGACAAAAAGTGAAAGGATATTTAAATGAAAAAAGAAAAACAGTGATAGTGAATAAGTAGAAAAAGAAAAGAATACTTAACGTACATTTCCTATATGCTAGAACGTACATTTCCTATATGCTAGCATATATTTCCTATATGCTAGACATACTGAAGTTACGAGATTTATTTCATTTAACATTCACAACGCTATAAAGTAAATGCTATTACTGATGAGAATATTAAGGACTGGAAAGGCTAAATAACATGTCCAATGTCACAAAGTTACTAAATGAAGAAGCTGGGCTTTCAGTCAAATTTCATCCAATTCTGGAATTTAGGCTCTTGTAATATAAATACTAAGTTACATTTCAATGGCTGGTGGTAAGAAGTACTATAATGAGTACTGTAGCCTCAAACCAAATCATGGATCTATTTCCATTGTGTGATTCTGGAAAGGACATAGTCAATTAATCTATTAAACAAAGACAGCATTAAGAGAGAACACCCACAGAGGTATTGTGAGAATCGAATGAGCAAAGTGTAAAGGAATTTATGGTATTATTGACAAAAAAGGACTTGTTAGTTCACAAATATTTTGTAATAGTTGTGAATAACCTTAAGATTTAAGATTACATAAATAAGTACTCTTATATTAAGAACGTTCCTTAATTAGAAAACCTATATAAATTTCAAAAAAGCTGGAGTAAAATCAAGAATTAAAAGACAAAGTAATATATCGCTTCTTGGCCATTTGGCTAAGATCAAGTGTAAAAGACAAGGAATATAGCTGTAGCTTACATCTTTCTTAGCTACTGCTATTTATAACAACTCCTACATCTTCTTAAAGTGAAGTAAAGTTACACCAGAGCAGTGGTTCTCAGAGTATGATCCATCAACGCTTGGAGGTCCCTCAGACCCTTTCAGCGGGTCTGAGGGAAAAGCCAAACTACTTTCATCACAACATTAACTTGTTACTTGCCCTTTCTACTCCGTTGGTGGGTAAAACTGCAAATCTTTTAGTATGAATCATAACAGTGATACCAATCTGCAGAAGCATCCACTGTATTCTTTTCCACCTTGTACTAGCAAGAAAAATAGTCAGTTTCACTTATTGTCCTTAATGAAACAATAAAAAAATAATTTGATTAAATTTTGGCCCTGAGTACACATCTTTTTAATATTCTGTGGATCAAAATAGAAGCATGCATAAAGCACTTCTGGCTCATAATGAAATGCAATGGTTGCCTCAAGGAAAAGCACTTGTGTGATGAGCTGCAAGTTGAACTTAACCACTGTCTTTGAGGAGGAAAACCTTTCTACTTGAAAGAATGACAGACAAACTCTAGTTATTCAGACATGGGTATCTGACAAACATTTTCTTAAAAACGAGCAAAGTTGTGCCTATCACTTCAAGAATTAGAAGTTTCAAGTGAAGTCTATAATTTTGGGAATTATACTACTGTGAACTTGATAGCTTTCCTCTACTGTGAACTTGATAGCTTTCCAATACTTAAAGACTGATGATGTCAGTAGTAGCATTAAGAGAGTTTTTCTTTTGACATTGTAATAAATTGTACCAACACTTGCAAGAACTGCAACTCGGTGAACTACTACTTTCCAAAGAGTCAATGCATGATGTTACCAGTCATGCATGGGTAAAAGAGCCATTCAAAGTGCAAAACACACCGACAGATTTTAATCTAGTGGAGTACAAAAAAATTGACTGATATGGTTTCAGCTTCCTCATGCCAACTAAAAATTGGCACTTGCCTTCTGCATCTACAAGGATTAAGTCACAAACTACTGTAGCTGCTGATTTTCAATACACCCTGAAAGGAGTTCAGGGCAGAGATGAGGAATGAGGTACTCTGTGCTTTGGGAAAAACTGGCAGAACAGGCCTTCAGACAGATATTTTCAGAAGATTTTATGAGCTCAATCCTTACATCTCCTCATATCTGGAAAAGCACTAAAATCATTAATGGTGATGTCTGCTCCTCATGACTAGCAGCAAGCCTGCCAAAATGTGTGTTTGACCGCACAAACCCCTCTTCACTAATATCATATGTAATACTGACCTCTCCCCTACCTCTGTGGAGCAGTTTCTCAAAGCTACCTGAAACGCTGTCTCCTGGGCTATAGTTCTCATTTTGCCCCAAATAAAACTTAACTCACAAACTTTCACATTGTGCATTTTCTTCAGTCGACACACATTGCAAACTAACCTTTAAGAACCTATTACTTTTTGAGCTTCATTGTAATATTAAAGCAGAATACCTTCAATGAACTAAAAAGGCTCTTAAGTACTCCTAATCATCTATCTGTGGTTTTCTTCATACATTCAAACAAAACAACATATTTCAATAGACTGAATGCAGAAATATCTGTGAGAATTCAGCTGTCTTCCATTAAACCAGACATTAAAGAGATTTGCAAATTGAAAACGTCACTCTATTTTTCAGAAAACAGTTATTTTTCATTAAAAAGGTTTATCTGTACATATAATGAGTTAATTTTAAAAAAGAATTAATAAAAGTTTATCTTAATTCCTAAGATGGTAAATATTATAGATATAATCCACAGAATTATTATAGATATAATCCACAGAAACAAAAGCTCTTTGGGATCCTTAATTATTCTTAAGAGTATAATGGGTATGTACACCTTTAAGACCAAAAGGGTACTCTTAAGACCAAAAAGTTTGAGAACCACTGTTTCACTGTTTTAGAAGGCAAGAGAAGAGGCAACTCCTGGGACCCCCCCTCCCATTAAAGTTTAACCAGATGACTCTTACATAAAGCAAAAAATATTTTAAAAGTCATCAGAACTTCAGATAAACAGGTGATTATAACAATGACTAAGAAATCACCAAAATCACTTGGACTAAAAGTGGGAGAAAATTTTTTTACCTCAAGACTAACCAAAAACTATATATTTTTTTACAGATACTTTTTTATTTATTGAAATTATACCATGTATACTGTCTTGAAAATAACAATAAATTACGTAACATATCATTAGCAACATAGGTTTGTTTTCTACATGGTTATTTCATCCTGTGACAAGCCAGAAATGCTGAATCATCACTCTATTGGTGGCATCATCCACAGGTGACAAACTGGAGATTCTACTCATGTCAACAGGCCAGGGATTACCTCAGTTCATTAAACCTGAGTGTTAGGTATCCTGGAGAAACATGGTTTGCAGACAAAAGTAGGTAAAAAGTGCCATTTATCTGGAGAAGCTAGTTGCTTTTAGGGCCTTTACTACGAGCTTCACTACTGAATTTTTTTAGAAGTTCCATTTAGAATGAAACATAATCTCAAATATTTTTATGTGTGTCTGAGTCAGAAGTTAATGTATTTAAACTTCAAGACCCTATTTATACAAGTTCCTTCCAAGTCCTTGTTCCTGTGTTTTTATTTCTAACTTTTCCCAACTATATAGTTTTATTTTTAACTATATTATTATTAAACTCCAATTCAAACTAGAACACATCTTATGTAAACAAGTTTATGCTGCTTGAATTCTATTTTTAAGAACGCAAAGGTACTTCAAAATTACTACACTGTATTTAACACCATTATTGGTACTCTACAGGGTCACCAATCTGTTGTTAGTGGCATATATTGCTATTTTTATCTTTTCTTTAAATAACCGCTTAAAAAACAAAACGCAAAAGAAAATGTCCCAAAGCCTGTCACCTAAATTTTTCTAGTGTATCGTTTTGCTTGTTTTCGAGGAAAAGAATTGGGGACAGAAAGTACCTTCACCTACCTAGGAGTATTAGGAATTTTTAAACTCTTCTGTGACGATTTAGGTTCTTCATAAGCATAAAGTGCAGCGCTAAAGCTATATATAATTAGTGAGGGTTTATCTGACAGTGCAAACACGGACAAGCCCAAACCTTGCAGTATTCTTTCTACTCCCCCAAGGGGCCCAATACGGAGATACAGGCAGCAGGCCAGTGATCGCAGGCAGGTATCATCGTTGTTCGTGGTTGGCAAAGGGTTGTAGAAACCTCTAGAGAATCCCGCGGCCTCTTTCCCCATCCTCCCCACACCCCGCCCCGGGCATCCACCCTGCTGCCCCAGGCACCCATCCTGCTGCCCCGCGTCACCTGGGACGTCCGAGCCTCCGTCCAAACGCGAAGCCGCTCTCGCGGCGTGCCGGGAACTGGCCCAGACCCGGCCGCGGCCCCGGCCCCGGCCCCGGCCCCGACCCCGGGCCCGGCGGGGTAGTTCCGCCGCTTCCGCGCGGCCTCCTCCAGACTGCAGCCCTTCCTCCGCAGGGCCCAGGTCTGCCTGCTCCCCCGGCGCGCCGGGTTCAGCAAACGGCTCCTGGGTGCTGTCGCTGTCACTAGAGTCCGCTCGGCGCTGCCGGAAAGTCCTTTTCGGCCTGTGAGCCATAGCAGGTTCACTTCCTGCTCTGGCTAACCCAGGCCTACAACAGTCACCCAGGCGCGCGCTCCCGCCTCCCGCCTTTCCGCCGCATGCGTGCGCCCTACCGGCGCGTCTTCGACTCCAGCTTCGCCATGCGCATGCGTGCTTTGTTCCCTTCGATCTGTTCGACCGAGTTCGGTTCCCAGGGCTGAGGCATGTAGAGCGTTTTTACTTTGCAAGGCCAGATTGTGCAGATGGTCGCAGAGAATCTCGCTGACTTCCGGAGGTGAGTTCCATGGAAAGCTGCACTCACAGGCTCTTGTGCAAACCCTATCTGGGAATCAGGTGTTATGCCCACATCCTGGACTGGGACTGGATCTGCTCTTCTACTTTCTGGAGAGAGTGAAGTTCTCTCCAACCAAGAATTAAAACAGAAAAAAAAAAAAAAAAAAAAAAAACCAAGCAAAAAAACCGCAGGTGTGTGTGTGTTTGAGATTGTCTCTGAAAGCTAAACAGTAAAATCTACACAGTAAAATCTGCACATAAATGATAGGTGCACAAATAAGCAAAAATCAAATGATTGCTTCCAAGTATCAAGGCTTCAGTAGAACCTGGTTAAATACGTTGGTCCATAAGAAAAAAAAATGTATTTGAAAAATGGGGATGTTATTTAAAAAGATGCACAGAGATAACAAGGACAGCCCCACAGAATTACCTTTAGAAACAGGTAAAGAGCAACAAGAGAGCAAGAAGCCTTTTTAGGTACCCATAATCATCACTACTTTATATTATTTGCTCTTTCTTATGAATACGAGGAATTTCTTCCCCCAAGATGACATGAATAATGCCATATATCTTATTTGCCCCCACTATACTAATTTACAATACTAGCTTATTAAATTAATCAACTGGTTATTAGGAAACTTTGCATTATTCATATTTTATATAATTTAAAATTGCAGAGGTTAATAATTGAAAGAAAATTGGCATATGAAATATTTCCAGCTTTTGGAAATCGTTTATCCCCTAGTGAAGTGACATTTTATTCTGCTTCTCTAGCCATTGATCAGTGGGTTCTGAGCTCCCTCTAGTGAGAAATGTGCTACTTACAGAAGGATTGTGTCAATCTTGGAAATTACCTCCTTTCTCATAATAGAGCTACTTTTCATTCTCTGTTGTTATAAGTAATAGATATATTTTCATTTTTAAGCCAAACCTACATCAGATTTTCTCAGAGAACAAATATTGAGAAATCTTATTAATAAGTTATCACTCTCTCCTTCGGGAATTAAAAACACTTATTGTGGAAATAGATCCACAAAAGTATGGACCTAATTTTGTTTTCATTTTTTCAGTATCTATTTTTGAGCACTTACTATGACGGTCTCTTGTCCTGGGCCCAAAGGGTCATGATATACATGGGGGTCATGCTCCCGGTGGTCAGGTGCTATTAGCCAAATTATCCCTACAGTTTGGCTTGTTGGAAATTACTTTAAAAAAATGATGCTCAAAATACTTAATGTAAGATCTACACTCTCAACAAATTTTTAAGTGTACAGTACAGTATTGTTAATTATAAACACAATGTTGTACAGCAGATCTCTAGAACTTTTTCCTTTTAACCAAAGCTTTTTACTTGTTGTACTTTAACTCCCCATTCCTCCTCCTCCCTGCCCCTGGCAATCACCATTCTCCTTTTTGCTTCTATGAGTTTGGCTATTTTAGGTACCTCATGTAAGTGGAATCATGCAGTATTTACCCTTCTGTGACTTAGCATAATGTCCTCAAAGCTCATCCATTTTGTCACATATAGTGGGATTTCCTTCCTTTTTAATGATGAATGATATTCCATTGTCTCTATATACCACATTTTCTTTATCCATTCATTGGACAATAGACATTTAGGTGGTTTCCATACCTTGGCTATTGTGAAGAATGTTGCAATAAACGTGGGAGTGCAAATATGTCTTCAAGATCCTGATTTCAATTCTTGTGGATAAATACCCAGAAGTGGGATGGCTGGATCATATGGTAGTTTTATTTTTAATTTTTTGAGGAACTTCCCTACTGTTTTCCATAACAACTGCACATTTCACATTCCCACCAACTGTGTGCAAACATTCCAGTTTCTCCACAACTTTGCCAACACTTGTTGACTATTGATTGATTGACTGATTGATACCGGCCATCCTAGCAGATGTGAAGTGATATCTCATTGTGGTTTTGATAGGCATTTCCCTGATTAGTGATGTTCAGCATCTTTCACATAGCTGTTGGCTTCTTTGGAGAAAGTCTATTCAAATCCTTTGCCCATTTTAAAATTGGGTTATTTGGTTTTGTTGTTGTTGTTGGTTTTGTTTTGTCATTGAGTTGTAGTACTACCTTATATATTTTGGATATTAATCTCTTATCATATATATGGTTTGTCAATATTTTTCTCCCTTTCCATAGTTTGCCTTTTCAGTCTGTTGATCATTTCCTTTGCTGGGCAGAAGCTTTTTAGTTTGATGTAATCCTACTTGTCTATTTTTGATTCTGTTGCCAGTGCTTTTGGCATCATATCCAATAAATCATTGCCAAGACCAATGTCATGAAGATTTTCCCTTAAATTTTCTTTTAAGAATTTTACAGTTTAAGATTTTATGTTTAAGTGTTTAATATATTTTGAAATGATTTTTGTATATGGTGTAAGATAAGCATACAATTTTGTTCTTTTGCATGTGGATATCCAGTTTCCCCAACACCATCTGTTGAAGAGACTATTCTTTCCCATTGTGTGTTCTTGGTATTTCTGTCAAAGATTAGTTGACCGTATATGTGTGTGTTTATTTCTGGGTTCTCTATTCTGTATCATTGTTCTACATGTCTGTCTTTATGGCAGTACCATACTCTTTTTTTTTTTTATCTTACTTGAAACTTCTGTGTGTTCTTTTATTTTTTTTTAACATCTTTATTGGGGTATAATTGCTTTACATGGTGTGTTAGTTTCTGCTTTATAACAAAGTGAATCAGTTATACATATACATATGTTCCCATATCTCTTCCCTCTTGCGTCTCCCTCCCTCCCACCCTCCCTATCCCACCCCTCCAGGTGGTCACAAAGCACTGAGCTGATCTCCCTGTGTTATGCGGCTGCTTCCCACTAGCTATCTACCTTACGTTTGGTAGTGTATATATGTCCATGCCTCTCTCTCGCTTTGTCACAGCTCACCCTTCCCCCTCCCCATATCCTCAAGTCCGTTCGATAGTAGGTCTGTGTCTTTATTCCTGTCTTACCCCTAGGTTCCTCATGACATTTTTTTTCTTAAATTCCATATATATGTGTTAGCAAACGGTATTTGTCTTTCTCTTTCTGACGTACTTCACTCTGTATGACAGACTCTAGGTCTATCCACCTCATTACAAATAGCTCAATTTCGTTTCTTTTTATGGCTGAGTAATATTCCATTGTATATATGTGCCACATCATCTTTATGCATTCATCCGATGATGGACACTTAGGTTGTTTCCATCTCCGGGCTATTGTAAATAGAGCTGCAATGAACATTTCGGTACCTGACTCTTTTTGAATTATGGTTTTCTCAGGGTATATGCCCAGTAGTGGGATTGCTGGGTCATATAGTAGTTCTATTTGTAGTTTTTTAAGGAACCTCCATACTGTTCTCCATAGTGGCTGTACCAATTCACATTCCCACCAGCAGTGCAAGAGGGTTCCCTTTTCTCCACACCCTCTCCAGCATTTATTGTTTCTAGATTTTTTGATGACGGCCATTCTGACTGGTGTGGGATGATATCTCACTGTACTTTTGATTTGCATTTCTCTAATGATTAGTGATGTTGAGCATTCTTTCATGTGTTTGTTGGCAGTCTGTATATCTTCTTTGGAGAAATGTCTATTTAGGTCTTCTGCCCATTTTTGGATTGGGTTGTTTGTTTTTTTGTTATTGAGCTGCATGAGCTGCTTATAACTTTTGGAGAGTAATGCTTTGTCAGTTGTTTCATTTGCAAATATTTTCTCCCATTCTGAGGGTTGTCTTTTGGTCTTGTTTATGGTTTCCTTTGCTGTGCAAAAGCTGTGAAGTTTCATTAGGTCCCATTTGTTTATTTTTGTTTTTATTTCCATTACTCTAGGAGGTGGGTCAAAAAGGATCTTGCTGTGATTTATGTCATAGAGTGTTCTGCCTATGTTTTCCTCTAAGAGTTTGATAGTTTCTGCCCTTACATTTAGGTCTTTAATCCATTTTGAGCTTATTTTGGTGTATGGTGTTAGGGAGTGATCTAATCCCATACTTTTACATGTACCTGACCAGTTTTCCCAGCACCATTTATTGAAGAGGCTCTCCTTTCTCCACTGTACATTCCTGCCTCCTTTATCAAAGATAAGATGACCATATGTGCATGGGTTTATCTCTGGGCTTTCTACCTGTTCTATTGATCTATCTTTCTGTTTTTGTGCCAGTACCATACTGTCTTGATTACTGTAGCTTTGTAGTATAGTCTGAAGTCAGGGAGCCTGATTCCTCCATCTCCGTTTTTCGTTCTCAAGATTGCTTTGGCTATTCGGAGTCTTTAGTGTCTCCATACAAATTGTGAAATTTTTTGTTCTAGTTCTGTGAAAAATGCCAGTGGTAGTTTGATAGGGATTGCATTGAATCTGTAGATTGCTTTGGGTAGTAGAGTCATTTTCACAATGTTGATTCTTCCAATCCAAGAACATGGTATATCTCTCCATCTATTTGTATCATCTTTAATTTCTTTCATCAGTGTCTTATAATTTTCTGCATACAGGTCTTTTGTCTCCTTAGGTAGATTTATTCCTAGATATTTTATTCTTTTTGTTGCAATGGTAAATGGGAGTGTTTCCTTCATTTCACTTTCAGATTTTTCAACATTAGTGTATAGGAATGACAGAGATTTCTGTGCGTTAATTTTGTATCCTGCTACTTTACCAAATTCATTGATTAGCTCTAGTAGTTTTCTGGTAGCATCTTTAGAATTCTCTATGTATAGTATCATGTCATCTGCAAACAGTGACAGCTTTACTTCTTCTTTTCCGATTTGGATTCCTTTTATTTCCTTTGCTTCTCTGATTCCTGTGGCTAAAACTTCCAAAACTATGTTAAATAAGAGTGGTGAGAGTGGGCAACCTTGTCTTGTTCCTGATCTTAGTGGAAGTGCTTTCAGTTTTTCAACATTGAGGATGATGTTGGCTGTGGGTTTTTCATAGATGGCCTTTATTATGTTGAGGAAACTTCCCTCTATGCCTACTTTCTGTAGTGTTTTTATCATAAATGGGTGTTGAATTTTGTCAAAAGCTTTCTCTGCATCTATTGAGATGATCATATGGTTTTTCTCCTTCAATTTGTTAATATGGTGTAACACATTGATTGATTTGCGTATATTGAAGAATCCTTGCATACCTGGAATAAACCCCACTTGATCATGGTGTATGATCCTTTTAATGTGCTGTTGGATTCTGTTTGCTAGTATTTTGTTTAGGATTTTTGCATCTATGTTCATCAGTGATATTGGCCTGTAGTTTTCTTTCTTTGTGACATCCTTGTCTGGCTTTGGTATCAAGGTGATGCTGGCCTCATAGAATGAATTTGGGAGTGTTCCTCCCTCTGCTATATTTTGGAAGAGTTTGAGAAGGATAGGTGTTAGCTCTTCTCTAAATGTTTGATAGAATTCGCCTGTGAAGCCATCTGGTCCCGGGCTTTTGTTTGTTGGAAGATTTTTAATCACAGTTTCAATTTCAGTGCTTGTGATTGTTCTCTTCATATTTTCTGTTTCTTCCTGATTCAGTCTTGGCAGGGTGTGTATTTCTAAGAATTTGTCCATTTCTTCCAGGTTGTCCATTTTATTGGCATGGAGTTGCTTGTAGTAATCTCCCATGATCTTTAGTATTTCTGCAGTGTCAGTTGTTACTTCTCCTTTTTCGTTTCTAATTCTATTGATTTGAGTCTTCTACCTTATTTTATTGATGAGTCTGGCTAATGGTTTATCAATTTTGTTTATCTTCTCAAAGAGCCAGCTTTTAGTTTTATTGATCATTGCTATCGTTTCCTTCATTTCTTTTTCATTTATTTCTGATCTGATTTTTATTATTTCTTTCCTTCTGCTAACTTTGGGTTTTTTTGGTTCTTCTTTCTCTAATTGCTTGAGGTGCAAGGTTAGGTTGTTTATTCTAGATGTTTCCTGTTTCTTAAGGTGGGCTTGTATTGCTATACACTTCCCTCTTAGAACTGTTTTGCTGCATCCCATAGGTTTTGGGTCGTCGTGTCTCCATTGTCATTTGTTTCAAGGTATTTTTTAATTTCCTCTTTGATTTCTTCAGTGATCACTTTGTTATTAAGTAGTGTATTATTTAGCCTCGATGTGTTTGTATTTTTTACAGATCTTTCCCTGTAATTGATATCTAGTCTCATGGTGTTGTGGTCAGAAAAGATACTTAATACAATTTCAATTTTCTTAAATTTACCAAGACTTGATTTGTGACCCAAGATATAATCTATCCTGGAGAATGTTCCATGAGCACTTGAGAAAAATGTGTATTCTGTTGTTTTTGGGTGGAGTGTCCTATAAATATCAATTAAGTCCATCTTGTTTAATGTATCGTTTAAAGCTTGTGTTTCCTTATTTATTTTCATTTTGGATGATCTGTCCATTGGTGAAAGAGGGGTGTTAACGTCCCCTACTATGAATGTGTTACTGTCGATTTCCCCTTTTATGGCTGTTAGAATTTGCCTTATGTATTGAGGTGCTCCTATGTTGGGTGCATAAATATTTACAATTGTTATATCTTCTTCTTGGATCGATCGCTTGATCATTAGGTAGTGTCCTTCTTTGTCCCTTTGAATAGTCTTTATTTTAATGTCTATTTTGTCTGATATGAGAATTGCTACTCCAGCTTTCTTTTGGTTTTCATTTGCATGAAATATCTTTTCCATCCCCTTACTTTCAGTCTGTATGTGTCTCTAGGTCTCAAGTGGGTCTCTTGTAGACAGCATATATATGGGTCTTGTTTTTGTATCCATTCAGCCAATCTGTGTCTTTTGGTGGGAGCATTTAGTCCATTTATATTTAAGATAATTATCCATATCTATGTTCCTATTCCCATTTTCTAAATTGTTTTGGGTTCGCTATTGTAGGTCTTTTCCTTCTCTTGTGTTTCTTGCCTAGAGAATTTCCTTTAGCATTTGTGATAAAGCTCGTTTGGTGGTGCTGAACTCTGTCAGCTTTTGCTTGTCTGTAAAGATTTTAATTTCTCCATCAAATCTGAATGAGATCCTTGCTGGGTAGAGTAATCTTGGTTGCAGGTTTTTCTTCTTCATCACTTTAAATATGTCCTGCCACTCCCTTCTGGCTTGCAGAGTTTCTGCTGAAAGTTCAGCTGTTAACCTTGTGGGGATTTCTTTGTGTGTTATTTGTTGTTTTTCCCTTGCTGCTTTTAATATGCTTTCTTTGTATCTAATTTTTGACAGTTTGATTTATATGTGTCTTGTCATATTTCTCCTTGGATTTATCCTGTATGGGACTCTCTGTGCTTCCTGGACTTGAATAACTATTTCCTTTCCCATATTAGGGAAGTTTTCAACTATAATCTTTTCAAATATTTTCTCAGTCCCTTTCTTTTTCTCTTCTTTTTCTGGAACCCCTATAATTCTAATGTTGGTGTGTTAAATGTTGTCCCAGAGGTCTCTGAGACTGTCCTCAGTTCTTTTCATTCTTTTTTCTTTATTCTGCTCTGCAGTAGTTATTTCCACTATTTTATCTTCCAGGTCACTTGTCCGTTCTTCTGCCTCAGTTATTCTGCTATTGATCCCATCTAGAGTATTCTTAATTTCATTTATTGTGTTGTTCATCGTTGTTTGTTTCATCTTTAGTTCTTCTAGGTCCTTGTTAAACATTTCTTGCATTTTGTCTATTCTATTTCCAAGATTTTGGATCATCTTTACTATCATTATTCTGAATTCTTTTTCAGGTAAGCTGCCTATTTCCTCTTAATTTGTTAGGCCTGGTGGGTTTTTGTCTTGCTCCTTCATCTGCTGTGTGTTTTTCTGACTTCTCATTTTGCTTATCTTACTGTGTTTGGGGTCTCCTTTTTGAAGGCTGCAAGTTCATAGTTCCCATTGTTTTTGGTGTCTGTCCCCAGTGGCTAAGGTTGGTTCAGTGGGTTGTGTAGGCTTATGGTGGAGGGGATTAGTGCCTGTGTTCTGGTGGATGAGGCTGGATCTTGTCTTTCTGGTGGGCAGGTCCACGTCTGGTTGTGTGTTTTGGGGTGTCTGTGGACTTATTATGATTTTAGGCAGCCTCTCTGTTAATGGGTGGGGTTGTGTTCCTGTTTTGCTAGTTCTTTGGCATAGGGTGTCCAGCACTGTAGCTTGCTGGTTGTTGAGTGAAGCTGGGTGCTTGCGTTGAGATGGATATCTCTGGGAGATTTTTGCCATTTGGTATTATGTGGAGCTGGGAGGTCTCTTGTTGACCAGTGTCCTGAAGTTGGCTCTCCCACCTCAGAGGCACAGCACTGACTCCTGCCTGCAGTTCCAAGTGCCTTTCATCCACACGGCTCAGAAAAAAAGGGAGCAAAAGTAGAGAGAAAGAATTAGTAAAATTAGGAAGAAAGAAAGGAAGAAAGAAAGAAAGGAAGGAAGGAAGGAAGGAGAAAAGAAGGAAAGAAAGAAAGAAAGGAGAGAGGGATGGAGGGAAGGAGGGAGGAAGGAAGGAAGGAAGGAAGGAAGTAGGGAAGGAAGGAAAAAAGAAAGAAAGAAAGAAGATAAAGTAAAATAAAATAAAGTAAAATATAATAAAGGTATTAAATTAAAAAAATAATTATTAAGAAAAAAATTAATAAAAAAAACAACGGATGGATAGAACCTTAGGCCAAATGGTGGAAACAAAGCTATACAGACAAAATCTCACACAGAAGCATACACATACACACTTACAAAAAGAGGAAAAGGGGAAAAAATCATAAATCTTGCTCTCAAAGTCCACCTCCTCAATTTGCGATGATTCGTTGTCTATTCATGTATTCCACAGAGGCAGGGTACATCAAGTTGATTGTGGAACTTTAATCCGCTGCTTCTTAGGCTGCTGGGAGAGATTTCCCTTTCTCTTCTTTGTTCTCACAGCTCCCAGGGGCTCAGCTTTGGATTTGGCCCCGCCTCTGAGTGTAGGTCGCCAGAGGGCGTCTGTTTTTCACTCAGACAGGATGGGATTAAAGGAGCCGCTGATTCGGGGGCTCTGGCTCACTCAGGCCGGGGGGAGCCAGGGGCATGGATTGCGGGATGACCCTACGGCGGCAGAAGCTGGCGTGACGTTGCACCAGCCTGAGGCTCACCGTGCGTTCTCCCGGGGAAGTTGTCCCTGGATCCCGGGAACCTGGCAGTGGCGGGCTGCATAGGCTCCCCGGAAGGGAGGTGTGGATAGTGACCTGTGCTTGCACACAGGCTTCTTGGTGGCGGCAACAGCAGCCTTATCGTCTCCTGCCTGTCTCTTGGGTCCGCGCTTTTAGCCACGGCTCATGCCCGTATCTGGAGCTCCTCCAAGCAGCGCTCTTAATCCTCTCTCCTCGCGCACCAGGAAACAAAGAGGGAAGAAAAAGTCTCTTGCCTCTTCGGCAGGTGCAGACTTTTCCCTGGACTCCCTCCCGTCTAGCCGTGGCGCACTAACCCCCTTCAGGCTGTGTTCACGCTGCCAGCCTCAGTCCTCTCCCTGCACTCTGACCAAAGCCCGAGCCTCAGCTCGCAGCCCCGCCTGCCCCAGCGGGTGAGCAGACAAGCCTCTTGCGCTGGTGGGTGCCAGTCGACACCGATTCTCTGTGCGGGAATCTCCCACTTTGCCCTCCGCATCCCTGTGGCTGCACTCTCCTCTGCGGCTCCGAAGCTCCCCACCTCCGCCACCTGCAGTCTCCGCCCGCGCAGGGGCTTCCCAGTGTGTGGAAACCTTTCCTCCTTCACAGCTCCCTCCCACTGGTGCAGGTGCCATCCCCATTCTTTTGTCTCTGTTTTTTCTTTTTTTCTTTTGCCCTACCCAGTTACGTGGGGAGTTTCTTGCCTTTTGGGAGGTCTGAGGTCTTCTGCCAGTGTTCAGTAGGTGTTCTGTAGGAGTTGTTCCACGTGTAGATGTATTTCTGGTGTATCTGTGGGGAGGAAGGTGATCTCCGCGTCTTACTCTTCCGCCATCTTCCCCTCGTCCAGTACCATAGTCTTTTGATCGTTGTAGTTTTGCAATAGGTTTAAAAATCAGGAGATGTGATGCCTTCAACTTTGTTTTCTTTCATAGAGTTGTTTTGGCTATTCAGGGTGTTTTGTGCTTCCAGATGAATTTTAGGATTTTTTTCCTATTTCTGTAAAAATTGAGATTTTAATAGGGATTGCTTTGAATATGTAGACTCTTTGGAGGTAGTATGGACGTTGTAACAATATTGTCTTCCAATTCATAAACACAGGATGTCTTTCCCTTTATGGTATTTTCTTTAATTTCTTTCATCAATGTTTTGTAGTTTTCAGTGCAGAAGTCTTTACCTCCTTGGTTGAATTTATTCCAAAGTATTTTTTCCTGTTTGATGCTATTGTAAATGGGATTGTTCTCCAAATTTCCATTTTTGATTGTTCATTGTTAGCGTGTATAAATGCAGCTGATTTTTGTGTGTTGATTTTGTATTCTGCAATTTTGTTGAGTTTACGTATTCTTTCTAATAATTTGTGTGTGTTTGAATGTGTGTGCATGTATAGTTTTTAGGGTTTCCTATATATAAGGTCAAATAATGACAATTTTACTTCTTCCTTTCTGATTTGGATACCTTTTATTTCTTTATCTTGTCTAATTGCTCTAACTAGGAATTTCACTACTGTGTTGAATAAGAGGTGAGAGTGGGCATCTGTCTTGTTTGTGATCTTAGAGAAAAAGCTTTCACTCTTTCACCATTGAGTATGATGTTAGCTGTGGGTTTGTTGTACATGGCCTTTATTATGTTGAAGTATGTTCCTTCTATACCTAATTTGTTGAGGACTTTTTTTATCATGAAAGGATGTTGTATTTTGTCAAATGCTTTTTCTGCATCTACTGAGAGGATCATATTGTTTTCACCTTTTATTCTATTTAATGTGTTGTATCACATTTTTGATTTGCATATGTTGACTCATCCTTGCATCCTGGGGATAAATCCCACTTGATCATGGTGCATGATCTCTTTAATATGTTGTTGAATTCAGTTTGCTAATATTTTGTTGAGAATTTTTGTATCTATATCCATCAGGGATATTGGTCTATAGTTTTCTTGTAGTGACCTTAGCTGGATTTGGTATTAGGGCCTCTTAAAATGAGTTTGGGATGGTTCCCTCTTCTTCATTTTTTTTGAAATAGTTTGAGAAGGATTGGCTTTAATTCGTCTCTAAGTGTTTGATAGAATTCATTAATGAAACCATCTCATCCTGGACACTTCTGTGTTGGAAGGTTTTTGATTACTGATTCAATCTCCTCACTTATTATTGGTCTGTTCATATTTTCTATTTCTTCATGATTCAGTCTTGGTAAGGTATATGTTTCTAGGAATTTATCCATTTATTCTAGGTTATCCAATTTGCTGGTGTATAATTGTTCATAGTAGTCTTTTATGATCTTATGTATTTTTGTGGTACCTTTTGTAATGTCTCCTCTTTCATTTCTGATTTTATTTATTTGAGTCTTCTTTCCCCCACCCTGTGGTTAGTCTAGCTAAAAGTTTGTCAATTTTGTTTATCTTTTCAAAAAAACAACTCTTAGTTTTGTTAGTATTTTCTATTTTTTCCTGTCTCTATTTCATTTACTCTGATTTTTGTTATTTCCTTCCTTCTGCTTATTTTGGGGTTTAGTTTGTTCTCTTTTTTTAGTTCCTTGATATGTAGTTTATTTGGGATCTCTCTATTTTCTTAATATATTCGTTTATAACAATAAAATTTCCTCTATTAACTGCTTTTGCAGCATGCTGTAGGTTTTGGTGTGTTGTATTTCCATTTCCATTTGTTTTGAGATTTTTTTAAATTTTTATTTCTTATTTGAACTATTGGTTGTTTAGGAGTGTATTGTTTAGTTTCCACTTATAAATTTTCCAGCTTTCCTCTTGTTGGTTTCTAGTTTCATACCACTGTGGCCAGAAAAGATACTTTATATGATTTCAATCTTCTTGAGCCAGCTGTTAATCTTGACAAGTAAGCTGTTTTTAGTTGGCTTACAGTCTTAACTTCCAGGAGCAGGTGCTTCTGGTAACAAATATCTTTGTTCAGCCCAGTATTATTTAGCATGAAAAACAGGAAAATATAATTCTTTCAGAATTGTTTAACTTAGGGACCAGAGAGCCTATTTGATCTCAGTAGGGAATTATTTTAGTTTCACTTCTTATAAGAGTGAGATCTTAAAAGCACTAATTTTTGGTAGGCAATAAAATAATAATAGCAGCCAAAATTTATTGAGCAACTACTATGTGTCAGGTATTATGACAAGCACTTAACATATATTATTTCATTTTATACTTATAGCATTCTTACTAGTTGGAGCATTATCCCTGCTTTCTTGGACGAGGAAACAGAGTAACAAAGAGAAAAATTAAGAAAAGCTCCCTAGGACAGATGTCAGCATCATGGTGGTGTGAGATGCTCTTTTAATCTTCCCCCTTTAATATACAACAATAAAACATCCCTGACTCAACAAATGTTTCTTTGCCCAACACACCAAGATGCTGGAGAGTTCCACACATCTGTACATCTAAAGGTGGTTGGACTGGAACACATAGAAGAGACAGAACCAGGGAAAAGTAGAGGTGTTGCTTGTAATCCTGGCCCTCTGGCCATGGAGACTGAGCCCCAGGGAGCCTGGTAGCAGCAGGGGAGGTAGCATATGTGACTCCAGCATCCTGACCACAGTGACATCTGTGGCCACAGGGAACCAAGAAAAAGCAGCAGTGGGGCCTGTGACCTTGTCCTTCCAGCTGTGGAGGTGCCCAAAATTCTGGCTCCCTGCCCACAGCATTAGAACCCCCAAACCTAAAAACCCTGGATATGGCAGAGGTGCCTGTGACCATGGCTCTACCTGCCACGCTTCATCTCCCTCTGTGTGACCCAGGCAAACTTGGATGTGATGGAGGCATCTGCCATCCCGGTGCCCTAGGTGGTGATACCATTGACAGCAGCAACACTGGCAGCAGCAAGACACCAGTGACCCTGGAGACACAAACAGTGACAATGAGGCCATTGGCAACACCTCTGGAAGTGGAGATGGAGGGTAGAAAGAAGGTGGATTCTCAAATATAGCCAGAGGCAGCTCAGGTAAGAGATATCAAAAGCTTGTGCTCTAGTGCCACTTACTGAAAAGGAAAATAAAGACCTCTAATTACTAACTTGTTGAGTTGTTAGAATCCAGTAGAAAATACTTTACCTAAAGAAGAAAAGTGTTCACTACTTCAAATGCTCTGGCAGAGGAACAACTCATCAAGCACCATGAAAAAACACAATAACAGAGTATTGCAAAAGAAAATGACAATTCTCCAGAATTCTGATCTAATTGATAACATGAAGAAACTCAATGAGCTCTAAGAAAACTCAGAAAGGCAGTTCAATGAGCTCAAGAATAAAATTAATGAACAAAGGAATACTTTATCAAAGAGACTGAAACTCTGAAAAAGAACCAAACAGAAATTCTGGAGATGAAAAACTCAAAAAATGAGATTAAGAATGCATTAGACAGCACTGAAAATCAAACAGACCATATGGAAGACAGAATTTGCAAGAACAAAGATAGATATCTAGAAATGATACAGGTAGAAAAGGAGAGAGAGCTAAGATCAAAAAAATGAAGAAATTCTTCAATAACTATCTGACTCCATTAAGAAGGACAACATAATGATAATAGGTATCTCAGAAGGAGATTAGAGTGAGAAGGGAGCAGTGAGTTGATTTAAAGAAGTAATAGCTGAAAAATTCCCAAACCTGGGGAAGGAAATGGGTATATAAGTCAATGAAACTAAAAGAACACTTAATTGCCTTAATGAAAAAATACCTTCTCCAAGACACATATTCAAACTGTCAGAAGTCAATGACAAAGAAAGAAGTTTAAAGGCAGCTGGGTGGGGTGGGGGTAACCTACAAAGGAACCCTCATTAGGCTATCAGCAGATTTCTCAACAGAAACTCCACAGGCTAAGAGAATGGAATGACATACTCAAAATATTGAGAGATAAAAACTGTTAGCCAAGAATACTCTATCCAGCAATGTTATCCTTCAGATATGAAAGAGAAATAAAGGCTTTCCCAGACAAATAAAAGCTGAGCAAGTTCATCACAACTAGATCTGCCTTGCATGACATGTTGAAAGGAGCTCTTCTACCTGAAATGAAAAGGCAAAAAAGTACACAAAACTTTGAGTAGGGTGATAAATAGACAGAGTCAGAAACTTGCAACTCTGTATCCAAATAGGTTGTTAAACAATTATAGGATAAAGGGAGAAAGCAGGAAAAAATAACTATAGCTACTTCAATTTGGTAATGAACTCACAACGTAAAAAGGGATAATTTGAAACAACAAAAACATAAAAGAGGCAGAAGAAAAGGACAGAACCAGTAAAGGCAAATGAAGATGCCAGCAGCAGAAAAATGACTATTTTATCTATGAGAAATTTTATACAAACCTCATGGTAATCACAAAACATAAATCTGAAGCAGTGACATGCAATATAAAAAGAGAGGAAACAGAAATATCACCAAACCAAAATGGCAGACAAAAACACAAGGAAAAAGAAACAACAGAGATATAGAGTAACCAGAAGACAAAAGATAAAATGGCAGTACTAAGTCCCCATTTATCAATAATCACCCTAAATACTAATGAGTTGAATTCATTAATCAAGAGACACAGAGCTGATAGATGGATTAAAAAACAAGCTCCAACTATGTGCTGCCTCCAGGAGACTCAGCTCTAAAAGCAAACATAAGTGCATAGTAGAAGGATGAAACATGATACTCGAAGCAAATGGCAGCCAAAAGAAAGTGAGTGTAGCCATACTCATATCAGATAAAATAAACTGCAAGCCAAAAAATGTAGCGAGAGACAAAGGTAGACATTATATTATGATAAAGGGGACAATTCATCAAGAAGACATAACAGTTGTTAATATATATGCATCTAACACAGGAGCACCATAATATATAAAGCAATTATTAACAGACTTAAAGGGTGAAATTGACAGCAACACAATAATAGTAGGGGATTTTAAAACCCCACTTCCATCAATGGATAGACCATCCAGACAGAGAGTCAACCAGAAAACAATGGCCTTAAATCTAGAACATTCCATCTAAATACAGCAAATACAAATTCTCCTCAATGGAACCTTGAGAATCAAGGTGAGACCATATGTTAGGACATAAAACAAGTCTCAATAAATTTAAGAAGACTGAAATAATATCAGCATCTTTTCCAATCACAATGGTAGGAAACTACGTATCAACTACAAAAAGAAAGCTGGGAGAATCACAAATATGTGAAGACTAAACAACAGCCTATTGGGTCAATGAAGATATCAAAGGAGAAATTGAAAAATACCTGAAGACAAATGAAAATGAAAATACAACATACCAAAATCTGTGGGAGGCAGCAAAAACAGTTCTAAGAGGGAAGTTCATAGTGATAAAGGCCTACCTCAAGAAATAAGAAAAATCTCAAATAAATAATCTAATTTTACACCTAAAGGAACTAGAAAAAGAAGAACAAATGAAGCCCAAAGTCAGCAGAAGGAAAGTAATAATAAAGATCAGAGTGAAAATAAATGAAATAGACACTACAAAAACAATAGAAGAGATCAATATAACTAAGAGCTAGTTCTTTGAAAAGGTAAACAAAATTGACAAACCTTTAGCTACACTCACTAAGAAAAAAGGAGAGAAGTTTCAGATAAAATCAGAAACAAAAGAGGAGAAATTACAATGGATACTACAGAAATACAAATGGTTATAAGAGAATACTATGAATAGCTACACAACAACAAATTGGACAACCTAGAAGAAATAGCTAAATTCATACAACCTTCCAAGACTAAATCATGAAGAAATAGCAAATTTGAATATACCAATCACTAGTAAGAGTAAGTAAGTAAGTAAGTAAGTAAGCAGATTGAAACAGTAATCGAAAACCACCCACAAAACAAAAGTTCAGGATCAGGCAGCTTCACAGGTAAATTATGCCAAACATTCAAAAATTTAATGTCTATCCTTCTCAAATTCTTCCAAAAAATTGAAGAACAGGGAATGCTTTCTAACTCATTTTATGAATCCAACACTCCCCTGATACCACAACTACCAAGGACAACACACAGAAAGAAAATTACAGGCCAACGTCTCTAATGAACATGGGTGCAAAAATCCTCAGTAAAATATTAGCAAACCAAATACAACAATGCATTAAAAGGATCATACACTGTGAGCAAGCGGGATTTATTCCAGGGATGCAAGGATATTTCAACATCTGCAAATCAATCAACATGATATACCACATTAACAAAATGAAAGGTAAAAACCACATGATTATCTTAATAGTTGCATAAAAAGCATTGACAAAATTCAACACACATTTATGATAAAAACTCTCAATAAGATGGGTATAGAAGGAATGTACCCCAACATAATAAAGGCCATATATGTTAAGCCCACAGCTTACATCATACTCAATGGTGAAACTGAAAGCTATCCCTCTACAATCAGGAACAAGTCAAGGATGCCCACTCTCACCACTCTTATTCAACATACTATTGGAAGTCCTCATCAGAGCAGTTAGGCAAGAAACAGCAATAAAAGGCATCTACATCAGAAAGGAAGAAATAAAACTATCACTATTTGTGGATGACATGGTTTTATATGTAGAAAACCCTAAAAACTCCACCAAAACACCATTAGAAATAATAAAGAAATACTGTAAAATTACAGGGTACAAAATCAATATACAAAATATGTTGTATTTCTATACATTAACAACAAACTGAAAGTAAAAGAAATCAAAACAATCCCATTTTCAACTACATAAAAAAATAAAATACCTAGGAATAAATTTGACCAAGGAGGTGAAAGATCCATACACTGAAAATTATAAAACATTGTTGAAAGAAATTGAAAAAAAAACACTAAGAAATGAAAAGATATTCCATGCACATGGATTGAAAGAATTAACATTGTTAAAATGCCTATAACTATCTAAAGCAAACTACAGATTCAGTACAATTCCTGTCAAAATCCCAATGACATTTTTCACAGAAATAGAACAAAAAATCCTAAAATCTATGTGGAACCGTAAAAGACCCTAAATAGTGAAATCAATCTGAAAGAAAAAGAACAAAGTTGGGGGTATCATACTCCCTGATTTCAAATTATACTACAAAGCTATAGTAATCAACACAGCATGGTATTGGCAGAAAAACAGATACATATATTAATGGAGAATTGAAAGCCCAGAAATAAATTCATACATATATTTTCAGTGAATTTAGCACAAAGGAGTAAAGAACATACGATGGAAAAAGGATAGTCTCTTCAAATGGTATTGGGAAAACTGGACAGAGTGAAAACGAATGAAACTAGATCACTATCTTACAGCATACACAAACATCAATTCAAAATGGATTAAAGGCTTGAATGTAAGACCTGAAACCACAAAACTCCTAGAAGAAAACATGGTCAGTATACTCTTTGACACTGGTCTTAGCAATGTCTTTCTAGATATGTCTCCTTAGGAAAGGGAAACAAAAGCAAAAATAAACACATGGGATTACATCAAACTGAGAAACTTCCGCCCAGAAAAGGAAACCATTAACAAAATGAAAAGCAATTTACCAAAAGGGAGAAAATTTTGCAAATCACATAACCAGTAAGGAGTTAATATCATATATATTTATATAATATATAACATATATAATATAGCTATTTAGAAATAACCTAAGTGCCCATCCATGGACAGTGGATAAGGATGGACAGTGAAATACTACTCAGCCATAAAAAGATAAAATCTTGCCATTCACAGCAACATGTGTGGACCTTGAAGGTATTATGTTAAGTGAAATAGGTCAGACAGAGAAAGACAAATACCATATGATTTCACTCATATATGGACTGTAAAAAAAGAAAAGAAAATCAATGAACAAACCAAAACAAACAAACAACCCCCCCCATATAGATACAGAGAACAGAATAGTAGTTACAAGGGGGCAAGAGAGGTAGGAGGAAGGAGAAATTGGTAAAGGGGTCAACTGTATTCTGATGAATGGAAAAACTTTTTTTGGTGAGCATGCTGTAGTGTATACAGAAGTTGAAATATAATGTTGTACACATGAAACTTATGTAGTGTTACAAACCAGTGTTACCTCAATAAAAGACTTACATTAAAAAAGAAAAGTTCCCAAGTTAAAGTACTAGCTAGAAAGTCATGGGACAGTGATTTAAATCCAGGCAGCATAATCTGAAGCCTTTTGTTTCAACTACTACATGACACATCACAAGGGCAACTTTCCTCAAGGAAATGTAGCAATGTGAAATAGCTCATGCTGTGGTGACCACAGCCTGTTCATGCATTGCAATCAATTTAAGATCAATATACATGGCAATTTAGTAAGATGAAAAGATATAACAAAGAACAGTGTCAAGGGTGATCATGAGTGACTTTCTTCATTTTGAATCTTTTGCCCCTTAATTCTAGACAAAAGATTCTAGAACTTTGCTTCTATTCCAACAATCAGTTTTCTAAGTCCAAGCTTCTTTTCAGTGCCTCAACTGGAGTTTTTTTAAATTGAGTTTTTATTCCCTACTATGAACTGTGAAATACGTCCATAAAAATACACAAAACAAAAATGTACAGGTCATGGACTTATTGCAGAGCAAATCCCTCTGTAACCACCATCAAATTAAAGAGACAAAACATTGCTAGCACTCTAGCAATCTCTTTTATGCCCCCCTTTCAGTCCCCATTTCCCTCTCACTGCTTCTCAAAGTAATCATTATTATGATTTTATAGTAATCACTTTCTTGCTTAAAAGACGTTTTACCACCTAAGCATGCGTCTTTAAACACTATGGTGTAGTTTTGTCTGTGTTTTTGAACTTTACATAAATGGAATCACCATGTGTTTATCGTTTTGGGCCTGGACTTTTTCTCTTTTTTGCTTAATAGTGTTTGTATTATATTTCCACATTTCTCTGTGTAACTGTAAACCCAAAATGGTTTTTATTGCTGTGCAGTACTTCATTGTATGAGCATACCACAGTTTATTATAATGTTGATGCTTGGTAGTTTTTAGGTTTTCACCACTGTTTTAAGGAAAAGAGCCCAGTCCTTCCCTCCTGTGTAAGGAAGAACACAGTTATCCTCCTGTATTTCCCTTTACTCTCACATTACTACCACACTTACAATGCTCTGACACTAAGTGTTTGGGAGTTTCTCCCACCAAACAATTTTGTGATACCAGTTGGATATTCTACAATTAAACCAAATGGTGACACTGTTTACCTGGGGATAGCATCAGATCCACTGGTTAAGGGCCCAGTCCCATGAGACTATCCCCCACTTCAGATGCCAATCTCAAGTAGTAGGTCTCCAGGTTACCCACAACTTCTGTATGACCTGGCTTAAGATCTAAGGTTCTCATGGATTTCTCCCTATTGGATTCAATTATTTGCTAGAACAGCTTACAGGGAAAAACTTACCAGTTTGCTAAAGGATATGATAAAGGATACAGATGAACAGCCAGATGAAGAGATACGTAGGGAAATGTCTGGCAGTGTTTTGAGTACAGGAACTTCTGTCCCCTTGGAGTTGGGGTGTGTCTCTCTCCTGGTACTTGGATGTGTTCACTAACCTGGAAACTCTCTCAACCCCATATAATTGGGATTTTTATGGAGGCTTCATCACATAGGTACAATGGATTATTAACTCCATTTTCAGCCATTCTCCTTTCTCAAGAGAATGAGGAGAGCAGGGCTAAAAATTTCAAACTTCTAATCATGGCTTGGTCTTCCCTGTGACTGACCCTGATCCAGCAGCCCATCCAGAGTCACCTCACTAGAACAAAAGACACTCCTATAACCCAGGAAATTACAAGGTTTTCAGGAGCCCTGTGTCAGGAACTGGGGTCAAAGACCAAATATTAGAACAAAAGATGCTCCTCATGCTCTTATCACTTAGGAAAGTACAAGGATTTCAGGAGCTCTGTGCCAGGAACCAGGAGCAGAGACTGTTACTGAACCAAACTTGAGTCCACTCGCCCAACACCCAGCAAAGCCTATTTACCAACACTGGGTTGTAGTGAAGGAAAGTACAGCATTTACTGCAGGGCCAAGAAAGGAGAATGGGAGGCACATACACAGAAGACCCAAAATCCCTGTTGGTTTTCAGGGAAAGGTTTTAAAATGCAAGGTGAGGAAGAGGGTTTCAGGGTGCTTGATCAGCTCATGGATATTCTGATTTGTTGGTGATGAGGTAACTGAGTGGTGTTTCAGAGTCAACATCATCAACCTTCTAGTTCCAGCTGGTCTGGGGTCTACATGCTGGTGGTCAGCAGTTAACTTCTTTCACCTGTTGGGGGTTTTAGTATCTGAAAAATAACTCAAGGATATGGCTCAGGATATTATCTATAACCTTTAAGAAGGAACTAGAAGTGCTTGACTTTGTCTTATGGCTAAACTACTATTATTGTTTCTTGCTTGACTGTTTTCCTTAGTTTCTGCATTTCTTTGATTAAATTTGCTCATTGGCATTCAGGGAAGATTTTAGGAGGCTAAAGCTCTCCTAAAAACAAGAGGCAGTGGACTTGGGGATCTGTTCCTGGGAAGGCTCCATAGGGACCTATAATAGAAATATATATATATCTATCATCTCACAGCCATATTGCAAATAATATAGTCATTAAAACTTATACCTGTCTCGGGGTAATGTTCACACAGTTCTGTTGAGTATTGTCCTATGAGTGAAATATTGGGATCATGGATTATGCATATCTTTAATTTCAGTGGAAAATGCCAGCTTTCCAAGGTAGTAGCCACCTAAATTTATACTTCCATAAATTTACATGTATAAAAGTTTTCATGATTCTTTATCCTTGCTAACACTTGGTATTGTCAATTGTCTTACTTTTAGTCCTCTGGGTCCTAATGGCTTTAATTAGAATTTCCTTGATTACTAATGAATAAGAGCCCTTATTCATATATACATATAAATAATATATATAATATATATGTATGTATTACACATACACACACACACATACATCCTACCTAAAGGTCCTCTTTTGTGACTTTCCTATTCAAGTCTCATCCATTTTCTATTGCTTGCTTTTTTCTTAACGGCACATAGCTATTTGTTATGTTTTATGTATATGAGCCCTTTGACTGTTACACATATTGCAAATATGTTCTACCACCTTGTGTTTGGCTTTTTCACTCTCTTAATGGTTTTTGGTTTTTTGTGTGTGTGAAGAGAAATTCTTAAATTTTTAATGTTAATGTAAAGCAATTTATTTATCATTTCCTTTATCTTTTGTGCTTTTTGTGTCTTATTTTAGAAATCTTTCTATATACCCCAAGGTCAAAAATATAGTCTCTGATAGTATATTATGGATATAGATCTATAATGTACCTGGAGTTGATATTTTTTGGGTATGGAGTGAGATGACAGTCAAATTTATTTTTATATGGCTATCCAATTGACCTAATTTAATTAAAAATTATATAATGGAAAATTTCCAAACATATATAATAAGTACACAGAAGAATTTAATGAACTCTTATTATTCAGCTTTGATAATTTTCAACTCATGGGCAACTTGTTTCATCTCTACTCCCATCTAGTCTTTTTACACATTATTTGAAAATATGTCACACACATGGTGTTTCATCCAAAATATTTCAGGTATGACTAAAACATAAAGACTACATTATTAAAAAAATAGTCACAATAAAATTATCACACTTACAGTTGGTAATACTTTAAATTTTTTTTATTGAACTATAGTGGATTTACAATGTTGTCGTAGTTTCAGGTGTACAGCAAAGTGAATCAGTTATACATATACATATATCCACTCTTTTTAATATACTTTTCCCATATAGACTATTGCAGAGTATTGAGTAGAGTTCCCTGTGCTATACAGTAGGCCTTTATTAGTTATCTATTTTACATATAGTACTGTCTATATGTCAGTCCCAATCTTCCAATTTATCCTTCCCCCTCTTACATCCTGTAACCATAAGTTTGTTTTCTATATCTGTAACTCTATTTCTGTTTTGTAGATAAGTCCACTTGTACATTTTTTTAGATTCACTTATAAGCGATATCATATCATATTTGTCTTTGTCTGACTTACTTCACTCAGTATGACAATCTCTAGGTTTATCCACGTTGCTGCAAATGGCATTATTTCATTCTTTTTTATGACTAATATTCCATTGTATATATGTACCACATCTTCTTTATCCATTCCTCTGTTGATGGACATTTAGGTTGCTTCAATGTCCTGGCTATTGTAAATAGTGCTGCAATGAACATTGTGATACATGTCTCTTTTTGAATTATGTTTTTTTCAGGGTATATGCCCAGTAGTGGGATTGCTGGGTCATACAGTAGTTCTATTTTTAGTTTTTTAAGGAAACTCCATACTGTTCTCTATAGTGGCTGTATCAATTTACATTCCCACCAACAGTGCAAGAGGGTTTCCTTTTCTCCACACCCTCTCCAGCATTTATTGTTTGTAGAGTTTTTGATAGTGGTCATTCTTACCAGTGTGAGGTGATACCTCATTGTAGATTTGATTAGCATTTCTCTAATGATTAGTGATGTTGAGCATCCTTTCATGTGTTCATTGGCAATCTGTATTTCTTCTTTGGAGTACTGTCTATTTAGGTCTTCTGCCCATTTCTGGATTGGGTTGTTTTTTTTTTTGGATATTGAGCTGCATGAGCTGCTTGTATATTTTGGAGATTAATCCTTTGTCAGTTGCTTCATTGGAAAATATTTTCTCCCATTCTGAGTGTTTTCTTTTTGTCTTGTTTACAGTTTCCTTTGCTATGCAAAACTCTTAAACTTCATTAGGTCTCATTTGTTTATTTTTGTTTTTATTTCCATTTTTCTAGGAAGTGGGTCCAATAGTGATTTATGTCATAGAATGTTCCGCCTATGTTTTCCTCTAAGAGTTTTATAGTGTCTGGCTTACATTTAGGTCTTTAATCCATTTTAAGTTTACTTTTATATATGGTGTTAGGGAGTGTTTTAATTTCATTCTTTTACATGTAACTGTCCAGTTTTCCCAGCACCACTTATTGAAGAGACTGTCATTTCTCCATTGTATATTCTTGCCTCCACTGTCATAGATTATGTGACCATATGTGTGTGGGTTTATCTCTGGGCTTTCTATCCTGTTCCATTGATCTATATTTCTGTTTTTGTGGCAGTACCATACTGTTTTGATTAATGTAGCTTTGTAGTATAGTCTGAAGTCAGGGAGCCTGATCTTTCTTTCTCAAGATTGACTTGGCTATTTGGCGTCTTGTGTGTTTCCACATAAATTGTGAAAATTTTTGTACTAGTTCTGTGAAAAATGCAATTGGTAGTTTGATAGGGATTGCATTGAATCTGTAGATTGCTTTGGGTAGTATAGGCATTTTCAGAATGTTGATTCTTCTTATCCAAGAACATGGTATATCTCTCCATCTGTTTGTATCATCTTTAATTTCTTTCATCAGTGTCTTATAGTTTTCTGCATACAGGTCTTTTGTCTCCTTAGGTAGGTTTATACCTAGGTATTTTATTCTTTTTGTTGCAGTGGTAAATGGGAGTGTTTCCTTAATTTCTCTTTCAGGACTTTCATCATTAGTGTGTAGGAATGCCGGAGATTTCTGTGCATTAATTTTGTATCCTGCAACTTTACGAAATTCATTGATTAGCTCTAGTAGCTTTCTGGTAGCATCTTTAGGATTCTCTATGTATAGTATCTTGTCATCTGCAAACAGTGACAGTTTTACTTCTTCTTTTCTGATTTGGATTCCTTTTATTTCTTTTTGTTCTCTGATTTCTGTGGCTAAAACCTCCAAAACTATGTTGAATAAGAGTGGCACAAGTGGACATCCTTGTCTTTTTCCTGATCTTAGAGGAAATGTTTTCAGTTCTTCACCATTGAGAATGATGTTTGCTGTGGGTTTGTCATATATGGCCTTTATTATGTTGAGGTAGGTTCTCTCTATGCCCCACTTTCTGGAGAGTTTTTATCATAAATCAGTGTTGAATTTTGTCAAAAGCTTTTTTTGCATCTATTGAGATGATCATATGGTTTTTATTCTTCAATTTGTTGTTGTAGTGTATCACGTTGATTGATTTGCAGATATTGAAAAATCCCTGCATCCCTGGGTTAAATCCCACCTGATCACATTGTATGATCCTTTTAGTGTGTTTTTGGATTCAGTTTGCTAGTATTTTGTTGAGGATTTTTGTGTCTATGCTCATCAGTGACATTGGTCTATAATTTTTTTTGTGTGATATCTTTTTCTAGTTTTGGTATCAGGATGATGGTGGCCTCGTAGAATGAGCTTGGGTGTCTTCTTTCCTCTGCAGTTTTCTAGCAGAGTTTCAGAAAGGTAGGTGTTAACTCTTCTCTAAATGTTTGACATAATTCACCTGTGAATCCATCTGGTCATGGACTTTCGTTTGTTGGAAGATTTTTTATCACAGTTTCAATTTCAGTACTTACGATTGGTCTGTTCATATTTTCTATTTCTTCCTACTTCAGTCTTGGAAGGTTGTGCCTTTCTAAGAATTTGTCCATTTCTTCTAGGTTGTCCATTTTATTAACGCATAGTTGCTTGTAGTAGTCTCTTATGATCCTTTGTATTTCTGTGGTGTCCATTGTAACTTCTCCTTTTTCTTTTCTAATTTTATTGATTTGAGCTCTCTGCCTTTTTTTTCTTGATGATTCTGGCTAAAGGTTTATCAGTTTTGTGTTCTCAGTGAACCAGCTTTTATATTCATTGATCTTTGCTATTATTTTCTTTGTCTCTATTTCATTTATTTCTGCTCTAATCTTTATGATTTCTTTCTTTCTACTAACTTAGGGTTTTGTTTGTTTTTCTTTCTCTAGTTCCTTTGGTGTAAGGTTAGGTTGTTTATTTGAGATTTTTCTTGTTTCTTGAGGTAAGATTGTATTGCTATAAACCTCCCTCATAGCTCCTTTTGCTGCATCCCATATGTTTTGGATCATTATGTTTTCATTGTTATTTGTCTCTAGGTATTTTTTGATTTCCTCTTTGATTTCTTCAGTGATCCACTGGCTGTTTAGTAACATATTGTTTAGTCTCCATGTGCTTGTGGTTTTTTTCCTATAATTGATTTCTAATCTCATAGAGTTGTGTTCAGAAAAGATGCTTGATATGATTTCAATTTTCTTAAATTTACCAAGGCTTAATTTGTGATTCAGGATGTGATCTATCTTGGAGAATGTTCCATGTGCACTTGACAAGAGTGTATTCTGCTGCTTTCAGATGGAATGTCCTATAAACATCAATTGAGTCTATCTGGTCTAATGTGTCATTTAAGACTTGTGTTTCTTTATTGGTTTTCTGTCTTGATGATCTGTCCATTGGTGTAAGTGTGGTGTTAAAGTCCCCCACTATTATTGTGTTACTGTTGATTTCCTCTTTCATGGCCGTTAGCATTTGCCTTATATATTGTAGTACTCCTATGTTGGGTGCATATATATTTACAACTATTATGTCTTCTTCTTGGATTTAGTCTTTGATCATTATGTCATGCCCTTCCTTGTGTCTTGTTAACAGTCTTTATGTTAAAGTCTATTTTTTCTGATATGTGTATTGCTACTTCAGGGTTCTTTTGATTTCCACTTGCATGGAGTATCTTTTTCCATCCCCTCACTTTCCATCTTGTAGTGAGTTGTCTTGTAGACAGCATATATATGGGTCCTGTTTTTGTATCCATTCAGCCAGTCCATGTCTTTTGGTTGGAGCATTTAATCCATTTACATTTAAGGTAATTATTGACATGTATATTCCTATTGCCATTTTCTTGTTTTGGGTTTGTTTTTGTAGGTCTATTTCCTTCCCTTCACCTTTTGTTCTCTTCTCTTGTGTGTCTCACCTAGAGAAGTTCCTTTAGCATTTGTTGTAAGCTGGTTTGGTGGTGCTGATTTCTCTTAGCCTTTGCTTTTCTGTAAAGCTTTTGCTTTCTCTGTTGAATCTGAATGAAAGCCTTGCTGGGTAGAGTATTCTTCATTGTAGGTTTTTCCCTTTCATCACTTTAGATATATCATGCCACTCCCTTCTGGCCTGCAGAGTTTCTGCTGAAAAATCAGCTGATAACCTTATGGAGTTCCCTTTTTTGTTACTTGTTGCTTTTCCCTTGTTGATTTTAATATTTTTTCTTTGTATTCCTGGACTTTATTAACTATTTTCTTTCCCATGTTAGGTAAGTTTTTGACTATAATCTCTTCAAATATTTTCTCAGACGGTTTCTCGTTTTCTTCTTTGGGACCCCTATATTTTGAATGTTGGTGCATTTAATGTTGTCCCAGAGGTCTCTGAGGCTGTCCTCATTTCATTTCATTCTTTTTCTTTATTCTGTTTCATGGCAGAGATTTCCACCATTCTGTCCTTCAGGTCTTATTCATTTTTCTGCCTCAGTTATCCTGCTATTGATTTCTTCTAGTGTATTTTTTATTTCAGCTATTGTATTTCTTACCTGTTTCTTGTTTAGTTCTTCTAGGTCTTTGTTAAATATTTCTTGTATCTTCTCTATCCATGCCACCATTCTTTTTCCAAGATCTTGGATCATCTTAACTATCATTACTTTGAATTATTTTTGGGGTAGATTGCCTACCTCCTCTTCACTTAGTTGTTCTTGTAGGTTTTTTATCTTGCTCCTTTATCTGCAACATATTTCTTTGTCTTCTCATTTCGTCAAACTTACTGTGTTTCTGGTCTCCTTTCCTACTACTGCTGGTGTCTGAACCCTGGTGAGCAAGGTTGGTCCAGAGGCTTGTGTCTTTATCCCCTTGATAGGGGGTTTGATTGGTGTTGTGGTGACCAGATCCTGCCGTAGATATTGAGTGGGGCCTCCCATTTGTTCTGTGGTTGTCACTGCCCTCTCAGGGGTGGAGTCTGCTCCCGAGTTGTTGGAGTAGAGGCCACCAGATCTGTTTCTTTGCTGTGATTCTGATCTGTGGTGTGAGGTAGGTGGGATTGGAGCATTCCTACTGGGAGAGAAACTACTGAGTATTCCTCCTCTGGAGCTGTGCACCTCTGAATATTCTGTGTTGTGTCCCCTCTGCCTGCTGTACAGGCTCACAAAATACACTGTGCTGGCACTGCTCTTGGTCCCATCTTAACAGTGGGTATGCCGGCAATTGGCCCTGGTGACTCTCAGGTATTGTTTTCACCAGGCCACCAGTGCAGATCCACTGAGGTCAGGTCCCAGGACTGCAGTAGCTGTGCACCTGGACCTGCTGTGGGAACTATGGAGGCAGCTCAGACTTTGGCCTGGCCCAATTCCCGTGCGTACGTGCCCACAAAGCCCATAGCTGCTAAAGCCAGACCCTGACCAAAAGGGCAGGAGCAATTGCCCTTTTGGATGTTTTGCAGGTGCTGAATTTAGGAAGCCCTAAATTCAGTGGAGGTGTAACTTTGTGCAGCTGTGAGGAGTGACTTCAGTTCTTCTTCCTTAGTCACATGGCCCCTGGGTCTCAGTTGTGGTTTCATCCCCACCTCAGAGGGGATGCATGTGCTCCTCCCTCTAGAGTCTGTTCCAGAGGTTGCCAGGGCACATGAGCCAGTCAGGCAGGAAGGAGCTGATGAGGCGATTGGAGTGAGCAGGCTGCCCAGGGAGGAGGGTGCTGGTGTAACGATTGGAATGCACAAGCCCTTCAGGCGGCCACTGGGGCAAGTGAGCAGCCCAGGCGGGAGAGTGTGGGGGTAGGGATTGGAATGTATGCGCCCGTTAGATAGTGATAAGGGCGAGCGTGTTGCCCAGGCTGGGGGTTGGGGGAGAGGAGGAGGCAATAGCAGGTGTGTGTGAGCTGGCTTTGGTGGGAACCCTCCCTAATGCCCATAGAGGAAGGGGCTGGTGCATGAAGAGAGAGGCTGCAATGACGGCTCTGCCCTTTGTATGTCACTCAACAGTGGTGCTTTGCTTCTGTGGTGATCTGGGATTCCTCCACAAGCATTCCTGGTTGTGGAACTCCTCACTCCCATCCCCTCAGGTTGCATCCTCACAGCAAACAGCAGTCACCTCCCGGGGTCTGCTTTCCAAACCCCACGTTCCAGCACCTAGTCTTAGTGCACACTGGCAGACACCGTCTCAGCCTGGGGTGCACAGGGCTGTGGCATGGACCATCTGTGTAGGTGTCACTCTATCCTGCCTGCCACAGACCAGTTGCTGGGCTATCCTCCAAGCCCCTGAGGCTCCCCTTCTGTCCCAGCTGATCTCTCCACCAGTGAGGGTGCTTCCTCAGATGTGGGAACTGTCCTCACCATCAGCTCCCTGCAGGTCTCATCTTGCTTCCTATCCTCTTCCTTTTCCCTTCTTGTTTCTTTTGTCCTACCTTGTTATGTGGGGATATTTCTTGTCCTTTTAGGTGTCTGAGGTTCTCTACTAGTGTTCAGCAGGTGTTCTGTGAGAATTGTTCCATTTGTTCATGTATTCTTGTTGTGTTTGTGGGGAGAGATGAACTCCATGTCCTCCTAATCCTCCACCATCTTGGAAAGTTCTCACTATCACACTGATTGATGTGCAGATATTGAACCAGCTTTACATCTCTGGGAGAAATTCCACTTGATCATGATGGATGATCCTTTTAATGTGTTATTGAAATCATTTTGCTAATATTTTATTGAGGATTTTTGCATCTATGTCCATCAGTGGTATTGGCCTATAAATATTCCTTCTGAGATGTGTTTGAGGATGGAGGGAACAGAAAGTGCCCACCAAACTCAGAAGGCGTCTTGAGACCAAAAAATGAGGCATGCAGCTCCACATAATCAATGGATCAGTTTATTATAGGATAATTTACTCACAGGGTGGATTAGGGATTAGGCAGACAATGATCTGGAAGCATTTGCAGCTGTTCTCCACACTGTTGAGAGGTCACTGGGACAATTTTTTAGTTAACCTAGGGAATGTGGGTAGGTTCTTTCATATAGAGTGTGTTGCCCTAAGACAAGATTTATGAATAGGTAACTAGTTTCGTAGGGGCTGGTGATACATAACGGAAGGTTTTCATCATTGCTTGGGGACAAACAGAACATAGAGGCTACCTGGTCCTAATGATTATTGAATAATATCTATTAACTACAAAGCTCTTGGTGACAGAGAAGTGATTTGCCACACAGCACAGTCCTGGATAGAGTCCACAAAAGGACAGGAGAAACTGTAAGGGCCCAAAAAGGCATCAGTTATGCTGATAGCCATAGAAGGTATCTTTGTCTGGTCTTTGTGTCAGGCTGATCCTGGCCTCATATAATTAGTTTGAAGGCATTCCTTTCTCACTTGTTTTTAGTTTTTTTCTTTTTTTGGAATAGTTTGAGAAGAATAAGTGTTAACTCTTCTTTAAATGTTTGTTAGAGTTCACCTTGTGAAGGTGTCCTGTCTTGGCCTTTTGGATAGGAATTTATCCATATCTTCTTGGTTGTCCAATTTTCTGGCATATAACTCTGGCTCTTATGATTTTTTTTTTTTGTATTTCTGTGGTGTTGTTTGTACTTTATCCTCTTTCATTTCTGATTTTATTATTTGGACCCTTTCTTTTTTTTTCTTGATGAGCCTGGCTAAAGTTTTATCAATTTATTTTTTTCAAAGAAAAATTTCATAGTTTCATTGATATTTTCTAGTGTTTTTTTAGTCTATACTTTATTAATTTCTAATAAGGTTAGATTCTTTATGTGAGATATTTACTTCCAGAGGCAGGTGTGTATTCCTATAATCTTCTATCTTAGAACTGCTTTTGCTGTGCCCCATAGATTTTGGATTGTTGTGTTTCTATTTTTATTTGTCTTCAGGTATTTTTTGATTTCTCCTTTAATTTGTTCAGTTACCTATTGCTTGTTTAGTGGCACATTATTTAGCCTTCACATGCTTGTGGGGTTTTCTTGTAGTTTTTTTCATTGTGGTTGATTTCTAATCTCATAGTGTGTGACTGGAAAAGATGCCTTGTATGATTTCAATCTTCTTAAATTTATTGAGACTTGTTCTGTGGCATAACGTCTGATCTACCCTGGAGAATATCCCATGTACAATTGAAAAGAATGTGTATTCTGCTGCTTTTGGATGGAATGTTCTATGTATATTTACTAATCCACCTGGTTTAATGTATCATTCAAGGCCAGTGTTTCCCTGTTAATTTTCTGTCTGGATGATCTGTCCATTGATGTAATTGAGCTGTTAAAATCTCCTACTATTATTGTGTTACTGTCAATTTCTCCCCAAATATTTGCTTTATATTATTAGTTTTGCCTATGTTGGTTGCACACATATTTAGAATTGTTATACCTTCTTGAATGGTTGATCCTTTTATCATTTTGTAATGTCCTTCTTTGTCTCTTATTATAGTCTTTGCATTAAAGTCTAATTTGTCTGATATAGTTACTGCAACTCCAGCTTTCTTGTTGTTTCTATTTGTATGGAGTACCTTTTTCTATCCCCTTACTTTCAGTCTGTGTGTGTCTTTAGATCTGAAGTGAGTGACTTACAGGAAACATATAAATTAAAAAAAAAAACACCATTCAGCCAATCTTTCATTTGGTTGTAGAATTTAGTCCATTTACATTAAAGTAATTATTAATAGATTGTACTTATTGCCATTTTGTAAATAGTTTTCCAGCTGTTTTTGTAGTTCTTTTCTCCCCTTTCTTCATTTTCTTCCTTCCCTCATGATTTGATGACTATTTTTATTGTTATTTTGCATTTCTTTCTCTTTACTGTGTGTGTATCTATTATAGATTTTTGGTTTGTGGGTACCATGAGGTTTATTTATAGCAATCTATATATATGTGGTTATTTTAAGTTACTGATCTCTTAATTTCAAAAGCATTTTAACAATCCTGCTTTTTTACTCCTCTCCCCCACATTTATTGTGTTTTACATCATATTTTGCATCTTTTTGTTTTGTGTATTCTTTAACTGTGTATTATGGATATAGATGATTTTACTACTTTTGCCTTTTAACCTTAGTACTTGGATTATATGTAGCTGATTTACTATCTCTATTTGCCTTTACCAGTGAGATTTGTCCTTTTGTAATTTTCATGCTTCCACTTGTGGCCTTTTCTTTATCGTTTGGAAAAGTCCCTTCAAGATTTCTTATAAAGCTAGTTTTGTATGCTGAACTCTTTTAACTTTATTTGTCTGTATAACTTTTGGTCTCTCCATCAAATTTGAATAAAAGCCTTGCAGATAGAGTATTCTTGGTTGTAAATTTTTTCCTCTCATCACTTTGAATATATTGTTCCACTCCCTTTTGCTTGCAATGTTTCTGCTGAAAAGTCACTAATAGTGTCACGTGAGCACTCTTTTCCTTTTCTTTTCTCCTGCTGCTTTTAAGATTCTCTTTATTTTTATCATTTTAATTATAATGTGTCTTGGTGTGTACCTCTTTGTGTTCATCTTGTTTGGAAATGTCTGTGCTTCCTGGACTCTGATGTCTGTTTCCTTTCCCAGGTAAGGGAAGTTGTCAGCTATTATTTTTTTCAAATAAGTTCTCTGCCCTCTTCTTGCTCTATTCTCCTTTGTGGACCCCTATCATGCAAATGTTAGTGTGCTTGATATAGTCCCAGAGATCTCAAACTATCCTTTAAGAAAATCCTCTTTTTTTTTTCTGCTCAGCTTAGGTAATTTTCACTATTTTGTCTTCCAGTTCACTGATCTATTTATCTATACCATCTAATATGCTGTTGATTCCTTCTATAGTATTTTTAATTTCAGTTTAATTTAGATCTGTTTGGTTCTTTTCTAACTCTGTGTTAAACTTCTCACTGTGGCACCTGTTTTTCTTCCAAATTCATTAAACACTTTATGATTATTACCTTAATCCCTTTATTGAGTAGATTGCTTATTCTCCTTCACATAGTTCTTCTGGGATTTATATCTTGTTCCTTCATTTGGAACATGCTACTCTTTCTTCTGATTTTGCTTAATTCTCTGTATTTATTTCTATTAATTAGATAGTTTGGTTATATTTAACAATCTTGTAGAAGTGACCTTGTGTAGGAGATGTCCTATGCAGTCCGACAGCACACTTACCTCTGGTCACCAGAGATATATGTTCTAGGTATTCCCCCTATGTGGGCTCCATAGGCCCTTTTGTTGTTTCATTTTTTAGATTCCACATATAAGTGAAAACATACAGTATTTATCTTTCTCTGTCTGACTTATTTCACTAAGTGTAATACCCTCCATGTCCATCTGTGTTGTTGCAAAAGGCAAAATTTCACTCCTTATTATGGGCAATATTCTATTTCATATCTATATATCTATATCTCCATCTATGTTTAGATCTATACCCTACATCTTCTTTATCCATTGATGTGTTGATGGACATTTCAATTGCTTCCATATATTGGCTATTGTAAATAATGCTGTTATGAACACTGGGGTGCAAATGTATCTTTCTAATTAGTGTTTCCATTTTCTTTGGATATTATCCAGGTGTGAAGTTTCTCGATCATATGGTAGCTCTATTTTTAGTTTTTTGAGGAATCTCCATACTGTTTTCCATAGTGGCTGCACTAATTTACATTCCCACCAACAGTGTACAAGGGTTTCCTTTTCTCTGCATCCACATCAACACTTGTTATTTCTTGTCTTTTTGGTGATAGCCATTCTGACAGGTATGAGGTGATATCTCACTGTGTTTTTTTTTTTTTTTAATTTAGTTTTGGCTGCTTTGGGTCTTCATTGCAGCATGTGGGCTTTCTCTAGTTGTGGTGAGTGAGGACTACTCTTTGTTTCAGTGTGTGGGCTTCTCATTGCAGTGGCTTCTCTTATTGTAGAGCACAGGCTCTAGGCACATGGGCTTCAGTAGTTGTGGTGGCTCACGGACTCTAGAGCACAGGATTAGTAGTTGTGGCACATTGGCTTAGCTGCTCCATGGCATGTGGGATCTTCTTGGAACAGGGCTCGAACCCATGTCCGCTGCATTGGCAGGCCAATTCTTAACCACCAGGGAAGTCCCTCACTGTGGTTTTGGTTCACATTTCCCTGATGAAATGTTGTGGAGGATCATTTAATGTGCCTGGTGACCATCTGCATGTCTTCTTTGGAAAAAATGCTTATTCAGGTCTTCTGCCCAATTTTTAATTGCGTTATTTGATTTTTTGATATTGAGTTGTATGAGTTCTTCATATAATTTGAATATTAACCCCTTATCAGACACATCATTCAGTAGGTTGCATCTCTGTTTTGTTTCCAGATTCCTTTGCTATGTAAAAGCTTCTAAGTTTGATCAGGTCCCATTTGTTTATTTTTGTTCTTTTTTCCCTTGCCTGATGAGATGGATCCAAAAAAATATTGCTAAGACCTATGTGAAAGAGTGTACTGTCTATGATTTTTTTCCCAGAAGTTTTATGGTTTCATATTACATTTATGTCTTTAATCCATTTTGAGTTTAGTTTTGTATATGCTGTGAGAAAATATTCTAATTTAATTCTTTTACATGTAGCTGTCCAGTTTTCCCAACACCACTTATTGAAGAGACTGTGTTTCTTTGTTTTATATTCTTGCCTCCTTTGTCATACATTAATTAAACGTATGTGTATGGGTTTGTTTCTGAGCTCTCAATTCTATACCTTTGGTCTATGTGTCTGTTTTTGTGCCAATACCATACTGTTTTGATTAATGTGAATTTGTAGTATAATCTAAACCCAGGAGGTAGGAAACCTCCAGCTTTGGTCTTTTTTCCCAAGTTTCCTTTGGCTATTCTGGGCATTTTGTGGTTCAGTACAAATTTTAGAATTATTTGTTCTAGTTCTGTGAAAAATGTGATGTGTATTTTTTTCTTAACATCATATGGGAGTAGAATTGCTTTCCAATGGTGTGTTAATATCTGCTTTATAACAAAGTGAATCAGCTATACATATACATATATCAACATATCTCCTTCCTCTTGCATCTCCCTCCCACCCTCCCTATCCCACTCCTCTAGATGGTCACAAAGCACTGAACTGATCTCCCTATGCTATGCAGCTTCTTCCCACTAGCTATCTATTTTAAATTTGGTAGGATATATAAGTCCATGTCACTCTCTCAATTCATCCCAGCTTACCTTTCCCCCTCCCCGTGTCCTTAAGTCCATTGCCTAGGTCTACGTCTTTATTCCTCTAAGTTCTTCATAATCATTTTTTCTTTTTTCTTTTTTAGATTCCATATATATGTGTTAGCATATGGTATTTGCTCTTTCTGACTTACTTCACTCCGTATGACAGACTCTAGGTCCATTCACCTCACTAAAAATAACTCAATTTCATTTCTTTTTATGGTTGATTAATATTCCATTGTATATATGTGCCACATCTTCTTTATCCATTCATCTGTTGATGGACACTTATGTTGCTTCCATGTCCTGGCTATTATATTTTATTATTATTTTATTTATTTATTTATTTGTTTTACTTTTTTGTGGTACGTGGGCTTCTCACTGTTGTGGCCTCTCTCATTGTGGAGCACAGGCTCCAGACACGCAGGTTCAGCGGCCATGGCTCACGGGCCCAGCCGCTCCATGGCATGTGAGATCTTCCCGGACTAGGGCACGAACACGTGTCCCCTGCATTGGCAGGCAGACTCTCAACCACTGCGCCACCAGGAAAGCCCCTGGCTATTGTAAATAGAGCTGCAATGAACATTTTGGTACATGACTCTTTCTGAATTTTGGTTTTCTCAGAGTATAGGCCCAGTAATGGGAGTGCAGGGTCATATCGTAGTTATACTTTTAGTTTTTTAAGGAACCTCCATTCTGTTCTCCATAGTGGCTGCATCAATTTACATTCCCACCAACAGTGCAAGAGTGTTCCATTTTCTCCACACCCTCTCCAGCATTTATTGTTTCTAGATTTTTTGATGATGGCCATTCTGACTGGTGTGAGGTGATATCTCATAGTAGTTTTGATTTGCATTTCTCTAATGATTAGTGATGTTGAGCATCCTTTCATGTTTTTGTTGGCAATCTGTATATCTTCTTTGGAGAAATGTCTATTTAGGTCTTCTGCCCACTTTTGTATTGGGTTGTTTGTTTTTTTGATATTGAACTGCATGAGCTGCTTATAAATTTTGGAGATTAATCCTTTGTCAGTTGCTTCATTTGCAAATATTTTCTCCCATTCTGAGGGTTGTCTTTTGGTCTTGTTTATGGTTTCCTTTGCTCTGCAAAAGCTTTGAAGTTTCATTAGGTTCCATTTGTTTATTTTTGTTTTTATTTCCATTACACTAGGAGGTGAGTCAGAAAGGATCTTGCTGTAATTTATGTCATAGAGTGTTCTGCCTATGTTTTCCTCTAAGAGTTTTATAGTGTCTGGCCTTACATTTAGGTCTTTAATCCATTTTGAGCTTATTTTTGTGTATGGTGTTAGAGAGTATTCTATTTCATTATTTAACATGTCTCTGTCCAGTTTTCTGATAACTACTTATTGAAAAGGCTGTCTTTTCTCCATTGTATATCTTGGCTTCGTTTATTAAAGGTAAGATGACCATATGTGCGTGGGTTTATCTCTGAGCATTCTATCCTGTTCCATTGATCTATATTTCTGTGTTAGTGCCACTGCCATACTGTCTTGATTATTGTGGCTTTGTACAATAGTCTGAAGTCAGGGAGCCTGATCCCTCCAGCTCCGTTTTTCGTTCTCAAGATTGCTTTGGCTATTCGGGGTCTTTTTGTGTTTCCATACAAATTGTGAATTTTTTTTGTTCTAGTTCTGTGAAAAATGCCATTGGTAGTTTGATAAAGATTTCATTAAATCTATAGATTGCTTTGGGTAGTATAGTCATTTTCAGAATGTTGATTCTTCCAATCCAAGTACATGGTATATGTACATGGTATATCTCTCCATCTGTTTGTATCATCTTTAATTTCTTTCAACAGTGTCTTATACTTTTCTGCATACAGGTCTTTTGTCTCCTTAGGTAGGTTTACACCTAGGTATTTTATTCTTCTTTTTGCAATGGTAAATGGGAGTGTTTCCTTAATTTCTCTTTCAAATTTTTCATCCTTAGTGTATAGGAATGGAAGAGATTTCTGTGCATTAATTTTGTATCCTGCTACTTTACCAATTTCGTTGATTAGCTCTAGTAGTTTTCTGGTAGCATCTTTAGGATTCTCTATGTATAGTATCATGTCATCTACAAACACTGACAGCTTTACTTCTTTTCTGATTTGGATTCCTTTTATTTCTTTTTCTTCTCTGATTGCTATGGCTAAAACTTCCAAAACTATGTTGAATAATAGTGGTGAAAGTGGACAACCTTGTCTTATTCCTGGCTTTAGTGGAAATGGTTTCAGTTTTTCACCATTGAGAATGATGTTGGCTGTGTGTTTGTCATCTATGACCTTTAGTTTGTTGAGGTTAGTCCCCTCTATGCCTACTTTGTGGAGGGTTTTTTTGCATAAATCAGTGTGGAATTTTGTTGAAAGCTTTTTCTCTACCTATTGAGATGACCATATGATTTTATCCTTCAATTTGTTAGTATGGTGTATCACATTGATTGATTTACATATATTGAGAATCCTTGCATTCCTGGGAAAAAGCCCAGTTGATCATGGTGTATTACCCTTTTAATGTGCTGTTGGATTCTGTTTGCTAGTATTTTGTTGAGGATTTTTGCATCTATTTTCATCAGTGATATTGACATGTAGTATTCTTTCTTTGTGATATCTTTGCCTGGTTTTGGTATCAGGGTGATGGTGGTCTCATAGAATGAGTTTGTGAGTGTTCCTCCCTCTGCTATATTTTGGAAGAGTTTGAGAAGGATAGGTGTTAGCTGTTCTCTAAATGTTTGATAGAATTTGCCTGTGAAGCCATCTGCTCCTGGGCTTTTGTTTGATGGAAGATTTTTAATCACAGTCTCAATTTCAGTACTTGTGATTGGTCTGTTTATATTTTCTATTTCTTCCTGGTTTAGTCTCGGAAGGTTGTGCTTTTCTAAGAAATTGTCCATTTCTTCCAGGTTGTTCATTTTATTGGCGTAGAGTTGCCTGTAGTAATCTCTCGTGAACCTTTGTCTTTCTGCAGTGTCAGTTGTTACTTTTCCTTTTGCATTTCTAATTCTGTTGATTTAAGTCTTCTCCTTTTTTTCCTTGATGAATCTGGCTAATGGTTTACCACTTTTTTTTATCTTCTCAAAAAAACAGATTTTAGTTTTATTGATCTTTGCTATTGTTTTCTTCATTTCATTTTCATTTTCTTCTGGTCTGCTCTTTATGACTTCTTTCCTTCTGCTAAATTTGGGTTTTTTTTGTTGTTGTTGTTGTTCTTTCTCTAATTGCTTTAGGTGTAAGGTTACATTGTTTATTTGAGATGTTTCTTGTTTCTTAAGGTAGGATTGTATTGCTATAAACTCCCCTCTTAGAACTGCTTTTACTGCATCCCATAGGCTTTAGTTCGTGATGTTTCCTTGTCATTTGTTTCTAGGTGTTTTTTTTTAATTTCATCTTTTATTTCTTAAGTTATCTCTTGTTTATTAAGTAGTGTATTATTTAGCCCTCCATGTGTTTGTATTTTTTGCAGATTTTTCTCTGTAATTCGTATCTAGTCTCATAATGTTGTGGTCGGAAAAGATACTTGATACAATTTCAATTTTCTTAAATTTACCAAAGCTTGATTTGTGACCCAAGATATGATCTATCCTGGAGAATGTTCCATGAGCACTTGAGAAGAAAGTGTATTCTGTTGTTTTTGGTTTTTTAATTTTACTTTTTTATACAGCAGGTTTTTATTAGTTATCCATTTTATACATATTAGTGTATATGTTGTTTTTGCTTGGAATGTCCTATAAGTATCAATTAAGTCACTTTTGTTTAATGTATCATTTAAAGCTTGTGTTTCCTTATTTATTTTCAATTTTGGATTATCTGCTCTTTGGTGAAAGTGGGGTGTTAAAGTCCCCTACTTTGATTGTGTTACTGTCAATTTCCCCTTTTATGGCTGTTAGCATTTGCCTGTGTATTAAGGTGCTCCTATGTTGGATGCATAAATGTTTACAATGTTATGTCTCTTATTGGATTGATCCATTTATCATTACGGAGTATCCTTCTATGTCTCTTGTAATAGTCTTTATTTTAAAGTGTGTTTTGTCTGATACGAGAATTGCTACTCCAGCTTTCTTTAGATTTCCATTTGCATGGAATATCTTTTTCCATACCCTCACTTTCAGTCTGTATGTGTCCCTAGGTCTGAAGTGGGTCTCTTATACACAGCATATATATGGGTCTTGTTTTTGTATACATTCAGCCAGTCTATGTCTTTCGTGTAGAGCATTTAATCCATTTACATTTAGGATAATTATTGATATATATGTTCTTATTCCCATTTTCTTAATTGCTTTGGGTTTGTTATTGTAGGTCTTTTCCTTCTCTTGTGTTTCATGCCCAGAGAATTTCCTTTAGCATTTGTTGTAAAGCTGGTTTTGTGGTGCTGAATTCTCTTAGTTTTTGCTTTGTATAAAGGTTTTAATTTCTCCATCGAATCTAAATGAGATACTTGCTTGGTGGAGTAATTTTGGTTATTGGTTTTTCCCTTTCATCACATTCAATAGGTTCTGCCACTCCCTTCTGGCTTGCAGAATTTCTGCTGAAAGATCAGCTGTTAACCTTATGGGGATTCCTTTGTATGTTATTTGTTGTTTTTCCCTTACTGCTTTTAATATGTTTTCTTTGTATTTAATTTTTGATTGATTAACCTGTGTCTTGGTGAAAGTCTGGCCTGAAGTGCAGGGGATGAGGCCTTCGAATGCAGACCCATATGAGCAAGTGGAACTAGACTGAGCACAGAGGAAAAGAAAAAAAGGTAATTGAATGTCTTAAAATCTGTTGTGGCTTTCTTATCCGTTAAAAGATGGCATATGTTTAAGCTGTATGGATGAAAGGCTGTTGGTGCTGCAGCCAGGAGTCAGTGCTGTGGCTCTGAGGTGGGGGAGCCAACTTCAGGACACTGGTCCACAAGAGACCTCCCAGCTCCACATAATATCAAATGGCGAAAATCTCTCAGAGATCTCCATCTCAACACAAACACCCAGCTTCACTCAATGACCAGGAAGCTGCAGTGCTGGACACCCTATGCCAAACAACTAGCAAGACAGGAACACAACCCCATCGATTAGCAGAGAGGGTGCCTAAAATCATAATAAGTCCACAGACACCCCAAAACACACAACCAGATGTGGACCTGCCCACCAGAAAGACAAGATCCAGTCTCATCCACCAGAACACAAGTGCTAGTCCCCTCCACCAGGAAGCCTACACAACCCACTGAACCGACTTTAGCCACTGGGGACGGACACCAAAAACAACGGGAACTACAAACCTGCAGCCTGCAAAAAGGAGACCCCAAACACAGTAAGATAAGCAAAATGGGAAGACAGAAAAACACACAGCAGATGAAGGAGAAAGATAAAAACCCACCAGACCTAACAAATGAAGAGTAAATAGGCAGTCTACCTGAAAAAGAATTCAGAATAATGATAGTAAAGATGATCCAAAATCTTGGAAATAGAATAGAGAAAATGCAAGAAACATTTAACAAGGACCTAGAAGAACTAAAGATGAAACAACCAATGATGAACGACAAAGTTAATGAAATTAAAAATACTCTAGAAGGGATCAATAGCAGAATAACTGAGGCAGAAGAACGGATAAGTGACCTGGAAGTTAAAATATTGGAAATAATTCTGCAGAGCAGAATATTCTGCTCTTAATTCTGCAGAGCAGAATAAAGAAAAAAGAATGAAAAGAACTGAGGACAGTCTTAGGGATCTCCTGGACAACATTAAATGCACCAACATTCGAATTACAGGGGTCCAAGAAGAAGAAGAGAAAAAGAAAGGGACTGAGAAAATATTTGAAAAGATTATAGTTGAAAATTTCCTAATATGGGAATAGAAATTGTTAACCAAGTCCAGGAAACACAGAGAGTCCCATACAGGATAAATCCAAGGAGAAACACGCCAAGACACATATTAATCAAACTGTCAAAAATTAAACACAAAGAAAACATATTGAAAGCAGCAAGGGAAAAACAACAAATAACACACAAGGGAATCCCCATAAGGTTAACAGCTCATCTTTCATCAGAAACTCTGCAAACCAGAAGGGAGTGGCAGGACATATTTAAAGTGAGGAAGGAGAAAAACCTGCAACCAAGATTACTCTACCCAGCAAGGATCTCATTCAGATTTGATGGAGAAATTAAATCCTTTACAGACAAGCAAAAACTGAGAGAGTTCAGCACCACCAAACCAGCTTAACAACAAATGCTAAAGGAACTTCTCTAGGCAAGGAACACAAGAGAAGGAAAAGACCTACAATAACAAATCCAAAACAGTTTAGAAAATGGGTATAGGAACATACATATTGATAATTACCTTACATGTAAATGGAGTAAATGCTCCCACTGAAAGACACAGATTGGCTGAATGGATACAAAAACAAGACCCATATATATGCTGTGTAAAAGAGACACACTTCAGACCTAGGGACACATACAGACTGAAAGTGAGGGTATGGAAAAAAATATTCCATGCAAATGGAAATCAAAAGAAAGCTGGAGTAGCAGTTCTCATATCAGAAAATAGAGACTTTAAAATAAGGTCTATTACAAGGGACAAAGAAGGACACTACATAATTATCAAGGGATAGATCCAAGAAGAAGATATAACAATTATAAATATTTATGCACCCAACATAGGAGCACCTCAATACATAAGGCAAATACTAACAGCCATAAATTGGGAAATCGACAGTAACACATTCATAGTAGGGGGCTTTAACAACCCACTTTCATCAATGGACAGATCATCCAAAATGAAAATAAATAAGGAAACCCAAGCTTTAAATGGTACTTTAAACAAGATGGACTTAATTGATATTTATAGGACATTCAATCCAACAACAACAGAATACACTTTTTTCTCAAGTGCTCATGGAACATTCTCCAGGATAGATTATATCTTGGGTCACAAATCAAGCCTTGGTAAATTTAAGAAAATTGAAATCGTATCAAGTATCTTTTCTGACCACAACGCTATGAGACTAGATATCAATTACAGGAAAAGATCTGTAAAAAATACAAACACATGGAGGCTAAACAATACACTACTTAATAACGAAGTGATCACTGAAGAAATCAAAGAGGAAATCAAACAATACCTAGAAACAAATGACAATGGAGACACGATGACCCCAAACCTATGAGATTCAGCAAAAGCAGTTCTAAGAGGGAAGTTTACAGCAATACAACCCTACCGTAAGAAACAGGAAACATCTTGAATAAACAACCTAAACTTGCACCTAAAGCAATTAGAGAAAGAAGAACAAAAAACCCCAAAGTTAGCAGAAGGAAAGAAATCATAAAGATCAGATCAGAAATAAATGAAAAAGAAATGAAGGAACCAATAGTAAAGAGTAAAACTAAAAGCTTTTTCTTTGAGAAGATAAACCAAATTGATAAACCATTAGCCAGACTCATCAAGAAAAAAAGGGAGAAGACTCAAATCAATAGAATTAGAAACGAAAAAGGAGAAGTAACAACTGACACTGCAGAAATATCAAAGATCATGAGAGATTACTAGAAGCCAGTATGCCAGTATAATGGACAACCTGGAAGAAATGGACAAATCTTAGAAATGCACAACCTGCCAAGACTGAATCAGGAAGAAATAGAAAATATGAACAGAACAATCACAAGCACTGTAATTTAAATTGTGATTAAAAATCTTTCAACCAACAAAAGTCCAGGACCAGATGGCTTCACAGGTGAATTCTATCAAACATTTAGAGAAGAGCTAACACTTATCCTTCTCAAACTCTTCCAAAATATAGCAGAGGAAGGAACACTTGCAAAGTCATTCTACGAGGCCACCATCACCCTGATACCAAAACCAGACAAAGATGTCATAATGAAAGAAAACTACAGGCCAATATCACTGATGAACATAGATGCAAAAATCCTCAACAAAATACTAGCAAACAGAATCCAACAGCACACTAAAAGATCATACACCATGATCAAGTGGGGTTTATTCCAGGAATGTAAGGATTCTTCAATACACAAAAATAAATCAACATGATACACGATATTAACAAATTGAAGGAGAAAAACCATATGATCATCTCAGTAGATGCACAGAAAGCTTTTGACAAAACTCAACACCCATACATATTAAAAACCCTGCAGAAAGTAGGCATAGAGGGAACTTTCCTCAACATAATAGGCCATATATGACAAACCCACAGCCAACATCATCCTCAATGGTGAAAAACTGAAAGCATATCCACTAAGATCAGGAAAAAGACAAGGTTGCCCACTCTCACCACTCTTATTCAACTTAGTTTTGGATGTTTTAGCCACAGCAATCAGAGACGAAAACAAAATGAAATGTATCCAAGTTGGAAAAGAAGAAGTAAAGCTGTCACTGTTGGCCAATGACATGATGCTATACACAGAGAATCCCAAAGATGCTACCAGAAAACTACTAGAGCTAATCAATGAATTTGGTAAAGTAGCAGAATACAAAATTAATGCACAGAAATCTCCGACATTCCTATACACTAATGATGAAAAATCTGAAAGTGAAATCAAGAAAACACTTCCATTTACCATTGCAACAAAAAGAAGAAAATATCTAGGAATAAACCTACCTAAGGAGACAAAAGACCTGTATGCAGAAAATTATAAGACACTGATGAAAGAAATTAAAGATGATACAAATAGATGGAGAGATATACCATGTTCTTGGATTGGAAGAATCAACATTGTGAAAATGACTCTACTACCCAAAGCAATCTACAGATTCAATGCAATCCCTATCAAACTACCACTGGCATTTTTCACAGATGTAGAACAAAAATTTTCACAATTTGTATGGAAACACAAAAGACTCCGAATAGCCAATGCAATCTTGAGAACGAAAAATGATGCTGGAGGAACCAGGCTCCCTGACGTCAGACTATACTACAAAGCTACAGTAATCATGACAGTATGGTACTGGCACAAAAACAGAAATATAGATCAATGTAACAGGATAGAAAGCCCAGAGATAAACCCATGCTCATATGGTCACCTTATCTTTGATAAAGGATGCAGGAATGTACAATGGGGAAAGGAGAGCCTCTTCAATAAGTGGTGCTGGGAAAACTGGTCAGGTACATGTAAAAGTATGAGATTAGAACACTCCCTAACACCATACACAAAAATAAGCTCAAAATGGATTACAGACCTAAGTGTAAGGGCAGAAATTATCAAACTCTTAGAGGAAAACATAGGCAGAACACTCTATGACATAAATCACAGCAAGATCCTTTTTGACCCACCTCCTAGAGAAATGGAAATAAGAACAAAAATAAACAAATGAACCTAAAGAAAGTTAAAAACTTTTGCACAGTAAAGGAAACCGTAAACAAGACCAAAAGACAACCCTCAGAATGGGAGAAAATATTTGCAAATGTAGCAACTGACAAAGGATTAATCTCCAAAATTTCCAAGGAGCTCATGCAGTTCAATACCAAAAAAACAAACAACCCAATACAAAAGTGGGCAGAAGACCTAAATAGACATTTCTCCAAAGAAGATATACAGATTTCCAACAAAAACATGAAAGGATACTCAACATCACTAATCATTAGAGAAATGCAAATCAAAACTACAATGAGGTATCATCTCACACTGGTCAGAATGGCCATCATCAAAAAATCTAGAAAAAATAAATGCTGGAGAGGATGTGGAGAAAAGGGAACCCTCTTGCACTGCCGGTGGAAATGTGAGTTGGTACAGCCACTGTGGAGAACAGTATGGAGGTTCCTTAAAAAACTACAAATAGAACTACCATATGACCCAGCAATTCCACTACTGGGCATATACCCTGAGAAAACCATAATTCAAAAAGAATCATGTACCAAAATGTTCATTGCAGCTCTATTTACAATAGCCAGGAGATGGAAGCAACCCTAGTGCGCATCATCGGAAAAATGCGTAAAGAAGATGTGGCACATATATACAATGGAATATTACTCAGCCATAAAAAGAAACAAAATTGAGTTATTTGTAGTGAGGTGGATGAACCTAGAGTCTGTCATATAGAGTGAATTACGTCAGAAAGAGAAAGGCAAATACCGTATGCTAACACATATATATGGAATTTAGGAAAAAAAATGTGTTGAAGAACCTAGGGGTAAGACAGGAATAAAGACACAGACCTACTAGAGAATGGACTTGAGGATATAGGGAGGGGGAATGACGAGCTGTGACGAAGTGAGAGAGTGTCATGGACATATATACACTACCAAATGTAAAATTGATAGCTAGTGGGAAGGAGTCGCATAGCACAGGGAGATCAGCGTTGTGTTTTGTGACCACCTAGAGTGGTGGGATAGGGCGGGTGGGAGGGAGGGAGACGCAAGAGGGAAGAGATATGGGAACATATGTATATGTATAACTGATTCACTTTGTTATAAAGCAGAAACTAACACACCATTGTAAAGCAATTATACTCCAATAAAGATGTTAAAAAAAAAGAATTTCAGGTGTGCCATAAAAATCATATATTTGAAAAAAAAGAATTTCAGGTGTGCAATAAAAATTATGTATTTGAAAAATAAAAAAAATAAAGTGGTGTGATGTGTAAAAATATATATATATATATATATATATATATATATGTCTTGGTGTGTTTCTCCTTGGATTTATCCTGTATTTGACTCTCTGTGATTCCTGGACTTTATTAACTATTTTCTTTCTCATATTTTGGAAGTTTCCAAATATAAACTCTTCGAATATTTTCTCAGTCCCTTTCTTTTTCTCTTCTTCTTCTGAGACCCCTATAATTTGAATGTTGATGCATGTAATATTTTCCCAGAGGTCTCTGAGACTGTCCTCAATTCTTTTCATTCTTTTTTCTTTATTCTGCTTTGCAGTAGTTATTTCCACTATTTTTTCTTCTAGGTCACTTATCCGTTCTTCTGCCTCAGTTATTCTGCTATTATTCCTTCTAGAGAATTTTCAATTCCATTTATTGTGTAGTTCATCATTGTTTGTTTGCTCTTTATTTCATCTAGGTCCTTGTTAAATGTTTCTTGTATTTTCTTCATTCTATTTTCAAGATTTTGGATCATCTATACTATCACTACTCTGCAATTTTTTCAGGTAGACTGCCTATTTCCTCTTCATTTTTGTGGTCTGGTGGGTTTTTAGCTTGCTCCTTCATCTGCTGTGTTTCTCTGTCTGCTCATTTTGCTTAACTTACTGTGTTTGTGGTCTCCTTTTCACAGGCTGCAGGTTCGTAGTTCCTATTGTTTTTGTTGTCTGCCCCCAGTGGCTAAGGTTGTTTCATAGCATTTTGTAGGCTTCCTGGTGAAGGGCACTAGTGCCTGTGTTCTGGTGGATGAGACTGGATCTTGTCTTTCTTGTGGGCAGGACTGTGTCTTGTGGTGTGTTTTGGTTTGTCTGTGACCTTATTATGATTTTAGGCAGCCTCTTTGCTAATTGGTGGGGTTGTGTTCCTGTCTTGCTATTTGTTTGTCATAGGGTGTCCAGTACTGTATCCTTCTGGACTTTGAGTGGAGCTGGGTCTTAGTGTGAAGATGGAGATCTCTGGGAGAGCTTTTGCCATTTGATATTACATGGAGCTGTGAGATCTCTGGCGGACCAACGTCCTGAACTCAGCTCTCCCACTTCAGAGGCATAGGCCTTGCAGCTGGCTGGGGCACCAAGACCCTGTGAGCCACATGGCTCAGAAGAAAAGGGAGACAAAAAGAAAGAAAGAAAGAAATATATAAAATAAGATAAAGTTATTAAAATAAAAAATAATTATTAAAAATTAAAAAGTAATAATAAAAAGAAAGAAAGAAGAGAGCAACTTAACCAAAAAACAAATCCACCTATGATAACGAGCACTGAAAAGTATACTAAAAAAAAAAAAATGGACAGACAGAACCCTAGGACAAATGGTAAAAGCAAAGCTATACAGATAAAATCACACAAAGAAGCATACACATACACACTCACAAAAAGAGAAAAAGGAAAAATATATAGATTTCATTGCTCCCAAAGTCCATTGCCTCAATTTTGGGATGATTCATTTTCTATTCAGGTATTCCACAGATGCAGGGTACCTCAAGTTGATTGTGGAGATTTAATCCACTGCTCCTGAGGCTGCTGGGAGAGATTTCCCTTTCTCTTCTTTGTTCGCACAGCTCCTGGGGTTCATCTGTGGATTTGGCCCCGCCTCTGTGTGTAGGTAGCCTGAGGGCATCTGTTGTTCGCTTAGACGGGATGGGGTTAAAGCAGCAGCTGATTAGGGGGCTCTGGCTCACTCAGGGCGGGGGTAGGGAAGGATATGGAATGCAGGGTGAGCGTGCAGCAGCAGAGGTGTGACGTTGCAACAGCCTGAGGCATGCTGTGTGTTCTCCCAGGGAAGTTGTCCCTGGATCATGGGACCCTGGCAGTGGCGGGCTGCACAGGTTCCTGGGAAGGAAGGTGTGGATAGTGACCTGTGCTTGCACACAGGCTTCTTGGTGGCTGCAGCAGCAGCCTTAGCCTTTCATGCCCATCTTTGGGGTCCAGGCTGAAAGCCGTGGCTCGCACCCGTCTCTGTAGCTCGTTTAGGCGGTGCTCTGAATCCCCCTTCTCGTGCACTCTGAAGCAATGGTCCCTTGCTCTTAGGCATTTCCAGACTTTTTCCCAGACTTCCTCCTGCCTAGCTGTGGTGCACTAGCCCTGCTCATGCTGTGTTCACACAACCAACCCCAGTCCTCTCCCTGAGATCTGACGTTTGAAGTTGCCGGAGCCTCAGGTCCCAGCCCCCACCCGTTTTGGCCGGCATGTGAGCAGACAAGCCTCTCAGGCTGGTGAGTGCTTGTCGGCACTGGTCCACTGTGTGGGAATCTCTCCGCTTTGCCCTCTGCACCACTGTTGCTGTGCTCTCCTCCATGGCTCTGAAACTTCTTCCCCACCACCCCCCGTCTCCTCCAGTGAAGGGGCTTCCTAGTGTGTGGAAACTTTTCCTCCTTCACAGCTCCCTCCTAGTGGTGCAGGTCCCCTCCCTATTCTTTTGTCTCTATTTTTTCTGTTTTCTTTTGCCTTACCCAGGTACGTGGGGAGTTTCTTGCCTTTGGGGAAGTGTGAGGTGTTCTGCCAGCGTTCAGTAGGTGTTCTGTAGGAGTTGTTCCACATGTAGATGTATTTCTGATGTATTTGTGGGGGAGAAGGTGATCTCCACGTCTTACTCTTCTGCCATCTTGAAGGTCTCTTCTGTCATGTATATTTTGATATGGATTGCATGTAATTTGTATTTTTCTTGGAATAGTATGGATATTTTAACAATATTAATTATTCCAATCCTCGAACTTGGGATATCTTTTCATTTACTAGTATCATCTTCATCATTGATATCTTATAGCTTTCAGAGTGTAGATCTTACACATCACTGGTTAAATTTATTGCTAAATTTATTCTTTTTGATGTGACGATAAATGGGATGTTTTCTTGCTTTATCTTTCGATAGTTCACTATTAGTGTACACAAAAGCAACAGATTTCTGTATATTAATCTTGTATCCTGCAACTCTACTGAATTTATTGCTTAGTTCTAAATTTGTTTTTTGTGGAGTATCTAGTGTTTTCTATATATAGTGTTATGTCATCTGCAAACAGTGACAGTTTTACTTCTTTTCCAATTTGGACTCTTTTAATTTATTTTTCTTGCCTAATTACTGTGGCTAGGGTTTCTAGTGCTATGTTAAAGAGAAGTGGTCAAAGAGGCTATCCTGGTCTTGTTTGCTTTCAGCATTTTTTTTTTCTTCTGGTACGTGGGCGTCTCACTGTTGTGGCCTCTCCCATTGCAGAGCACAGGCTCCAGACACGTAGGCTCAGCGGCCATGGCTCACGGACCTAGCTGCTCCGCGGCATGTGGGATCTTCCCGGACCAGGGCATGAACCCATGTCCCCTGCATCGGCAGACGGGCTCTCAACCACTGCACCACCAGGGAAGCCCTCAGCTTTTAACTGTTGAGTATTATGTTAGGTGTTGGTTTGCCTTAAATGGCCTTAATTATTATGTTGGGGTATGTTCCCTCTATATCAACTTTGATGGGAGTTTTTTTTTTTTTTATCATGAATGGATGTTGACTTTTGTGAAATGTTTTTTGTGCATCTATTAAGATTATTATATGGTTTTGATCTTTCTTTTAGGTTAATGTGGGCTATCATGTTGATTGAACTGTCGATGTTGAACCATCCTTGCATTGCTGGAATAAATCTCACTTGATCATGGTGAATGATCCTTTTTATGCATTGTTGTACTTGGTTTGCTAATATTTTGTTGAGGGTCTTTGCATCTATGTTCATCAGTGCTATTGGCCTGTAATTTTCTTTTTTAGTAATGTCTATGTCTGGTTTTGGTATCGGGGTACTGCTTGCTTCATCGAATGAGTTCAGGAATATTCCCTCCTCTTTAGTTATTTGGAATGGCTTGAGAACAATAGGTATTACCTCTTCTTTAAATGCATGCTAGAATTCCCCTGTGAAATTGTCCAGTCCTGGACTTTTGTTTGTTGGGAATTTTTAAATTACTAATTCAATATCAATACCAGAAATTGGTCTGTTCAGATTATCTTTTTCATCCTGATACAGTCTTGCAAGTTTCTATGTTTCTAGGAATTTATCCATTTCTTCTTTTCCTAATTTGTTGGTATAAAACTATAACATTCTCATGACTTTTTTATATTTCTTTGATATTGGTTATAACTTATCTTTCATTTCTAATTTTCATAATTTTGACCACCTCTTTTTTTTTTCCTTAATGAGTCTGGCTAAAGTTTATCAATTTTGTTTTTCTTTTCAAAAAACTAGCACTTGGCTTTCAACAAACTGGATTATTGAACTCTTCTATTGTTGTTGTTTGTTTGGTCTCTATTTTATTTATTTCCACTCTGATCTTATTTCTTTCTTTCTGCTGACCTTGGGCTTTCTTTGTTCTTTTTCTAATTCCTTTACATTGTAAGTTAGGGTGTTTATTTGAGATTTTTCCTGTTTCTTTTGGTAGGTCTGTATCACTATAAATTTCCATCTTAGAAGGGCTTTTGTTGCATCTCATAAATTTTGGAAAGTCGTTTTTATTTCCATTTGTTTTAAGGTAGTTTCTAATTTCTTCTTTGATTTTTTTGTTGACCCATTAATTTTTTAAGCATGCTCTTTAGTCTCCACTTTTTTGTTTGTTTGTTTCCATTTTTCTTCCTGTAATTAATTTCTAGTTTCATACTGTTGTGGTCTGAAACTGTGCTTGATATAATTTCAATTTTATTAAATTTATTGAGACTTGTTTTGTGGCTTAACATATAAGCTGTCATGGAGAAAATTCCGTGTGATCTTCAAAAGAATTTGTATTCTGCTGTTCTAGGATGGGATGTCCTATAGATATATATTAAATCCATGTGTTCTAGTATGTCATTTAAGGCCACTGTTTCTTTGGATTTTCTGTTTGGATGATCTATCCATTTATGTAAGTGGGATGTAAAAGTCCCCTATTATTAATATATTGCTGTCAATTTCTCCCTTTATGTCTGTTAAAATTTGTTTTATATATTTACTTCCTCCTTTATTGAGTGCACATATGTTTACAAATATTATATCGTCTTCTTGTATTGACCCCTTTATTACTATATAATGCCCTTCTTTGTTTTTGTTATAGACTTTTTTCCTCATGATTTTTTTATTTTATTTTATTATTTTATTTTATTTAACACCTTTATTGGAGTATAATTGCTCCACAATGGTGTGTTAGTTTCTGCTTTACAACAAAGTCAATCAGCCATACATATACATACATCCCCATATCTCCTCCCTCTCACCTTCCCCATCCCACCCCTCCAGGTGGTCACAAAGCACTGATCTGATCTCCCTGTGCTATGTGGCTGCTTCCCACTAGCTATCTATTTTACATTTGGTAGTGTATATATGTCCATGCCACTCTCTCACTTTGTCCCAGCTTACCCGTCCCCCTCCCCATGTCCTCAAGTCCATTCTTTACGTATGGAGGTTCCTTAAAAAACTAAAAATAGACTTTGTTTAAAAGGCTGCTTTGTCTGAGTATTGCTACCTCAGCTTTCTTTTCATTTCCATTTGCATGAAATAACCTTTTCCATCTTTTCACTTTCAACCTGTGTATTTCTTTAACACCAAAGTGAGTCTGTTGTAGGCATCAAAGAGATGAGTCTTGTTTTACCCAATCAGCCACCCTATACCTTTTGATTGAATAATTTAGTCTATTGACATTTAAAGTGATTATGATAGGTTTGTACTTATTGCAATTTTCTTATTTGTATTCTGGTTGTTCTTGTAATTCTTCTCTCTTCTTTTTTTCTCCTTTTAGTCTCTTTCCCTTGTAGTTTGATGATTTTCTTTAGTGTGTTGTTTGGCTACCTTTCTCTCTCATTTTTGTGTATCTATTATAGGGTTTTGATTTTTGGTTACCATGGAGTTCATATATGTCAACGTATAACTTTATTTATTTGCTTTAAACCTGCAGTCATTTATGTTCAAACACAACCTAAAAGACCTATATTTTTACTCCTCCAACCACATTTTGTGTTTTTGATGTCATATTTTACATCATCTTCATGCCTATCCCTTGTTTATTATAGTTAGAGGGTTTTTTTTTTATTACAATTTTTGTCTTTTTACTTTTGTGCTAGCTTAAGTGTTTGATCCATTGCCTTATATATTTGACATTACTAGTGGGATTTTTAGCTTTCTATACTTTGTTATAGCCTTTTATTTTTATTTAAAAAAGACACTTTAGCATTTCTTGTAAGGTCAGTTTAGTGGTGATTAACTCATTTAATTTTTGCTTGCCTGGGAAATTCTTTGTCTCTCCTCCAATTCTGAATGTTAACTTTACTGGGTAGTTTTCTTAGGTTGTGAGTTTTTTCTTTTCAGCACTTTAAATACTGCATGCCCCTTCCTTCTCTCCTGCAAAGTTTCTGCTGAAAATATCAGCTGATAACCTTATGGAAATTCCCTTGCATGTGACTCTTTGTTTCTCCTTTGCTGCCTGTAAAATTCTCTCTTTTAAATTTTGCCACTTCAATTATGATATGTCTTGCTGTGGTTCTCTTTGGGTTCATCTTATTTGGGACTGTCTGTGCTTCCTGTACCTGGATATCTGTTTCCTTATCCAGGTTGTAAAAGTTTTCAGCCATAATTTCATCAAATATATTTTCTACCCATTTCTCCCTCTCTTCTCCTTCTGAGATCCTATAATGCAAAGGTTACTATGCTTGATGTTGTCCCAGGTGTTTCTTAAATTATCCTCATTAAATTTTTTCAAAATTTTTGCTATCCAGATTGGGTTATTTCCACTAATCTATGTTCCATACTGCTTATGTGTTCTGTATCAACTGACATGGTGTTAATTCTTTCTAGTGTATTTTTCATTCCAGTTATTGTATTCTTTATGTTTGACTAGTTTGTTTTGTTTTGTATTTTCTAATTCTTTTTGGAAGTTCTCACTGTGTTCATCTATTCTTTTCTTGAGTTCAGTTAGCACTTTTATTAGTATTGCTTTGAACTTATCAGATAAATTCTTTATCTCAGTTTTAACATTTTTTTTTCCTGGGGTTTTATCTTGATATTTAATTTGAAACATATTCCTCTATTTTCTCATTTTGTCTGACTTTCTCTGTTTGTCTTTATGAAATTAGGTGAAACAGTTATCTATCCCAGTCTTGAAGGCATGTTCTTTTGTGGGAGTGTCCTTATGCAGTCTGCATGTGCCCACTAGGCTTGGTGGGAGAGCTGGACATAAAGTGAGCACAGGCCACATATTCTTTTGGGGTGCACTAGCAGCCACCTTGGTTGGAGGTATGGCTGGAGTCAGACAAGCTGTAGCCAGAGGCAGATGTAAACCAGGGCATGTCCAAGGTCATCACTGCCCTATCAGAGTTGGGGCTGGCACCCATGGATCTGGAGAAGGAAGCTTGAGGGAGGTGGGCTTCTTCCTGGTGAGATGGTAGTGTATACCTTCGTTGGGGGCATGGCCTGGGTCTGAGGGCTTGGGGCCACATGCCTGAGCAGTTTCTGATTTTTCCCCCTGGTTGATCTGCCTTGGTTAGCAGTGGGGTCATTGCAAGAGTGGTTGGAGCTACACTACTAAACTGGATCTACTCCCTCTCTGGTGCATGCACTCACTGTCAGTGGTGGTTTCTGCCCTGGCTAGAGATGGACCCACTCCTTCCTAAGTACACACATGTGAATGCTGCCAAGTGAAGTCTCCCCTTTAGTGGGGAGCAATGCCAGAGAAGAAAGTGCTGGAGTAGGAGCTCAGCGCATGCTGTCAGTCATGCTGGGGCATTTCTTGCATGCCAGCCAGAGCATCAGACAGTTTTTAATCTGCTGCCTCTATGCTGGAACTTAGAGCAAACAAGTCTGTGTGTGCACTTTTCAAAAGCAGAGTCTTGTTTTCTTACAGTCCTCCTGTAAGCCCCACTGGTTTTCAAACCAGGTAAGGGGGCTTGTCTTTCAAGTGTCAGACACCAGGGGTTCTTAGTACAGGTCTCAAACTCTTCACTCCCCAGGGAGAACCCCCGAGCCTCTGCTATCCCTTTCCTCTCTAGGTCACTCACTAGGGGTACAGGTCTTGACTAGATTGTTTTTCCTTCCCTCCTACTAGACTCAGTGTGGTTCTTTCTTCACAGCTTGCTTGTAGAAGAGTCATTCTGCTAGTCTTCACGTTGTTCTCAGTAAGATTTACTATATACAGTAAGTCCCCTACGTACGAACAAATTCCATTCTGAGAGTGCATTCGTAAGTCCATTCATAAGTCCATTTTGTTTGTAAATCCAACAAAGTAAGCCTACATACCCAACTAACACAATTGGCTATATAGTACTGTACTGTAATAAGTTTATAATACTTTTCACATAAATAATATATAAAAAACAAACAAAAAATAAAGAAAACATTTTTAATCTTACAGTACAGTACCTTGAAAAGTACAGTAGTAGCATCTACATCACTGCTGCTTTTACGCTTGCTTCTGGACATTCTTGGCTTGAAATAAAGATGCTGTACTATTGTACTCTTTACAGTACTGTACCGAAAAGTACACAAAAACACAATCACTTGTAGAGGATGCACACACGTGACAATGTATGCCAGACACATAAACTAACTTACCTGATTGGACATGCAAATGCATGTTGGCATCTTTGGAAGTTTGCAGCTTAAAGGTTCGTATGTAGGGGACTTACTGTATGTAGTTGTAAGTTTGATATATTCATTGGGAGACGTAAGCTCAGGGTCTTTCTACTCTGCCATCTTTTTTTTTTTCTTTTAATAAGTTTCCTTCTTTTCCTTTTATTTACTTATTTTTCTATTTATTTATTTATTTTTCATCTTTATTAGAGTATAATTGCTTTACAATGTTGTGTTAGTTTCTGCTGTATAACAAAGTGAATGAGCTATATGTATACATATATCCCCATATTCCCTCCCTCTTGAGCCTCCCTCCCACCTTCCCTATCCCACCCCTCTAGGTGGTCACAAAGCCCGGAGCTGATCTCCCTGTGCTATGCAGCTGCTTCACACTAGCTATCAAATTTACATTTGGTAGTGTATATATGCCAATGCTCCTTTCTCATTTTGTCCCAGTTTCCCATTCCCCCACTCCCCCCATGTCCTCAAGTCCATTCTCTATGTCTGCATCTTCGCCCCTCTCCTGCCCCTAGGTTCATCAGAATAATTTTTTTTTTTAGATTCCATATATATGTGTTAGCATACAGTATTTGTTTTCCTCTTTCTGACTTACTTCACTCTGTATGACAGACTGTATGTCCTTCCACCTCACAACAAATAACTCAATTTCATTTCCTTTTTAATAAATTGGTATTTTAAGACAGTGTTGTGGAAATTTGTTATGAAACAAAAGAATTCATTGACATATAAATGAGCTTTAAAGCTATGAGACTAGATGAGCTCACGAGGGAGTGAGAGGAGATAAAGAACAGAAGAGATCCAAGGACTGAATCCTAGAATGTTTCAGCATTTAGATACTTAGATGTTGGAGAGATTGTGAAGAAGAAACCCTCTACATCTCCCCAAAAAGACAATTATTATCCCTCAGTGCTTTTAAGATTTTACTCCATTATCTTTTTAAATCTTTTTCTGGAAAAGAGAAATCTGCCATCAATCGATGTTTCTGTTAAGTAGTATTTCTCTTCTCTCTGGTAGCTTTTAAGATTTGCTATTTTTTCCTTAATGTTCGAAATTATACTCTGTAGCTTAGTAGGAATTTTAAAATTTATCTTAGTATTTGTAGTCCATGTTTACTCTGAGTACACATACTTGCAATTCTGGAAAAATCCTAACCATTAATTTGTCAAAAATTACTCCTCTACTCTTTCCCCTAGTCTCTGGGTATCCTATTGGACATACGCAGACATCTCTCAATTTTCTCCTCCATGTCTCTTACTGTTCTGTACATATTTATGTGTATATATGTGTATATGTATGTATGCATATGCACATATTTGTATATGTGTGTGTATAATTTTTTTCTGGATTCACTGTTGTGCTTGTGATGAATCCTCAGACTATTTTCTGATTGATTAATTCTCTCTTCCACTGTGTCCTTTCTAGAATTTATCTCATTCTATAGTTTTTTTAATTTTAATCATTTTTATTTTTAAAAATTTCTAGCTATCTCTTTTATATATATACCTGTCCTTTAAAAATTATGCTTGCCGCGGACCCCAGAGACGGGCGCGAGCCGCGGCTGAAAGCGCGGACCCCAGAGACAGGCGGGAGACGATAAGGCTGCTGCTGCCGCCACCGAGGGGCCTGTGTGCGAGCACAGGTCACTCTCCACACCCCTCTTCCGCGGAGACTGTGCAGCCCGCCACTGCCGGGTTCCCGGGATCCAGGGACAACTTCCCTGGGAGAACGCATAGCGGGCCTCAGGCTGGTGCAAAGTCACGGCGGCCTTTGCCGCCGCAGGCCCGCCCCGCACTCCGTGCCCCTCCCTCCCCGCCGGCCTGAGTGCGCCAGAGCCCCCGAATCAGCGGCTCTTTTAACCCCGCCCTGTCTGAGCAAAAAACAGACGCCCTCCAGCGACCTACACGCAGTGGTAGGGCCAAATCCAAAGCTGAGCCCCTGGGAGCTGTGAGAACAAAGAAGAGAAAGGGAAATCTCTCCCAGCAGCCTCAGAAGCAGCGGATTAAAGCTCCACAATCAACTTGATGTACCCTGCATCTGTGGAATACCTGAATAGACAACCAATCATCCCAAATTAAGGAAGTGGACTTTAGGAGCAAGATCTATGATTTTTTTCCCTTTTCCTCTTTTTGTGAATGTATATGTGTATGCTTCTGTGTGAGATCTTGTCTGTATAGTCTTGCTTCCACCATTTGTCCTAGGGTTCTATCCGTCCATGGTTTTTTTTTAAAATTTTTTTTCTTAATAATCAATTTTAATTTTAATAACATTATTATACTTTACCTTTTTTCTTTCTTTCTTTCTTTCTTTCTTTCTTTCTTTCTTTCTTTCTTTCTTTCTTTCTTTCTTTCTTTCTTTCTTTCTTTCTTTCTTTCTTTCTTTCTTTCCTTCCTTCCTTCCTTCCCTCCTTTAGACAACGAATCATCCCAAATTGAGGAGGTGGTCTCTGACAGCAAGATTTATGATTTTTCCCCCTTTACCTCTTTTAGTGAGGGTGTATGTGTATGCTTCTGTGTAAGATTTTGTCTGCATAGCTTTGCTTCCAACATTTGTCCTAAGGTTCTATCCGTCCCTTTTTAATTTTTTTTTTTCTAAATAAGAATTTTTTAATTCAATAATTTTATTATACTTTATTTTATTTTTACTGTATCTTCTTTCTTTCTGTCTTTTTTCCTTCTTTCCCTCCTTCCTTCCTTCCTCCCTCCCTCCCTCCCTCCTTTCTTTCCTTCTTTCCTTCTTTGCTTTCTTTGCTTTCTTTCTTTCTTCCTTCCTTCCTTCCCTCCTTTCCTTCTTTCTTTCCTCATACTTCTACTAATTCCCTCTACTTTTTCTCCCTTTTATTCTGAGCCGTGTGGATGAAAAGCTCTTGGTGCTCCAGCCAGGAGTCAGGGCTCTGCCTCTGAGGTAGGAGAGCCAACTTCAGGACACTGGTCAACAAGAGACCTCCCAGCTCCACATAATATCAAACGGCGAAAATCTCCCAGAGACCTCCATCTTAACACCAGCACCCAGCTTCACTCAACGACCAGCAAGCCACAGTGCTGGACAACCTATGCCAAACAACTAGCAAGACAGGAACACAACCCCACCCATTAGCAGAGAGGCTGCCTAAAATAATAATAAGGCCACAGACACCCCAAACACACCACCAGACGTGAACCTGCCCACTAGAGAGACAAGATCCAGCCTCATCCACCACAACACAGGCACTAGTCCCCTCCACCAGGAAACCTACACAACCCACTGAACCAACCTTAGCTACTGGGGACAGACATCAAAAACAGCAGGAACTACGAACCTGCAGCCTGCAAAAAGGAGACCCCAAACACAGTAAGATAAGCAAAATGAGAAGACAGAAAAACACACAGCAGATAAAGGAGCAAGATAAAAATGCACCAGACCTAACAAATGAAGAGGAAATAGGCAGCTTACCTGAAAAAGAATTCAGAATAATGATAGTAAGGATGATCTGAAATCTTGGAGATAGAATGGACAATAGAATGGACAAAATGCAAGAATCAGTTAACAAGGACCTAGAAGAACTAAAGATGAAACAAGCAACGATGAACAACACAATAAATGAAATTAAAAGTACTCTAGATGGGATCAATAGCAGAATAACTGAGGCAGAAGAACAGATAAGTGACCTGGAAGATAAAATAGTGGAAATAACTACTGCAGAACAGAATAAAGAAAAAAGAATGAAAAGAACTGAGGACAGTCTCAGAGACCTCTGGGACAACATTAAACGCACCAACATTCGAATTATAGGGGTTCCAGAAGAAGAAGAGAAAAAGAAAGGAACTGAGAAGATATTTGCAGAGATTATAGTTGAAAACTTCCCTAATATGGGAAAGGAAATAGTTAATCAAGTTCAGGAAGCACAGAGAGTCCCATACAGGATAAATACAAGGAGAAATACGCCAAGACACATATTAATCAAACTGTCAAAAATTAAATACAAAGAAAGCATATTAAAAGCAGCAAGGGAAAAACAACAAATAACACATAAGGGAATCCCCATAAGGTTAACAGCTGATCTCTCAGCAGAAACCCTACAAGCCAGAAGGGAGTGGCAGGACATACTGAAAGTGATGAAGGACAAAAACATGCAGCCAAGACTACTCTACCCAGCAAGGATCTCATTCAGATTTGATGGAGAAATTAAAACCTTTACAGACAAGCAAAAGCTGAGAGAGTTCAGCACCACCAAACCAGCTTTACAACAAATGCTAAAGGATCTTCTCTAGGCAAGAAACACAAGAGAAGGAAAAGACCTATAATAACGAACCCAAAACAATTTAGAAAATGGGAATAGGAACATACATATCGATAATTACCTTAAATGTAAATGGACTAAATGCTCCCACCAAAAGACACAGATTGGCTGAATGGATACAAAAACAAGACCCATATATATGCTGTCTACAAGAGACCCACTTGAGACCTAGAGACACATACAGACTGAAAGTAAGGGGATGGAAAAGATATTTCATGCAAATGAAAACCAAAAGAAAGCTGGAGTAGCAATTCTCATATCAGACAAAATAGACTTTAAAATAAGGACTATTGAAAGAGACAACGAAGGACACTACATAATGATCAAGGGATCGATCCAAGAAGAAGATATAACAATTGTAAATATTTATGCACCCAACATAGGAGCACCTCAATACATAAGGCAAATACTAACAGCCATAAAAGGGGAAATCGACAGTAACACATTCATAGTAGGGGACTTAAACACTCCACTTTCACCCATGGACAGATCATCCAAAATGAAAATAAATAAGGAAACACAAGCTTTAAACGATACATTAAACAAGATGGACTTAATTGATATTTATAGGACACTCCATCCAAAAACAACAGAATACACATTTTTCTCAAGTGCTCATGGAACATTCTCCAGGATAGATCATATCTTGGGTCACAAATCAAGCCTTGGTAAATTTAAGAAAATTGAAATTGTATCAAGTATGTTTTCTGACCACAATGCCATGAGACTAGATATCAATTACAGGAAAAGATCTGTAAAAAATACAAACACATGGAGGCTAAACAATACACTACTTAATAATGAAGTGATCACTGAAGAAATCAAAGAGGAAATCAAAAAATACCTAGAAACAAATGACAATGGAGACACAACGACCCAAAACTTGTGGGATGCAGCAAAAGCAGTTCTAAGGGGGAAGTTTATAGCAATACAAGCCCACCTTAAGAAGCAGGAAACATCTCGAATAAACAACCTAACCTTGCACCTCAAGCAATTAGAGAAATCAGAACAAAAAAACCCCAAAGCTAGCAGAAGGAAAGAAATCATAAAAATCAGATCAGAAATAAATGAAAAAGAAATGAAGGAAACAATAGCAAAGATCAATAAAACTAAAAGCTGGTTCTTTGAGAAGATAAACAAAATAGATAAACCACTAGCCAGACTCATCAAGAAAAAAAGGGAGAAGACTCAAATCAGTAGAATTAGAAATGAAAAAGGAGAGGTAACAACTGACACTGCAGAAATAAAAGAGATCATGAGAGATTACTACAAGCAACTCTATGCCAATAAAATGGACAATCTGGAAGAAATGGACAAATTCTTAGAAATGCACAACCTGCCAAGACTGAATCAGGAAGAAATAGAAAATATGAACAGAACAATCACAAGCACTGAAATTGAAACTGTGATTAAAAATCTTCCAACAAAGAAAAGCCCAGGACCAGATGGCTTCACAGGTGAATTCTATCAAACATTTAGAGAAGAGCTAACACCTATCCTTCTCAAACTCTTCCAAAATATAGCAGAGGGAGGAACACTCCCAAACTCCTTCTACGAGGCCACATCACCTTGATACCAAAACCAGACAAGGATGTCACAAAGAAAGAAAACTACAGGCCAATATCACTGATGAACATAGATGCAAAAATCCTCAACAAAATACTAGCAAACAGAATCCAACAGCACATTAAAAGGATCATACACCATGATCAAGTGGGGTTTATTCCAGGAATGCAAGGATTCTTCAATATACACAAAACTATCAATGTGATAAACCATATTAACAAATTGAAGAAGAAAAACCATATGATCATCTCAATAGATGTAGAGAAAGCTTTTGACAAAATTCAACACCCATTTATGATAAAAACCCTGCAGAAAGTAGGCATAGAGGGAACTTTCCTCAACATAATAAAGGCCATATATGACAAGCCCACAGCAAACATCATCCTCAATGGTGAAAAACTGAAAGCATATCCACTAAGATCAGGAAAAAGACAAGGTTGCCCACTCTCACCACTTTTATTCAACATAGTTTTGGAAGTTTTAGCCACAGCAATCAGAGAAGAAAAGGAAATAAAAGGAATCCAAATCGGAAAAGAAGAAGTAAAGCTGTCACTGTTTGCAGATGACATGATCCTATACATAGAGAATCCTAAAGATGCTACCAGAAAACTACTAGAGCTAATCAATGAATTTGGTAAAGTGGCAGGATACAAAATTAATGCACAGAAATCTCTGGCATTCCTATATATTAATGATGAAAAATCTGAAAGTGAAATCAAGAAAACACTCCCATTTACCATTGCAACAAAAAGAAGAAAATATCTAGGAATAAACCTACCTAAGGAGACAAAAGACCTGTATGCAGAAAATTATAAGACACTGATGAAAGAAATTAAAGATGATACAAATAGATGGAGAGATATACCATGTTCTTGGATTGGAAGAATCAACATTGTGAAAATGATTCTACTACCCAAAGAAATCTATAGATTCAATGCAATCCCTATCAAACTACCACTGGCATTTTTCACAGAACTAGAACAAAAAATTTTGCAATTTGTATGGAAACACAAAAGACCCCGAATAGCCAAAGCAATCTTGAGAACGAAAAAGGAACTGGAGAAATCAGGCTCCCTGACTTCAGACTATACTACAAAGCTACAGTTATCAAGATGGTATGGTACTGGCACAAAAACAGAAAGATAGATCAATGGAACAGGATAGAAAGCCCAGAGATAAACCCATGCACATATGGACACCTTATCTTTGATAAAGGTGGCAGGAATGTACAGTGGAGAAAGGACAGCCTCTTCAATAAGTGGTGCTGGGAAAACTGGACAGGTACATGCAAAAGTATGAGATTAGATCACTCCCTAACACCATACACAAAAATAAGCTCAAAATGGATTAAAGACCTAAATGTAAGGGCAGAAACTATCAAACTCTTAGAGGAAAACATAGGCAGGACACTCTATGACATAAATCACAGCAAGATCCTTTCTGACCCACCTCCTAGAGTAATGGAAATAAAAACAAAAATAAACAAATGGGACCTAATGAAACTTCAAAGCTTTTGCACAGCAAAGGAAACCATAAACAAGACCAAAAGTCAACCCTCAGAATGGGAGAAAATATTTGCAAATGAAGTAACCGACAAAGGATTAATGTCCAAAATTTACAAGCAGCTCATGCAGCTCAATAACAAAAAAACAAACAACCCAATCCAAAAATGGGCAGAAGACCTAAATAGACATTTCTCCAAAGAAGATATACAGACTGCCAACAAACATATGAAAGAATGCTCAACATCATTAATCATTAGAGAAGTACAAATCAAAACTACAATGAGATATCATCTCACACCAGTCAGAATGGCCATCATCCAAAAATCTAGAAACAATAAATGCTGGAGAGGGTTTGGAGTAAAGGGAACACTCTTGCACTGCTGGTGGGAATGTGAATTGGTTCAGCCATTATGGAGAACAGTATGGAGGTTCCTTAAAAAGCTACAAATAGAACTACCATATGACCCAGCAATCCCACTACTGGGCATATACCCTGAGAAAACCGAAATTCAAAAAGAGTCATGTACCAAAATGTTCATTGCAGCTCTATTTACAATAGCCCGGAGATGGAAACAACCTAAGTGCCCATCATCGGATGAATGGATAAAGATGTGGCACATATATACAATGGAATATTACTCAGCCATAAAAAGAAACGAAATTGAGCTATTTGTAATGAGGTGGATAGACTTAGAGTCTGTCATACAGAGTGAAGTAAGTCAGAAAGAAAAAGACAAATACCGTATGCTAACACATATATATGGAATTTAAGGGAAAAAAATGTCATGAAGAACCTAGGGGTAAGGCAGGAATAAAGACGCAGATCTCCTAGAGAACGGACTTGAGGTTATGGGGAGGGGGAAGGGTGAGCTGTGACAGGGCGAGAGAGAGTCATGGACATATACACACTAACAAACGTAGTAAGGTAGATAGCTAGTTGGAAGCAGCCGCATGGCACAGGGATATTGGCTTGGTGCTTTGTGACAGCCTGGAGGGGTGGGATAGGGAGGGTGGGAGAGAGGGAGACGCAAGAGGGAAGAGATATGGGAACATATGTATATGTATATCTGATTCACTTTGTTATAAAGCAGAAACTAACACACCATTGTAAAGCAATTATACCCCAATAAAGATGTTAAAAAAAAATTATGCTTGCTTTTGTATTATAATTTCCTATTCTTTTTTATGGCTATATTTTATTCATTTATGTAATTGAAGGGCCTAACATGTTTATTTTAAAGTCCTTCAGACTGTTCTATAAAATTGATTTCATTTGGAATGTATTCATATTAAGTTTTTAAATGTTTTTCTTAGCATTAGATATCATCATATTTTTTTGAATTTTGTTTACTCTTTGTCTTTTGACCTCCCATGGCTCCTATAATCTGTAGTCCTAGGTGGAGTTTGTAGGTTTTTTTAGCCTTCTTTCATGATTTGGAGGTCCTTCACCAAAACCTCTCTTAGGCAGTGGGTCTTCCTCTGATTCTTTGACTAGCCTGGTGGATCATTTTTATTCCCCATTACTTCATAGGGACTGAATTACTATTTGCTCCTGTTTGCTTCTTGATCCAGTGCTTAGCTCCCACTTTGTATTTCTTTTCCATGACTGGTCCTTGAAGGTATTGGAAGGAAATTGTTAGTATCTTTGAATTTATTTTCTTACTTTATGGAGGGAATCCTGGGGAAAGAGAAAGATGACCTGGTCAAATCCCTTTGTAAATGTGCAAAATATAAGCCTTCTGGAAAACAGACTAGTAATGTTAATAGTGGGAAATTAATTACCTATGACACACTTTTAGCAAGAGGTACTGACCTATCTAGAATTACTTATAATAAACTGGGAATCTATGGGTTTCTGGAGCATGAGTCACTAAAAGTCACAGAAGCTATGTACTTATCGAAGTATAAACAGAGATGTCTCCTGACTAAATTAGCTCTCTTTTATATAAATGCTACCTGTAACCCATTACATAAAGACCTTATATGTTTAATTTGGGCCAAAGCATGCCCTAATGTAGCAAGAAAGAATCTGGGGCATGGTGTTGGCAGTTTTGGACTTTTCCAAGTTCTGTATGTGCATTATGACTACTTAAATTATTGAAGTTATTATTAAGACTAAAAATGTATAAGATCTATGTAGGAGATCTTATGAATCTGAGTTGACAATGTAATTCTTTGTGTTAGTTCATATTATATACACTGCTAGAAAAAATGTTTGAAAGAACACAAAACAGGAAACAAACTCACAGAAACATGAGATGCATGCTGGATTCAAGAAAACATAATCACTATGATGGTTTACTTACTTGGCTTTCAAACTTATAAATGGTTTTAAGGGATAAAATTGAACACAATACCCACAAGAAGGCTCATTGATGATTCTATGATCAAATTACTATATCACTAATAACACTATTGTAATCTATAAGAATAACAGTCTATTCCAAAACTCTCTATTACGTTTCAAAATCTATGGCCTCAGTCAGTTGGTTGGCTGGTGTTAGTGAAAACAGTTCTTTTCTGCCTTCAGCTGAAAGGGCTCACTGTAAATCTCTGATGAGTAAGTCAATTGAGCCAGGAGTTGAAAGATAAAATGATGTATAGGGCTCTGTGTTAAGCTGCCTGGGTTGAAACCTGGTTACAGAATTAACAAGCTACATGGCTTCGAAAAATCAGTGGGCTCTTTAAAGCCTGAGCTTACCTATTTTCAATTTAGAAATAATTATATCCTTTTCCTTATACAGAGGTTGTGAGAAGTAAAATTATATATAGTTTGTATCCTCTTAAATTTGTTGAGCTTTGTTTTGTGGCCTAGTGTGTGATTTATCCTGGAAAACATTCCAAGTGCACTTGAAAAGAATGTGTATTCTGCTGTTTTGGATGGAATGTCCTGTAGATACCTATTAAGTTCAACTGATCTAATGTGTCGTTTAAGACCACTGTTGCTGCATTCGTTTTCTGTCTGGCTTATCTATCCATTACTGTCAGTGGGATGTTAAAATTCCCTACTATTATTGTTTTGTTGTCAGTCTATCCTTTTATGTCTTTTAATATTTGCTTTAAATATTTAGATGCTTCTGTATTAAGTACATATATGTTAATGAGTGTAATATTCTGTTTTGAATTTTTTAATTTTTTTAACATCTTTATTGGAGTATAATTGCTTTACAATGGTGTGTTAGTATCTGCTTTCTAACAAAGTGAATCAGCTATACATATACATATATCCCCATATCTCCTCCCTCTTGTGTCTCCCTCCTATCCTCCCTATCCCACCCCTATGGTGGTCAAAAATCTCTGAGCTGGGCTTCCCTAGTGGTGCAGTGGTTGAGAGTCTGCCTGCTGATGCAGGGGACACAGGTTCATGCCCCGGTCAGGGAAGATCCCACATGCCGTGGAGCAGCTGGGCCCGTGAGCCATGGCTACTGAGCCTGCGTGTCCGGAGCCTGTGCTCTGCAGCAGGAGAGGCCACAACAGTGAGAGGCCCGTGTACCGCAAAAAAAAAAAAAAAAAAAAAAAAAAAGCACTGAGCTGATCTTCCAGTGTTATGCACCTGTTCCCACTAGCTATCTATTTTACATTTGGTAGTGTATATATGCCCATGCCACTCTATCACTTACTCCCAGCTTACCTTTCCCCCTTCCTGTGTGCTCAGGTCCATTCTCTATGCCTGAATCTTTATTCCTGCCTCTAGGTTCTTCAAAACCTTTTTTTTTTTTAAATTTAAGAGTCCATATATATGTGTTAGCATACGGTATTTGTTTTACTCTTTGACTTACTTCACTCTGTATGGCAGTCTCTAGGTCCATCCACCTCATTAGAAATAACTCAATTTCATTAGATTTTAAGGCTGAGTAATATTCCATTGTATATATGTGCCACATCTTCTTTATCCATTCATGTGTCGATGGACACCGAGGTTACTTCCATGTCCTGACTATTGTAAACAGAGTCGCAATGAACATTGTGGTACATGTCTCTTTTTGAATTATGGTTTTCTCAGGGTATATGCCCAATAGTGGGATTGCTGGGTCATATGGTAGTTCTACATTTAGTTTTTTAAGGAACTTCCATACTGTTCTCCATAGTGTCTGTATCAATTTACATTCCCACCAACAGTGCAAGAGGGTACTCTTTCCACCACAAGCTCTCCAGCATGTATTGTTTGTAGAGTTTTTGATGATGGCTATTCTGACTGGTGTGAGGTGATACCTCATTGTAGTTTTGATTTACATTTCTCTAATGATTAGTGATGTTGAGCAACCTTTCATGTGCTTGTTGGCAATCTGTATATCTTTGGAGAAATGTCTATTTCATCTTCAGTCCATTTTTGGATTGAGTTGTTTATTTTTTTGATATTGAGCTGCATGAGCTGCTTGTAAATTTTGGAGATTAATCCTTTGTCAGTTGCTTCATTTGCAGATATTTTGTCCCATTCTGAGGGTTGTCTTGTCATCTTGTTTAAGTTTTCCTTTGCTGTGAAAAAGCTTTAAGTTTCATTAGGTCTCATTTGTTTATTTTTGTTTTTATTTCCATTTCTCTAGGAGGTAGGTCAAAAAGGATCTTGCTGTGATTTATGTCATAGAGTGTTCTGCCTATGTTTTCCTCTAAGAGTTAGAGAGTTTCTGGCCTTACATTTAGGTCTTTAATCCATTTTGAGCTTATTTTTTTGTATGGTGTTAGGGAGTTATCTAATTTCATTCTTTTACATGTAGCTGTCCACTTTCCCCAGCACCAATTATTGGAGAGGCTATCTTTTCTCCATTGTATATTCTTGCCTCCTTTGTCAAAAATAAGGTGACCATATGTGCGTGGGTTTATCTCTGGGCTTTCTATCCTGTTGCATGGATCTGTATTTCTGTTGTTGTGCCAGTACCATACTATCTTGATTACTGTAGCTTTGTAGTATGGTCTGAAGTCTGGGAGCCTGATTCCTCCAGCTCCATTTTTCTTTCTCAAGATTGATTTTGCTATTCGGGGTCTTGTGTGTTGCCATACAAATCGTGAAATTTTTGTTCTAGTTCTGTGAAAAATGCCAGTGGTAGTTTGATAGGGATTGCATTGAATCTGTAGATTGCTTTGGGTAGTATAGGCATTTTCACAATGTTGATTCTTACAATCCGAGAACATGGTATATCTCTCCATCTGTTTGTGTTATCTTTAATTTCTTTCATCAGTGTCTTATAGTTTTCTGCATACAGGTCTTTTGTCTCCTTAGCTAGGTTTATTCCTAGTTATTTTATTCTTTTTGTTACAGTGGTAAATGGGAGTGTTTCCTTAATTTCTCTTTCAGATTTTTCATCATTAGTGTATAGGAATGCAATATAAATGTATTATTTAGAATAAAATGGAGGGTTATTATCATAAATTGGTGTTGAATTTTTCAAAAGCTTTTTCTTCCACTATTGAGATGATCATATGGTTTTTCTCCTTCAATTTGTTAATATGGTGTATCACATTGATTGATTTGTGTATAAGAATCCTTGCATTCCTGGGATTAACCCCACTTGATCATGGTGTATGATCCTTTTAATGTGCTGTGGATTCTGTTTGCTAGTATTTTGTTGAGGATTTTTGCGTCTATGTTCATCAGAGATATTGGCCTGTAGTTTTCTTTATCTGTGACATATTTGTCTGGTTTTGGTATCAGAGGGATGGTGGCCTTGTAGAATGAGTTTGGGAGTGTTCCTCCCTCTGCTGTGTTTTGGAAGAGTTTGAGAAGGATAGGTGGCAACTCTTCCCTAAATGTTTGATAGAATTTGCCTGTGAAGTCATCTGGTCCTGGGCTTTTGTTTGTTGGAAGATTTTAAATCACAGTTTCAATTTCAGTGCTTGTGATTGGTCTTTTTATATTTTCTATTTCTTCCTGGTTCACTCTCGGAAGGTTGAGCTTTTCTAAGAATTTGTCCATTTCTTCCAGGTTGTCCATTTTATTGGCATATAGTTGCTTGTAGTAATCTCTCATGATCTTTTGTATTTCTGCAGTGTCATTTGATACTTCTCCTTTTTCATTTCTAATTTTATTGACTTGAGTCTTCTCCCTTTTTTTCTAGATGAGTCTGGCTAATGGTTTTTCAATTTTGCTTATTTTCTGAAAGAACCAGTTTTTAGTTTTATTGATCTTTGCTATAATTTCCTTCATTTCTTTTTCATTTATTTCTGATCTGATATTTATGATTTGTTTCCTTCTGCTAACTGTGGGGTTTTTTTGTTCTTCTTTCTCTAATTGCTTTAGGTGTAAGGTTAGGTTGTTTATTTGAGGTGTTTCTTGTTTCTTGAGGTAGGATTGTATTGCTATAAACTTCCCTCTTAGAATGGCTTTTGTTGCATCCCATAGGTTGTGGGTTGTTGTGTATTCACTGTGATTTGTTTCTAGGTATATATATATATATTTTTTTTTTTTTCAGTACCCAGGCCTCTCACTGTTGTGGCCTCTCCCACTGCAGAGCACAGGCTCCGGACGCACAGGCTCAGTGGCCATGGCTCATGTGCCCAGCCGCTCCATGGCATGCCGGATCCTCCCAGACTGGGGCACGAACCCGTGTCCCCTGCATCGGCAGGTGGACTCTCAACCACTGCACCACCAGGGAAGCTCTGTTTCTAGGTATTTTTTGATTTCCACTTTGATTTCTTCAGTGATCTCTTGGTTATTAATTGTGTATTTTTTAGGCTCCATGTGTTTGTATTTTTTACAGATTTTTTTCCTGTAATTGATATCTAGTCTCATAGATTTGTGGTTGGGAAAGATACTTGATATGATTTCAATTTTCTTAAATTTACCAAGGCTTTATATGTGACCCAGGATATGATCTATCCTGGAGAATGCTCCCTGAGTACTTGAGAAGAAAGTGTACTCTGTTGTTTTTGGATGGAATGTCCTATAAATATCAATTAAGTCCATCTTGTTTAATGTGTCATTTAAAGCTTGTGTTTCCTTATTTATTTTCATTTTGGATGATCTGTCCATTGGTGAGAGTGGGGTGTTAAAGTCCCCTACTATTATTGCGTTACTGTCAATTTCCCCTTTTATGGCTGTTAGCATTTCTTTTATGTATTGTGGTGCTCCTATGTTGGGTGCATAAATATTTACACTTGTTACATCTTCTTCTTGGATTGATCCCTTGATCATTATGTAGTGTCCTTCTTTGTCTCTTGTAATAGTCTTAATTTTAAAGCCTATTTTGTCTGATATGAGAATTACTACTCCAGCTTTCCTTTGATTTCCATTTACGCAGAATATCTTTTTCCATGCCCTCACTTTCAGTCTGTATGTGTCCCTAGGTCTGAAGTGGGTCTCTTGTGGACTGCATATATATGGGTCTTGTTTTTGTATCCATCCAGCCAGTTTATGTCTTTTGGTTGGAGCATTTATTTCATTTACATTTAAAGTAGCTATCAATATGTATGTTCCTATGTAATATCCTCTTCTAGTATTGATCCCTTTATCACTATTTAATGCTCTTCTTTGTCTCTTGTTATAGCCTTGTTTCAAAATCTATTTTGTCTGATATATCACTACCTCTGCTTTCTTGTCATTTCCATTTGCATGAAATATGTTTTTCCATCCACTCACTTTCATTCTGTTTGTGTTTAGCTCTGAAGTGAATCTCATAGGCAGCATATAGAAGAGTCTTTTTTTCAATCAACCACCCTATGTCTTTTGATTGGAGCATTTAGTCCATGACATTTAAAGTAATTATTGATGGGTTTGTACTTATTCCCATTTTATTACTTGTCTGACAGTTGTTTTTATATTCCTTCTCTTTCATTTCTTCTTTTTTTTCCTTCTCTTATGGTTTGATAATTTTCTCTAATGGTATGCTTGTGTTCCTTTATTTTTAATTTTTTTGTGTATCTATTGTAGGTTTTGATGTGTGGTTATCATGGGGTTCATATATGTTGGCCTATAACTATATCTACTTGCTTTAATGTGGTATTCATTTAAGTTTAAACACATTTTTTTAAATCTCCATTTTTTCTTCCCCTCCCCCACATTTTGTGTTTTCATGTCGTATTTTACATTTTCATGGTTATCCCTTAACAGTTTATTGTAGTTATAGTTGCTTTTACAATTTTTTTGTCTTCTAATCTTTGTACTGGTTTATTTAAGTGGTTGCTCCTCTGCCCTTACTCTATATTTGTCTTTCTTATTGGGATTTTCCCTTTCTTATAGATTCTTACTTCTTTTCCACTTAGGGAAGAACCTTTAATATTTCTTTTAGGGTAGGTTTAGTATTGATGAACTCTTTTAGTTTTTGCTTGGCTGAGAAGTACTTTATCTCTCCTTCTATTCTAAATGATAATATTTCCGGGTAGAGTATCCTAGGTTGCAGGTTTTTCCCTTTCCACCCTTTGAATATATTATGTGACTTCCTTCTGGCCTGCAAAGTTTCTGCAGGCAAGTCAGCCTTATGGGAGGTCCCTTGTGTATGACTCTGTTTTTCTGTTGCTGCCTTTGGAATTCTCTCTTTATCTTTAACTTTTTCCATTTTAATTATGATATGCCTTGGTTTGGGTCCTTTTGTGTTCATCTTGGTTGTGACCCACTGTGATTCCTATGCCTGAATATCTGTTTACTTCTTGAGGCTTGGGAATTTTTCATCCATAATCATCTCAAATACATTTTGACCCCCTTCTCTCTCGCTTTTTCTTCTGGGACCCATATAATATGAATGTTGGAATGCTTAATGTTATCCCAGAAATCTCTAAAATTGCTTTTATTTTAAAAAATTTGTTGTTCTTTTTGCTCCTCTGATTGGATGAGTTCTATTATTGCTATCTACCAGATCACTTATGCATTCCTCTGTATCACTTAGTCTGCTATGCATTCCTTATAGTGTGTTTGTGTGTTTACATTTCAGCTATTGAATTCCCCATTTCTGACTGGGTCTTTTAAAAATACTTTCTTATTCCTTGTTAAAATGTTCACAGTGTACATCAATTCTTTTCTCTAATTTAGTTAATATTTTTATTACCAATGCTTTGAATTCTTTGTCTAGTAAATTGTTTATTTCTGTTTTATTTTTTCAGGGGCTTTCTCTTGTTCTTTCAATTGAGAGTAATTCCTCTGCCTTTTTATTTTGCTTAACTCTCTCTGCCTCTATGAATTTATGTGAAACAGTTACCTATTGTGGTCTCAAAAAGGTGTTCATATGTGGGAACATCCCTGTAGTCTGCTACATGTGCCCAATGTCTTTAGGGGAGAGCTAGGTTTGATGTGGACACAAGACACATCTTTCTTCAGGGTGTGATGGCAGCAGTTGGTAGGGGGTGGGGCTGGAGATGGAAGGGCTAGAGCTGGCATCAAGTGTGAGTGGGACTTCCCTTCAGCTCGCGACCATTACCACTCTATCAGGAGGGTGGGGTCTGATTCCAATTTGCTGGAACAGAAGCCCTGAGGGTCAGGTTGACCTGGCTCCATTCCCTTTAAGTATATGTTTTTTATCTTTCCCTGCACCAGGACTCTTGCCCAAAAGAAGGGAGTGCTGAAGCAAGTGAGGTCTGTGTGCTGATAGAGGTTTGATATGCTGCCTGTGTAGGTGCCCATGGCTCTGCTCAGATGCAGCCTTTGGAGGAATTCCTATTTGTCCCTCACAGTGATCACTACCCCTAGCCTCTGCCACCCCTACCCTGTTGTGGAACAATTCTGCATGGATGGAAGTGTCCATGTGGACTCTCAGCAGGTAATGGAGCATGAGTGGCTACCATCAGAGATTGGGCTGCTTGAGTAAGCACCAACAATGGCCACTGCACCCTGCCCAGGCTCTGCCCTGGGACCAGGTCTTCTGTGCATCCCATGGTCTTTTCCTGGTTGTGGTTGCCCCAGATCCAGTGCCACATTGTGATGTGTAGTCAGTGGGGCTGGCACATTTGTTCAGCTTGGGCTGGGGTGCATGGCAAGATCATCATGGGAAACCTGGCAGCCACTAGAGCAGACCTCTCTCTGCCCTGCCTCAGGAGCTAGCCAGTGAGTGAGCACTCCTCATGAGCTGAGTCCAGGCTTCCCACAGCCCTTCTGTTTTTCCCAGTGGTCCTCCAACCAGCCAAATGTGCTTTTCTCCCCTGTGTAGGACCCAGGACTGGGGAGCTCAGCCTGGCTTGAGCCAATCACTCCCCAGGGTGGGTGTCTGTCTGTGTAATCTCCCTTTTCCTCTGAGTCCCTTCCCAGGGGCACAGGTCCTGACCTGATCACTTTTCTTCCCTTCCTACTTGATTGCATGTGTATCTTTCTTATAGCTTTGTTTGTAGGAGTTCTTCTGACAGTTTCCAGTTAGTTTTCAATGAGAATTGTTCCACGTGTAGATGTATTTTTGATGTGTTTGTGGGAGGAGGTGAGCTCCACATCCTTTTTTTTTACCACCTTGATCCTTCCTAGAAATAAGAGTATATAAATGCTAACACTATGCCAGGGCTAAAGGAGGTGTGGCTATTATTTTAACAAATTCAATATTTCCTAAAATGTTAGCTAATTACTTTTTGTTTTGTTTTGTTTTGTTTTGTTTTGCGGTATGCGGGCCTCTCACTGTTGTGACCTCTCCCATTGCGGAACACAGGCTCCGGACGCGCAGGCTCAGCGGCCATGTCTCATGGGCCCCCCAGCCGCTCCATGGCATGTGACATCAAGTGGGATCTTCCCGGACCGGGGTGCGAACCCGTGTCCCCTGCATCGGCATGCAGACTCTCAACCACTGCGCCACCAGGGAAGCCCGCTAATTACTTTTTTGTTTTCAAAAAACCTTCTAAGTTCCTCTGTGTTCCTCCATACCTTTTAGCACATGGTCTTTCTCATGAATAATTGAAAGCCTGTAAGTTAGGGTAAAAAAGCAAAACAAAACAAAACAAACTTCCCTTGTGGAGCTTTGATAAGTAAAACAAGTGGAAGGAAAGTCATTTGTGTTGATTGGATTTCGATTCCAAGAATGTGATACCCTAGAAGTTTGGACCCACCCTGATATTGCAGTTATGGATTTTGAATATTTATTGATTTTAACCTGTCTAATCATCTTTTCATCATGTTTTCCTGTTTTCAGAAAGCTTTGTATTTCAAAAAATTTACTGAACTACCCATGAGCTATTCAAATAGCTTAGATAGGCAAATACCTATTGTTACCAAGGAAAACTGCTCTATTTCTCTCTTAGCTCCATGAATTTATTTAATACTTGCTTGTCAAAGTTGATGGGATTTCACAGCCCTAATTCCTGTCTGCTAGCTTAAGGCTGACAATTTCCATTTTCACAAATATTTTGGTAGTGATAGAAATAGGAACTCTTTATGATTTCAACCTAAATAGTTTCCTTTCCATGCTGTGGAGATGCTCATCTTTAGTAAAAATAAGGCAAACCTAGTTCTCATCCATTCCCAGGACATAGGATTGTGAAGTTGGATCTGCTGACTTGGTCCAGCTTTGTTCAACACCTGCAGAATAACTTTTTTTTCCCCCTCACCAGAACCCTATGCTTGACGGCAGCCAGGATTCCTTATTGCATTCAGTGTGAACGTCATTGAACTCTGATCATTCAATGGTAGTGATTCTGAAGTTTCATCTCCTGATTCATCTCCTGAAATTCATCTTTCTAATTTCTGCTGTTCTGAATCTGAACAGAGTTATGATGAGTTCATCAATTGTTCATCAATTAATGTCAAAACTCAATGTAACACCTTCAGAACTAACTTTGACAACCACTAGAATACAAAATGAATTCACTAATGATCAGTTCTTGAGCAGAAAACATCTCAGAAATTTGTGATGATGCAACATTTCAGCTCAGTTCAAAAAATATGCATGGGTTTTTAAAATGGGGATTAAAAATTTTGAACACAGAATGAAATGAGGGCACAGAGAACAGTCAGATGGTTCAAGGGCTCTAAAACTAATTTTTTTTCAAATTTAGAACTTTTCTATTCTTTTGATTAACTTCAGTTTACTCTGGTACTTGTTAGAGAGAAAAATTCAGTGGCCTCTCTGAAATTTCAACTCTCCCTGAAGTCATAGTTTGTTAGTATGTTTTATGGTTATGATAGAAAACACGGGTATTTCTATTACTTGTAAGTGCTTCAAATCAATTCCATACTGATGATTTTCAGTGGAAGGGGCTTACTTTCTTCTGGGGACAAAGCAATAATACACATATATTCCCATGTACATTCACATGTGCTCCATTCCTTCTTTATTACACCCATGTAATGAACTGATAGGGTCTTGCAACTACCAGTTTGGGCCCAATCCACTCAAGGGAGGTTTTCAGTGCTCCCATATTGAGTGTTTGTGTCTCAACTTCAAGCAGGACTGTATGGTTCATTGTCTTTTCTACAGGGGAAGTGGAAAATCCTTTTTTGGTGAGGGGGTATGAAAAGTCTTTACTTTTTATTTTGATACACAGGTGCATGTGTTACAGTTGTGTTTTAGAGCCTGCATATGTACAATTTTAGTAGATACTGCCAACTGTTTTTAAAATTGTTTTTCCATAAATTCCCCAAATGTCAGTATATGTACATCCTTATCAACATTATCTTCAAAACTCTCATCAATTATTTCACCATGTCCAGCTGGCTAATTGGAATCCCAAGTGAGTGCACAATCCTTAGGGTGCTTTAGGAAGCCCATTGTGATCTGACCTCTACCTGTCTTTACAGTCTGTCCTCATAATGAACCCTAGACATTATGATCAGCATCGGCTTTTGAGCAATCTGTGTTTCCTCTTTCACACTTCCAATCTTCACACAGCGTTCTCTTTGTGTGGATTTCCCTTTCCCTCCTTGTCATCCTAAAAGAGTCCTTCTCAGTGTTAGGTCAAGTTCTTTCTCCTCTGTGCTCTTGTAGAACTTAATTCTCTCTTACAGCATTTATCATATTTGTTAAAAGTTGTTTCTTCATCTGACTCTTGAAACTTTATCTTCAGCACCTAGGAATGAATCCAATGCATATTGAGATCTCAATGTTTGTTTGTTAAATGAGTGAATGAGCTGATGAATGTATGACTGAGAACTGGCATTATACAATCCTTGCCTTTTCCCCCATTTTATTTCTAGTCTTACCAGGGAAAATAGGGTTCTAATGAAGCTAATTTCATAGAGTCCTAAGGCAGGAAGAGAACTTATAGTTTCACAAATTATTTCATGTCTCCAAATGCCAGCAGAGTCTATTTACTATCTCAGAGACAGTCATATGTGCTAAGTTGGGTAGCTAGTTGGTATGGAATTTGATTTTGGATTACCTTGAAGATTCTTCTGCTCTTCTCTCCCTACTTTCCTCTCCAACAACAAATACCTAAAGTATCTCTACCTACAGGCAAAATTAACATACAGATGTATTCACTATTTTACCAAGATGTGTTCCATGGAATGTGTCCCATAAGGTGCTTCCTGAGTAACAGACTCTATGGGCAAACTAACTTTGTGGGTTATGCCTGATTGTACCAGCCTTTGTTAGGTCAGGTCTTCCAGGAAGCAAATGCCAAAATGGGATTAAATGAGATTTATTAGGGAAATACCTAAAGAATGAAGGGGAAGAAACAGGCACAGGCAGAGAAGCAAAGGTAGAAAAAAGGAGGATTGAATAGGAAGAATCTTAGATTACAGTGCAGTGCTAAGGAAGTTTCACTGAGGATGGGCACACCAGAGCTTAGTCACTTGTTAGAAAAGTCTCATGTCTCACAGGAATGGGCTTGCACTGGTACACACACTGTGCACTGCCAGGGAGAAATTGTGGTCTCAGCACAAATGCAATGGTGGACCCAGAGGGCTGGCAGCTGGGGCTGTCAGTCAACTTTTGCTCCCTGCAGCAGGAGATCTGAGAGGCACATTTTCATGGCTGTCTCACAGGCTCTATTCTAAAGGTAATTTATATGTAGCATTCATGACATACCTATGAAAGTGGTAAGTTCTACTAATATCTGCATTTTACAAGGCATAGGGAGGTTAAGTAACTTGCCACAAACTGAAGTAATGGATCTGGGATTGAAAACTAATGAATCTGGCCCCAGAGACTGTGATCTTAACCACTGCATTATAGTGTCTCACAATATCCCCTTTTGGAGAATCATAACATAACTTCCCAATACTCCATTCCATCCTATTTCTTTATCCACTTCTTATTTCACAATGTTCATAACTATGGTCAAGGCTTTGAGAATTCTCCAGTAAAAAGAAATGTTTGTTTGTTTAGCCCAGTGCTTTCCAAATTTATTTACCTATGGAACCCATAGTTGATAGTACTAGTGTTCTCTAGAACACATTTGGGAAAATACACTATTTTAAATGATTAGCAACAAATTCTTTCCAAGGAGCAAGGTTCTATGGGAATCGAAGGAGACACTGTGAACGCTGAGCTCCTAGGTGGGCAGAGATAAGTTGTTATAAATGCAAAGGGAGCAGAAGATTGAGATTCATCAAAACAGAGCTTAGGCTTCAGTTCCACCATTTCTGGTGAGGTGACTTGGTTTGATAACCACTAATCCTCAGTGTTTTAGCTGTCAATCATGGATAATAGTGCCCATTTGCCAGTGTTATTCAAATGAAGTATGAATTTATATAAAGGTGCTTATCCCAGTGCCTCGCATAAAGCAGCTGTGGTCAAATATCAATTTTCTCCCTTGATTTTCCCTCAAAGAAAGACTAAATGCATTTAATTTACCCCTTAGCTGAGGGTTAGTTCTCTCAGTGAAAATTATGTCTGCCTGACTAATGTGCAATGACTCTTTGCTTCAGGATATTCACTAAAAAAAAATTAGACACAGAATTTTTCTGTTGAGAAAGGAATTAGGTAAAAATAGTGTTGTGGATTTGAGGGAATGTCCATATATGGACTTTGATTAAAATCTAAGAGCATCTGTCTTTAACATATCTCTTGGAGGACAAGAAAGCTTGGAAGATTAGTTGTATCCCCCCTTGCTCTCCTCAGATTATAAAGATAAAAGTTGAATACCCAGGAATGAAAGGAGTAAAGGTAGAAGAACTATGGGCTCAGGAGAGGAGATGGGCAGAGACAGACTGCTGTATTCCCTTTATTCCCTGGGAAGGAAGTCCTCAGCTGATCCCTGTGCTAGTTGCCCCGATGCTCCTCTCCCTTCTCCCTGCTCTGAGACTCATTGCGCAGCTCCGACCAATCCCAGATCCATTACTTCGGTTTGGGGCAAGTTACTTAACCTGCCTATGCCTTATAAAATGCAAATATTAGTAAAACTTACCACTTTCATAGGTATGTCATGAATGCTACATACAAATTACCTTTAGAATAGAGCCTGTGAGACAGCTCCGACCAATGGGCTTTACAATTCTGGTCTGTGGGTGGGGATGGTCAGTTAACAGGACCTGAGCATTAGGACTTTCTACACTGAGGGGATATAGCACTGGACACATGATCATTTGCTACTCTGCTTGTTTTTCTGTAATCCCAGTGATATAAAATTGTCCATTTCCCCTTTATTTTCCCCATGGAGATTTTACTTCCGTCTCCCTCCTGGGCTCGTGATGGACTCTCTGGGAAGGCTTTTCCTCCTCTGGTTCTTCCTTTCTCATTCAACCTTCTACATTTTGCTTCAACTTTTTTTTGTGTGTGTGTCCCTTGTTGGCTCCATTCTTCATTCCGACCCCTCCTCTTTGTCCCTTCTTCATTCTCTGCATAAGTTATTTATATGACAGTTTCACCTTCTTTCCCCTTCTAGGATTTGGCTCTTTCCCAGGTTTCTTTCTGTTACACCTGTGCCGGTATTTGAGCATCTGTAGTCTTTAAGGGTTGGTCAGAGGCAGAGATGCTCCCTGCCAAAAGGCAAGGGGTGATTTGTTCTGAATTAGCAGTCTGTAACTGACTCTGACCTTTATACCTTTTCTGGTACAGAGACAGATACAGTGCAGGACAATATGTGGGCTGCTAGGAGAATTGTATGACCAATCCCTTCCTTCCAAGCTAAAGAGACCAGATTTTATTCTGAGCCCTGCAGACTCTCTCCTTTGATTAAAAATCTTTTATTTTTTTCAGAAATAGCAGATTTACCTTAGTTCCCCTTCTTGTACTGAAATCCCACTGATCTTTCAAGGCTCAATACCCATACTGCACCATCTGAGAGCATGAATTTCCCTGTCAGAGGAAATTACTCCCTCCTCTCTGTTCTCAGGACACCTTGTTTTGGCCTCCCTAATGGCCCTCTCCCTCAGTTAGTTTGCACGGCAGGTAGTTTTAGTGTCATTCTCCTCTGGTAAACTGTCAGCTCCTTAGGGGCACCTTCTTCAAATTTGTAGGATGAGGCTCAGCCAGATATTTTGGAAAGAGCAATGATTCTCAAGCTTTAGTGGCTGAGATATGAAGTATACCAATGGACAATGGCAAGTCTATACAGGACAATAAAACTTGACCCACACCTCTATGGCAACCAGCCTGGGGAGCCAATCAGCCCAGAACAATTAGAATTTGGTCAATAACTGCCAGCTTCACTAATTTTTGCCCCCACCTCCAACCCAGGACCAACCAGAGAAAGTGAAATATATTTGCAAACCAATCACATAGGATGCCCCACTTCTAGTTAGCCTCATCCAGCGTTCCCACATCAATAACCTCCAGTCAAGATATATCTTAGGGGCTTCTCTGGTGGCGCAGTGGTTGAGAGTCCGCCTGCTAATGCAGGGGACACGGTCCGTGCCCCGGTCCGGGAAGATCCCACGTGCCGCGGAGCGGCTGGGCCCGTGAGCCATGGCCGCTGAGCCTGCGCGTCCGGAGCCTGTGCTCCGCAACGGGAGAGGCCACAAGAGTGAGAGGCCCGCATAACGCAGAAAAAAAAAAAAAAAAGATATATCTTAAACTTTCCCTTTTTTTCCACTGTAAATCTTTGCCATTCCCCTGACTGCCTTAGAGTCAAATGTAAGTGATGGTGGCTGATTTCCTTGCTATAGCAAGCTCTAAACATTAAACCTCTGTGTGTTTTCATTTGGATGGTCTTCATTTATTTCTACACAGCATAAGAATCATGCAGAGAGCTTGTTAGTTGAATTGTCAAGATTCTAATTCAGTAGCTATGCTATGGGGTGGGGCCTGAGATGCTGCACTTTTAATGAGCCACAGGTGATCTTGAGTAGCACAGAATGAGATAGTGTGTTCAGGTAATTATCAGATATTAATCTATGTTCTCCCCACCAAATTTCTTTTCCCTTTCCCTTGCTGCATTCACACAGGGAAACTTTCCTGAGTTCAGTATCTCAGGGGAGAAATGAAACAAGCAGGAAGGAAATACTCAGGGACTTTACTTCTGTGTTTTGGTTTTTTTTTCCACAAAAATTCAGGATTTTAGTGATTCTTAACCTGGGGTTATTTTCCTCCCAGCAGGAAACATTTTGCATTTCAGATTGTCACAGCTAAGAGATATTTACTGGGTGTGTGTAGATGCTGCTAACATCTGTGGGGGAGGAAAACTTTTCCCTTCTTCCGTTCTGGTTTCTTTGACTGATCTAATTAAATTGCCATGAGATAAATTTACAGGAGAAAAACAAACTTAAGTTTTTTTATGTACAGGAGCTCATAAAAATATGACTCAAAGAAGTGACCAAAGCAGGCAGCTTTTCTACTTTTTAGACAAAGAAACAATAAATTTGGGAAGAATTGATAAAGAAGTTTGGGCTTGGGGTAGCAAATTAGTGAAGAAGTAACAAGGTTTGTTTACACAGCCTTCTTGGCCCTAAATTCCCTATCTCTGATGATAAGGTCCTCTTTTTGCCTGCTGGTACATGGAGGATACCTTTCACATGGGGAATTTATTTCCTCCTTCTCAGGGGGTGAAGAAGAGTCAGTGTTCTTCTTGCACTGGCTGTTTCTTAAGTAACTTTAATTCAAAATAACTAATGTACCAGAATGACACACTTTGGGGTGACATATTCTGCTCTCCTTCATATCCTAGAATCCAAAGGACAAGCCCCCACTACAAAGAATTATCTGGTTCAGAATGTTAATGGTGCCAATGTTTCAAAACCTTGATATAGAAGAGGCACAGAGAGAATGTTTGAAAGCAGCAAGGGCTTTCCCCATCTCCTAAGATTTCCTGGGTTGGGGGGATCTATAGTAGAGACACAGGGAAAGAGATAAGAACAGAGACATATGTGGGTCATGGCCCATATAGAGGGGCCTTGTACCATGTTTCCTCGATAGACCTGTGGGGAGACAGAAGGACTTAGAGGAGGAGGGCTACAAGTTGAATCTGGATCAAGAGGGACAGTTGGATAGCCTCATTGTCCATGCTCAATCCAAAGCTGCAGTTATCCCTTAGCATGGAAATGAGAGAAGAAGTTGCTTCAGGATGAACATGCCAGGTGAGAGGGAAAAGGGATACCTCAGCAGTAAACAATGGACAAATGACAGGACCAGATGGGAGGGCTTTTGGAAAACAAATGGCATAGAAAATCAGAAATGGCTCCCTCTCTGTGCCTTATACTTTGAAAGCACCTGAAACTTAGATGCAGCCCTAGGAAAAGTGGACCTGAATGGTCTGAGATTAATTTTCCAGTATAATAAGAGGCTGTGGGAAAATAAATCTTCCTGTATTTTTTGTTGTTCATGGTTAATCTGTTCTGCTCCAGAAATCTTGTGTGTGTATTCAGGGTAATACTAATAAGTATGCATATTAGAAACTTAACAGAATCCAAAAGAAAAAAAGCAAACTGAGTTAGAGAAACAGAATAGTTCCTACATAGCTGAGTTTTGGTCTGAACTCCTAATAATCAAAACTATCTACCCCACGGTTCATCATGGACATTAAGAATTGAAGCCGTGCCTTATTGTCTATATTAATATGACTTTGTACTTTTCCTCTGTCTTCAGTAGTATAACTTTACTACTCAGGCAAATGGCCTGATTATTCATTATAGGAAGTTCCCAAAAGACCCATCAACTCTTCAGTGGAAAACATCAACAGACAGTTTAAGCCTTATGATTTTTAAATCCTTCTCCTAAAAATCCTTACCTTACTCTTTCCACCAATCCTGGACTATTGTATTATAATCCTTAACAATTCTAATCAAGTCCCCCAAATTGCCCCCTCAACCCCCCTGGAAAGATATGCCTTAAATAAAACTTCCAAATCTCAGTACATTCTGACATTACCTTTCCCCTTCTCAAATGTTGCCAAAGCAGTGCTAGGTGGTTTTCTCCCTGAACTGTGGTAAGCAATATACTCAGATTTGTCTCTCAACAGGTTGTGTAGGACATATTTGGGAAGCCAACTTTCCATGCTTGGCAATCACAGTAACAACAATCAAGGGATGCTATCTTTGTTCCAAATGTTTCCCTTTTCCTGGACCTCCTTGTGTCCTCAGTCCTCCTGATTTCATACATCAGTGGCCCCCAACCTTTTGGCACCAGTGACCAGTTTTGTGGAAGACAATTTTTCCAGGGATGGGGGGCGGGGGGTGTTGGTTCAGGCAGTAATGCCAGTGATGGGGAGCGGCAGATGAAGCTTTGCTAGCTCTCCCACCACTCACCTCCTGCTGTGCGGCCCTGTTCCTAACAGGCCATGGACTGGTACCAGTCTGCAGCCCGGGGGTTGGGGAACCCTGGCATACATCATCCCATATACACAACCGTTATGCTTGCATGGATGCAACTTGTTCATTGTTCTTTTGGTGATTGCAAAAGGGGTCCAAGTTGTGTCTAGAGGCAAGGAGGCAATGACGAGCAGAAGCAAGCAATTTGGTTCACAGGACTCTTATCTGGCTGGATGCTTCTGGGATTTGTGTACACCTGGATAGGTTGATTATTGATGGGGAAATATAATTAACAACAGAATTTTCTCCCAACCCGGATAAGCTCTCCACAAAGGTACTAGCGAAATAAAATGGCTTTATTATTGAATAATTGTTAAGCCAGAATGTGATGTGCAACACAGGCAATCTGCTAAGAGAGTGCAAAGACAGAAAGGAACCTCACCCCCTTATATCGTCAACAGACACAACCCATTCCATACATGCTCTCAATAACTAGTCCTCAAGAGGACTTGACAGAACGCTTGGTCACACAGAGTTCATTCTAACTTCTGGTAATCAGGGTGATCATCTGTGTTAACTAATTGGCTCTATACAAAGGAAAAACAAATTCCTCATATCGTTATGACAAGAGGTAGTTTTGCAAATTTGGGGGAAGATACTCACCAAAGTTAGGCTATTAGTCTTCCACAGAAATAGGAGTGCTATCTCCCTTGATGTTAGCATTTCAAAAAGATGGCTCCCAGGTCCTTGAAAAAGACATTCCTGAGTCATACACCTGACAAAAAGCCTATCTAGTTTTCAAAAGATTTATATAGATTTCAAAGTGAGAAGAAAGTACTTACCGTTTTAAGTTTTCTAAAGTCAATTCTCTAAGAAAAAGGAGGGGAGGGGAATCTCTTCCCTTATTTTAAACAGGGAGAATTAAGCCTCTTATTTAAAAATTTTATTTCACCTTACATTATGCAGGGATCTGACTGAAATATTCAGTTCTGCCACGGTGGTTATTTCATCTGTGAGGGGTGAAATTTGTGCCTCAGTGGAACGCTATGTACTTTCTAGAGCACATCGTGAGGGTTATCTAATTCCAGACTTCCACTGTCTTTGTGCTATTTTGCCACTCTATAAATTGCAGATAACTGACAGCAATGCAAAATAATTCCTGTTCATAGACATGCAAATTCTGTCCTATGCAGTAGAAGTTCAACTGACTATCCTCCTCTAACATGGATAAGGCCAGTTTTGCCTCCATTTGCACATTTATTTTAATATTTCCTACCTATAGATGTATCTCTTCTTTGTCTTCTCATTTTGAACCAATTTTCCCATCTTGCTCTCTCAGTGGGTAATGAGCTAACTAAAATCTTTAACATATGTTTATTTTATATCTGTACGAAAGTCACGATTTTACCTATTTTTTTGAAAATTACCCTTTAACACCTGGCACAGATCCAGTCTTACCAGCATTCCCAAATTCCATTCTTAGCTCTAAACTTGGCTGTATGACTTTGGCGAGATCCTTATTAATAACTTATTAAATTTTTAGGTGCTAGTTAGGAAAAAATAGTAAAAATCGACACTGAACAGGAGTGGAACCTGGTCAGGATGCCTCTGACAGCTCCATAGATATCTACTGTGTAATCTGGTTCATTCAGTTAGGAGAGTGGGATTAATTTTGTTCACCTGTTTTTCATCAGTTTTTCTTTGTATCCTTTGTACTTGATGGTCAGCCTTTTATTTATATAATGCACTTTATTCTGATACTCAGGGGGAAGGTGACATTTGTTCATCTTCTTGCTGTATAATGTTATGGGTTGTTTGCTTTTTACTGTTCTCAAAATGGCATCAGGATTTATGGTACGATTCTTCTGGTCCCATGAAGTTCATATCTCCATCCTTGGCAGTTCTCCAATGTCTGGAGCTTCTGAGGGAGGCAAATAATAATAATGACAATAATGATTTGCCCAGGTATTGTAGATGATGCACTTGATGTGGGAAATTTTTTTCTAATACCTTCAGAGGAGAGGCATTTGATCTGAAGCATGCAATGTGATAAACTCACCAGTGTCGTAATTGAGAAGAAATTTTAAATTATTTTCTATTATTATAGTTCTGGCATTAAACATGTAGTTGACTCCTACCTTGTCATTTACTAGCTGCATTGCCTTAGGTAAAGTGAGTTAATCTCTCTACGCATCAGTTTACTCTTTTGTTAAATGGGAATAGGGATAGTATCTACCTCCAAAGCCCTTGCTCATGTTCTCTGTCTGTCAGCAATATTCTTCCTTCTAGCTGCCAAAAGGAAACCTTTCAGATGTCAGCTCAAATAAAAATTTTCTCAGGGAGGGTTTCCCTTCTCTCTCTTCCAGTTACACTCTCCCAGAGCATCTTATAATTAAAAAAAATCAAATAGTTCACAATTTATAATCATATATGGATGAGTGTGTTTATTCAATTTTTGCCTCCTCTTCTGGGGTGTGGGGTCCATGAGCGTGTAGGTGGGGTAAGATTGTATCTCTCTATGCCCAATACCTCATACTGTGACAGGCAAAACGTCAGTGCTCGATAGATAGATAAATATTTTTAAAGTTTTATTGAACTTGTCACAACATTTTTTCTGTTCTATGTTTTACTTTGTTTTGTTTTCTTGGCCACGAGGCATGTGGAATCTTAGCTCACCTACCAGGGATCGAACCCACATCCCCTGCATTGGGAGGTGAAGTCTTAACCACTGGACTGCAAGGGAAGTCCTCAATAAATACTTGTTGATTGAATAAATGAGATATTTAAAATGGTACCCTAAACAGAGAGGCACTTAATAAATGTTACTTGGCCTTTTTGTTGCATTCAAAAGAGGAAATTCAGGACATTTAAAAGGCAGTAGATTGAAAATGGCCTCTTTTGGATATTCAGATAAACTAAGAACATCTTTCAGTGTAACCTTTTTCTACGTAATATATATACTCTATTTACCACTATTTAAAAGTAATTATCTCACCCCACAAAGCTCTGAAATGCGAGTCAAATGCTTGACTTCTTATATCATATTGTATACATGGAGCATATTGTGTGCTGATGGTATATGCTTGATCATCAAATTAATTTTTCTTTAAACTTTTATGTATTAATTTTTTAAAACATCTTTATTGGAGTATAATTGCTTTACATTGTTGTCTCTGTTTCTGCTGTATAACAATGTGAATCAGCTATACATATACATATACCCCCATATCTCCTCCCTCTAGAGCCTCCCTCCCACCCTCGCTATCCCACCCTTCTAGGTGGTCACAAACATCAAGCTAATCTCCCTGTGCTATGCACCTGCTTCCAACTAGCTATCTGTTTTACATTTGGTAGTGTATATATGTCAATGCCACTCTCTCATTTCATCCCAGCTTACCCTTCCCCATCCCCGTGTCATCAAGTCCATTCTCTATGTCTGCATCTTTATTCCTGTCCTGCCCCTAGGTTCTTAAGAACCTTTTTTTTTTTTTAGATTCTATATATATGTGTTAGCATATGGTATTTGTTTTCCTCTTTCTGACTTACTTCACTCTGTATGACAGATTCTAGATCCATCCACCTCACTACAAATAACTGAATTTCACTTCTGTTTATGGCAGAGTAATATTCCATTGTATATATGTGCCACATCTTCTTTATCCATTGACCTGTTGATGGACACTTGGGTTGCTTCCATGTCCTGGTTATTATAAATAGTGCTGCAATGAACACCGTGGTATATGTTGCTTTTTCAATTATGATTTTCTCAGGGTATATGCCCAGTAGTCGGAATGCTGGGTCATATGGCAGTTCTCTTTTTAGTTTTGTAAGGAACCTCCATACTGTTCTCCATAGTGGCTGTATCAATTTACATTCCCACCAACAGTGCAAGAGGGTTCCCTTTTCTCCACACCTTCTCCAGCATTTGTTGTTTGTAGATTTTTAAATGATGGCTATTCTGACTGGTGTGAGGTGATACCTCATTGTAGTTTTAATTTGCATTTCTCTAATGATTAGTGATTTTAAGCAACCTTTCATATTTTTTTTGCAATCTGTATATCTTCTTTGGTGAAATGTCTGTTTAGGTCTTCTGCCCATTTTTGGATTGGGTTGTTTGTTTCTTGGATATTGAGCTGCATGAGCTGCTTGTATATTTTGGAGATTAATCCTTTGTCAGTTTATTCATTGGGAAATATTTACTCATATTCTGAGGGTTGTCCTTTTGTCCTGTTTATGGTTTCCTTTTCTGTGCAAAAGCTTTTAAGTTTCAATTGGTCCCATTTGTTTATTTTTGTTTTTATTTCCCTTTTGCTAGGAGGTGGGTGAAAAGGATCTTGCTATGATTTCTGTCATCGAGTATTCTGCCTATGTTTTCCTCTAAGAGTTTTATAGTGTCTGGCCTAATATTTAGGTCTTTAATCAATTTGGATTTTATTTTTGCGTATGGTGTTCGGGAGTGTTCTAATTTCATTCTTGTACATGTAGCTGTCCAGTTTTCCCATCACCATTTATTTAAGAGGCTGTCTTTTCTCCACTGTATATTGTTGCCTCCTTTATCAAAGATAAGGTGACCATATGTGTGTGGGTTTATCTGTGGGCTTTCTATCCTGTTGCATTGATCTATATTTCTGTTTTTCTGCCAGTACCATACTCTCTTGATTAATGTAGCTTTGTAGTATAATCTGAAGTCAGGGAGCCTGATTCCTACAGCTCCGTTTTTCTTTCTCAGGATTGCTAGGCTATTCAGGGTCTTGTGTGTTTCCATAAAAATTGTGAAATTTTTGTTCTAGCTCTGTGAAAAATGCCATTGGTAGTTTGATAGGGATTACATTGAATCTGTAGATTGTTTTGGGTAGTATAGTCATTTTCACAATGTTGACAAGAGTCAACATAGTTTCTGCCTTATAACAATCCAAGAACATGGTATATCTCTCCATCTGTTTGTGTCATCTTTAATTTCTTTCATCAGTGTCTTATAGTTTTCTGCATACAGGTCTTTTCTCTCCTTAGGTAGGTTTATACCTAGGTGCTTTATTCTTTTCTTGCAATGGTAAATGGGAGTGTTTCTTTAATTTCTGTTTCAGATTATTCATCATAAATGCATAGCAATGCAAGGGATTTCTGTGCATTAATTTTGTATCCTGCTACATTACCAAATTCATTGATTAGCTGTAGTAGTTTTCGGTAGCATCGTTAGGATTCTCTATGTATAGTATCATGTCATCTGCAAACAGTGACAGTTTTACTGCTTCCTTTCTGACTTGGATTCCTTTTATTTCTTTTTTGTCTCTGGTTGCCATGGCTAAAACTTCCAAAACTATGTTGAATAATACTGGTGAGAGTGGGCAACCTTGTCTATTTCCTGATCTTAGTGGAAATGGTTTCATTTTATCACCATTGAGAATGATGTTGGCTGTGGGTTTATCATATATGGTGTTTATTATGTTGAGGTAAGTTCTCTCTAGGCCTGCTTTCTGGAGGATTTCTATCATAAATGGGTGTAGAATTTTGTCAAAAGCTTTTTCTTCATCTATTGAGATGATCATATGGTTTTTCTCCTTCAATTTGTTAATATGGTGTATCACATTGATTGATTTGCATATATTGAAGAATCCTTGCATTCCCCCCAGTTGATCATGGTGTATGATGCATTTAATGTGCTGCTGGATTCTCTTTGCTAGTATTTTGCTGAGAATTCATGCACCTATATTCATCAGTGATACTGACCTGTAGTTTTCTCTTTTTGTGACATGTTTCTCTGTTTTTGGTATCAGGGTGAGGATGGCCTCGTAGAATGAGTTTGGGAATGTTTCTCCCTCTGCTATATTTTGGAAGAGTTTGAGAAGAGTGGGTGTTAGCTCTTCTCTAAATGTTTGATAGAATTCACCTGTGGAGTCATCTGGTCCTGAGCTTTATTTTGTTGGAAGATTTTTAATCACAGTCTCAATTTCAGTGTTTGTGTTTGGTCTGTTTATATTTTCTATTTCTTCCTGGTTCACCCTTAAAATGTTGTGCATTTCTAAGAATTTGTACATTTCTTCCAGGTTGTCCATTTTATTGACATATAGTTGCTTGTAGTAATATCTCATGATTGTTTGTATTTCTGCAGTGTCAGTTGTTACTTCTACTTTTTCATTTCTAATTCTATTTTTTTTACATCTTTATTGGAGTATAATTGCTTTACAATGGTGTGTTAGTTTCTGCCTTATAACAAAGTGAATCAGTTATACATATTCATATGTTCCCATATCTCTTCCCTCTTACATCTCCCTCCCTCCCACCCTCCCTATCCCACCCCTGCAGTCAGTCACAAAGCACCGAGCTGATCTCCCTGTGCTATGCGGCTGCTTCCCACTAGCTATCTACCTTACGTCTGGTAGTGTATATATGTCCATGCCTCTCTCTCGCTTTGTCACAGCTTACCCTTCCTCCTCCCCATATCATCGAGTCCATTCTCTAGTAGGTCTCTGTCTTTATTCCTATCTTACCCCTAGGTTCTTCATGACATTTTTTTTTCTTAAATTCCATATATATGTGTTAGCATATGGTATTTGTCTTTCTCTTTCTGACTTACTTCACTCTGTATGACAGACTCTAGTTCTATCCACCTCATTACAAATAGCTGAATTTCGTTTCCTATTATGGCTGAGTAATATTCCATTGTATATATGTGCCACATCTTCTTTATTCATTCATCCGATGATGAATACTTAGGTTGTTTCCATCTCTGCGCTATTGTAAATAGAGCTGCAATGAACATTTTGGTACATGACTCATTTTGAATTATGGTTTTCTCAGTGTATATGCCCAGTAGTGGGATTGCTGGGTCATATGGTAGTTCTATTTGTAGTTTTTTAAGGAACCTCCGATCTGTTCTCCACAGTGGCTGTATCAATTTACATTCCCACCAACAGTGCAAGAGGGTTCCCTGTAATCCACACCCTCTCCAGCATTTATAGTTTCTAGATTTTTAGGTGATGGCCATTCTGACTGGTGTGAGATGATATCCCATTGCACTTTTGATTTGCATTTCTATAACGATTAATGAAGTTGGGCATTCTTTCATGTGTTTGTTGACAGTCTGTATATCTTCTTTGGAGAAATGTCTGTTTAGGTCTTCTGCCCATTTTTAGACTGGGTTGTTTGTTTTTTTGTTACTGAGCTGCATGAGCTGCTTATAAATTTTGGAGATTAATCCTTTGTCAGTAGCTTCATTTGCAAATAATTTCTCCCATTCTGAAGGTTGTATTTTGGTTTTGTTTATAGTTTCCTTTGCTGTGCAAAAGTTTTGGAGTTTCATTAGGTCCCATTTGTTTATTTTTGTTTTTATTTCCATTTCTCTGGGAGGTGGGTCAGAAAGGATCTTGCTGTGATTTATGTCATAGAGTGTTCTGCCTATGTTTTCCTCTAAGAGTTTGATAGTTTCTGGCCTTACATTTAAGTCTTTAATCCATTTTGAGCTTATTTTTGTGTATGGTGTTAGGGAATGATCTAATCTCATACTTTTACATGTACCTGTCCAGTTTTCCCAGCACCACTTATTGAAGAGGCTGTCCTTTCTCCATTGTACATTCCTGCATCCTTTATCGAAGATAAGGTGACCATATGTGCATGGGTTTATCTCTGGGCTTTCTATCCTGTTCCATTGATCTATCTTTCTGTTTTTGTGCCAGTACCATACTGTCTTGATAACTGTAGCTTTGTAGTATAGTCTGAAGTCAGGGAGCCTGATTCCTCCAGCTCCGTTTTTCATTCTCAAGATTACTTTGGGTATTCGGGGTATTTTGTGTTTCCATACAAATTGTGAAATTTTTTGTTCTAGTTCTGTGAAAAATACCAGTGGTAGTTTGATAGGGATTGCATTGAATCTGTAGATTTCTTTGGGTAGTAGAATCATTTTCACAATGTTGATTCTTCCAATCCAAGAACATGGTATATCTCTCCATCTATTTGTATCATCTTTAACTTCTTTCATCAGTGTCTTATAATTTTCTGCATACAGGTCTGTTGTCTCCTTAGGTAGGTTTATTCCTAGATTTTTTATTCTTTTTGTTGCGATGGTAAATGGGAGTGTTTTCTTGATTTCACTTTCAGTTTTTTCATCATTAGTTTATAGGAACGCCAGAGAATTCTGTGCATTAACTTCATATCCTGCTACTTTACCAAATTCATTGATTAGCTCTAGTAGTTTTCTGGTAGCATCTTTAGGATTCTCTATGTAGAGTATCATGTCATCTGCAAACAGTGACAGCTTTACTTCTTCTTTTCTGGTTTGGATTCCTTTTATTTCTTTTTCTTCTCTGATTGCTGTGGCTAAAACTTCCAAAACTGTTGAATAAGAGTGGTGAGAGTGGGCAACCTTGTCTTTTTCCTGATCTTAGTGGAAATGCATTCAGTTTTTCACCATTGAGGATGATGTTGGCTGTGGGTTTGTCTTATATGGCCTTTATTATGTTGAGGAAATTTCCCTGTATGCCTACTTTCTGCAGGGTTCTTGTCATAAATGGGTGTTGAATTTTGTCGAAAGCTTTCTCTGCCTCTATTGAGGTGATCATATGGTATTTCTCCTTCAATTTGTTAATATGGTTTATCATATTAATTGTTTTGTGTATATTGAAGAATCCTTGCATTCCTGGAATAAACCCCACTTGATCATGGTGTATGATCCTTTTAATGTGCTGTTGGATTTTGTTTGCTAGTATTTTGTTGAGGCTTTTACATCTATGTTCATCAGTGATATTGGCCTGTAGTTTTCTTTCATTGTGACGTCCTTGTCTGGTTTTGGTATCATGGTGATGGTGGCCTCATAGAACGAGTTTGGGAGTGTTCTTCCCTCTGCTATATTTTAGAAGAGTTTGAGAAGGATAGGTGTTAGCTCTTCTCTAAATGTTTGATAGAATTCGCTTGTGAAGCTATCTGGTCCTGGGCTTTTGTTTATGGAAGATTTTAAATCACAGTTTCAATTTCAGTGCTTGTGATTGTTCTGTTCATATTTTCTATTTCTTCCTGATTCAGTCTTGGCAGGTTGTGCATTTCTAAGAATTTGTCCATTTCTTCCAGGTTGTCCATTTTATTGGCATAGAGTTTTTTGTAGTAATCTCTCATGATCTTTGGTATTTCTCCAGTGTCAGTTGTTACTTCTCCTTTTTCATTTATAAATCTATTGATTTGAGTCTTCTCCCTTTTTTTCTCGATGCGTCTGGCTAATGCTTTATCAATTTCGTTTATCTTCTCAAAGAACCAGCTTTCAGTTATATTGATCTTTGCTATCATTTCCTTCATTTCTTTTTCATTTATTTCTGATCTGATTTTTATGATTTCTTTACTTCTGCTAACTTTGGAGTTTTTTTGTTCTTATTTCTCTATTTGATTTAGGTTCAAGGTTAGGTTGTTTATTCGAGATGTTTCCTGTTTCCTAATGTAGGACTGTTTTGCTATAAACTTCCCTGTTAGAACTGCTTTTGCTGCATCCCATAGATTTTGGGTCATCGTGTCTCCATTGTCATTTGTTTCTAGGTATTTTTTAATTTCCTCTTTGCTTTCTTCAGTGACCACTTCGTTATTAAGTAGTGTATTGTTTAGCCTGCATGTGTTTTTAGTTTCTACAGATCTTTTCCTGTAATTGATATGTAGTATCATAGCGTTGTGGTCAGAAAAGATACTTGAAACAATTTCAGTTTTCTTAAATTTACCAAGGCTTGACTTGTGACGCAAAATATGATATATCCTGGAGAATGTTCCATGAGCACTTGAGAAAAATGTGTATTCTGTTGTTTTTGGATTGAATGTCCTATAAATATCAATTAAGTCCATCTTGTTTAATGTATCATTTAGAGCTTGTGTTTCCTTATTTATTTTCATTTTGGATGAACTGTCCATTGGTGAAAGTGGGGTGTTAAGGTACCCTACTATGACTGAGTTACTGTCGATTTCCCCATTTATGGCTGTTAGTATTTGCCTTATGTATTGAGGTGCTCCTATGTTGTGTGCATAAATATTTACTATTGTTAAATCTTCTTCTTGGAATGATCCATTGATCATTATGTAGTGTCCTTCGTTGTCTCTTTTAATAGTCTTTATTTTAAAGTCTATTTTGTCTGATATGAGAATTGCTACTCCAGCTTTCTTTGGTTTCCATTTGCATGAGATAGCTTTTTCCATCCCCTTACTTTCAGTCTGTATGTGTCTCTAGGTCTGAAGTGGGTCTCTTGTAGACAGCAAATATATGGGTCTTGTTTTTGTACCCATTCAGCCAATCGGTGTCTTTTGGTGGGAGCATTTAGTCCATTTACATTTAAGGTAATTATCAATATGTATGTTCTTATTCCCATTATCTTAATTGTTTTGGGTTTGTTATTGTCAGTGTTTTCCTTCTCTTGTGTTTCTTGACTAGAGAAGTTCCTTTAGCAGTTGTTGTAAAGCTGGTTTGGTGGTGCTGAACTCTCTCAGCTTTTGCTTGTATGTAAAGGTTTTAATTTCTCCATCAAACTGAATGAGATCCTTGCTGGGTAGAGTAATCTTGGTTGCAGGTTTTTCTCCTTCATCACTTTCAATATGTCCTGCCAGTCCCTTCTGGCTTGCAGAGTTTCTGCTGAAAGATCAGCTGTTAGCCTTATGGGGATTCCCTTGTGTGTTATTTGTTGTTTCCCCTTGCTGCTCTTAATATGTTTTCTTTGTATTTAATTTTTGACAGTTTGATTAATATGTGTCTTGGCATATTTCTCCTTGGATTTATCCTGTATGGGACTCTGTGTGCTTCTTGGACTTGATTAACTATTTCCTTTCCCATATTAGGGAAGTTTTCAACTATAATCTCTTCAAATATTTTCTCAGTCCCTTTCTTTTTCTCTTCTTCTGGAACCCCTATATTTCAAATGTTGGTGCGTTTAGTGTTGTCGCAGAGGTCTCTGAGACTGTCCTCAGTTCTTTTCATTCTTTTTTCATTATTCTGCTCTGCAGTAGTTATTTCCACTATTTTATCTTTCAGGTCACTTATCTGTTCTTCTGCCTCAGTTATTCTGCTATTGATCCCATCTAGAGTATTTTTCATTTCATTTATTGTGTTGTTCATTGTTGTTTGTTTCATCTTTAGTTCTTCTAGGTCCTTATTAAACATTTCTTGCATTTTGTGTATTCTATTTCCAAGATTTTGGATCATCTTTACTATCATTATTCTGAATTCTTTTTCAGGTAGACTGCCTATTTCCTCTTCATTTGTTAGGTCGGGTGGGTTTTTATCTTGCTCCTTCATCTGTCGTGTGTTTTTCAGTCTTCTCATTTTTCTTATCTTACTGTGTTTGGGGTCTCCTCTTTGCAGGCTGCAGGTTCGTAGTTTCCATTGTTTTGGTGTCTGTCCCAGTGGCTAAGATTGGTTCAGTGGGTTGTGTAGGCTTCCTGGTGGAGGGGAGTAGTGCCTGTGTTCTGGTGGTTGTGGCTGGATCTTGTTTCTCTGGTGGGCAGGTCCATGTCTGGTGGTGTGTTTTGGGGTGTCTTGACTTATTATGAGTTTAGACAGCCTCTCTGCTAATGGGTGGGGTTGTGTTCCTGTTTTGCTAGTTGTTTGGCATAGGGTGTCCAGCACTGTAGCTTTCTGGTCATTGAGTGAAGGTGGGTGCTGGCGTTGAGACGGAGATCTCTGGGAGATTTTCGCCGTTTGATATTATGTGGAGCTGGGAGGTCTCTTGTTGACCAGTGTCCTGAAGTTGGCCCACCCCCGTCAGAGGCACAGTACTGACTCCTGGCTGCAGCACCAAGAGCCTTTCATCCACATGGCTCAGAATAAAAGGGAGAAAAAGTAGAGAGAAAGAATTAGTAGAAGTAGGAAGAAAGAAAGAAAGAAAGAAAGAAAGAAAGAAAGAAAGAAAGAAAGAAAGAAAGAAAGAAAGAAAGAAAGAAACGAAGGAAGGAAGAAGAAAAGAAGGAAAGAAGGAAAGAAAGAAAGAAAGAAAGAAGGAAAGAAGGTAAAGTAAAATAAAAGAAAGTTATTAAAATTAATTATTAAGAAAAAAAATTTAAATAAAAAACGGAAGGATAGAACCCTAGGACAAATGGTGGAAGCAAAGCTATACAGACAAAATCTCACACAGAAGCATACACATACACACTCACAAAAAGAGGAAAAGGGGAAAAAATCATAAATCTTGCTCTCAAAGTCCACCTCCTCAATTTGCGATGATTCGTTGTCTATTCATGTATTCCACAGATGCAGGGTACATCAAGTTGATTGTGTAGCTTTAATCCACTGCTTCTGAGGCTGCTGGGAGAGATTTCCCTTTCTCTTCTTTGTTCTCACAGCTCCAGATGCTCAGCTGTGGATTTGGCCCCGCCTCTGCTTGTAGGTCGCCGAGGGCGTCTGATTTTCGCTCAGACAGGACGGGGTTAAAGGAGCCGCTGATTCTGGGGCTCTGGCTCACTCAGGCCGGGGGGAGGGAGGGGCGCAGAGTTCGGGGTGAACCTGCGACGGCAGAAGCTGGCGTGACGTTGCACCAGCCTGAGGCTCACCGTAAGTTCTCCAGGGGAAGTTGTCCCTGGATCCCTGGACCCTGGCAGTGGCGGGCTGCATAGGCTCCCCGGAAGGGAGGTGTGGATAGTGACCTGTGCTTGCACACAGGCTTCTTGGTGGTGGCAGCAGCAGCCTTAGCGTCTCCTGCCTGTCTCTGGGGTCCGCGCTTTTAGCCGCGGCTCATGCCCGTCTCTGGAACTCCTTTAAGCAGCGCTCTTAATCCCCTCTCCTCGCGCACCAGGAAACAAAGAGGGAAGAAAAAGTCTCTTGCCTCTTCGGCAGCTCCAGAACTTTTCCCGGACTAGGAAGTCCGGCTAGCCGTGGTGCACTAACCCCTTCAGGCTGTGTTCACACCGCCAACCCCAGTCCTCTCCGATTGTGTGATTTTGTCTTTTCTTTTATTTCTGTGGTGTACCATATTGATTTGTGTATATTGAACCACCCTTTTGAACTTGGGTTGAATCCCACTTGGTCGTGGTGTATAATCTTTTTTAAGTGTTGTTGGATTCAGTTTGCTAACATTTTGTTGATAATTTTCCCATCTATATTCATCAAAGGTATTGGCCTGTAATTTTCTTTTTTGGTGGTGTCTTTGGTTTTGATATCAGTGTGCTGATGGCTTCATAGAATCAATTTGGTAGTGTTCCTTGCTCTTCAATTTTTTGGAAGAATTGGAGAGGGATCAGAATAAATTCTTCTTTTTATGTATCATAGAATTCACCTATGAAGCCATCTGGTTCTGGACTTCTGTTTGTAGGGAGTTTTTAAATTATAGATTCTATGTCACTTGTAGTCATCAGTCTGTTCAAATTATTTGTTTCTTCTTGATTCAGTTTTGGTGGGCTGTATGTTTCTGGAAACTTGTCCATTTCTTCTAGGTTGTCGAATTTGTTGGCATATAATTGTCATAGTATTCCCTTATTATTATTATTATTTTTTGTATTTCTGTGGTATCAATTGTTATGTCTCCTTTTTCATTTCTTATTTTGTTTATTTGGGTTCTTTCTCTTTTCTTCTTTTTGAGCCTGGCCAGAGGTTTGTCAATCTTGTTTATCCTTTCAAAGAACCAGCTCTATTGTTTTTTTAAATCTCTATTTTACTTATTTCTTCTCTGTTTTTTATTATTTCTTCCTTCTGCTGACTTTGGGTTTTATTTGTTCTTCTTTTTCTAATTCTTTCAAGTGGTAAGTTAGGTTGTTTATTTGAGATTTTTCTTGCTTCTTGAGGAAGGCCTATATCACTGTGAACTTCCCTCTAAGAACTGCTTTTGCTGCGTCCCATAGATTTTGTATGGTTGTGTTTTTATTTTCATTTGTGTAGATATATTTCTTAACTTCTGCCCACTCTGGTTTGTCTGCCATTGTACATAAAATAGACAGAGGGGCCCAAATCCTATAGCACTCAGCCAGATTCACTTAAGTGCAGGTGGTGGGTTGGGAGATTACAAACTTAGGAAGGAGCAGACACTGAAGGCTTATGTGAGTGGAGGAAGAGAAGGAAGGCTCCATCTTTCCAGGATCTCCTTCTCAAAGGAAGAGAAAGAAAGTAAAGATTTTTTTGTCTTTCTGTAGGTTGAAATCCAAGTTGTTGCTGTTCTCTGTGATGGAAGAAGTGAGTAGAATAGTCAAAGCAAATAGAAAATACCAATACAAGTTACTCAGAAGGGCTAAACTACTTTTATGGTTTAAAAATATGTCTTTCAAATTAAAAAAATATGCAGAATGCCTCAATTTGTCTCTAATATAAACAGAAAAACTCTAATTATAAGGATCTTTCAGATGCTTTTTGCTTGAGAAGTTACAATAGTTTTTAAAGGGGATGCTCAAACCAATATTCACATTTATTTGAGTTTTTTTTTTAGTATTTAAAAATTTTGAATATTGGTAATTCACATATGGCAGATACAGTGATTTTCAGGTAAAGAGATTATCCCATTATCTGGAGACCCAACTATGCTTGATGAATTAATAAACTTTATTGCATTCTTTTTAACATCTGAAGATTTACCACTAGATGGCACTTAAAATCCATGAGACACAGAGGCCTGCTTCAACTGGGAGGCAAAAGACACAGGACAGGAATGCAATTTGAGTTCTTAGAACAATATTATCTACTTTGCAGGAGAGGAAGAAAAGTAGATCCAAGATTATTTTGAGACAATGAAAGGGTAGGATTTTAAAGTGAATCATAAATGATAGAATGTTCCGCTTTGAATATAATTTACCTTCACCTAAATCGATATTGATGAGCAGGTTTTTAATATTAAGACAACAGGGTGTTGTACTAATGAGAGTTTGGTGTAAATAGTGAAGGGTTGTGTTCTTTCTGAAGAGGTTTGGAGCATGCACAGAGGATCTGAATGTGGGGTTTTGATACCAGCTCAGTACCTTCTCTGTTGTTTGGCAACAGGCTAACTGCTCTTTTTTTGCCTGTGGTTTGTGCTTCTCTCATACATCAGGGGAGCAAAACCCAATATAAGTTCACTATAATGCACAAAATGGAGTAGTGGAGTGTAAGGATTGATTTCAGAGACATAGCAGTAGCCAACCATCTCACTGAATGTTCAATCAGATATGGATGTAGTGGCAGGTGGACTTAAATGGCTGGAGTTCATTTTTAGCCAAGGCATTATGTAACACCATCAAGGGAAAAACAGAGACAATTAAACAACAGCTAGACCTGCAGCACTAGGTACCAGGCAGTGTGTGCAGCCAGCACACAGAGAGGGGAAAGATGACTGGATTGAGAGTCCGGGTGAGGATTTGGTTTAAACTCTACAGCCAATCACCAGTGTGACCTTGGGCAAGTTAAAATGTCTTTGAGCCTCTGTTTCTCACTTAAATTTGAAGAGTTTAGTTTATATGATTTCTGAAATCCCTTATAAATTTTCTAGATCATAATTTTTTAATTTAGTCATCACAACAATTTTTTCATGTGGGCATAGCAGAAAGTTTATTATCCTCTCTGTTTTCTACAACAGGAAGTGGAAGCTGAGAAAGGTTCCAAGGCTGGACACAGTCTACTGCTGCTCAAAGTGTGGCCTGGGCTGTATATTTGTTTGGGAGAATGAGGGAAATGCAGACTCTCTGGCCTGATCCTGGAGCTAATAAAGCAGAATCTTCATTTTTAACAAGATCCCAGTTAATTCATATGCACACTAGTTTGAGAAGCACTGTGATGTACTACACTTCTTGAAAAAGTTCCAGACTGCTGACCCCAGGATAGCTAATTTTATAGCTATGATTTCTCCTTTTACTCTTTTCCTTTGAGAACATCCTTGAATTGAGGGGTAGGATTTATTCATTTTTTTGACAAATATTTATTAAGTTCCTAATGTGTCTTAGTCACTGTTAGCCTCCAGGGTAACAGAAAAGGACAAGAATGAGAAGGTCTCTGTCTTCAAGGATAAGTAAAGGAATTAATCCTGGGTGGCCTCAGCCTGCAGCGGCTTCAAGCAGGGTGTCTGTTCCTGGCCAGAGATTGAGATTGGGTTGCGGCAGTGAGACCACTGAATCCTAGCCACTAGACCACCAGGGACCAGTGGCCAGTGACAAGGCCCTAGTCCATCAGCAATGTAGAAATGAATTTCCACATAGAGAAGGAAAGTAGTGAAGCAAGTAAAGTGTGTATTAGGAGAAAAAGGAGTACAGTACGTATGGATAGACACACAGGTGGGCTCAGAGGAAGAGTTGCACCCTCATGGTAGTTTGAATCACTTTTATGGGGCATTTCTTCTGAGTTGCCTTTGACCAGTCATCTTGCTCTGCCTGGTTCTGAGTCCATATTTCGTATATCTCAGGGTCCTCCCCTGTGTGCATGTGCAGCTCTTAACCAAGACAGATTCTAGCAATGAGGCTTATGGGTAGCTGACATCACTTACTATGAGGTGGCACCCCCTCCCTTTTTGACCTCCAGGGAGCCTTTCAGCATCATGTGTAGTCAGGGAGGTCTCCTTGATCTCGAGAATGAGGAATATGTGGTCTTTTATCTCTTATCTGGGCAGGACCCAGCCTCCTCCATCATCCTGCTTTTATGGAGTTTCTGTCCACAGGGGAGAAACTATTCAGCCTGGGGCCCATCTATCTCCTGCCTCAGAATTACTAGTAGGAGTCCTTTTTCTCTTTCTCTTTTTCTGCCTTCTATTTCAGAGTAGCAGTTTAGGCGGTAAGATGAGGCCTGCAGCCTCCAGCAGCCTTTATTTGAGGGTTTTTCTGAGCTTCTAAAAATGGGGGATTTTCTTGTGTACTGCAGGACATATAACAGCAACCCTGGCCTCTATCCAGATATGCCAGTAGCAACCTCCCAGTTGTGGCAACCAATAATGTCTCCAGACATTGATAAATGTCCCTGACCCATCTTATTGATAATGAGTGATCTAAGAGGAGCTAGGATATAGTCAAGCGGGGAGGCAGCCAGGAACCAATTAACAAGTCTGACTGCGTATAAGGTTTTCAGAAAAAGAGAAGTAAATGGGAACTTGAGCTTTCTTTTTCACTGTCAAAATTTTCTCCATAGTGAAAAAGTAGGTATGGGTTTCAGAAGAAGATCTATTCAGAATTAATTAGTGTCCACATACTTGAAGTTTATTTAATATTGTCTCTGAGGGACATGAAGAAAAGTAGAAGAGGAAATATCTCTTACAGTTTCTACGCTCAAAGAACTCTCCCAAATTAATTAGCATTGTTTCTGTGGACAGTCAATAGTCAAGGTTACTCACAGCCCCCCTTTTTTATTTTACAGGTGACAAGAACAGTGGTATTGCATATCACACTTGAACCAGAGAATCTTTAGATAGAGATGTACAGATGGAGAATCTATAGATAGGCTTGTACTTCACCATAGATTCCCAGATAGTGAGATGTTTTTTCCTTCTTTGGAGCCAATAGGATTTAAATAATATGACACTGGGATTGTCAAGTTCCTGGCTAAATTTACAGGTGAGAGAGAAGATACTTCTGAAGTGATTTTAATGCAAATAAATACCACCAAAATAAAATGAGAGCACTTCCCTCAGACAAAATCAAAGAACAGAACTGTACAAACTCTCTGCATTCCTGTATTGTGAGTGGAGGGAGATGTAACCTTTCCACAGTTCTGTGTAAATTCTAGAAGTCTAGTCTGTCTTGATTCAGTGTAGAATTTGCTTCCTGAAATCTCTCTTCAAACTAAAAATCTGTTTTCTTGACTCATTTGTTTAACCTCTGTGACATATGTTAAATTTGTGGGCTTTAAAATGCTGAAGGAAAGCTGGAGCTGGGTTCAGGCAGCAGGGGGATATCTCTGGTCTTGCATACAGCCTTTCTTCTGACTGACAATGTGAAGTGTATTATTGAAAAAGGCTGGTAGCTCAAGGTACTATTTGGTGTTTTCCCTTGGCAACAAGCAAGCAGCAAACTGTAGGGAAAATTGCTTCTAATCTGCTGGCATCTCCTACCCTGGTGAAATGTAACATGTAGTCTATGGCACAATGAGTCCTAAGAAATGAATAACTCACTTGAAGTAATTTCTCTGCTCTACCATGTTTTCAGGCATCTCTGCCTACTGTGGAGAATATAGGTACCGTGTTTTGACAATCACCAATAACCTGGGGGGAAATTAGGGTAAGGTACTAAGTGAAGGTGCTAAGTGGAAGTATAGCCATCAGGGTCTACTTCCTTGTTACACAATGTGTGGTCTGAGAACCACATCACACCACCTAGGAGCTTGTTAGAAATGCAGAATCTTAGGCCCACCCCACACTTACTAAATCAGAATCTGCATTTTAACAAGATTCCCAGGTGATTCATATACATGAATTAAGTTCATATACATGAATTAAGCTGCTTAAGTTCAAAAAGCAGCACTATTCTAGATTAGTAGTGCTCAACCTTGACTGCACATTAGAATGTTCTGAGGGAGTTTGGAAATATCTTGATGCTCAGGCTAAACCCTAGACCAGTGGTTCGCAACTGGGGGTGACTTTGTCCCCAAGTGGACATTTGGCAACATTTGTAGATATTTTTGTTTGTCAAAGCTGTAAGGGTGCTACTGACATCTAGTAGGTAGAGGCCAGGATACTGCCAAGTATCCTACAATACAGCAGACAGCCCCTCATGGCAAAGAATTATCTAGACCAAAATATCAATAATGCCAGTATAGAGAAACATTGTTCTAGACCAATTAGATGAGAATCTGTGGGGGTGGGAAATAGTAACCACATGCATTATAAATTCTTCCCAAGTGATTCCAATATGCAGTCATAGTTGAGAAACTATGGTAGAGATTTGTTGATAGATAGCCATCAAGACAAGGAGTTGGGATTTAAAAGGTCCAGAGAGATGATGTGGTTTCAGAATATTAAGGTACGTTGAGCTGTTTTGTGTGTCTAGTGATTTCAGTTGTGAGGAAGGGAGGAGTGTGGGACAGTGAAGTAAATGGGACTCGTTAGAAATCAGAAAATTGCCTGGACCTTAAATAAGCAGATTCAGAGACTTACTCTATATCTAGCAGCATGAAAGGAACTAAAGGGTATAAATCAGGCCAAAAAGCCTAGTCATAGAGACTTTACCAGTGATTTTTTTTTCTGCACAACAAACCACTCCAAAACTTAGTGGCTTAAGACAACAATTTCTTATTATCTATCATGGTTGTGTGGCTTGACTAGGTTCAACTGGACAACTCTTTCTTAGAATCTCTCACGCAGATGCTGTCAGATATTGTCTGAGGCTGCAGTCTTCTGAAGGCTTGTCTGTGCTGGACATCTGAGATGGCTCACTTACATGGCTGGCCGTTGATGCTGGCTGTCACTGAGAGCTCACTTGAAAGCTTATCTGGGGCTGTAACCTGGAGCACCTCCGCATGACCTTCCCATGTGCTTTGGGCTTCCCTCAGTTTAATAGCTAGTTTTCCAGAGGGAGCATCCCAAGAGCAAGTGTTCCAAAAGGCTAGAGCAGGTTTGGACCCTTGTGAATCAAAGTCATAAGTATATACTATATATCTAAAGGTTCTAAGGACTGTTGATGTTTTCTTAAGAATTTTACTTTCTGAGAACTGAAACTTTTATATAATTATGTTCATATACTGTTAAATCTTGTTGACTTAAGTTCCATCAATAAGATTCAGAGATTATACGTGTTGGAAAAAAATTAATACTGAAATATTTGTGAAACAAAAGACTGCTAAGAAAATATAAAATATCAATATGCTTTCTCTTTTTATGGTTATAGTAGGGGTAGCAGTCAGGAGGTCTGTTTACTAAGAAAATAAACTTTAAAAATTTAAACAAAATTGTTTTTAATGCCCAGGATGGCTGCTCATTATAAATGACTCATTCACTGATTAAACTAACCATGCAGAAAGATATGGTTGGGGGTTCCAATTTGTCCATAATGTATTTAAAATAATATACTAATGAAAACTATTTTATATTTAGATTTTTTGATGATTCAGACCCATTTCCACTAAATAAACTTTTATTTGTTTTTGGAATTATAAATCACAGTCATCTCTCTGAGACAGTTCACATTCCTGTTGGACAATGAAAAAGGTTATAAACTTGATGGGAATGCAAATGTGTTGTTTACATTTTCTGAAAAGATCCAAAAAATGGTCATTCAAAAAACTTAAAATCAACTACAAATCTTGGGATATTCTTTTTTCTTTTTTATATTCTGTTGGTTTTCATGAGATTTTGTGACTACATAAGGTATTTATTTCCATCAAAACAACTGACTCCCTGGGTTCTTGCTCTCTTCTATTAACAGTATAAGTTCTAAAATTTTATTAAATAAAGAGGTTCATAATCAAGAAATAGTATTGCTTTTTGGTTAGAACAAATGAATAATACTTTGCAGTAATCAGTTTATTCTGCACTTAGTTTATGAAAAATATTTCACCAATTCCTTAAGACTGTTTTACTTTTCCCATCATACAAGTGGGAACCATAATCGTTATGAGAGTGAATAATTCCTACCTACAACAAGGCTTTACTTAGGAACAATTTTGTTATGTGCTCTTCACAGTTATACCACCTCAGAGAGGTATCACTCAAAGAAATCTGGCCTATAAAGTTATGGGCCGTCTTTGACAGAAGAGAAATCACCAAAGCTCAACATGTGGACTGGGGGTTTCAAGATGGTGGAGGAGTAGGTGGATATGGAGGTCATCTCTCTCCACAGATGCATCAGGAATACATCTATAGATGCAAAAATTCTCACAGAACACCACCTGAAAACTAGCAGAAGACCTTGGACACTGGAAAAGACTATAAAGATCCCCGCATAACTGGTAGAATGGAAAAAAAGAAGGGAGAAGGAGAAGGAGAGGTAGTGGGATGGGACCTGCACAACGGGGCAGGGGAGCTGAAGCAGAGGAGAGATTCTTGAATTTGGGGAAACCCCCTCTCTGATGGGGAAATCGATTGGGACAGAAGGGAAGCATTTGAGGCTGTCAGAAGAGAGTGAATCAGCTGATCTGTGGCAGACAGGACAGAGTGCGAAATACACAGATGGCCCATACCGTGGCCCTAAGCACCCCAGACTGGGACATGTGTTCACAGGTGTGCAAGGGGGCTGGGAGCTGGTGCATGGGGATTGGAGAACAGGCCCAGAGTGAGAACAGCTGTTACCTGTGGGGAGATGGACTGAGGGGATGAGAGGAAAGAAATCTGCCGAAGGGAATGGCTATGAAGGAAGACTGGACTGCCATGGAAGCAGGGTGCTATTGCTGAGTCACATGCAGGGGGAGGGGCCACTATTGTAACCTCTCTCTTCCCACATGCCAGCACCTGCCAATGACATTAAAAGAAGCTTGCTCAGGACTGGCTCTTGTGTGCTGTCTGAAAAGCAATTTAAAAAGCCCCCTCAGAACTGGCCCTCATGTGCCAGCGGCAGGACAATAAAAATAAAAAAGCCCTCTCAGGGCTGGCCCTTGCATGCCTGCTGCCAGCAGCCAGAAAATCCCCTGCCAGAGCTCACCCTCATGCGCCTTACACCAGGCACCAGAAAAGACCCTCACTAGGGCCATATCTCTTGTGCCCGTGGCCATCAGCTTCCCTGTGCATTTGGCGCCACCAGGAATCCTCCAATCCAAGCAGTTATACCACCTTTGCTCCCAGTCCTCACAGGGGCAGACTCAAGAGCTCCAAAGCAGCTGCAGGACCAGACTCCTGAGGGTGGACCACATGCAGATGTGGGGATAAAACCTAAGCTGAACCCCAGTGATAGGGTGACTAAGGAAGAAGATCAAAAATCTTTCCATCAGCTGTACAAGCTGCAGATTAAATCCCCATGATCAGCTAGGTAGACCCTGCATCTATGGAATATCTGAGTAGACAATGAGTGTTCCCACAAATGAAAATGGTCTAGCTCTAAAAGTTGTGGACTTTGGGGACAAGCACACTCAGGAATTGAACCAGATCAGAGACTGAGTGGTCCCCACAGGGCCCACAGCAATTCTAGAGACCAGCCCAGATGCAGAGGATAGCCTCTTGGGGAGGTGGAGATGGGCTGTGGCTCATGGTTTGTGGAAGGACACTTACAGCAGAGACCCAAGGGAAACAATTATTACTATTAACTTTAACATGTTTTGATTCATTCTGTTGTTAGTTCTAGATTTTTGTGGGTTTTTTTGGTTTCTTTCTTTTTTGTTTGTCTGTTGTTGTTTTAGTTTCTTTTTTATTAGGTCTTTTGGGATCTGTCTGTTTTATAACATACTTTTATTTATAATTTTTTTAGGCATTTCTACTTTTACTTTGTTTTTCTGTTGTTCTGTGTTCTTTTCCTTTATTTTTTCTTCCTCTTTTTCTTTTTTTAATATTTCCATTTCTACGTTGCTTTTCTGTTGTCCTGTGTTTTTCCCCTTTTTATTTTATTTTGTTATAATTATTATTTTTAATTCATTTTTATCAGTTTGCTCAGTTTCCTTGCTTTATTCTTCAGTTAGCACACTGCTTTGGTTTTGTTTTAGGTTATGTGTTTTTGTTCGTTTTAATTCTAATTGTTTGATTTCATTTTTGAGTTCTATTTGTCTGGTTGTTTCCTTGCTTTTTGATTGATTTGGCTCTGTTTTTGTTTCTTTTACATGTGTGTGTGTTTCCTTGTTTCTGTTTTCATTCGTTTGATTTTGTTTTTACCATTTCTCCAGGGTTTTGTTTGTCTTTTTTTTCTTTACATTTTCTTTTTTTAATATATATTTCTGTTTCTATGTTGCTTTCTGTTGTTCTGTCTTCTTTCCCCTTGCTCTTTTTCTTTCTTTTTATATCATTTTTATCAGTTTTTTTTCTTTGTTTCATTCTTTAGTTAGCACTCTGCTTTGGTTTTGTTTTCTGGGTTTGGGTTTTTGTCAGCTTTCTCCTTAATTGTTTGATTTCGTTCTTGGGTTCTTTTGTTTGTCAGTTGTTCTCTTGCTCTTTGATTTATTTGGTTCTGTTTTTGTTTCTTTTGTGTGTGTGCATGTTTCCTTGTTTCTGTTTCTGTTTGTTTGATTTTACTCTTGATCTGGGGTTTTGTTAGTTTATTTTTTTTTCATAAATATCCTTGATTGCTGAGATGAGCAACTTAGGGGGTCTTGATCCCTTGACCAGAAGTTGGTCTACAGGCTCTTGAGTGGGAGCACCAAGTCCAGGATGCTAGACCACTAGTGAATTCCCAGCCCTAGGGAAGATTAATCACTAAGAGCTCTCACAGAAGCCTCTATCTGAATCCAAGACCTGGCTCCACCCAACTTCCAGCAGCTTCCAACACTGGAAGCCTCCTAGAAAACAACAAACAAGACAGGAGCACAAACCCACTCATCAGCACACAGACTACCTAAAGTCATACTATGCTCACAACACCCCAAAACACACCACCCAACACAGTCCTGCTCATCAGAGAGAAAAGACTCAGCTCCATCCACCAGAAAGAAGGCACCAGTCCCTCCCATCAAGAAGCCTACACAAAACATTGGACCAACCCCACCACCGGGGCAAAGAACAGAAGCAAGAGGAACTACGACCCTGCAGCCTAGGGAAAGGAGACCTCAAATACTGTAAATTAGACTAAATGAAAAGAGAGAGAAATATCTTACAGGCAAGGAGCAAGATAAAAATGCACAAAACCAAATAAATAAAGAAGAAATAGGCAAACTACTGGAAAAATAATTCAGAGTAATGATAGTAAAGTGATCCAAAATCTTGGAAATAGACTAGAGAAAATACAAGAAACGTTTAACAAGGACCTAGAAGAACTAAAGAGCAAACTAACAGTAATGAACAACACAATGACTGAAATTAAAAATACTCTAGAAGGAATCAACAGCAGAATAACTGAGGCAGAAAACAGATAAATGAGCTGGAAGATAGAATGGTGGATATACCTGTCACAGAGCAAAATAAAGAAAAAAGAGTGAAGAGAATGGAGGACAGACTCAGAGACTTCTGGAACAACATTAAGCACACCAACATTTGAATTAAAGGAGTCCCAGAGAAGAAGAAAAAAAGAAAGGATCTAAGAAAATATTTCAAGAGATTATAGCTGAAAACATCCACAACATGGAAAAGGAAATAGTCAATCAAGTCCAGGAAGCACAGAGAGTCCCATACAGGATAAACCCAAAGACAAACATGCTGAGACACATATTAGTCAAAATAGCAAAAATTAAACACAAAGAAAAAATATTAAAAACAGCGACGGAAAAGGAACAAATAACATACAAGGAAATCCCCATAAGTTTAACAGTTGATCTTTCAGCAGAAACTCTACAGGTCAGAAGGGAGTGACAGGATATATTTCAAGTGATGAAAGGGAAAAACCTACAGCCAAGATTACTCTACCCAGCAAGAATCTCATTCAGATTTGAGGGAGAAATAAAAAGTTTACAGACAAGCAAAAGTTAAGAGAAGTCAGCACCACCAAATGAGCGTTATAAAAAAGTCTAAAGGAACTTCTCTAGGCTGGAAACACAAGGGAAGGAAAAGACTTACAAAAACAAACCCAAAACAATTAAAAAATCATAATATGAACATACATATCAATAATTATGTTAAATGTAAATTGATTAAATGCTCCAATCAAAACACACAGACTGGCTGAATGGATACAAAAATAAGACCCATACATATGCTGTCTACAAGAGACCCACTTCAGACCTAGGGACACATACAGACTGAAAGTGAGGGGTTGGAAAAAGATGTTCCATGCAAATGGAAAACAAAAGAAAGCTGGAGTGTCAACATTCATATCAGACAAAATAGACTTTAAAATAAAGACTATTACAAGAGACAAGGAAGGATACTGTATAATGATCAAGGGATCAATCCAAGAAGAAGATATAAAAATTGTAAATATCTATGCACCCAACATAGGAGCACCTCAATACACAAGGCAAATGCTAACAGCCATAAAAGGGGAAATCAACAGTAACACAAAAATAGTAGGTGACTTTAACACCTCAATTACACCAATGTACAGATCATCCAAACAGAAAATAAAAAGGGAACACAAGCTTTAAATGACACATTAGACCATATGGACTTAGTTGATATTTATAGGACATTCCATCCAAAACCAACAGAATACACCTTCTTCTCAAGTGCACATGGAACATTCTTCAGGATATGTCACATCTTGGGTCACAAATCAAGACTCAGTAAATTTAAGAAAACTGAAATCATATCAAGCATCTTTTCTGACCACAGTGCTATGAGACTAGATATCAATTACAGGAAAAAAAATCTGTAAAAATATACACACATGGAGGCTAAACCATATGGCACTACACAACCAAGAGATCACTGAAGAAATCAAAGAGAAAATCAAAAAATACCTAGAAACAAATGACAATGAAAACATGATGACCCAAAACCTATGGGACGCAGAAAAAGCAGTTCTAAGAGGGAACAATCCTACCTCAAGAAACTAGAAAACAATGAATATGTAAACAAGAAAAATCTCAAATAAACAACCTAACCTTACAACTAAAGCAATTAGAGAAAGAAGAATAAAAATACACCCCAAAACACAAAATTAGCAAAAAGAAAGAAATCATAAAGATCAGATCTGAAATAAATGAAAACAAATGAAGGAAACAATACAAAGATCAATAAAACTAAAAGCTGGTTCTTTGAGTAGATAAACAAAATTTATAAACCATTAGCCAGACTCAGCAGGAAAAAAAGGGAGAAGACTCAAGTCAACAGAATTAGAAAGGAAAAAGGACAAGTAACGACTGACACTGCAGAAATACAAAGGATCGCAGGAGACTACTACAAGCAACTATATGGCAATAAAATTGACAATGTGGAAGAAATGGCCAAATTTTTAGAAAAATACAACCTTTCAAGCCTGAACCAGGAAGAAATAGAAAACATGAACTAACAAATTACAAGCACTGAAATTGAAACTGTGATTAGAAATCTTCCAACAAACAAAAGCCCAGGACCAGATGGCTTCACAGGCAAATTCTATCAAACATTTAGAGAAGAGCTAACACTTATCCTTCTCAATCTTCCAAAATATAGCAGAGGGAGGAACACTCCCAAACTCATTCTATGAGGCCACCATCATCCTGATACTAAAACTAGACAAAGATACTACAAAAAAAGAAAATTACAGGCCAATATCACTGATGAACATAGATGCAAAAATCCTCAACAAAATACTAGCAAACAGAATCCAACAGCACATTAAAAGGATCATACACCATGATCAAGTGGGGTTTATCTCAGGAATGCAAGGATTCTTCAGTATACACCAATCAATCAATGTGATACACCACATTAAAAAATGAAGGAGAAAAACCATATGATCATCTCAATAGATGCAGAAAAGGCTTCTGACAAAATTCAACACCCATTTATGATTAAAAACTCTTCAGAAGTGGGCATACACGGGACCTACCTCAACATAATAAAAGCCATATATGACAAACCCACAGCCAAAATCATTCTCAATGATAAAAAATTGAAACCATTTCCCCTAAGATCAGGAAGAAGACAAGGTTGCCCACTCTCACCACTATTGTTCAACATAGTTTAGGAATTTTTAGCTACAGAGCTCAGAGAAGAAAAATAAATAAAAGGAATCCAAATTGGAAAAGAAGAAGTAAAACTGTCACTGTTTGCAGATGACATGATACTATACATAGAAAATTATAAAGATGTCACCAGAAAACTACTAGAGCTAATCAATGAATTTGGCAAATTAGCAGGATACAAAATTAATGAATAGAAAATGCTTGCATTCTTTTTTTTTTTTTTTTTTTTGCAGTATGCGGGCCTCTCACTGCTGTGGCCTCTCCCGTTGCAGAGCACAGGCTCTGGATGTGCAGGCTCAGCAGCCATGGCTCACGGGCATAGCCGCTCTGCGACATGTGGGATCTTCCCGGACCGGGTCATGAACCCGTGTCCCCTGCATCGGCAGGCGGACTCTCAACCACTGCGCCACCAGGGGAGCCCCCTTGCATTCTTATACACAAACAACAAAGTATCAGAAAGTGAAATGAAGGAAACACTCCCATTTACCATTGCAACAAAGAAAATAAAATACCTAGGAATAAACTTACCTAAGAAGGCAAAAGACCTGTATGCAGAATACTATAAGACACTGATGAAAGAAATCAGAGATGATACAAACAAATGGAAACTTATACCATCTTCTTGGGTTGGATGAATCAACATTGTGAAAATGACTCTACTGCCCAAAGCAATCTACAGATTCATTGCAATCCCTCTCAAACTACCAAGGGCATTTTTCACAGTACTAGAGCAAAAAATTTTACAATTTGAATGGAAACACAAAAGACTCTGAATAGCCAAAGCAACCTTGAGAAAGAAAAACGGAGCTGCAGCAATCAGGCTCCCTGACTTCAGACTATTGTACAAAGCCACAATAATCAAGACAGTATGGTGCTGGCACTAACACAGAAATATAGATCAATGAAGCAGGATAGAAAGCCCAGAGACAAACCCATGCACATATTGTTACCTTGTCTTTAATAAAGGAGGCAAAGATATACAATGGAGAAAACACAGCCTCTTCAATAAGTGGTGATGGGAAAACTGGACAGATACATGTAAAAGAATGAAATTAGAATGCTCTCTGACACCACACATAAAAATAAACTCCAAATGGATTAAAGACCTAAATGTAAGGCCAGACAGTATAACACTTACAGGAAAACATAGGCAGAACACTCTTTGACATAAATCACAGCAAGATCTTTTTGACCCACCTCCTAGAGTAAAGGAAATAAAATAAAAAATAAACAAATGGGACCTAATGAAACTTAAAACTTTTACACAGAAAAGGAAACCATAAAGAAGATGAAAAGACAACCTTTAGAACGGGATAAAATATTTACAAAAGAAGCAACTGACAAAGGATTAATCTCCAAAATATACAAGCATCTCATGCAGCTCAATATCAAGAAAACTAACAACCCAATCCAAAAATGGGCAAAAGACCTAAAAAGGCATTTCTCCAAAGAAGACATACAGATTGCTAAGGACACATGAAAGGATGCTCAAAATCACTAATCATTAGAGAAATGCAAATCAAAACCACAATGAGATATCACCTCACACCAGTTAGAATGACCATCATCAAAAAATCTACAAACAATAAATGCTGGAGAAGGTGTGGAGAAAAGGGAACCCTCCTGCACTGTTGGTGGGAATGTAAACTGATACAGCCACTATGGAGAACAGTATGCAGGTTCCTTAAAAAACTAAAAATAGAACTACCATATGACCCAGTAATCCCACTACTGGTCATATACCCTGAGTAAACCATAATTCAAAAAGAGACACATACCATAGTGTTCATTGCAGCACTATTTACAATGGCCAGGACATGGAAGCAACCTAAGTGTCCATCAACAGATGAATAGATAAAGATGTGGCACATATATACAATGGAATATTACTCAGCGATAAAAAGGAACAAAATTGAGTTATTTGTAATGAGGTAGATGGACCTAGAGCTTGTCATACAGAGTGAAATAAGTCAAAAGGAGAAAAACAAATACATTATGCTAACGCACATATATGGAACCTAAAAAATGGTACTGATGAGCCTAATGGCAAGGCAGGAATAAAGACGTAGAAGTAGAGAATGGACTTGGGGACACGGTGTGGGGAAGAGGAAGCTGGGTTGAAATGAGAGTAGCATTAAGATATATACACTACCAAATGTAAAATGGATGGCTAGTAGGAAGCTGCTGTATAGCACAGGTTGATAAGCTTGCTGCTTTGTGACGACCTAGAGGGGTGGGATAGGGAGGATGGGAGGGAGGCTAAAGCGGGAGGGGATATGTAGATATATGTATACTTATAGCTGATTCACTTTGTTGTACAACAGAAACTATCACAATATTGTAAAGCAATTATACTCCAATAAAAAAAATCAAATACATGTGGACCAAAGAGTTTGGGTGAAAGAAGGAAGGACATTATGAAAAGAGCCATTGACAAGGATTTGAAAGGTTGAGATCTAGTTCCAACTCTCTTACCACTTAGTTATAAGCCCTGTGACTTCATAGACTTCATTTGACTTCATAGACCACTCCCAATACCTCCCAAACTTAGAGTTGGTCAGGGAAAGGGAAGATGCAGCCCTGATTTTCCTACCTTAGATGAGACAGTATCCACAGGGCTTAGAAAGTGAATAAGTGCTGTGTAATGAAAGAGTCACATCCCCTATTACCCACACTCTGATTTTCAGCAATCCCTTCCTGGAGTTGGTAGGAGCAGCTCTCTCCTTGAAATAAACAGGAGTCATTTGTTCATGTGTTCTGCCAATAAAGGGCTGTTAAATAACAGCCCTGAGACAGTCTGTTCCCCAACAGAAACAGAAAACCATGGAGCATTACCTGAACCTAGAGAGAATGAATTCATAATAAAATAAGACTTTACTCCATGCAACATTTCTTCTCTTCTTAGACTGAAGCCATACATATGTAAGTTAATGGTTCCATGAGAGAAGTAGAGAGTGATTAGACATAAACTAAAAGAACAAATGACTCTGAGCCTAGACTAGTCATTTCATTTCTGCTCTGTGATGCAGATGCATCATCCACTCTTTGCAATCCATAGATTTATTCTAATACTGAAAACACAAAGTATTTCTCAAGGTATTTTTGGTTGTTTAAGTCAGGAAAAATATACAATATCTCCATTCTTCTTATCCAACCCAGAGCATCTCAAGTACTGAATGCTTTCTAATTCTACACTTGCATTCTGGCAGAGGGAAGAACAATAAAGGTATCCTTTATCAATGAGGTATTAATCATAAAAGAGACCTAATAAGACATATTCACTAAGTGGGTATACCTGGCATTAAGTGAGAGCCCAGTAATTTTGTTAATTATGTGTTAAATAAATCACATTTTGTTAATGATATGTTAAATAAATCAATGTAGTAGAACTATGAGAGTTGTTGGAAATAAAGAAGAGGATGAGGTATACTTGGCTGGAGATCTTGTGAATTTTATGTTTTGTTTTTCTTTTTAAACAAAGTCTTATTGATTACATTATGCCTCTAACTTCTCACTAATCATGCCACCTCTGCATAAAGATTCAGGGAAAAAATGGAAACACTCACTGTTCTGTCTTCCTGGAATACTCAGAGATTGACATGATTTCCTCTTTTACCTCTTTCAACTGTCACCTCATCAGAGAAGTCTTGTCTGACCACACAATATAAAATAGCATCACATCATCTTTCCCTCCAATCCCTCCAAACCTCTGTCCACTTACCCTGCTTTTTCTTCACAGCACTTATCATCACCTGGCATGTTGTACATTTACTTATTTATTTGTCTGTTAGCTGCCCCCTACTACTTACCTGCCCCTGCAGTGTGAGCTTTGTGAGAGAAAGAGCTCAGTCTTTTGGATCACTACTATATACTCAGCACCTAGAACTGTTCCTTCCACATTAGAAGCTCAGTACACATTTGTTAAATGAATGGATGAATGGCTGTGAAATACTTACTTTACAATTCTTTCAAGATGACCTCCAACTGGAAGATAAAACTTGAGACACTTTAGAGGTCTTCCAGGTCTTCCATGTTATACTTGGTTATGTGAGTCTATGGCTATAATTAACAAGGCTCATTGAAAAATTAAATCACCGATCTTCTTGGCAATGATAAGTTTAGATCAGATATATCTTTAGATGGAGACCTATTATAACTATGGTGACTGCATGAGTAAAAGTTTTTTGACAGAGATGCTGACATGTTCTTCCTAGTACAGATCTTAGAAGCACTAGGTATGCAATCTATGGGGGATAAAAGTGAAAAGATAGAGTTTGGATGTTCCAAAAATGATCAAAGTCTTGCAGTTATTTTTGAGTTTAAGTCCTGACTCTGCTGCTTATTGTTATATGACCTTGAGCAAATGAATTAATATCACTGGGCTTCATCTTTCTCATCTATAAAATGGGCATAGGTAGAAATATGGCAACATTGATCTTGAAGGGCTATTGGGAAGATCAAGTCAGACAATACTGGGTGGTCAGACAAGATTCCTCTGATAACTGAAAGAGGTAAAGGAGGAAATCATGTGGATCTCTGAGCATTCTAGGAAGAAAAAGAGTGAGTGTGAAGGCTTTGAAATGGGAGAATTCATGGTGTGTCAAGTTGCTGCAGGGAGGCCAGAGTGTGAGAATAGAGGAAGAGAAGGGGAGACAGGAAGGAGAAGAGGATGAAGGTAATAGGGTTGGAGGGCAGATGATATGCATAAGATGATATGCACAGTAAGGGCTTTGTCCCCTGCTCCATTCAGCATACCTTCACATTTCTTATTTTCAGAATATTTTCCACTCTGTCTGTAATCTTCAGATGTACAGAGAGACCCCTTACATGTATCATCTTCCAGAGGCCCTGCAATATATTGCTTACATTCAGATTCTGTAATTAGGCTTGATTCTTGCATATGACTTTGGGCAAGTTACCCACGCTTTTGGTGATTCACTTTCCGCATTTGAAAAGTGGAGATGATGATGATATTATCTACATCCTAGGTCTATTTTAAGGATCACATGAATTAGTATATGAAAAACACCTAGGACAGTACCTGACACATAGGAAGCTCCATGTACAAGTGAGCTGGTCCAGTATGGCATTCTTCTCAAGAACGTTTTCTTTCTAAGAGACAATGTTTCCTGATAATTTTTAATAGTGGAATCCCAGGCATGAAAGGCATCTATCTAGGGGAGAGAATTTTTATTAAGAAAGCCTTCCTAGCACACCTCCTACCATACACCATAATTTACTTTTATTTAGAGATAGACCAACGTTTCACTCCACCAGAATTCTAAAAACAATCCCAGCTCCTTAGTTTCTTTTGTTGACCCAATATGCTTATGATTTTCAGAATCAAAATCTTCGGTTTTGTTTTATGTTAGGCTGTGAATGTTAGGCAACCAAGTATCCATTTTATGCATTTTTTGCATAAGAATTAGGGCCACCACTCCATTGTGCACTCAGAAAGGAGAGATTGCTCCAAGTTGCAGGAGAGATGGTTCATCTTGCGCATCTGAGAGTCAGAGGCAGTGGAGGATTGAGCTATAAGGGAAGGGCCATAATAGCATATGCTCATGAATAATGAATCTGATATTATAGCTATGCAAATGGAACACAGAAAGCTCTAAGCTGAAACTTGGTTTCATCATTTATTCACAGCATCTTGTGTTCAGCACCTGGATAATGCTCAGAATGGCAAGGGAAGAAAACAATCTGCTTGCTGTACTTGGGATAGAGAAGGCCTGTGTGAGGAAGCCACATACCTGAGATGGTGTGATTTCCATCAGCTCTTAAGGTAAATGAAGGTGAACAAAATGCTAGAGGAAATGCAGCTGAATTGCCTAAAGAGTGGCAAAGTTTATGAAGTAGCAGAGTGACAATGATTGCTGATGCTCGGGATAATGGACGAAGACAAGTTAGAGACTGAATATAATCCAAACATAATCCAATGTTTGAAATGCTCTTCAGTTGATTCTGATGTACAGCCAGGATGGGGATTCAGTGCCTTAACTGAAACTTGCTGGTGGGCTCTAGCTCTGAGCAGAAGGAGCTGGGCTGTAGGGAGGAGCAGGCTGAGGGAAAGAGTGTGGCATTTGTTAGTCAAAGAACTGCACTAAGGGCTCAAGTCTCCCTAAGTGGGGACTCCCCAGTGGTGCCCAATCTCAACAGCTTCACTCATTGTGGACAGTAACACTCTCTCCTCCAACTTTCATGAACAGAATTAGAGGAAGCTGTTCCTGAAGTGGAAGTCTTGTAGTCACAACTTCTGAAATCCGCAAATTCTTTGGGGTCAGAGTGTTGGGAAATTGGGCCTACTGGGCAGTGGTAGGAACCTGGGAGAGTATCCTGAGGCAGCAGAAGGAATTCTCAACAGGCTTGGCACCTGGAGCTGCAGCTGTGCCAAACTGAGTGAAGTTGCCTGAGACCTTGCTTACTCTTGCTCACTTTGCAATGCTGGATCATGAAAAAGGCAACTGGTGCTCGATCTAAAGATCCAGCAAGAGGTCTATATCCAGCAAACAAGAGGAAACTGAAGAGATCCACAAGAGAGACACAAACTCTGTATTTGAACAAGCAACATTGATGAGGTCTAATTATAAAGCAACTCTATACAAGCCCACTATATTAGTTTTTCCTCTTGACCTTTGGTGAACTGGCTGGCTGGTCCAGTTACTCTCAGATAATAGAAACAGTTTCTGATCACTTAGACTCACAAAACAGTTTCATTTCAGTGCTAGGTAATAGTCAAAACCTCGATATAAAGCTTTTCTTTTTTCTGCTCCTCAGACTCTTTGCTTAGACCAGGAGGCAGGGCCAAGAAAGAACATTCTTGACTGGCACTGTAATGATTTGGTGCTCTCCTGGCTTGGCAGATAGCCAAAACTGACACTCTCATGGTGGCACTTGTGTAGATTCTCAGAAATTTCTCCCTGGGAACACTATACTGCATTTCTGTGGATGAGAGTAAAGCTGCTCTTACTGTTTGCTTACAACTCCTCTCTATGTAAACTATTTAAGGCTCATTGAGGAGGGCCTTTCTCACAGCACACTGATACTTTGCTCTAGAGAATTCTTCCACATTCCAACTCACTCTTCAGCTGTTAAAACTGGGATTGCCTTTAGAAACCTTTTCAATGAGTGAAGGGCTAAGGTTTGAAAATCCATTTTATAGACACTTCCTTATAAGACATACTTGGTGCTCTAGCAACCTACTTTGAAGAGTGGAGGGTCATTCTCCTGGGGATGGCTTTGTGGATGTATTACTTTACAGTTACACAGTTTCCTTTACTCAAAAGGACCCTGTGCTTGGATTAATACTCTGCTGTCACCATCTTGAAATTTTTAATAATTTTTGAACAAGGTACCATGCATTTTCACTTTTGACTGGGTCCAGAAAATTATGCAGCTAGTCCTCGTTGTCCCTATTAAAGTGGGGGCTTTTGCTGAAAATGAGAAAGCATCTAATTTTTAGCATCTTGTTTCCAGAGGAGATTTCAGGCTTGTGTAGAATTCTCATTTTTACTATGGATAAAACTAGAGGAAAAATCCATACATATCAATTTGGAGACTATGAAAGATTTTGAAGCTTGAAAGAACAGAGCTCACATGAGGCAAAGGATGGGCATACTTGAAAAAAAGATTTACTATAGGAAACAAAAATAATTTAAGGCAGCATCTGCTTTTACTTTCAATAAAATTCAATTAAGCCTGAATTCTATGAAACATGAGATTAAAGATAAGACAATAACTTATCTCTAAGGGTAGAAAGTTACTTAGCCCAAAAAACAAAAAACCTGTTTTCTTAGTTACTTTTTATAGGAAGCTGGGTGTTTTTTTCAAATAAATAAAAAAGTAGATGTGCATTAAAAAAATATAATAAGACAATAAACATCAAAGTAAGCTTGTTTACAGGAAGGCAAAAATCAAAAAACAAGCCAGCTGGAAATTGAAATGATGGCTTTGAAAAAAAAATGAGTTGGCAGAATCTTGTAGTGTATTAGGAGTAGTACAGTAGACCCTGTGGATAATTGCAGCAGTAATATGGAGAACTAGCTAAGAGTTTCCAAATGCTGAAGAAAGCAATGAGATGGAAATGATTACAGAGAAGATAGATATCAAAGAGAGGCAATGGAGGAGGAGCACACAGGTCAGTAGTGTTCCTCCAGGACATAAAAGAGCAAATGGTATAGAAGTAATGTTCACATACAGAGAAAATTGCCTAGTTACCTCCTGAGGGGATAGACACGTGGCTGAAGGAGTAGGAAACCACCAAGTTTTGTATTAAAAAAAGCTTTCTTACAAATAAAAACAGCACAATAAAGAAGGATATTAATGGCAAAGTTCACTGGGATTGTGGATTAACACCTTTTGAGTTTGAGGATGTTCTGCTGAAAGTTCTGTGAATTGCCACTCTGGTTCTTTGACCAAGTACATACATACATACAAGTACCAGTCATACATACAGTTATAAAACATCCCCATATTTCCCTGTTTAGGGCCTCTATGATAGGAAATAGTGTAAAAACAGTAATCATACAGTTTATGAAGATAATGATCGAGGCTTTGTAAAATGCCTGAGTCCACTTGAAGTTGTAAGCAAAGCTATATTTATCGCAGTCAATTAGAAAAGAAATATCCTTGAGAATTTGTTTGTGGGTGGTTTGAGGAGAGGAGCAATCTTCCATTAATGTGCTTTAGATGACTGCTTGTCATACACTTCTGTGATTGCATCCATTGTAGGGCAATAGATTCTGATGTAAGGGACTAGGTATTGGATCACTTACTTGGGTATTAGAAATGCTGTAAATATGACATTTGAATCTAGCAAGAAAGGACCAATAGAGCTGGCTTGAAAATAAGTTCTGTCATAGTCCAAAATATCATAGACATAATTTGGAACCTCATCTACGCAGTTCCAAATCTCTGAAGATTTTACAACCAGTGGTTTATTTCCCTAAATTGTATAGCTGTTGTAGAAGCCTATTAGAAAGATAAACAGAAAGGAATAGGTCTAGTTTCTGAATAGGACCACAGACTCAGACTAGTGATGTAAGATTCACTCACTTCTTTAGTAAAAGAATAAGGATTTGGAATAAATAAGGGGTGTAAATGGCTACAGAGCATTTTACTGGGTCAAAGTCATAATGTGTGACAGGATGACAATGCATTTAATGAATCATGGGATGTCAGGTTCAGGAGTTTGGATATGGTAAACACTCAGTACTACTGATTTCCTACCTGTGGCAGAGATTGCTAGTCTATTATAATAGTTGTGCTTAGGAAGCTTAGACACAGCCTCAAGCCAATTCAACACAGCATGCTGAGCAGTCTGTGACAGTCCATCAGAGCTGATATTTAAGATGTCATTCCTAATGCAGCTCAGCTCTCTAAGTTTTCAGGTAAGGTCACTGAATCTCAGAAGGATAAAATGACTGAAAGGTCACATGATCATTTGGAAAGAAAGCCAGGATTATGACCTGGGTCTTTGATTCCCTAATCAAATAATCTTTCTGTTATATCTTATTAGAACTCGAAATTGGAATAAATGTAAGGACTTTAAGATTATAGTCCCAAACTAATTTTGATGTGTGTGTTTATGTGTATGTGTATGTATATGTGCCTGTGTATGCATGTTACTACTATGTGATATGACTGGTGTGTACCTGTTTCTGTGTTATCACTACAGATAAAAAGTTCTCTCCCAGATGCTAGGCCTAGGCCCTGGATTTACAAATTCTTGCAAACAAATTTCTTCCATATTGAAGTAGAAATTTTACTCTCATTCTAAAGCAAACCAAAAATAAGGAGAAAAAAACTGCTTCAGACCCTTATAGATCATGTCTTCCTTGAGCCACTGTCCCACCCTATCCTTCCTTCTCACAATGCTTCTTTGAAGTGAATAAATTTACTTTCTCTGCTTTCTTCATTTTTCATTATTCTTCAATCTCGTGTAACTTGATTTCTGATCTTAATACTCTATTGAAACAATTACTGAACAGGTCACCAACAACCTAATAGCCAAATCTAATGGACCTTTCCTATTTCTGTTTTATAGACCCCACATTTTGTTATGTTAACCACCACTCGTTCTTGAAATCTTCCTCGTTTCCTGCCGATATTTTCTCTTGATTGCACTGTACCTCACTTCATCCCAAGCACCTTTCTTTTTCCTCCTTAGCATTTGTCTTTGTATCATAGCCTTCCTCTTCCTTTGCACTATCCCTGGGCAGTATTATCTACTCTTATGATTTTAATGTACACCTGTGTTGTGATGACACTCAAATCTGTCTCCAGCCATGACTTCTCTCTTGAGTTTCAGGTTCATGTATCCAAGAGTTAGCTGAATTACTAAACTTGGCTTTTCTCTGGGCACTTGAAAATCATCATGTCCCAAAGTGAAGTACTTATTCCTCTCTCCAGGCCCAAGACCAGAATACTAACACAGCACTGTCACCTATCTTTTTTCTGAGCCCAAAACATGAGAATCAGCCTACACTTATCTCTCTCCACATGTTCAATATCCAAGTCCTGTTGATTTAATTTCTTAAAGTATTTTTAATTAAGTTATAATTGATGTACAATATTATATTAGTTTCAGAGGTATAACATTGTGATTTAATATTTTTATATATTATGAAATATTCATGAGTCCAATTACCTTCTGTCACCATACAAAGTTGTTACACTATTATTAACTATATTCCCTATGTATACATTACATTCCTCTAACTGAAATGATCATATGGTTTTTATTTTTCCACTTGTTAATATGTTGTATCACATTGATTTATTTGCATATATTGAAGAATCCTTGCATCCCTTGGATAAATCCCACTTGATCATGGTGTATGATCTTTTTCATGTGTTGTTGGATTCTGTTTGCTAGTATTTTGTTGAGGATTTTTGCATCTATATTCATCAGTGATATTGGTCTGTAATTTTCTTTTTTTGCTGTATCTTTGGTTTTGGTATCAGGGTGATGGTGGCCTCATAGAATGAGTTTGGGAGCGTTGCTTCCTCTGTAATTTTTTGGAAGAATTCGAAAATGATGGGTGTTAGCTCTTCCCTAAATATTTGATAGAATTCACCTGTGAAGCCATCTGGTCCTGGACTTCTGTTTGTTGGAAGATTTTTAATCACAGTTTCAATTTCATTACTTGTGATTGGTCTGTTCATATTTTCTATTTCTTCCTGGTTCAGTCTTGGAAGGTTATACCTTTCTAAGAATTTGTCCATTTCTTCCAGGTTGTCCATTTTACTGGCATAGAGCTGCTTGTAGTAGTCCCTTAGGATGCTTTATATTTCTGCGATGTCTGTTGTAACTTCTCCTTTTTCATTTCTAGTTTTATTGATTTGAGTCCTCTCCTGCTTTTGCTTGATGAGTCTTGTTAATGGTTTATCAATTTTGCTTATCTTCTCAAAGTACCAGCTTTTAGTTTTATTGATCTTTGCTATTGTTTTTTGTTTCTATATCATTTATTTCTGCTCTGGTTTTTATGATTTCTTTCCTTCTGCTATCTTAGGGTTTTTTGTTGTTGTTCTTCTTCTTTCTCTAGTTCCTTTAGGTATAAGTTTAGATTGTTTATTTGAGATTTTTCTTATTTCTTGAGTTAGGTTTGTATAGCTATAAACTTCCCTCACAGAACTGCTTCTGCTGCATCCTATAGGTTTTGGATCATCGTGTTTTCATTATCATTTGTCTCTAGGTATTTTTTAATTTCCTCTTTGATTTCTTCAGTGATCCCTTTGTCATTGAGTAACGTATTGTTTAGCCTCCATGTGTTTGGGTTTTTTACATTTTTTTCCCTGTAATTGGTTTCTAATCTCATAGTGTTGTGGTCAGAAAGGATGCTTGATACAATTTCCATTTTCTTAAATTTACTGAGGCTTGATTTGTGACCCAAGATGTGATCTATCCTGGAGTATGTTCTGTGTACACTTGAGAAGAAAGTGTAATCTGCTGTTTTTGGATGGAATGTCCTATAAACACCAATTAAATCTATCTGGTCTATTGTGTCATTTAAAGCTTGTGTTTCCTTATTAATTTTCTGTGTGGATGATCTGTCCATTGGTGTAAGTGAGGTGTTAAAGTCCCCCACTATTACTGTGTTACTGTGGATTTCCTCTTTTACAGCTATTAGCAGTTGCCTTATGTAATGAGGTGCTCGTATGTTGGGTGCATATATATTTATAATTGTTATATCTTCTTCTTGGATTGATCCCTTGATCATTATGTAGTGTCCTTCCTTGTCTCTTGTAACATTCTTTATTTTAAAGTCTATATTTTTTCTGGTATGAGCATTGCTACTCCAACTTTCTTTTGATTTCCATTTGCATTGAATATCTTTTTCTATCCCCTCATTTGCAGTCTGAATGTGTCCCTTGGTCTGAAGTGGGTCTATTGTAGACAGCATATATATGGGTGTTGCTTTTGTATCCATTCAGCAAGACTGTGTCTTTTCGTTAGAGCATTTAATCCATTCACGTTTAAGGTAATTATCAATATGTATGTTCCCGTTACCATTTCTTAATTGTTTTGGGTTTGTTTTTGTAGGTCCTTTTCTTCTCTTGTGTTTCCCACTTGGAGAAGTTCCTTTAGCATTTGTTGTAGAGCTGGTTTGGTGGTGCTGAATTCTCTTAGCTTTCGCTTGTCTGTAAAGCTTTTGTTTTCTCCATCGAATCTGAATGAGATCCTTGCCGGGTAGAGTAATCTTGGTTGTAGGTTCTTCCCTTTCATCACTTTAAGTATATCATGCCACTCCCTTCTGGCTTGCAGAGTTTCTGCTGAGAAATCAGCTGTTAACCTTATGGGAGTTCCCGTGTATGTTATTTGTCTTTTTTCCCTTGCTGCTTTCAATAATTTTGCTTTGTCTTTAATGTTTGCCAATTTGATTACTATGTGTCTCGGCATGTTTCTCCTTGGGTTTATCCTGTATGGGACTCGCTGGGCTTCCTGGACTTGGGTGGCTATTTCCTTTCCCATGTTAGGGAAGTTTTCGACTATAATCTCTTCAAATATTTTCTCAGGTCCTTCCTCTCTCTCTTCTCCTTCTGGGACCCCTATAATGCGAATGGTGTTGTGTTTAATGTTGTCCAAGAAGTCTCTCAGGCTGTCTTCATTTCTTTTCATTCTTTTTTCTTTATTCTGTTCCACAGTGGTGAATTCCACCATTCTGTCTTCCCAGTCACTTATCCGTTCTTCTGCCTCAGTTATTCTGCTATTGATTCCATCTAGTGTATTTTTCATTTCAGTTGTTGTGTTGTTCTTCTCTGTTTGTTTTGTTCTTTAATTCTTCTAGGTCTTTGTTAAACATTTCTTGCATCTTCTCGATCTTTGCCTCCATTCTTTTTCCTAGGTCCTGGATAATTTTCACTATCATTATTCTGAATTCTTTTTCTGGGAGGTTGCCTATCTCCACTTCATTTAGTTGTTTTTCTGGTGTTTTATCTTGTTCCTTCATCTGGTACATAGCCCTCTGCCTTTTCATCTTTTCTGTCTTTCTGTGAATGTGGTTATTGTTCCACAGGCTGCAGGATTGTAGTTCTTCTTGCTTCTGCTGTCTGCCCTCTGGTGGATGAGGCTTTGTGCAAGTTTCCTGATGGGAGACACTGGTGGTGAGTAGAGCTGGCTGTTGCTTTGGTTGCTTTTGGTGGGCAGAGCTCAGTAAAACTTTAATCCACTTGTCTGCTTCTGGGTAGGGCTGGGTTCCTTCCCTGTTGGTTGTTTGGCCTGAGGCGACCCAACAGTGGAGCCTACATGGCTCTTTGGTGGGGCTAATGGCAGACTCTGGGAGGGCTCACGCCAAAAAGTACTTCTCAGAACTTCTGCTGCCAGTGTCCTTGTCTGCATGGTGAGACACAACCACCCCCGCCTCTGCAGGAGACCCTCCAACACTAGCAGGTAGGTCTGTTTCAGTCTCCTATGGGGTCATCGCTCCTTCCCCTGGGTCCCATAACACACACTACTTTGTGTGTGCCCTCCAAGAGTGGGGTCTTTGCTTTCTCCAGCCCTGTTGACGTTCTACAATCAAATCCTGCTAGCCTTCAAAGTCTGATTCTCTAGGAATTCCTCCTCCTGTTGTCAGACCCCCAGATTTGGAAGCCTGACATAGGAGTCAGATCCTTCACTACAGTGGGTTGACTTCTGTGGAATAAGTGTTCTCCAGTTTGTGTGGCACCCAGCCAGCAGTTATGGGATTTGATTTTATTGTGATTGTGCCCCTCCTACCATCTCATTGTGGCTTCTCCTTTGTCTTTGGATGTGGGGTATCTTTTTTGGTGAGTTCCAGTGTCTTCCTGTCGATGATTGTTCAGCAGTTAGTTGTGATTCTGGTGTTCTCACAGAGGGACTGAGAGCACATCCTTGTACTCCACCATCTTGAACCAATCTCTATTTCTTGTCCTTTTGATAACTGACATTCTGACAGATGTGAGGTGGTACTCGTTTTGGATTTTATTTGCATTTCCCTGATAATTAGTGATGTTGAGCCATATTTATGTCTTCTTTGGAAAAATATCTATTCAGCTTTTCTGCCCATTTTTATTTTTATTTTTATTTTTTTTTGTGGTATGCAGGCCTCTCACTGCTGTGGCCTCTGCCATCACAGAGCACAGGCTCCGGATGTGCAGGCTCAGCAACCATGGCTCCTGGGCCCATCTGCTCCATGGCATGTGGGATCCTCCCAGACCGGGGCACGAACCCGTGTCCCCTGCATCGGCAGGCAGACTCTCAACCACTGCGCCACCAGGGAAGCCCCCTCTGCCCATTTTTAACTCAGGTTTTCTGGGGGTTTTTTGATAGTTAGTTGTATGGGTTTTTATAGATTTTGTATATTAACCCAATATCAAATATATCATTTACAAACAACTCTCATTCAGCAGGTTGCCTCTTCATTTTGTTGGTGATTTCCTTTACTGTGCAAAAGAGTTTTAGTCTGATATAGTCCCATTTGTTTATTTTTGCTTTTATTGCTGTTGCCTGAGGAGACATATCCAAAAAAAAAATGTTAAAGTCTATGTCGAGTGTACTGCCTATGTTTTCTTCTAGGAGTTTTATGGTTTCAGGTCTTACATTTATGTTTTTCATCTATTTTTAGTTTATTTTTGTACATACTATAAGAAAGTGGTCCAGTTTTATTCTGTTTCATGTAGCTGTTCAGTTTTCCCAACATTTATTGAAGAGACTGTCTTTTCCCCACTGTATATCTTGCCTCCTTTGTCATAGATTAATTTACCATATAAATGTAGGTTTATTTCTGGGCTCTCCATTCTCTTCCATTAATGCATGTGTTTGTTTTTTGCCAGTACCATGTTGTTTTTTCTTTTTTTAAATTTATTTATTTTACTTATTTATTTTTGGCTGCATTGGGTGTTCATTGCTTTGCACGGGCTTTCTTTAGTTGTGGTGAGCAGCAGCTACTGTTCATTGCAGTGTGCAGGCTTCTTATTGCAGTGGCTTCTCTTGTTGTGGAGCACAGGCTCTAGGCATGTGGACTTCAGTAATTGTGGCATGTGGGCTCAGTAGTTGTGGCTCACAGGCTCTAGAGCACAGGCTCAGTAGTTGTGGCACATGGACTTAGTCGCTCTGCAGCATGTGGGATCATCCTGGACCAGGGCTTGAACCCATGTCCCCTGCATTGGTAGCAGATTCTTAACAACTGCACCACCAGGGAAGCCCTACCATACTGTTTTAATTGTTCTAGCTTTAAGGATTATTTCAAGTGTGGGAGCATGACACCTCTAGCTTTGTTCTTCTTTCTCAAGGTTATTTTGGCTATTTAGGGTCTTTTGTGGTTCCATACAAATTTAGAATTATATTTTCTAGTTCTTTGGAAAATGACATTGATATTTTGATAAGGATTACATTAAATCATAGATTGCTTTGGGTAGTATGTACATTTTAACAATATTGATTCTTCCAATCCACGAGCACAGTATATATTTCCATTTGTTTACATTGTCTTCCATATCTTTCATCAATGTTTTATAGTTTTCAGAGTACAGGTCTTTCACTTTCTTGATTAACTTCATTCTGAGATATTTTATTCTTTTTGATACAATTGTAAATGGATTACTTTCTTAATTTCTTTTTCTGATAGTTCATTATTAGTGTAGATTCAGTAGATTTCTGTATATTAATTTATTACCCCAGAACTTTACTGAATTCATTTATTGGTTCTAATAGTTTTTGTTTCCTCTGTGGACCTGAGCTTTTCTATATGTAGTATCTTGTCTCCTACAAATGGTGACAGATTTACTTCTTCCCTTCCAATTTGGATGCTTTTTATTTCTTTTTCTTTCCTTATTGATGTGGCTAGAAATTCCAATACTATATTGAATAAAAGTGGTAGGAATGGGCATCCTTGTCTTGTTACTCATCTTAGAGGAAAAGCTTCCATTTTTTTTTTTAACCATCAAGTGTAATTTTAGCTGTGGGTTTGTCATATGTGGCCATTATTCGTTGAGGTATGTCCCCTCTATACCCAGTTTGTTGAGTTTTTAATCATAAATAGATGTTGAGATTTGTAAAATGCTTTTTCCACATCTGTTGAGATAATCACTTGATTACTGTTCTTCAATTTTTTAATGTGGTGTATCACATTGATTGATTTGTGGATATTGAACCATTCTTGCATTCCAGGGATAAATCTCACTTGATCATGATTTATGATCTTTCAATGTATTGTTGAATTCTGTTTGCTAATATTTTGTTGAAGATTTTTGCATCTATGTTCATCAGCGATGTTGGCTTGTAATTTTCGTTTTCTCTGGTGTCTGCCTGATTATGGTATCAGGGTAATGCTGGCTTTGTACAATGAGTTTGGGAGTGTACATTCCTCTTCAATTTGGGGGGAATAATTTGAGTAGGATAGGTATTAACTGTTTTTTAAATGTTTGGTAGAATTCACCTGTGAAGCCATCTGGACCTGAATTTTGTGTTTTGGGTGTTTTTTAAAAAACGTTATTTATTTTTTGAATTGAGGTATTGTTGATGTACAGTTGAATGTTTTTTAAAATTTATTTATTTTTAATTGAAATAAGTTGCTGTACAATATTATATAAGTTACAGGTGTACAATACAGTGATTCACAATTTTTAAGTTTATACTCCATTTATAGTTATTATAAAATATTTGCTATATTCCTCATGTTGTACAATATATCCTTGTAGCTTATTTTATACATAATAGTTTGTACCCCTTACTCCCTTATGCCTATATTGCCCCTCCCCCTTCTCTCTCACCATTGGTAACCACCAGTTTGTTCTTTATATCTATTAGTCTGCTTCTTTTTTTAATATTTCTATTTTACATTGGTGTATAGTTGATTAACAATGTTGTGTTAGCTTCAGGTGTATGGCAAAGTGATTCATTTCTACATATACATATACAGATACATATACATGTATCTATTCTTTTTCAAATTCTTTTCCCATTTAGGTTATTACAGAATATTGAGCAGAGTTACCTGTGTGCTATACAGTAGGTCCTTTTTGGTTATCTGTTTTAAATATAACAGTGTGTACATGTCAATCCCAAACTCCCAGTCTATCCCTCCCTCCCACCCTTCCCCTATGGTAACCATAAGTTCATTCTCTAAGTCTGTGAGTCTGTTTCTGTGTTGTAAATAAGTTCATTTGTATCAGTTTTTTAGATTCTGCATATAAATGATATCATATGGTATTTGTCTTTCTCCGTCTGATTTACTTCACTTCGTATGACAATATCCAGGTCCATGTTGCTGCAAATTGCATTATTTCATTCTTTTTTTATGGCTAAGCTATATATATATATATATATATATATATATATATATATATATATATATATAAAATGTCTTCTTTATCAATTCCTCTGTCGATGGACATTTAGGTTGCTTCCATGTGTTGGCTATTGTAAACAGTGCTGCAATGAACATTGGGGTGCATGTATCTTTTTGAATTAGAGCTTTCATCTTTTCTGGATATATGTCCAGGAGTGGGATTGCTGGATTATATGGTAACTCTATTTTTAGTTTTTTAAGGAGCCTCCATATTGTTCTCCATAGTGGCTGCACAAATTTATATTCTCACCAACAGGGTAGAAAAGTTAATTCTCTGCTTTCGCTTATGTTCTTTCTGTAACACCACCAGCTTGCCCATGGAATGTGTACTACTCTCACATTAATCTTCCTATAACCTTTCTCTCAAATGTGTTTCTTTCCCTTGCTGTGATGTACTGAGTCCCAAATATGCTATATGTGATCATTTGAACATAGGTGCCTGCCTGAGACCCTGGACACTCTCTGTGGGGACAAACCTATATAAATCCCATATGCTGCCTTGTGTTCCTTTACTACAAGATTCAGGATTCCCTTACTCATAAGAAAGCAAGAGTTGAGTTGGACCATAACCACTTAGATTGAGCCATTGGCTAACTAAACCCCAAATGCCATATTTCTCTCCCCTTCAGGGAACTCCAGAGGCCAGATTGTTGATCTGGAGGAAAGAGGGTATGTATTGAATTGAGGCCCTGACTTTGGCACTGAAGTTCTGGCAGTCCAAGTCTCAGGCTCAATGTGAGTAATTCCTGCTCTAGGTAGTTGCTTGGGGATGTCTTAGTAAATTAGAACGTATGAATTCCAAATTTGACTTTCTCAGATTTGTTTCCTCTAGGCATCCATGGCCCCTGCAGAAACTTTAGGCCATGGGTAACTTTAAAAATGCAGTGTTAGCAGCTAAGAAACCAGATCTTTCCACGGTTGGCAGGGAGATGATGGAATAGCCTTGAGTGAGACTTCTAATTATCTGAATTCCTTCCCAACCTTCTTCACCTGGGCAACTCTAAACAGGCCTTCAAAACTTCTCTACTCAAAGTGTGGTCCACAAGGCCTCAATATTGCTACCACTTGGGAACTTATAAGAAACACAGAATCTCAAGCCCTACCCCAGACCTATTAATTCAGAATCTGCATGGTAACAGTATCTCCAGGTGATGTGATACACACTCAATTGAGAAGCATTGCTTTAAAAAAAAAACACTTAATATATCAAATCCTTCAGCAGGCTTTGAACATCCAGGTTGCATACATTGCCCCTCATTTGATCTCCCTATATCACCTTGTTGATAACTTTAAAAAGCCTTCTTCCTTAACTCATACTATTTGGAAATAATCCATTTACTATCTGCCACTCCCTTTGTATCGTCTAGGCCCAATAGAAATTCAGTTCAAGCCCAAACAGCAAATGAAATATGTAACTTAAAAATTTCTATTAGCCACATTAAAAAAGTGGAAAGAAACTGGTAAAGTCAGGGCTTCCCTGGTGGCACAGTGGTTGAGAGTCTGCCTGCTGATGCAGGGGACACGGGTTCATGCCCTGGTCCGGGAGGATCCCACCTGTCGCAGAGCGGCTGGGCCCGTGAGCCATGGCCACTGAGCCTGCGTGTCTGGAGCCTGTGCTCCACAACGGGAGAGGCCACAACAGTGAGAGGCCCGCGTACCACAAAAAGAAAAAAAAAGAAAGAAACTGGTAAAGTTAATTTTCATCATATACTTTGTGTAACCCAACATATCCAAAATATTTTCATGTTAAAACATAGTCAAGGGATTACCCTGGCAGTCCGGTGGTTAAGACTCCATACTCCCAAAGCAGGGGTTGTGGGTTAAATCCCTGTTTTTTTCTAAAGAATGTTATTTTAGTTTTCTTTTTTTTTTTTGGCCACATGCTGCACAGTGAGGCCAAAAATAAAAATAAAGAATAAAATAACATGGTTTAAAATAAAACCAAAAAAGTAGTCAATATAAAAATTATTGAGGCAATTTACATTCTTTTTCATACTAAGTCTTCAAAACTCCAGTAGATTTTTAGCAGTAAGTACACTTATTGCACATCTTAGTTTGGATATTCACCCTTCTAGGTGCTCAGTAGCCACCTGTGAAAGTTATACAGTGTAGACCTAGATTCTAAGATCCTTTATCCATTGAATTCTGTTTTCGAACACAGTTACCTCATATGTAATATGTACTCAGTGAATTCATTCATTCAACCATTTATTCATTAAACAAATACTGAGTGCTCACTATATGCCAGGCTCAGTTCTAGGCACTGGATATACAGCTATGAATAAAAGAAAGTCCTTATCCTCATGGAACTTACAGTCCAGGACAAGAAAGCGTATAAACATGTACACAAATAAATACATTATATGTTGGGTAGCAGGCTATTCTGAGAAGGTAACACTTGAGCAGAGATTTGAATGCAATAAAGGAGTGAGCCCCTGAAATACCTGGGGAGGGGGAAGGGAAGCATTCCTGGCAGGGCAACAGGAGTAAAGTTCCTAGATAGCATGTGTACTTGCCAAATTTGAGGAAGACAAAAGAGGGTAGTGGACTGGAGTAGAATGAGCAAGGGGAGGAGGGGCAGGAAATAAGGTAAGCTAGGGACCCAGGAGTCAGATTATGTTGGGATTGCTGATCATGTTAAGAATTTTGGATTTTGTACAATGTGTGATGGAAGCCATTGGAAGGTTTTTGATTAGGGGTGTGACATAAACTGGTATTGGTTGTAAAAGGATCACTTTGGTGGAGAATAGACTTCACAGAAGTGAAGCAGGAACACTAGTTGAACTGAACCTGAGTCAGAATGTATGAAGTCACTCTGTTTACACATGTACAACTGAAGCTTGTCTCTGGTTTCCCTGGGGAATTGGCTTCAGGTGAGGTATGCACTGCTTCCTGGGATGCTTTTTGTATTACTCATTGCCACAACATGCCCTTTCAGTGTGCTGTGTCTGAGCTGTGTGTCAGACAGCCCTCTATAAGTGTTTACCTATTCCTCAGACTTCTTACATCTCATTGTTGTGCTTGCTGACTGACATATCTCACTGTATAATTTATGCCTGCCTGAGTCTCATAGCCATGCATTTTTCATCCTTTTAAAGTTAAAAACAAGTATATAAACATATATCCCTATGCTATTTTATGAAGCTTTCCTGCTCAGCAGAGTGTTAGTTTGACAGCTGTGGTGCCTCTCCTAGTACTGGAAGCCTGGGTGGTGTTAGAAAGACCCCTCTTGGCGGCTGATTAAAATCTCTGCCCAGTGTCACCTGCATGAAACAGAAGCTTAGTGCCTTCTGCCACCAGGCAAAAAACACTTCCAACACTCAACATGAGGCATAGGGTTTTACCCTTTGGAATAAGATTTAAAACTGCGTCTGCCTTAAGGAGTTTGGAATTTAGCCTAGTTGTCAAATTGGATCTAACTTCAATTGTGGCAAAATTATGAAGTCAGTAAAACTTGTTTTTGGTGCCCCCAGATTACTTCTATCACTACTGCCACATACATATACAAAAAAATAACTACCACTGCCACCACCACCACAATAACCATAGCTAATTTTTACTTAATGCCAGGTGCTGTCCACTCAGGATCTCATTTAATCCTCTTAACAGTTTTATGAGATGACCTGTTGTTATCCCCATTTTACAGGGGAAAATCAAGACTTGGAGAAGTAAATAATGTGTCCAGGTAGCTGGGATACTTTAGGTCCAACCTTAGTCTGAGTTCACATTCTCAACCACTGCTGTGTTGCATCCAAGACGTCCTGTTTTCCTGTCTTATTTTTTTCACATTTATTCACTCACACATTCCACTACCTCTTTGGTTTCCTCATAGTCTTTCTGTTTATGGTCTACAGGAAGTTATCCAAGGATAAGAATGTTCTGACAGGTCATGGTACTAGAAGTCAAAGAAGAATCTCTGTTTATCAAGGGCCTTCTCTGTTGTCATAGAACCTTTTCCTTGTTATCCCTATGCTTGTTGTTTTGTAGATAAGGAAAGCTACCTTAGATTGGGTTCCCCAGAAGCAGATTTGAGATGAGGATACCTGTGGTAGTAGGTATCAAGAAATGTTCTTAGCTGGGGTGGGGAAATTGGGACACAGAAAAGTAGGAGGCCAAGCAAAGACTTTGGCTCAAAACCACTGGAAGCTCTATCGTTACTGTGGGGCTTAATTCAGAGTTGCCTCATGGGAGACAATGTGACTAGGGTATTTATACGCCTGGACCTATCGGTCACTGGCTAAGGATTACGTACATCCTGTCAACTGAAAAAAAAAAGTGCAATGTGAGAGCAGTAAGTTGTTTTATTTGGGGCTTACTAAGGACTATAAGACAGCCTCTCAGATAACTGACAAATTGCTCCTAAGAGGTAGTGGGGGATACATGATTTTAGTGAAGAGGGGATATGTGTAACTGAGCACACATTTTGGCAGAAGGTTGCTGCTATTCATGAGGAGCAGATGTCTCTGTTAATGATTTTAGTGCTTTTCTAGATATGAGAAGATGCAAAGAATTGGGTTTATAAAATCTGAAAATATCTATCTGAAGGCTTGTTCCACCAGTTTTTCCCAAAGCACACAGTGCCTCATTCCTGATCTCTGCCCTCAATGACTGCAGTGACTAGTGACTTCATTCTTGTAGAATCAGATTTTGAGCGACATTCTTAAATTTGCAATCCTCAGGTACTTAGGGATCCCTGTCAGCCTGCGGGCATCTCTAACAAATAGATACAGTGCATGCCTTTGGGAAGGAAGACCATTATAGACCAATCTACACAAAAATGAAAAGGGATCAGAGGGGAAATGGGCAGAGTCCTGGCAGCATTGTCCAGAAGACTATTGAGAGCATGTGAGTTTCTCCAAAGTGTCAGAGCTGCAATTAAAAATTAAGACTCAAATTCACTTTAAAACCTCGATATTTGTATTTCTCTTACAGGTAATGCTGAGTTGTCTTGCACAGTAGTCACAGGTGCCATAGAGTGTTTTTCAGGAACATGAAGTTATAACCCCAGGAAGCTACTTCTGTCTACGTGTAAAACCAGTTATGCAATGAGACTCAGAAAAAATTTTTTGCTTTGGGTTTTATACATTTTTCCTTTCTTTCTTCCTATTTATTTATTTATTTATTTATTTTTTGCAGTACATGGCCTCTCACTGTTGTGGCCTCTCCCGTTGCGGAGCACAGGTTCCGGATTCGCAGGCTCAGCGGCCATGGCTCACAGGCCCAGCCATTCCGCGGCATGTGGGATCTTCCCGGACCGGGGCACGAACCCGTGTCCCCTGCATCGGCAGGCAGACACTCAACCACTGCACCACCAGGGAAGACCTCTTCCTTTTTATTTTGATTTAGTTTGTAAATTTTGTTTTTAACAGCTTTATTGAAATGTAATTCACATACCATACAATTCACCCATTTAAAGTGTACAATTCAATGACTTAATATATCCACAGTTTTGTAACCATCAACAGCATTTAATTTTAGAACATTTTCATCATCCTCAAAAGAACCTTCCTACCTATTAACATTCACCTCCTATTCTCTTCTTTCAGACCGTGGCAAATGATAGTTTACTTTATGTCTCCATGCATTTGCCTGTTCTGGACATTTCATATAAATGGAGTATATAATATGTGGCCTTTTGTGTCTGGCTTGTTTCACCTAACATAATATTTTCAAAATTCCTCCATATTGTATCATGTATTCATATATATGTACTTTATATACTTTATGGCTGAATAATATTACATTATAAGGACATACCACATTTTGTTTATCCATTCATCAGTTGATAAGCATTTGTGTTTAAACTTTTTGCTATTATGCTATGAGCATTTATGTGCACATTTGTTTTTAATTCTCTTGGGTATATAACTAAGGTGGAATTGCTGGGCTAAATGCCAACTTTATGTCCAAATTTTTGACGAACTGCCAAAGAGTTTTCCAAAGCAACAGCACCATTTTACATTCCAACCAGAATTACGTGAAGGTTCCGATTTCTCTACATCGGAACATTGCCAACACTTGTTATTTTGTGTCTTTTTTTATTATAGGCATCCTACTGGGTGTGAAGTGGTATCTCATTGTGGTTTTGATTTGCATTTCCCATTAGGAATGAGATGCTGAATTGCTTTTCATGGGCTTATTGGCCATTTGTTTGTCTTCTTTGGATAAATGCCTATTTAGATTCTTTGCCAATTTTTAAACTGGATTATTTGTTCTTATATTGTTGAGTTGTAATAGCTATATATTCTGGATACTAGAGCCTTCTTAGATATATGATTTGCAAAGGTTTTCTCTCATTTTGTGCATTGCCTTTTCATTACCTTGATTTTTTCCTTTGAAGAACAGAAGTTTTTATGAAGTCCAATTTATCTGTTTTTTTCCTTTGGTTGATTGTGCTTTAGGTGTTACATCTAATAAACAATTGTCTAATCCAATGTCACAAAAGTTTACACTTCATGTTTTCTTTTGAGAGTTTTATAGTTTTAACTCTTACATTTAGGCTTTCAGTCCATTTTGAATTAGTTTTGGCATGAAGTGAGGGGCCAACTTAATTCTTTTGCATATGGATATACATGTTAACAGTTGTACATTCTTGTTCCAGGCACCATCCCCTCCCTTTTTGTCTTCTTCCGACCTGATTGCAGAGGTGATGATTGAAGATGCAGCAGTCAGCTTACGACTACAATGGAAAAACCAACAGAATTTTGGAAATTCTGGCACTGAATGGTTGATTGGTGCCAATAAACAAAAAACTAATAAACAAAAAACCCAACCCCCATCCTTCCACCCCCCCACACCTGAACATAACTATTTAAATGTTTTCTGTTATCCTGTAGCCCAAAGAACTACTATCTGATTTATCACATCTTCTTCTGTCCTGGAGTAGATATTTCATGTACTGGTTGATTGCCCCCTTACAGTGACTCCATCTTTAAAAAAAAAAAAAAATTTATTTAAATATTTTATTTATTTATTTGTTTGTTTGTTTGTTTATTTATTTAATTGAAGTGCAGTTGCCTTACAATATTATATTAGTTTCATATGTACAACATTGTAGTTTAATATTTTTATACATTATGAAATATTCACGAGTCCAATTATCTTCCATCACCATACAAATTTTTTACACTATTATTGACTATATTCCCTATGTGTACATTACATTCCTCTGACTTCTTTATTTTATAGCTGGAAATTTGTTCCTCTTAATCCCTTCACCTATTTCATGCATCCCCCACCCTCTCCCCTCTGGTAACCACCAGTTTGTTCTCTGTATCTATGAGTATATTTCTGTTCTGTTTTGTTTTGTTTGTTCATTTATTTTGTTTTTTTTAGATTCCACATATGAGTGAAATCATACAGTATTTGTCTTTCTTTGACTTATTTCATTTAGCATAGTGCCCTCTAGGTCCATCCATATTGTCACAAATGGCAAGATTTCATTCTTTTTATGGATGACTAGTATTCCATTATATATATATATATATATACACATATATATCTTCTATATCTATTCATCTAACAATGGACACTCAGATTGCTTCAATATCATAGCTATTGTAAATAGTGCTGCAATGAATATAGGGGTACATATATCTTTTTGAATTAGTGTTTTTATTTTCTTTGGGAAAATACCCAGAAGAGGAATTACTGGATCATATGGTAGCTCTATTTTTAGTTTTTTGTAGAACCTCCATACTGTTTTTCATAGTGGCTGCCCCCAATTTACATTCCCACCAAGTGTGCACAAGGGTTTCATTTTTTCCACATCCCCACCAACACTTGTTTCTTGTCTTCTTGATAACTGACATTCACTATACAATATAGTGATTTGATATTTTTATAGATTAGACTTCATATAAAGTAATTATAATATATTGGCTGTATTCCCTGTATTGTACAATACATCCTTGTAGCTTACTTATTTTATACCTAGTAGTTTGTATTTCTTAATGTTCTTTCCCTATCTTACCCCTCCCTTCATTCGTCTCCCACTGGTAACTACTAGTTTGTTCTCTATATCTGAGTCTGTTTGTTTTGTTTGTTCATTTGATTTATTTTAGAGATTCCACATATAAGTAAAAATGTATAGTATTGTCTTTCTCTTTCTGATTTATTTCACTAAGCACAATACCCTCTAGGTTCATCCATGTTGTTGCAAATGGAAAATTTTCATTCTTTTTTATGGCTGAGCAATATTCCATTATATATATACACACACACACACACACACACACACACACATATATATACACACTCACACACACATATATACCACTTATACTTCTTTATCCATTAACTGTTAATGGACACTTAGTTTGCTTCCAGATATTGATTATTGTGAATAGTGCTGCAATAGATATATGGGTGCATATAACTTTTCAAATTAGTGTTATTGTTTTCTTTGGGAAAATACTCAGAGTGGGACTACTGCAAAGTATGGTAGTTCTATTTTTATTTTTTTTTGAGGACCCTCCATACTGTTTTCTGTAGTGGCTGCACCAGTTTTCATTCCCACCAACACTGCACAAAGTACATCAACAACACTTGCTGTTTTCTTGTCTTTTTGATAATAGTCATTGTGACAGGTGAGAGTTGGTATCTCATTGTAGTTTTGATTTGCATTTCCATGATGATTAGTGAGGTTGAACATATTTTCATATGCATGTTGACCATCTGTATGTCTTCTTAGAAAAATACCTACTCAGGTCCTCTGCCTATTTTTTAATCATGATATTTGCTTTTTGATATTGAGTTTTATAAGTTCTTTATGTATTTTGGATAGTACTTCCTTATCAGACATATTATTTGCAAATATATTCTCCCATTCAGTAGGTTGCCATTTTATTTTGTTGATGGTTTCCTTTTCTATGCAAAACTTTTAAGTTTGATTACGTCCATTTATTTATTTTTGCTCTTGTTTCCTTTGCCTGAGGAGACAGATCCAAAAAAGTATTGCTAAGACCTATGTCAAAGAGTATACTGCCTATGTTTTCTTCTAGAAGTTTTATGGTTTCAAATCTTACATTTAGGTCTTTAATCCATTTTGAGTTTATATTTGAATATGGTGAAAAAATGTCCTAATTTTATTCTTTTACATGTAGCAGTCCAGTGTCATCAGCAACACTAATTAAAGAGACTGGTTTTTTTCCTATTGTATATTCTTGCCTCCTTTATTATAGATTAATTGACCATTTTTATGGGGGATTATTTCCAGGCTCTCTATGTTTTTTTCACTTGCTCTATGTTTCTGTATTTGTGGCAATAGCATACTGTTTTCATTACTGTAGCTTTGTAGTACAGTCTGAAGTCAGGGAGCGTGATACCTCCAGCTTTGTTCCTCTTTCTCAGGATTGCTATTCAGTGTCTTTTGTGATTCCACACAAATTTTATTTGTTCTAGTTCTGTGAAAATATAATGAGTATTTTGATAAGGATTGCATTAAATCTGCAGATTGCTTTGGGCAGTACGGCCATTTAAAAAATATTAATTCTTCCAATCCATGAACATGGGGTAGCTTTCCATTTCTTTGTGTCTTCTTCAGTTTCCTTCATCAATGTTTTATAGATTTCAGAGTATAGGTCTTTCACCTCCTTGCTTAAGTATATCCCTAGGTATTTTCTTTATTTTAATATGGTTTTAAATGAGATTTTTTGTTTTTGCTTTCTCTTTCTGGTAGCTGATTATTAGCACATGGAAAAGCAATGGATTTCTGTATATTAATCTTGTATCCTGCAACTTTACTGAATTCATTTATTAGTTTTAATGTTTTGTTTTGTTTTGTTTTTTGTGGAGATGATAGGGTTTTCTATACATAATATTATGCCATCTGCAAATAGTCACAGATTTACTTCTTCCCTTCCAATTTGGATGCATTTTATTTCTTTTTCTGGTCTGACCTCTGTGGCTAGGACTTCCAATACTATATTAAATAGAAGTGGTGAGAATGGGCATCCTTGTCTTATTCCTTATTACTGTGCTTTGAATTCTTTCTCAGGGAAATTATTATCTTCATTTCATTAGTTTTTTTTTTCTGGAATTTTATTTTGTTATTTTCTTTGAAACATACACATCTGTCTTCTCATTTTGTTTGAGTTTCTTCGTCTCTATGACACTATCCTTGTCTTAAAGTTGTGTCCTTCTGTGGGAAAATCTGCATGTGGTCTGCATGTGCCCAGTGGTTTTGGTGGGAAAGCTTGAACTAAAGTAAGCACAGGCTGTGTCTTCTCCTGGGTTGCACTGGCAGCTTCCCCACATACCACCATGAGAGGTAAGGTTGGAGTTGGAGGGGCTAGAGCTGGAGCCAGGTGTGATCCAGGGCTTCTCCTCAGCTCAGTGGTGGTTGATGCCCTATTGAGGGCCAAGGCTGTAGCGCAAGGGGTAGAGCAGGATCCCTTAGTGAATTGGGCTTCTCCCAGGTGTAATGGCAGTCTCTGCCTTGATAAGGGGAATGTCTGGGGACCAAGGTTTTGGATCCAAACTTCTTACCTGGCTCCAGGTGTCCAACTTGGTCAGAGGTAGGGTTGAGGCTCAAGGGGTTGGAGCTGCACTTCTGTGCTGGCTTGTGTCTCCACCCTGGCTAGATGTAGGGCTGCTGCCCAAGGTGGCTCCACTCCTTCCCTGGTGTGCACATGTGTGTTGTGAATGACGATCTCCCATTTAATGGGGAGCAGTGCCAGAGCAGGAGGATTTGGAGCAGGGGTCTTGTGCAGGCTGGGGTGTGTGCTGGGGTGGTCCTGGCAGGCCAGCCAGAGCACCAGGCAGTTTTCAATCTTCTGCCTCTATTCTGGGACTGAGAGCAATCAAGTCTGTGCATGTGCTCTTTAAACGTGTGCTCTAAGTTTCTTACAGCCCTCCAGTAAGTCCCACTGGTTTTCAAACCAGCTAAGGGAGCTCATTATCCCAGTGTCAAAACCCAGGACTGAGGTACTTATTATGGGGCTCCAATCCCCTTACTCCTTAGGGAGGATCTCCAAGCCTGGGATATCCCCCTTTTTTCTGAGTCATCCACCAGAGTTGTGGGTCCCAATTAGATTACTTATCCTCCCCCCTACCAGATTCTGTGTGGTTCTTTCTTTACAGCCTTGGTTGAAGAAGAGCTGTTGTGTTAGTCTCCAGGTTGTTCTCAGAGAGAGTTTCTCTATATGTAGTTGGAGTTTTGATGTGCTCATTGGGGAAGGGGAGCTCAAGGTCTTCCTACTTCATCGTCTTGATCTTGCCCCTCAGTGACTCCACCTTGACTGAAAATTTTCCCCAAACAGAAGAGCACGTCATGTTAATCATGGGTGGTCTGTAAGACCTCCTGTTGTAGGCCAAATGTGAATGGCCTAGGGCTGGACTTGTGTAAGCTGGGCCAATCAGGTCTTTCCTCTTAGAAATATGAAATTTTGAACTGAGATAACTTTTAGTTAAAGGTTCATTGTTTTCCATAGCTGAGGTCTTTGAAGCAACAATGGCTTCTGTCTTTCTGAGGGCTTTGTTTCTTTCACTCTTGGATTCTGGGCAACAACTCTCCCTATTCTCACCCCACCCTCATCTTTCAAAATTTTATTTTTGGCTAATATGTTTTGTGTTTAAGCTAGACAAAATTGGTTTTTGTTACATGTGACAAAAAGAACCATAACAATACATTTTTTTAACCTGTCATTGTTCCATTCTTTATCTACCCATATGGCCATTTATATAGTCACCTGGCTATTATTTTTTCCAACATGGAGATGGTATGTGAGATGCTAAATCCAAAATTGCCCTCAGGAACTACGGTATGCATTTCTTTCAGAAGAAAACACTTTCCAGAAATGGCCCTGATAATTCTTCCTATTAGGTCATAGCCAATTAAAGAGCAGTAAAGATAAAATCCAAGACAGGTTAGATTAGTCCTATGTCTAAACATTCACTAATTTTTTTTGAAAGAGCTTGTGGTCTACCATATTTTTCACTTTGGTAGACCAACATCAGGCAGAACTGTAGAATATCAATCATTCCTTCACTTAGGAATAGACTAATGAGGAACTCAGTACTCAGGTTTGTGGATTTTGGCTACAGCAGGTTTGAAAACACTCAGGCATTTCTTTTCAAAGATCTATGGGAAGGAACCTTGGAAAACTCTGGTTCCAATGAAGGCAGAGCATCTTTAAATTCCAATCTCCTTTGGGGTGTCTTAGGTTCAATTGTGACTCTCATTTTACTCTGGTTGGTCTGAATCAAACCTTCTGAGGCATGGTGGGGTCTTTTTTCATCAGAAACTTTTGGCTTCATGTTACCGTCTTTCAAAAATACTTTATATTCCCACCAACAGTGCAAGAGTGTTCCCTTTTCTCTACATCCTCTCCAGCATTTATTGTTTCTAGATTTTTTGATGATGGCCATTGTGACCGGTGTGAGATAATATCTCATTGTAGTTTTGATTTGCATTTCTCTAATGATTAATGATGTTGAACATTCTTTCATGTGTTTGTTGCCAATCTGTATATCTTCTTTGGAGAAATGTCTATTTAGGTCTTCTGCTCATTTTTGGATTGGGTTGTTTGTTTTTTTATTATTGAGCTGCATAAGCTGCTTGTAAATCTTGGAGATTAATCCTTTGTCAGTTGCTTCACTTGCAAATATTTTCTCCCATTCCGAGGGTTGTCTTTTGGTCTTCTTAATGGTTTCTTTTGCTGTGCAAAAGCTTTTAAGTTTCGTTAGGTTCCATTTGTTTATTTTTGTTTTTATTTCCATTTCTCTAGGAGGTGGGTCAGAAAAGATCTTGCTGTGATTCCTGTCATAGATGGTTCGGCCTATGTTTTCCTCTTAGAGTTTGATAGTTTCTGGCCTTACATTTAGGTCTTTAATCCATTTTGAGTTTATTTTTCTCTATGGTGTTAGGGAGTGTTATAATTTCATTCTTTTACATGTATCTGTCCAATTTTCCCAGCACCATTTATTGTAGAGGTTTTCTTTTATCCAGACAGGCTGTCTTTTCTTATATTCTTGCCTCCTTTATCAAAGATAAGGTGACCATATGTGTGTAGGTTTATCTCTGGGCTTTCTATCCTGTTCCATTGATCTATATTGCTGTTTGTGTACCAGTACCATACTGTCTTGATTACTGTAGCTTTGTAGTATAGTCTGAAGTCAGGGAGCCTGATTCCTCCAGCTCGGTTTTTTGCTCTCAAGATTGTTTTGGCTATTCGGGGTCTTTTGTGTTTCCATACAAATGGTGAAATTTTTTGTTCTAGTTCTGTGAAATATGCCAGTTTTAGTTTGATAGGGATTGCATTGAATCTGTAGATTGCTTTGGGTAGTAGAGTCATTTTCACAATGCTTATTCTTCCAATCCAAGAACATGGTATATCTCTCCATCTATTTCTATTATCTTTAATTTCTTTCATGAGTATCTTATAATTTTCTGCATACTGGTCTTTTGTCTCCTTAGGTAGGTTTATTCCTATTTTATTCTTTTTGTTGCAATGGTAAATGGGAGTGTTTTCTTGATTTCAATTTCAGATTTTTCATTAGTGTATAGGAATGCCAGAGATTTCTGTGCATTAATTTTGTATCCTGCTACTTTAGCATCTTTAGGATTTTCTATGTATAGTATCATGTCATCTGTAAACAGTGACAGCTTTTTTTCTTCTTTTCCAATTTGGATTCCATTTATTTCCTTTTGTTCTCTGATTGGTACGGCTAAAATTTCCAAAATTATGTTGAATAAGAGTGGTGAGAGTTGGCAACCTTGTCTTGTTCCTGATCTTCATGGAAAAGTTTCCAGTTTTTCACCATTGAGGACAATGTTGGCTGTGGGTTTTTCATATATGGACTTTATTATTTTAAGGAAAGTTCCCTCTATGCCTACTTTCTGGAGGGCTTTTATCATAAATGGGTGTTGAATTTTTTTGGAAGCTTTCTCTGCATCTATTGAGATGACCATATGGTTTTTCTCCTTCAATTTGTTAATATGGTGTATCACATTGATTGATTTACGTATATTAAAGAATCCTTGCATTCCTGGAATAAACCCCACTTGATCATGGTGTATGATCCTTTTAATATGCTGTTGGATTCTGTTTGCTAGTATTTTGTTGAGGATTTTTGCATCTATGTTCATCAGTGATATTGGCCTGTAGTTTTCTTTCTTTCTGACATTCTTGCCTGGTTTTGGTATCAGGGTGATGGTGGCCTTGTAGAATGAGTTTGGGAGTGTTACACTCTCTGCTATATTTTGGAGGATTTTGAGAAGGATAGGTGTTTGTTCTTCTCTAAATGTCTGATAGAATTTGCCTGTGAAGCCATCTGGTCCTGGGCTTTTGTTTGTTGGAAGATTTTTAATCACAGTTTCAATTTCAGTGCTTGTGATTGTTCTGTTCATATTTTCTATTTCTTCCTGATTCAGTCTTGGCAGGTTGTGCATTTCTAAGAATTTGTCCATTCCTTCCAAGTTGTCCATTTTATTGGTATAGACTTGCTTTTAGTAATCTCTCATGATTGTTTGTATTTCTGCAGTGTCAGTTGTTACTTCTCCTGTTTCATTTCTAATTCTATTGATTTGAGTCTCCTTCCTTTTTTTCTTGATGAGTCTGGCTAATGGTTTATCAATTTTGTTTATCTTCTCAAAGAACCAGCTTTTAGTTTTGTTGATCTTTGGTATCGTTTCCTTCATTTCTTTTGCATTTATTTCTGATCTGATCTTTTTTGTGTGTGTGTGTGTGGTACGTGGACCTCTGACTGTTGTGGCCTCTCCTGTTATGGAGCACAGGCTCCAGACGCACAGGCTCAGCGGCCATGGCTCACAGGCCTAGCCACTCCGCAGCATATGGGATCTACCCGGACCGGGGCATGAACCCAGGTCCCCTGCATCAGCAGGCGGCCTCTCAACCACTGCGCCACAAGGGAAGCCCTCTGATCTGATCTTTATGATTTCTTTCCTTCTGCTAACTTTGGGGTTTTTTTGTTCTTCTTCCTCTAATTGCTTTAGGTGTAAGGTTAGGTTATTTATTCGAGATGTTTCCTGTTTCTTAAGGTAGGATTGTATTGCTATAAACTTCCTTCTTAGAACTGCTTTTGCTGCATTCCATAGGTTTTGGGTCATTGTGTCTCCATTGTCATTTTTTTCGAGGTATTTTATTTGATTTCCTCTTTGATTTCTTCAGTGATCACTTAGTTATTAAACAGTGTATTGTTTAGCCTCCATGTGTTTGTATTTTTTTACAGATCTTTTTCTGTAATTGATATCTAATCTCATAGCGTAGTGGTCAGAAAAGATACTTGATACTATTTCAATTTTCTTAAATTTACCAAGGCTTGATTTGTAACCCAAGGTATGATCTATCCTGTATAATGTTCCATGAGCACTTGAGAAGAATGTGTAATCTGTTGTTTTTGATGGAATGTCCTATAAATACTAATTAAGTCCATCTTGTTTAATGTATCATTTAAAGGTTGTGTTTCCTTATTTATTTTCATTTTGGATGATCTGTTCATTGGTGAACCGGGGTGTTAAAGTCCCCTACTATGAATGTGTTACTGTTGATTTCCCCTCTTATGGTTGTTAGTATTTGCCTTATGTATTGAGGTGCTTCTATGTTGGGTGCATAAATATTTACAATTGTTATATCTTCTTCTTGGGTTGATTCCTTAATCATTATGTAGTGTCCTTCTTTGTCTCTTCTAATAGTCTTTATTTTAAAGTCTATTTTCTCTGATATGAGAATTGCTACTTCAGCTTTCTTTTGGTTTCCATTTGCATGGAATATCTTTTTCCACCCCCTCACTTTCAGTCTGTATGTGTCTCTAGGTCTGAAGTGGGTCTCTTGCAGACAGCATATATATGGGTCTTGTTTTTGTATCCATTCAGCCAATCTGTGCCTTTTGGTGGGAGCATTTAATCCATTTACATTTAAGGTAATTATCAGTATGTATGTTTCTATTCCCATTTTCTTAATTGTTTTGGGTTCGTTATTTTAGGTCTTTTCCTTTTCTTGTGTTTCTTGCCTAGAGAAGATCCTTTAACCTTTGTTGTAAAGCTGGTTTGATGGTGCCAAACTCTCTCAGCTTTTGCTTGTATGTAAAGGTTTTAATTTGTCCATCAAATCTGAATGAGATCCTTGCTAGGTAGAATAATCTTGGTTGTACGTTTTTCTCCTTCATCACTTTAAATATGTCCTGGCTGTCCCTTCTGTCTTTCAGAGTTTCTGCTGAAAGATCAGGTGTTAATCTTATTGGGATTCCCTTGTGTGTTATTTGTTGTTTTTCCCTTGCTGCTTTTAATGTTTTCCTTGTATTTAATGTTTGACAGTTTGATTAATATGTGTCTTGGTGTGTTTCTCCTTAGATTTATCCTGTATGAGACTCTCTGTGCTTCCTGTACTTGACTATTTCCTTTCCCATATTAGGGAAGTTTTAAACTATAATATCTTCAAATATTGTCTCAGTCCCTTTATTTTTCTCTTCTTCTTCTGGAACTGCTATAATTCGAATGTTGGTGTGTTTAATGTTGTTCCAGAAGTCTCTGAGACTGTCCTCAGTTCATTTCATTCTTTTTTCTTTATTCTGCTCTGCAGTAGTTATTTCCACTATTTTATCTTCCAGGTCACTTATCCGTTCTGCTGCCTCAGTTATTCTGCTATTGATCCCTTCTAGAGTGTTTTTCATTTCATTTATTGTGTTGTTCATCATTGTTTGTTTCATTTTTAGTTCTTCTAGTTCCTTGTTAAATGTTTCTTGCATTTTCTCTATTCTATTTCCAAGATTTTGGATCATCTTTACGATCATTTCTCTGAATTCTTTTTCAAGTAGACTGCCTATTTCATCTTCATTTTTTAGGTCTGGTGGGTTTTTATCTTGCTCTTTCATCTTCTCTGTGTTTTTCTGTCTTCTCATTTTGCTTATCTTACTGTGTTTGGGGTCTCCTTTTTGCAGCCTGCAGGTTTGTAGTTCCCGTTGTTTTTGGTGTCTGTACCCAGTGGCTAAAGTTCGTTCAGTGGGCTGTGTTGGTTTCCTGGTGGAGGGGAATAGTGCCTGTGTTCTGTGGATGATGCTGGATCTTTTCTTTCTGGTTGGCCGGTCCACATCTGGTGGTGTGTTTTGGGGTGCCTGTGGACTTATTATGATTTTAGGCAGACTCTCTGATAATGGGTGAGGTTGTGTTCCTTTCTTGCTAGGGTTTTCTTGGCATAGGGTTTTCAGCACTGTAGCTTGCTGGTTTTTGAGTGATGCTGGGTGTTGGCATTGAGATGGAGATCTCTGAGAGATTTTCCCCATTTGATATTATGTGGAGATGGGAGGTCTCTTGTGGACCAGTGTCCTGAATTTGGGTCTCCCACCTCAGAGGCACAGCACTGACTGCTGGCTGTAGCACCAAGAGCCTTTCATCCACACAGCTCAGAATAAAAGGGAGAAAAATTTGAAAGAAAGAGGATAAAATAAAATAAGGTAAAATAAAATAAAGTTATTAAAATAAAAAATTATTATTAAGAAGAAAAATATTTTTAAAGTAAAAAAAAAAAGAAAGGAAAACACGGACAGATAGAACCCTAGGACAAATGGTGAAAGCAAAGCTATACAGACAAAATCTCACACAGAAGCATACACATATACACTTACAAAAAGAGGAAAAGGGGAAAAAATAATAAAGCTTGCTTTCAAAGTCCACCTCCTCAATTTGAGATGATTCGTTGTCTATTCAGGTATTCCACTGATGCAGGGTACATCAAGTTGATTGTGGAGATTCAATCTGCTGCTCCTGAGGCTGCTGGGAGACATTTCCTTTTCTCTTCTTTTTTTTGCACAGCTCCCGGGTTTCAGCTTTGAATTTGGCCCCACCTCTGTGTGTAGGTCGCTGGAGGGCATCTTTTCTTCGCTCAAACAGGACGGGGTTAAAGGAGCCGCTGATTCGGGGCTCACTCAGGCTGGGGGGAGGGAGAGGTATGGAGTGCGGGGCGAGCCTGCAGTGGAAGAGCCTGGCATGATGTTGCACCAGCCTGAGGCGCACCGTGCGTTCTCCCTAGGAAGTTGTCCCTGGATCCCTGGAACTTGGCAGTGGCAGGCTGTACAGTCTCCCCAGAAGGGAGGTGTGGAGAGTGACCTGTTCTTGCACACAGGCTTCTTGGTGGTGGCAGCAGCAGCCTTAGCGTCTCATGCCCGTCTCTGGGGTCCACGCTGTTAGTCGCAGCTCGTACCTCTGTCTGGAGCTCCTTTAAGCAGTGCTCTTAATCCCCTCTCCTTGCGCACCAGGAAACAAAGAGGGAAGAAAAAGTCTCTTCCCTCTTTGGCAGGTCCAGACTTTTCCCGGACTCTCTCCCGGCTAGCCATGGTGCACTAACCCCTTCAGGCTGTGTTCACACCGCCAGTCCTCTCCCTGTGCTCCAACCAAAGTCCGAGCCTCAGCTCCCAGCCTCGCCCACCCCGGTTGGTGAGCAGACAAATCTCTAAGGCTGGTGAGTGCTGGTCGGCACTGATCCTCTGTGTGGAAATCTCTCCGCTTTGCCCTTTGCCCCCCTGTTGCTGCTCTCTCCTCTGCGACCCCAAAGCTCCCCGCCTCCACCACCGGCAGTCTCCACCCACGAAGGTGTTTCCTAGTGTGTGGAAACCTTTCCTCCTTCACAGCTCCCTCCCACTGGTGCAGGTCCCGTCCCCGTCCCTATTCTTTTGTCTCTGTTTATTCTTTTTTCTTTTGCCATACCCAGGTACTTGGGGAGTTTTTTGCCTTTTGGGAGGTCTGAGGTCTTCTGCCAGCGTTCAGTAGGTGTTCTCTAGGGGTTGTTCCACGTGTAGATGTATTTCTGATATATCTGGTAATTCTTTAGAATTGTGGATCTAAATTCTTCTGAACTGTGGATCTGTTGATGGTGTCTTTTGGTTTCTGGCACTCAGATTAGCAAAGGTGAAAAGCTTCTTTTTTTTTTCTTGATGAATCTTGCTAATGTTTCATCAATTTTCTTAATGTCAAAGAACCAGCTTTTAGTTTTGATCTTTGCTTTTGTTTTCTTCATTTCCATTTCATTTATTTCTGCTCTAGTTTGTATGATTTCTTTCATTTGACTAAATTTGGGTTCTGTTTGTTTCCTTTCTCTAGTTGCTTTAGGTGTAAGTTTAGTTTATTTGAGATTTTTCTTGTTTCTTGAATTACGATTGCATTGCTATAAACTTCCTTCTTAGAACTGCTTTTGCTGTGTCCCATAGGTATGCATCCTTGTGTTTTCATTGTCACTTGTCTCGACGTAGTTTTTTAATTTCCTCTTTGATTTCTTCAGTGATCGATTGGTTTTTTAGTAATATATTGTTTAGTCTCCATGTGTTTGTGTTTTTTTCTTGTAATTGATTTCTAATCTTATAGTGTTATGGTTGGAAAAGATGCTTGATATGATTTCCAATTTCTGGAATTTACCAAGGCTTGATTTGTGACCCAAGGTGTGATCTATCCTGGATAATGTTCCGTATGAACTTGAGAAGAAAATGTATTCTACTGCTTTTTGATGGAATGTGCTATAGATATTAATTAGGTATACCTGGTCTAATGTGTCATTTAAGGCTTGTGTTTCCTTATTAATTTTCTGTCTGGATGATCTATCCATTGGTGTAAGTGGAGTGTTGAAGTCCCCCAGTATTACTGTTTTACTGTCGATTTCCCCCTTTATGGCTGTTAACATTTACCTTATGTATTGAGGTGCTCCTATGTTGGGTGCATAAATATTTACAATTGTTATATATTCTTTTTGGATTGATCCCTTGATCATTATGTAGTGTCCTTCCTTGTCTCTTGTGACTGTCTTTATTTTAAAGTCTCTTTTGTCTGACATGAGTATTGATACTACAGGTTTCTTTTGATTTCCATTTGCATGGAATATCTTTTTCCATCCCCTCACTTTCAGTCTGTATGTTTCCCTAGGTCTAAAGTTGATCTCTTGTAGACAACATAAATATGGGTTGTGTTTTGTATCCATTCATCCATTTGCATTTAAATTAATTATCAATATGTATGTTCCTATTGCCATTTTCTTAATGTTTTTGGTTTATTTTTTAGGTGTTTTTTCTTCTCTTACTTTTATTTCTCTACTTTTGTGTTTCCTGCCTAGAGAAGTTCCTTTAGTATTGGCTGTAAAGCTTGTTTGGCGGTGCTGAATTCTCTTAACCTTTACACGTCTGTAAATCTTTTGATTTCTCCATTGAATCTGAGTGAGAGCCTTGCTGCGTTACAGTATTCTTGGTTGTAGGTTTTTCCCTTTCATCACTTAAATATATCTTACCACTCCCTTCTGGACTGCAAAGTTTATGCTGAAAAATCAGCTGTTAATCTTATTAGGTTTACCTTGTATGTTATTTGTTGCTTTTCCCTTGTTGCTTTTAATATTTTCTCTTTGTATTTAATTTTTGTTGGTTTGATTAATATGTGTCTCGGTGTATTCCTCCTTTGCTTTATCCTGTATGAGACTCTCTGCACTTCCTGGACTTGGGTCCTATTTCCTTTTCCATGTTAGGAAAGTCTTTGACTATAATCTTTCCAGAATTTTTCTCAGGCCGTTTCTCTTTTTCTTCTTCTTCTGGGACTCCTACAATTCAAATGTTGGGGCAATTAGTGTTGTCCCAGAGCTCTCTGAGACTGTCCTCATTTCCTTAATTCTTTCTTCCTTTTTCTGTTCCATGGGAGATTTTTCCACCATTATGTCTTTCAGGTCACTCATCCATTCTTCTGCCACAGTTATTCTGCAAATGATTCCTTCTAGTGCATTTTTCATTTTTGTTACTGTGTTTCTCATTTCTGCTTGTTTGTTCACTAGTTCTTCTAGGCTTTTGTTAAACATTTCTTGTGCCTTCTTTTATTTTTTTTTTTCTGGTATGTGGGCCTCTCACTGTTGTGGCCTCTCCTGTTGCGGAGCACAGGCTCCAGACGCGCAGGCTCAGTGGCCATGTCTCACAGGCCTAGCCACTCTGCAGCATGTGGGATCTTCCTGGACCAGGGCATGAACCCATGCCCCCTGCATCGGCAGGCAGACTCTCAACCACTGTGCCATCAGGGAAGCCCCTTGTGTCTTCTTGATCTCTGCCCCCATGTTTTTTTTTTTTTTTTGAGATCTTGGATCATCCTTACTATCATTTCTCTGAATTATTTTTCAGATAGATTGCCTATCTTCTCTTCATTTCGTTGTTCTTTTTGGTTTTTATTTTGCTCCTTTGTCTGCAACATAATTTTTGTTGTCTCATTTTGTCTACCTTACTGTATTTGTGGTCTCCTTTCTACAGGCTGAGGCATGTATTTACTCCTGCTTCTGGTGCCTTCCCCCTGGTGGGTAAGTTTGGTACAGAAACTTGTTTCATTATCCCCTGGATAGGGGCTTTCTTTATAAACATCTTTATGGGAGTGTAATTTCTTTACAATGGTGTGTTAGTTTCTGCTTTATAACAGTGAATCAGCTATACATATACATATATCCCCATATTGCCTCCCTCTTGTGTCTCCCTCCCACCCTCCCTATCCCACCCCTCTAGGGGGTCACAAAGCACCAAGCTGATCTCCCTGTGCTATGTGACTGCTTCCCAGTAGCTATCACTTTTACATTTGGTACTGTATATATGCCCATGTCAATCTCTCACTTTGTCCCAGTTTACACTTCACCCTCCCCGTGTCCTCAAGTACATTCTCTAGGCCTACATCTTTATTCCTGTCCTGTTCCTAGGTTTTTCATAACCAATTTTTTTGATTCCATATATATGTGTTAACATACGGTATTTGTTTTTCTCTTTCTGACTTACTTCACTCTGTATGACAGACTCTAGGTACATCCACCTCACTACAAATAACTCAATTTCGTTTCCTTCTATGGCTGAGTAATATTCCATTGTATGTATGTGCCACATCTTCTTTATCCATTTTTCTGTCAGTGGACACTTAGGTTGCTACCATGTCCTAGCTATTGTAAATAGAGCTGCAATGAATATTCTGGTACATGACTCTTTTTGAATTATGGTTTTCTCAGCGTATATGTCCAGTACTGGGATTCCTGGGTCGTTTGGTAGTTCTATTTTGACTTTTTTAAGGAACCTCCATACTGTTCTCCATAGTGGCTGTATCAATTTACATTCCCACCAACAGTACAAGAGGGTTCCCTTTTCTCCACACCCTCTCCAGCATTTATGTTTGTAGATTTTTTGATGATGGCCATTGTGAATGGTATGAGGTGATACCACATTGTACTTTTGATTTGTATTTTTCTACTGATTAGTGATGTTGAGCATTCTTCCATATGTGTGTGTCAATGTTCATATATTCTGTGGAGAAATGTCCATTTAGGTCTTCTGCCCATTTCTGGATTTTGTTTGTTTTTTTGAATTTGAGTTGCATGTGTTTCTTGTAAATTTTGGAGATTAATCCTTTCTCAGTTGCTTCATTTGCAAATATTTTCTCCCATTCTGAGGGCTGTCTTTCCTTCTTGTTTATGGTTTCCTCTTCTGTGCAAAAGCTTTTAAGTTTAATTAGGTCCCATTTGTTTATTTTTGTTTTTGCTTCCATTTCTCTAGGCAGTGGGTCAAAAAGGGTCTTGCTGTGATTTATATCATAGAGTCTTCTGCCTACGTTTTCCTCTAAGTGTTATAGTGTTTGACCTTACATTTAGGTGTTGGATACATTTTGAGTTTATTTTTGTGTATGGTGTTAGGAAGTGTTCTAATTTCATTCTTTTCCATGTAGCTGTCCAGTTTTGCCAGCACCACTTATAAAAGAACTGTCTTTTCTCCATTGCATATTCTTGCCTCCTTTATCAAAGATAAGGTGCCCATATGTGCATGGGTTTATCTCTGGGATTTCTATCCTGTTCCATTGATCTATATTTCTGTTTTTGTGCCAGTACCATACTGTCTTGATTAAAGTAACTTTGTAGTATACTCTGAAATCAAGGAGACTGATTTCCTCCAGCTCTGTTTTCCTTTCTGAAGATTGCTTTGGCTATTCTGGGTCTTTTGTGTTTCCATACAAATAGTGAAATTTTTTGTTCTAGTTCTGTGAAAAATGTCATTGGTAGTTTGTCAGGGATTTCTCTGAATATATAGATTGCTTTGGCTACATTTTCACAATGTTGATTCTTCCAATCCAAGAACATGGTATATCTCTCCATCTGTTTGTATTGTCTTTAATTTTTTCATCAGTGTCTTATAGTTTTCTCCATTCAAGTCTTTTGTCTCCTTAGGTAGGTTTATTCCTAGATATTTTATTCTTTTTGTTGCAATGGTACAAGGGAGTGTTTCCTTAATTTCTCTTTCACATTTTTCATCCTTAGTGTTTAGGAATGCAAGAGATTTCTGTGCACTAATTTTGTATCCTGCTACTTTACCAAATTCATTGATTAGCTCTAGTAGTTTTCTGGTAGCATTTTTAGGATTCTCTGTGTATAGTATCATGTCATCTGCAAATAGTGAAAACTTTACTTCTTCTTTTCTGATTTGGATTCCTTTTATTTCTTTTTGTTCTGTGATTGCTGTGGCTAAAACTTCCAAATTATGTTGAATAATAGTGGTGAGAGTGGGCAAACTTGTCTTGTTCCTGATCTTAGTGGAAATGGTTTCAGTTTTTCACCATTGAGGATGATGTTGGCTGTGGGTTTGTCATATATTGCCTTTATTACTTTGAGGTAAGTTTTCTCTATGCCTACTTTCTGGAGAGTTTTTATCATAAATGGCTGTTTAATTTTGTTGAAAGTTTTTCCAGCATCTATTGAGATGATCATATGGTTTTTATCTTTCAATTTGTTAATATGGCATATCACATTGATTGAGTTGCGTATATTGAAGAATCCTTGCATTCCTGGAATAAACCCCACTTGATCATGGTGTATGATCCTTTTAATGTGCTGTTGGATTCTGTTTGCTAATATTTTGTTGCGGATATTTGCATTTATGTTCATCAAGGATATTGGACTGTAGTTTTCTTTCTTTGCGACATCTTTGTCTGGTTTTGGTATCAGGGTAATGGTGGCTTCAAAGAATAAGTTTGGGAATTTCCTCCCTCTGCTATATTTTTGTAGAGTTTGAGTAGGGTAGGTGTTAGCTCTTCTCTAAATGTTTGATAGAATTCACCTGTGAAACCATGTGGCCCTGAGCTTTTGTTTGTTGGTAGATTTTTAATGACAGTCTCAATTTCAGTGCTTGTGATTGGTCTGTTTATATTTTCTCTTTCTTCCTTGGTCACTCTCAGGAGGTTGAGATTTTCCAGGATTTTGTCCATTTCTTCCAGGTTTTCCATTTTTTGGGATATAATTGCTTTTAGTAATCTATCAGGATCCTTTGACTTTCTGCAGTGTCAGTTGTTACTTCTTTTCTTTCATTTCTAATTCTATTGATTTGAGTCTTCTCCCTTTTTTTAATGATGAATCTGGCTAATGGTTTATCAATTTTGTTTATCTTCTCAAAACCCGTCTTTTACTTTTATTGATCTTTGTTATTGTTTTCTTCATTTCTTTTTCATTGTTTTCTGAACTGATTTTTATGATTTCTTTCCTTTTGCTCACTTTTTTTTTGTTGTTGCTCTTTCTATAATTGCTTTAGGTGAAAGGTTATGTTGTTTATTTGATATGTTTTTTGTTTCTTTAGGTAGGATTGTATTGCTATAAACTTCTGTAGTTGAACTGCTTTTGCTGCATCCCATAGATTTTGGGTCGTCGTGTTTTCATTGTCATTTGTTGCTAAGTTTTTTTGATTTCTTCTTTCATTTCTTCAGTGATCTCTTGGTTATTTAGTAGCGCATTGTTTAACCTCCATGTGTTTTTATTTTTTACAGAATTTTTCCTGTAATTGTTATCTAGTCTCATAGTGTTGTGGTCAGAAAAGATACTTGATACAATTTGAATTTTCTTCAATTTACCAAGGCTTGATTTGTGACCCAATATATCTATCCTGGAGAATATTCCATGAGCCCTTGAGAAGAACGTTTAATCTGCTGTTTTTCGAATGAATGTCCTATAAATAACAATTAAGTCCATCGTGTTTAATGTATTATTTGAAGCTTGTGTTTCCTTATTTATTTTCATTTTGGATGATCTGTCCATTGGTGAAAATGGGGTGTTAAAGTCCCCTACTATATTTGTGTTACTGTTGATTTCTCCTTTTATGGCCATTAGTATTTGCCTTATGTATTGAGGTGCTCCTATTTTGGGTGCATAAATATTTATAATTGTTATATCTTCCCCTTGAATTGATCCCTTGATCATTACATAGTGTCCTTTTTTGTCTCTTCTAATAGTCTTTATTTTAAAGTGTATTTTGTGTGATATGAGAATTAGTACTGCAGCTATTTTTGATTTCCATTTGTATGGAATATCTTTTTCCATCCCCTCCCTTTCAATCTGTATGTGTCCCTAGGTCTGAAGTGGGTCTCTTGTACACAGCATATATTTGGGTTTTACTTTGTATCCATTCAGTCAGTCTATGTCTTTTGGTTGTAGCATTTAATCCATTTACATTTAAGGTAATTATCAATATGTATGTTCCTATTACCATTTTCTTAATTGTTTTAGGTTTGTTATTGTAGGTCTTTTCCTTCTCTTGTGTTTCCTGCCTAGAAAAGTTCCTTTAGCATTTTTTGTAAAGCTGGTTTGGTGGTGCTGAATTCTCTTAGCTTTTGCTTTTCTGTAAATGTTTTAATTTCTCTGTCAAATCTGAATGAGATCACTCCTGGGTAGAGTAATCTTTGTTGTAGGTTTTTTCCTTTCATCACCTTAAATATGTCCTGTCACTCCCTTCTGGCCTGCAGAGTTTCAGCTGAAAGATCAGCTGTTAACCTTATGGGGATTCCCTTCCATGTTATTTGTTGCTTTTCCCTTCCTGCTTTTAATGTTTTTTCTTTGTATTTAATTTTTGATAGTTTGATTAGTATGTGTCTTGGTGTGTTTCTCCTTGGATTTATCCTGTATGGGACTCCGTGAGCTTCCTGGACTTGATTGACTATTTCCTTTCCCATATTAGGGAAGTTTTCAACTATAATCTCTTCAAATATTTTCTCAGTCTGTTTGTTTTTCTCTTCTTCTTCTGGGACCCCTATAATTAGAATGTTGACATGTTTAATTTTGTGCCATAGGTTGCTAAGACTGTCATTAATTCTTTCATTCCTTTTTCTGCTCCACAGTAGTTATTTCCACCCTTTTATCTTCCAGGTCACTTATCCATTCTTCTGACTCTGTTATCTGCTATTGATTCCTTCTAGAGAATTTTTAATTTCATTTACTGTGTTGTTCATCATTGTTTGTTTGCTCTTTAGTTCTTCTGGTCCTTGTTAGAGTTTTTTTTGTATATTCTCCGTTCTATTTGCACGATTTTGGATCATCTTTACTATCATTACTCTGAATTCTATTTCAGGTAGACTGCCTATTTCCTCTTCACTTTTTTTGGGTCTGGTGGGTTTTTACCTTGCTCCTTCATCTTCTGTGTGTTTCTCTGTCTTCTCCTTTTGCATAACTTACTGTGTTTGGGGTCTCTTTTTCACAGACTGCAGGTTTGTAATTCCCGTTCTTTTTGGTGTCTGCCCCCAGTAGCTAGATTTTGTTCAGTGGATTAGGTAGGCTTCCTGGTGGAGTGGACTAGTGTCTGTGTTCTGATGGATAAGGCTGGATCTTATCTTTCTGATGGGTGGGACCACATACGGTGATTTGTTTTCAGGTGTCTGTGACCTTATTATGATTTTAGGCCGCCTCTGTTCTAATAGGTGGTGTTGTGTTCCTGTCTTTCTAGTTGTTTGGCATTGGGTGTCCAGCACTGTAGCATGCTGGTCATTGAGTGGAGCTGGGTCTTAGCATCGAGATGGAGATCTTTGGGAGAGTTTTCGCTGATTGATATTATGTGGAGCTTGCAGTTTTCTGGTAGACTAATATACTGAACTCGGCTCTCTCACCTCAGCAGCACAGGCCTGACACCCAGCTGGAGCACCAAGACTCTGTCAGCCACACGGCTCAGAAGAAAAGGGAGGAAAAAAAATAAAGAAATATAAAATAAAATAAAGTTATTAATATAAAAATAAAGATGATTATGAAAAATAAGAAAATTAAAAAATAAGAAAAAAAGAAAAAAAAAGGAAGAAAGAAAGAAGAGAGCAACCAAACCAAAAAACAAATCCACCAATGATAACAAGTGGTAAAATCTATGCTAAAAAACAAGCACAAAAATGGACAGAGAGAACCCTAGAACAATTGGTAAAAGCAAAGCTATACAGACATAATAACACAAAGATGCATACACAAATACACTCGCAAAAAAGAGAAAAATGAAGAAAATACATATATCGTTCCTCCCAAAGTCCACCATCTCAAATTCTGCAAGATTCGTTGTCTATTCAGGTATTCCACAGATGCAGGGTACATCAAGTTGATTGTGGAGATTTAATCCACTGCTCCTGAGGCTGCTGGGAGAGATTTCCCTTTCTCTTCTTTGCTCACACAGCTCCTGGAGTTCAGTTCTGGATTTAGTCCCACCTGTGTATGTAGGTCACCTGAGGGCATCTGTTCTTTGCTCAGACAGCAGGGGGTTAAAGGAGCAGCTGATTAAGAACTCTGGCTCACTCAGGCTGGGGGAAGGAGGGGTACATAATGCAGTGGGAGCCTGGGGTGGCACTAGCCGTTGTGTCATTGCAACGGTCTGAGGCTCGCCGTGTGTTCTCCTGGAGAATCTGTCCCTGGATCTTGGGACCCTGGCAGTGGCAGGCTGCACAGTCTCCCAGGAGAGGAGGTGTGGATAGTGACCTGTGCTTGTACATAGGCTTCTTGGTGGCTGCAGCAGCAGCCTTAGCATTTCATGCCCATCTCTGGTGTCTGCGCTGTTAGCCCCAGCTCGTGCCTGTCTCTGTATCTTGTTTAGGCAGTGCTCTGAATCCCCTCTCCTCACGCACTCCAAAATAATTGCCTCTTGCCTCTTAGGCAGGTCCAGATATTTCCCCCAACTCCCTCCTGGCTAGCTGTGGCACACTAGCCCCCTCCAGGCTGTTTTCATGCAGCCAACCCCAGTCCTCTCCCTGGGATCTCACCTCCAAAGCCTGAGCCTCAGCTCCCAGCCCCAAACCGTCCCAGCTGACAAGTGAGCAGAGAAGCCTCTCAGGCTGGTGAGTGCTGGTCGATACTGATCCTCTAAGCAGAAATCTTTCTGCTTAGCCCTCTGCACCCTTGTTACTGCACTCTCCTCCACGGCTCTGAAGATTCCCCCCTGCCACCCCCCATCTCTGCCAGTGAAAGGGCTTCCTAATGTGTGGAAACTTTTTGTCCTTCACAGCTCCCTCCCAGTGGTGCAGATCTCGTACCTATTCTTTTGTCTCTGTTTATTCTTTTTTCTTTTGCCCTACCCAGGTACGTGTGGAGTTTCTTGCCTTTTGGGAAGTGTGGTTCTTCTACCTACGTTCAGTATGTGTTCTGTAGGAGTTGTTTCACATATAGATGTATTTCTGTTGTATATGTGGGGAGGAAGGTGATCTCCACGTCTTACTCTTCTGCCACCTTGAAGGTCTCTCTCTTGAATATTCTTAAAGCCACTGAATTATGTACTAGTATTATAAAAGCGTTCTTGACTTGGCAGCAGAAAGATGGCATCAAATCTGGTTTGTCCACTTCTGACCTGGGTGTCATTGGTCAAATTACTTGAACTTTGGGAGCTTCACTTCCTTCACCTTACTGGTGGTTTTGTAGAACAGGAAGAAAGAGTACTCGATCTTCTAGCTCTAAGAGCCCTTATTTTAATCACCTTTGCAGAGCTTTTTGAGTCAGGCCCCAACAAGGGTCCTCCTGCCTTGTTCATTGGAGCCAATAGAATGAGAAGGTGTTTGGTTCAGGAGCAAAGGAAAGTTTTATTCTTTGATTAAAGAAGGGATAGGAGCGAGCTCCCACTCTAGAGCACATACTATCCCCAATAGGGGGCTTGATTGGTGTTGTGGTGACAAGATCCTGCCTTAGCTATTGAGCAGGGATTCCCCTTTGCTCTGTGGCTGTAACTGCCCTGTTAGGGACAGGGCATACTCTTGAGTTGTTGCAGTAGAGGCTCTGAGATCTGTTTCTTAGTGGTGCAAGGTCGGCAGGATAGGAGCACTCCTACTGGGAGAGAAGCCACTGAGTAGTCCTCCTCGGGATATGTGCACCTGTGAATGTGCTCTGTTGTGTCCCCTTTTGCCCATTGTGCGGGCACGCAAAGTTCACTGTTGGCAATGCTCTCATTCCCACCTTAACTGTGGGTATGCAGGCAATTGGCCCTGGTGACTCTCAGGCATTGGTCCACCAGGCCCTTTGTGCAGATTCACTGAGGTCAGGTCCCAGGACTGCAGTAGTTGTGCACTTGAACCCACTATGGGAGCTATGGAGGCAGCTCATACTCTGGCCTGGCCCAATCCCAGGGTGTACATGCCCACAAACCCCACAGCTGCTAAAGCCAGACCCATCTCAATTGCAAAAGCACTTGTTGTCCTTTCATATGTTGCTGAATTTAAAAAGTTGTCAACGGAGGTGTAACTCCCCAATTTGCACAGCTGTGAGGAGAGGTTTCAGCTCTTTTTCCTTAGTCACAGGGCCCCTGAGGCTCAGCTGTGGTTTCAGTCCCACCTCTGCCTGTTCCTCTCACCTGAGTCTGTTCCAGAGGTTGCCAGAACATACAAGCCCATCAGGCAGGAAGGAGCCGCGGTGGTGATCAGGGCAATTGCGCCACCCAGGTGGGAGGGTGCTGGGGTAGCAATTGGAATTTGAGAGCCCATCAGATAGTGCTTGGGGTAAGCGGATCACCCAGGTTGGGGGGGGCAAGGTTAGAGTCGGCAATGGCAGGGGCACTCGAGTCGGCTCCAGTGGTAGCCCTCCCAAATGCCAGTGGAAGCAGGGACCAGTGCTTGAGGAGAGAGGCTTCAATGGCAGCTCTGCTTTTTGTGTATCACTCAACAATGATGCTTCACTTCTGTGGCAATCCAGGCTTCCTCCACAAGCTCTCCTGGTTGTGGAGCTCCTCACTCCTGTCCCCTCAGGCTGTCTCCTCACAGTCAACTACAGTCCCCTCCTCAGGTCTGCTCTCCAAACCCCATGTTCCAGCACTCAGACCCCATGTGCACTGGTGTACACCTGTCTCAGGCTGGGGCACACAGATCTGTGGCATAGATTATCTGTGTAGGTCACATTCTGTCCCACCTGCCACAGAATGGGCTGTTACCTCTTGTGATTATGAGTGGTATTCTTATGTGGGAACATCCTTATGCAATTTTCTTGTGCCCAGTGTCTTTAGTGGGAGACCTGGGCTTGATGTGGGTGCCAGTCATCTCTTTATTTAGAGTGTGCTGGCTGTATCACCTTGGTAATGGATGAGGCTGTTGATGGAGAAGTTAGAGCCTCTGCAGGGAGTGAGATGGGACTTCCTCTATGTTCAGTTTCCATCACTGCTCTGTCAGGGTAAGAGTTTGCTCCTACATTGCTGGAGTGGAAACCCTGAGGGTCAGGCATGAGCTGGTTCTGTTCTCTTCAAATGTGTTTTTCCTTCTGTCCCTTCTGGGATATTTTCCCCAAAGGTGGGGCATGCTGACGCAAGTGGGGCTCATATGCTTACAGAGGTTTGATGCTATGTCTGTGCAGGCATCTGCTGCTCCTCTCAGAGGCAACCCACAGTTGTGTCTTTTCCCTGGTTGCGACTGTCTCAGATCTAACATTATGTTGTGGTGTGAAGTGAGCGGATCTGGACAGTTTTTGGCTTAGGGTTGGAGTGCAGTGAGGCAGTTGTGAGAATTCTGGCAGTGTGGTCTGGAGTTCTTCTTGAGTAAGCACTACCACCCAGTTGACTTGGTTGGTTCTGCATCTCAAGGTCAAGTCTTTTGACTGGTCCTGGCCACCCTAGATCCAGTGTCAAGCTGTGGCATGGAGTGAGCAGGGCTGGGATATTTGCTTGGTTGGCCTGGGAAGTGCCGTGAGGTGCAACCACTAAGGCAAACCTCTCTCTGCCCTGCCTGGGGGCAAGCCAGCACCCATACACTCCTCATTATGGGAATCTAAGATTCTCCAGCCTTTCTATCTCTCCCACCAGTTCTTCAAGCAGCCAAGGGGGCTTGTCTCCTACTTGTAGGACCCCAGGACTGGTACACCAAGTCTGTGGTTCAACCCACTTATTCCCCAGGGTATATGTCCACCTGTGTAATCTTCCTTGTCCTCTTAGTTTCCTCCCAGGTGTACAGATCCCAGCCCAATCGCTTTGCTTACCTTCTTTCCTGATTATGTGTGTATTTTTCTTTCAGCCTTGGTTGTGCAAGTATCCTGCTAGTTTTCAGTTAATTGTCCATGGGAATTTTTCCACACGTGGATGTATTTTTGATATGGTCATGAGGGGAAGGTGAGTTCCATTTTCTCTTACTCCACCACCTTGATCTTCCTGTTCTGCATGAATCTTTTAAAGTGTCCATTTCATAAGTGTCAATTTGGATAGATAATATGATTTTTAAATCTAGTTAATTAGTCACATATAAAATGTACCATGTCATCCTGGGTTGGATGTGAAAAAGTGAGGAAGGGTGCTGGATTGTGGAAGAAGATTCCATACGTGGAATCTTTTTCCTTAAGATACCTTATCCACATTCCATAAATGTGACCATCTAATACATGGACAAGCAGGGGGTATCCTGGTCAACCCATGAATTAAATGATTGTAAAGTGTAATTTTTCATTTGTTTGGAGGGAAAAGATAAGTAGAAATTGAACTGTCAATATTTTATTCCATATTCCAAGGTATCACCTCTTCAACCTCTATATTAAATTTGACTGACCTCCTGTCAAGAGAAAGTGTCAGTAGCCTTTTTCTGTGAAGGGCCAGATAGTAAATATTTTCATTTTGAGCCATACATTTTTTTATTGCAACTACTCAACTCTGCCATTGTAGTGTAAAAGCAGTCACAGATAATATATAACAATTGGTATGGCTGTGTTCCAGTAAAACTTTATTTACCAAAAAAAAAATGGTATTTGGTCAGATATGGAAGGAAACCATAGTTTGCCAACCCACACTCTAGAGAACTGTAAACATGGCCAACACTAATAAAACAATGAATCCCATGTTTACAAAGAAATCACTGGGGGAATAAAGTTTCTCTTTAAAATGAATGACTTAATTTAACTTCAAAACACCATTACAATCCCACTGGACTGGTAAACATTTATGCTGGTAATTGATGAGGTGATGTAATTTCACTGTCCCTGATTTGTTCTCTTTCTCAATCATACACATACGTACACAAATACACCCTATACCACTCCTTCCACACACAGTAGTGAGGTAGCTGTAATGTTTAAATTAATGAGAAGATATAAAGGGAGTTTAAGTTGTGCTCTTATTGGTGCAGTTGTAACTTTGAGGCATGAGGAATAAAATAACTTTCCCAAATTGGTAGAACATCTTTTATCTTTTAGCATCTATCAAAAGCTTAAACACACCCTGAGAGGTTCTAGGAAATATGAATAGATTTGAATGAGGACAAATAAATACCTGAAGTGACAAGTTGCAATTAAAGGGAATTAACAAAATGGATCTTTGACATACTGATGTAGGAGGAATTTTGTCCAATAAATTCCCCAACATTCTGTTGATGTTTTCCACACTTTCACCTCTCCTCCATTTACATCTTCTTTCGTTATTTGGGTGGCTTTCTTCCTCAGTTGTGTAGAATCTTCAAGGCATCCAGAGCTCCCTACAATGGGATCCAGCCTTGGACATTTTCACCTCCAAATTGCCACTTCTCCTCACTCTTCTCTTCCCATAATACAATTGTAAATATAGATGATAGCAACCATTTCCATTAGTGAGCCTCCTCACTTATAGCATGATAGATGCAAGACTTAGCTAACAAAAATATAAAGAGAAACCGTAGGTACAGTGATTTTTGATATATAAGGCCAAAGTTATTGCTTGTGCAGTCTTTCACATGCAGTCAACTTTCCAATAGGTTTAGGCAAGCAGGATAAAATGGACCAAATCACCTCATCACCTTGGACTTTGGGCTTAATAGACAGTTTTATATAAATATTTCTATTAACACCAAGAGTACCTTGCTCATGTGGCATTTTAGTAAAATAAGTTGCTACTAGGGATGAACTTCCCAGATAACTAAAATTGATTCTTTTAAGGAAAATGAGGAAAAAACACATTATTTTGTATTGCTTGCCAGGCATGATGTCAGATGTGTAATAACCTTGATTTATTTAGTTCTTCAATAATTATAAGAACTAAGTATTAATATGAAAAGTAAAAATTTTACAGAGAAGAAAATGCAGCTCTGAAAGATTAAGTAACTTATCTAAGACCACAGAGGAAGAAGGGGCTGAATCTTAATTAAGCCTGGATAAATGAGCTTCAGAAAATTGAAACTTTATCACTTTTATCTTAGGTATATTTTAGAAAAAAATCATAACCTAATTTTTCCTTAATATTTTCTTTTATTCCAGTTTGCTAAACTTGCTTTTCTTCCTACTTCTTTTGTCCGTCTCTTCCATGTAATACTAAGAATTGAAGAAATGACATTCCTCAGTCTCTGAAATACAGAAAAGTACAACATATGTTGAACAGAATGTTGACTGTGAGGCAGATAGGAGTTCTAGCTTTGGGTGGAATTTGGCCTTGGTTTATTTGCTGCTGTTTATGTCAGAGTAGAATGTGTGACCTAATACTCCTTCAGAGACTAGAGTTACAGGGATGCTAATTCCTACCTCATAGAGTTGTTGTGACAATTAAGTAAAATTACTTGATAAAGTAGCTAGATATTGTAAGACTTTATCAAATGTTGCTTAATAGTATTGAATTTTGTTCAGAAAAATATTATAAACTTGACTTGAAATTAGCATCAGTTTCATTAGAACTAAAGGAAGTCCTAGAACTTTTGCCAACTATGCTGAGTTAAGCATGTATAGCAGTCACTGGTAGTTACCTACCCAATATCCGTTTCCTTTTACTTACTTGACAGGCTATCCCTAATATTGTTTAAGGCAAAAATGTGTCTCATTAAACTTTCACCTTCCCTGCCCTTGTCCTAAGAGTCCATGTGAACCAGTTCTTACCAATGAGACTAAGTAGATGGCTTAGTCTGAGTGTTCCTGATAAGCTTTTGTCTTCAGAGAGTCTGAACACTCTGCTGAGCATTCCTGGGTAAGTTTTTGCCTTCCTTACTCTTATGGGATCGATGTTTGTATCCTCTCCAAACTCATCTGTTGAAGCCCTAACTTCCAGTGTGATGGTGTTTGGAGGTGAGGTCTTTGGGAGATAATTAGGCTTAGATTAGGTCATTAGGGTGGGGCCTTCATGGTAGGATTAGTGCCATTATAAGAAGAGGAAGAGACAGACAACTCTCTTTTTTTCCCAAGGAAAGACCATATGAACACAGCGAGAAAGTGATTGTCTATAAGCCAGTGTTGGGAAACTTAATAGTCTTGTTCAGGCTTCAGCGACAACAATAAGCCTTTGACAAAGACCCTGAAAGAAGCTACATGCCAAACTTCTGGACTATGTGCAGATCAGCAGAAACAGTGAAAGTAGGTCTTGAGAACCAACAGATAAAGAAGGGAGTAAGCCATGAAGTTTCCTGGACCTTGGGAATCTGGCCAGCTCCCAGAGATCAACAAACATTCTGAAACTCATGACTAAAGTATCAAAGCATTTATGATGATAGCCAGAGCTGCATATTTGCACATAAGCTGATGGTTATCAGCTTGCTGCTTGATGTTAAAAGAAGGACTCCTTTGGACTGCACACTGAAGTGCACCTGTGGAGTGAATGCACTGCCCAGGACCTTCCCAATTGGGACTCCAGATTGCTGTTCCAGGGACTTCCCAGCATTGCTTGGGTCTGGATGTAGGTGTTTTCCCAATTGGTGATGTATATGCTTTTATTTCTATCTATATATATATTGCTTGTTCTCCCAAATTGGTGATGTATGTACATTTACCTCTGTCTCTGTCTCTGTCTCTCTCTCTATATTGCTTGTCCTTATATTGTAACTTACTACTAATATAATAAATTTCCTTATTTCTTGCTTATTAAATTGTGGAGTGGTTATTTTGCTGATGAATCCTCTGAACCTGAAGCTGAAGGTAAGTCCTTCAGCAAACAGCCAGGAAGAGACTTTTCACCAGACACCAAATTCCCTGGCCCCTTGATCTTGAACTTCCCTGCCTCCAGAACTGTGAGAATATAACTGTTGTTTAGGCCACCTACTATATTTTATTTTGCTATTGCAACCTAAATAGTCTAGGACCCTAACAACAGAGGATAGATGAAGCTGTTGCTACCCAATCCCCACTTCTTTCTGCTTTAACTGCAAATGTGATCTCCAAAGCTAAAGCAGACATCTTATAATCAGAGAGTAACATGTGTAAAAGCCAACATACTAAGGATGAAATATCAGAAAGACAGAAAGAACTTGGGTCCCTGGTGGTATTTTTGAGCAGCTAACATGTAATCATCTACTTTCAAACTCCTTCTTACCTGAGAAAATGAAATTCTTATTTATTTAAACTACTGCGAGTTGGGTTTCCTGCTAGTTGCAGCTTAAAGCATTCATAAAAGTGAGAAATGGCTATGGCTCATTATTACTCAACTTTATCCACACCAATAATTCAATTATTCTTTCTTAGCAATTTCAAAAGCAGCTGGATATAACAAATCTTCATTAAGTCAATCTTCTCAACAAATACATTTTTAAGGGTGTAAGTAACAAGGTAGAATCTCTCTTAAAAATAAATTGTTTAACCCTCAACTATTCTTTAATAATTTTTTTAAGGAACCCCTATTATTTAGAGAAATCACCAAATTTAATAATAACCTCTTCAGAAGCATTTCTTTAGGCTTTTTGTTTCTTTGGATACTACTTTGCAGATGATACTAGTATGAAAGATATATTTTTATCAGCACCTGGGAGACTGTATTTTCAGTCAGTCTTCAGTCACAAAAAAGAAAAAGTTCTTTTCTCTGTAAAGAACTGATAGAATTGGGTGGATTTTGTTAGTTGCTTTAAAGGATCCAATATTGGGGTATCTGAAAATACAATTCAAACACCTGCATTTATTTATAAATTATTTGTAGCAGTCATTGGAGACCTGCATTTCACCAATGTTTTACCTATACCTTTGCCTGTCTATGCATTCCAATAAATGACATTTGCATGAAATAACAAATAATTTTAATTTTCATAACCTGGAATGCTCTTGATATGTGTTGTTCATTTTAAATACTATTACAGTGTTCCCCTGGTTTAGTTCTAATTACTTCACATTTCCCAAATCACCATCTACTCTTGGATACATCAGGCACATGGACTTGGGGCTAAAGAACACCTGTGCTCTTTGAGAATTTAGCTTTCTTCTCTTTTTAGATCACACTGGAGATAATTTTTTTTTAAGTTGTAACTACTCAAATTCTTGAGCTTTTGGATCAGGCACTCCAAATACTTAGTATAGAGATCTGGAGCATAGAGAACCAACCAGCAAACACTAACCAACTGACCGAACAAAACTCTTTGGCTTACACAGAAAATCAGCCAAAGTCAAAACTATGAAATAGGACATATTTCTTCTCAATGTCCTTCCCATTAACTTATTCTGTTTCTCGCTTTCTTTTTGTGAAACTGAAGAGCCCAGTTGTTCAGGTTCTTCCTGTTGTCTGGAGCCTTATATTTAAATTTTTTCTATACATTATGTTCCTACACACAGAAACCTGCCTATGTTCTATTCCTTCAGTATTCCTCTCTTGACTAAGTGTCATATTGAAAGGGAACTTGACATGCTATTTAAAATAAGGCCTTAATATATTTATTTTCCAAAATTAGTTGAATTATAGAAGAGTGTGATTCCTTATTCAAAATAATTAAAAACTTTTGGGGTTCTAGTGTAAGGTATTAAGAGACACAACTAGTGGAATTATTTGGGGAATGAGGTACATTCTTGTTTTCTCACAAATGTTCTTTAGATGGATTGTTTTCTAAATCACCTTAAAAATGGTCAAATTTACCTTAATGATTTCAGGTTCTGACCAATGGGAGAAATAAAATTATAAAAACTATTTTTAAGATTATATATCAAGCCATAGAGAGATTTAGCTACTCTCCTAATTTTTTTCAAATGTCACACAATGACTTGTCAGTATGGATAAAACTGAATTTTCTCCAATTTTAATTTAGGATGTTCTCAGTAAATTACTATACACTTATGATTCTGTTGTCTTGCCATGGCCAATATTTATTGTGATACAGTCAAGGTCAGATTTTCAATTCTATAAGTGAGCAATTGCATGGAAACCAACAGTATTGATTAAGAGGTGAGCAATCAGAGTCAGTCCCAAACACCTAGATTGACCATGCAGTTATTTCCTCTTAAGATGTGATCATCCTAACTCTTGATAAATATAAATCAGTGTTATTTAAATAGCATCTTGAAAGAACACTGTACCACCTTCTAAAAGCATTTGCCTTCAGCGGAATTGATAACTAAATGTCCATATACTCTGAATAATAAGACCATTGGAAGATCTGCTATAGATTTTGATGTGCAAAGAGTAATCATTTGAATTTACATAACATATACACTTAAAAAAAACCCTTTTAACTGAAATCCAGTTAAAAAGAAAATAATTCTACGTTATAGTCTCAGGAGAGCAGTGGCTGAGTGGGTGCATGGAGTAGGAGGGCCTTAGAAACTTCAGTAGGTGTCCTGATGTTAATGCTCTGATACAGATGTTTCCACTTCTGTGGCTAGAAAAAAGAAAACCAAATGTGACCATTTGTCAACACCTGGAGAAAACTTTAAAGAGATGATTGTGCATAAAAAATATTTTCTAAACAGCAGTCTGTCAGAGAAAAAAATTACTCAATTAAAAAAAGGGAAACATTAAATGGAGATACAAAATTATTTTGAGGGTTGAAAAATCCAGTCAGTTAAAGTTTTGCAATATAAAAAACGTTGTAATTCCTCTTTTCAAATGTTTTTTTCTTTTTTAGGAAAATCCATAGGCTATCGATGCTATTGTCAGCAATGGTAAAAAATCTTAGAATGGTTGAATGATTCTTCTAGATTCTATGATATTTTTCTGAACCTGGGATTCAAAGATCTGAGCAGCTCTATACTCCCTATGATTGAAAATATGGTGAAAACATGTGTCTAAACTAGTGACGTACTGATCTTTGCTGTTCTCTGTAGAGGATCCTGTAGCGGATCCATTTTTCACACTTTGTTGCTTTCAAACTTCAGAAATAAGGAGCAAATGGTCTTTATTTTCTCCTCTTATTGCTGTAAAAAGTGGAAGGTACTTCAAAGAGCATTTTATCTAAGCAGAATTTTTCTGTATTCTGTTGGTCTTATACAATAGGGTTTGAGTATGTTTCCTGATTAGTATGTCTCATTAGGACATAGATAATAATCTGAAGAACTGCTGCTGGATATTTTTGGACTTCACATAAATATACATGAATGTGGATGGCAGAAAAACAGTAAATAACAATGCAACACTGAGTGATTAGAGTCTAATATGCTATGTTGTCAAGGGAGAAATGTGGGCTCAATTTCCTGTTGTAGCCTCTTATAACTCATTCAGATCTTAATGCCAAATGGATTGAGAATTAGCCTCTGTAAATATGTTTGGTATTTTGCTTCCAAACCAGAGAAAGAGTCAGATTTCTAATTCCAGAATTATCCTTCCTCCTTATTTATGTTTTATGTTCATTTATGTTTTAAGGTATGTGATCAATTACACTGATACATTTCTGTACAGTTGGAAGTTTTTAAAGGTCTTTCTAAAAAAAAGAGAAGGAAGATAGAAAAATGATACACAAATAAAAATACATTGTGTTCATCAGACACAATCATTAATCATTTCTAACTTGGAAAATGAGCAAACATTTAAAAAATTTCTCTTCTTTTGCAATCCATCTTTATGCCATGTGGCAAACAACCTCCTGTGCACTCTTGATTTTTGTCTCTTATTCAGCATGCTAGTGTTGCCTTTGCTGGCCTAAGTGTATATGTTAATTCATAGACTACCCACTCCTTTCTTTGTCCACAGCTGTTTCCCTGAACAAGGTATTATGGGCTGGATTGTGCTGTTTATTTTATAGGCAGTGAAGCTGAGATGCAGAGATGGAGACATTGGCCTTGAGTTATGGCCTGACTCAATGCCAAAGACAAGAACTAATGGCTTTCTAGTTCCTAGTCTTATGAAATACCAGCATTATTTTTCCTCATCTCAGCTTCATAGTCTTTTCTCTAAATCAGGCCTAACGGCTTTACCACAACACTGAGTACCAAACACCTGCACTTAACATCCTGTAGATGGGCTGTCAGGACTAGCAGGACAAGAATCTAAAATAAATGGTCAGGGAGAAAATCAAGATAGTGGAGTAGGAGGATACTGAGCTCACCTCCCTTACAACCACATCAAAAATACATCTACGTGTGGAGTAATTCTCACTGAAAGCTAACTGGAAACTGGCAGAAAGACTCTTCTACAAACAAGGCTGTAAAGAGAGATCCCCATGGAGTCAGGTATGAAGGAGAAAGAAACAATCAGGTTGGGACCTGAGCCCCTAAGAGAGGACACAGAAGGGGAGAGGATATCAGAGGCTCAGAGACTCTCCCTGGGTAGTGAGCAGTGAGCAGTTTGAACCACATATTGGGCGTTCCAGTACTGGGGTCTGATGTTGGGGAGATGAATCCCCTTAGCTGGTTTGAAAATCAGTGGGACTTACAGGACAGCTGTAAGAAACTTAGGCTCTGCTCTTGAAGAGTAGGCATGTGCTTGCTTACTCCTGGGAACAAGGCAGAGGAAGCAGATTGAAACTGCACAGGGTTCTGGCTGGTTTCCAGCTACTGCCACAGTTCATGACCTGGCCTGTGCCGAGTGCCCACTCCAGCCCCTCTAGCTGCAGTTCATCTCCCTACTAGGGTGAAGGAAGCTATTGTCTAGAAGAGTATGTACTTGAGGAGATGGATCTGCATCTGAATCCAGCACTGCATCTGCAGATCCAGCACTGCATCTGAATAGGGGGAGGACAGCCATTTCTGGCATTCATGGAGGTGGCAGATTGGGAGCTGTCTCAAGCTCTAGCTGGCATGCTGAGACCATTCCAGTGTGTGTGCTGGTCTGTGTCAAGCACCCGATCCAGCATCTCTAACTCTGGTGCACTTTGCCACTAGGACAAAGGCTGCCATTGTCAAGGAGAGTGCACAGTTGCTGGGGATGAAACTGGCTCAGACCCAGCACATCTGAATAGGACAAGAGTGGCCACTGCTGGTCTCATAGAAGTGTCAGATTGGGAGCTATCTCAAGCTTTGACTGGTGTGTTGGGACCATCCCGGTGTCCACCTTGGACTTGCACCAGGTGCCCACTCTGGCCCTCTTCCTCCAGCACTGCTCCCCATTACAGCAAACATGATCATGTCAGATCCAGCTTCCCCACCAAAGCCACTGGGAACACAGAGTGCATAGGAATGCTCCCACACAAGGATACCCATTCAAGACTGGGATAGGTAATGTTTCATGTAATTTCATAGAGGCAGAGAAAGTTAAACAAAATGAGAAGACAGAGAAATTTGTTTCAAATGAAAGAACAAGAAAAAAACCCTGAAAACAAAACTTATGAGAGATAAATAAATTACAAAATAAAGAATTCAGAGCATTAGCATTACAAGAATGCTAGCTGAACTTGGGTAAAGAATAGATGAAAACAATGAGAATTTAAACAAGGAAAGAGAAAATATAAAAAAGAAACACTCAGAGGTGAATAATACAATAAATGAAATTAAAAACTCACTAGAAGGAATTAACAGCAAACTAGGTGGTACAGAAGAATGCATAAATGATCTGGAAGGTAGAATAATGGAAAACAAAGAGAAGAAGAGCAAATCAGAAGAGCAAAAAGAAAAACAAATTTAAAAAATAAGAATAGTTTAAGGGACTTCTGAGACATCAAGCAAACTAACATTCACAATATAGGGGTCCCAGAAGGAGAAAAAAGAAAAAGAAAATTGTTGAAAATGTATTTGATAAAATTATGGTTGAAAACTTCCTGAACCTGAAGAAGAAAACAGAGATCCAGGTACAGGAATCACAGAGAGTCCCAAACAAGATGAACCCTAAGAAACCCACACCAAGACTATCATAATTAAACTGGCACAAGTTAAAGATGAAGAGAAAATCCTAAAGGCAGCAAGAGAAAAATAAGGAGTCACATAGAAGATAACCCCCATGAACCTATCAGATGATTTTTCTGCAGGAAATTTTTAGACAAGAAGAAAGTGATTTGATATATTTAAATTGATAAAAGGGAAAAATCTATAACCTAGGATACTCTAACCACCAAGATTATTATTCAGAATTGAAGGAAAGATAAAGAAATTCTCAGATAAGCAAAAACTAAAAAGAGTCCATCAATACTGAACTGACCCCCCAAAAAGTGTTAAAGGGTCTTCTCTAAGCGAAATAGAAAAAACTAAAACAAAAAGCAAGAATTTCAAAAGGTAAAATCCCATTAGTAAAGGCAAATATATAGTTAAGGTTATGGATCAACCACTTAAATAAGTTACTATAAAGATTAAAAAGACAAAATTGTAAAATCAACTATAACTACAATAAACAGTTAAGGGATAAATATGGAGATGTAAAATATGACATCAAAAACAAAAAGTGGAGGAGGGGAGTAAAAAAAGTCAATTTTTTAGAATGTGTATAAACTTAAAGACTGTGAGTTTAAAACAAGCAGGTATAGTTATAGGTCAACATATATAATTCCCATGGTAATGACAAATCACAACCCTATAATAGATACACAAAAATTATACAGAAAAAAATACAAGCATATCACTAAAGAAAATCATCAAACCACAAGGGAAGAAACCAAAAGAAGAAGAACAGAGAAAAGCTACAAAAACCATGAGAAAACAAGCAACAAAATGGCAATAAGTACATTCTAATCAATAATCACTTTAAATGTCAATGGATTAAATGCTCCAATCAAAAGACATAGAATGGATGATTGAATAAAAAAATAAGACTCACCTATATGCTGCCTACAAGAGACACACTTCAGAGCCAAAGACACACACAGACTGAAAGTGAGGAAATGGAAAAATATATTTCATGTAAATGGAAATGAAAAGAAAGCTGGAGCAGTAATACTCATGTCAGACAAAGTAGACTTTAAAACAAGGTCTACAGCAAGAGTCAAAGAAGGGCATTATATAATGATAAAGGGATCAATACGATAAGAGGACATTACACTCATTAATGGATAAGCACCTAATACAGGGTCACCTAAATATACAAAGCAAACATTAACATACATAAAGAAAGAAGTTGACAATAATACAATAGTAGTAGGTGATATTAAAACCCCACTTACATCAATGAACAGATTGTCCAGACAGAAAATCAATAAGGAAACAGTGGTATTAAATGATACATTAGACCAATTAGATGTTAATAGATATCTACAGGACATTCCATCCAAAAGGAGAATAATATACATTTTTCTTAAGTGCATATGGAATGTTCTCTAGGATAGATCACATGCTAGCCACAAAACAAGACTTAGCAAATTTAAAAGAACAGAAATTATATCAAACATTTTTTCCAACCACAATAGTATGAAACTAGAAATCAATTACAGGAGAAAACTGGGAAAAACACAAATTAACGGGCCTAAACAGCATGCTATCAGTAAACCAATGAGTCAATGAAAAAAATCAAAGAGGAAATTAGAAAATACTTGAGTCAAATGAAAATAAAAACACAACTTTCCAAAATCTATGGGACACAAATATAACAGTTCTAAGAGGGAATAACAATACAGGCCTACCTCAAGAAACAAGAAAAATCTCAAATAAACAATGTAACCTATCATATAAAGGAATTAGAAAAAAGAAAAAACAAAAAAAAGCCCTAACTTAGCAGAAGCAAGGAGATAAGTTCAGAGAGGATATATATATATATATATATCCTGGAAATATATATTTATATTTCCTGGAAATATCTCTATATTATATATAGAGAGAGAGACCAAAATATATATTTTGGTCTCTCTCTCTATATATAATATACAGACCAAAAAAAAAAAGCAATCAAAAATCAATAAAACTAAGAGCTGGTGTTTTAAAAAGATAAACAAAATTGATAAGCCTCTAGTCAAGCTCACTAAGAAGAAAAGACAGAGAGCTCAAATAGAGAAAATAAGAAATAAAAGAGGAGAAATTACAACTGATATCACAGAGATACAACAAATCATAAGAGAATTCTACAAACAGTTATATGCCAACAAATTGGAAAACTTAGAAGAAATGAGTAGATTTGTAGGAACATATGTCTTCCAAGACTGAGTCAAGAAGAAATAGACAATCTGAACAGACCAACCACTAGTAGTGAAATTGAATTAGTAATTTTAAAACTCCCACCAAACAAAAGTCTGTGACTGGACAGCTTCACAGTGGAATTCTACCAAACATATAAAGAAGAATTAATGCCTACCCTTCTCAAATTATTCCAAAAGTTGAAGAGAAGGGAACAATTCCAAATTAATTTCTTGAGGTTATTATTACTTTGATACAAAACCCAGAAAAAAACACTTTAAAAAATGAAAATTACAGTCCAATATCCCTGAAGAACATAGATGCAAAAACCTCAACAAAATATTAGCAGTCTGAATTCAAAAAAATATAAATTTTTATGATCCTTTGATCATTCACCATGAGCAAGTGGGATTTATCTTGGAGATGTAAGGATGGTTCAATATTTGCAAATCAATCAATGTGTTACACCATAGTAACAAAAGGAAGGATAAAAATTACATAATCATCTCAGTAGATTCAGAAAAAGCATTTGACAAAATTCAACATCCATTCATGATAAAAACTCTCATTAAAGTGGGTATAGAGGAAACGTATCTCAGCATAATAAGGGCCATTCAAGACAAACCCACAGCTAACATCATACTTAATGGTGAAAAACTGAAAGCTTTTCCTCTAAAATCAGGAACAAGACAAGGATGCCCACTCTTGCCACTTCTATTTAACATTGTATTGCAAGCCTTAGCCACAGCAATCAGACAAGAATATATAAAAGGAATCCAAATTGGAAAAGAAGTAAACCTATCACTATTTGTAGATGACATGACACTATATATAGAAAACCGTAAAGAGATCCCCCCAAAACAATTCGAACTAATCAATTAATTAAATACAGCTGTAAGATACAAGACTAATATACAGAAATCTGTTGCTTTTTATATACTAATAATGAACCATCAGAAAGAGAAAGCAAGAAAACATCCAATTTACCATCACATCAAAATAATACTTTGATATATATTTAGCCGATGATGTGAAAGATCTATACTCTGAAAACTATAAGAGATTGATGAAAAAAATTGAAGACTATACTAATATATGGAAAAATATCTCATGCTCATGGATTGGAAAATTAATATTGTTGAAATATCTATACTACTCAAAATAAAATACAAATTTAATGTAATCTGTGTCAAAATGCCCATACATTTTCTCAGAACTAGAACAAAAAAATCTTAAAATTTATGTTAAACAACAGAAGACCACAAATAACCAGAGTAATCCTGAGAAAAAAGAACACAGCTGGCAATATCATTATTCAAGGCAATGAGGTACTGGCACACACACACAAAAACATGTAGATCAAAGGAACAGAACAGAGCTTAGAAATAAACCCATGCACTTAGGTCAATAAGTGGTGCTGGGAAAACTGGACAGTTACATGTAAAAGAATGACTTTAGAACATTTGCTCACACCATATACAAAAATAAACTCAAAATGAAATAAAGACCTAAATGTAAGACTGGAAACCATAAAACTCCTAGAATAAAACATAAGTAGAACACTCTTTGACAAAAACCATAGCAATATTTTTTGGCTATGTCTACTTAGGCAAAGGAAATAAAAGCAAAAATAAAGAAATGGGACCTAATTAAATTTAAAAGCTTTTGCACAGCAAAGCAAACCACTGACGTAACAAAAACACAACCTATTAAATGGAGAAAATATTTACAAATGATATGACCAATAAGGGATTAACATCTAAGATATATAAACAGCTCATATAACTCAATATCAAAAAACAAACAACCCAATTTAAAAAATGGGCAGAAATCCTGAATAGACATTTTTCCAAAGAAGACATAGACATGGCCAACAGGCACTTGAAAAGATGCTGAATATCACTAATCATCAGAGAAATGCAAATTAAAACCACACCTGTCAGAATGGCTATCATCAAAAAGTCCACAAATAATGAATAATGTTGGTGAGGATGTGGAGTAAAGGGAAACCTCATACTCTCTTGGTGAGAATGAATTTGGTGCAGCCAACAGTATGGAGTTTCCTCAAAAAACTAAAAATAGAACTACCATATAATCCAGCAATTACACTCCTAGGTATATATCCAAAGAAAATGAAAACATTAATTCTAACACATACATGCACCCTGATGTTCATAGTAGCATTATTTAAAATAGCCAAGTAACATAGGTGTCCATAAATAGATAAATGGATATAAAAGTTGTGGTATGTGTGTGTATATATATACATCCATGCAACAACATGGATGGGCCTGAGAATTTTATGCTTAGTAAAGTAAGTCAGAGAAAGACAAATAATGCATGTTGTCACTTATATGTATAATCTAAAAAATAAAATAAATGAATATAACAAAACAGAAACAGACTCACAGATATAGAGAACAAATTAGTGATTATCAGGAAAAGGAAGGGCAAGATGAGGTAGGGGATTTATACTATGTATAAAATAAATAAGTTACAAAGATATATTGTACAGCACAGGGGATATATACAATATTTTATAGTAACTTTAAATGAAATATATTCTATAAAAATATTGAATCATTATGTTGTACACCTGAAACTAATACACTATTTTAAATCAACCATATTTCAATTAAAAAGAAAAATGGAAAAATATAAAAGTAAAATAAAACAGTAGAATAAAATAAATGGTCTGAAGCCTGCTTCAAGAAGACAAACTGGCCTTATGATTTTAATTCCTGTTTTTTTCCCAAATTCCACTGACATGGACAAAGGAATATAAACATGGAAAAATCTGTATGAATTGCAAAACAAGGAAGAGTGCCCTCCTCATGCCAGAGGAATTTCAGTAATATACGTTCAAGTTACTCCAAGTTCCAGAATGGGCTTTCACCAAACTGTGAATCACTGTGTAAGAGCTAGCAGGAGCAAACCCTTGAGAAGTTAGGGTGGAGAGCAAATCTTAGTTCTTCCACAAACTGTGAGGATGAGTTGTGTCACGAAATAGTGGTAGTCATCTGCATGCATTCTCAGCTAACATTTAATACAGAAGACATGGGCTTTAGGGAGCTGCCATCATTGGGAATGTTTCTCTCTCAGGGCTAGACTTATATGTAATACTTTTGTAATATTGAGAGTAGAATGTCAGGGTTTCAAAATCAGAACCTGTATAACGGTTTTCACATACACTGTATCTCTTACTAAATGCAATGCCTACACAATATTATACCCTTTCCTCTCCTTTTAGTCCTCAGCTTAAAGGTGGGAGTCTTTACTTGGCTGAAGTTTCTTTGCTTCAGAGCCGAATGTTCCCATAGTGCTAGAAGGGCGATGAGAGTGTCTAGGCCTTATGGCTGAATCTCAGTGGGCTTGACTGGGCTTCTCTTCCAGCAAGTTGGAAGCATTGCTCTGAACGTAAACTCTTTTGCTTGGGCTCAGAGGGCAGAGATTTTGCTGATATTGAAATATATTTATAGCCTTTCAGTGTTTAATACCAAAAGACCTCTTTTCAAATAAAGATCTAATAAACCTGCCTAGTTGGATCTCATTTGATTTCAACAAACTAGCTTCCCTCTTGATCCATAAGGAAGTCATCAACATCTGTATGTTGCCTAATGAAAGACACAGCATACATGAGATTTGCATATGTGCTTTAGTCTTTCTCAGTATATCCATGCAGTCGTCTTGCAAGAACTTTATCATAGCTGGTCTAGGAACGATGGTTTTTACACAAAACATAAAAATATTTTACATAAAATAATTTTAAAATACTTTTCCAAAAAGTGGAAAAATCATTCCATGGTGGTGCCAAGGGGAAAATTTGGCACCTTTTGGTGTTTTCCTGATGGTCCCCAATAAGAGCAGCTAAGTATAGCAGGTGGTCCTGCCCATGTCTTGCTTCTAATAAATCATGTCCATTAGAAAAGGGAAGACAATACTCTTGTTCATTTTGAGACTTAAGGGCACACTGAAAAGAAACCCTTTACCACAGCTATAGAGTTCCTGACCTGAGGCAACTTCTGCCCATCCCCAGCTTCTGTCTCCTAACAAACAATCCAACTCTAATCTATTGAAATAGACACAGGAAATCTGAAACCTGCCTTATTTCCCTTATATGGGCCACAAAGAGTTTACAAAGAACAATCTTTTTAGAAAGTCTCCTGTCCTAATTCTGGACAATAGACAGTTCTTTCCTCCCATCTAACCACCCACACTTTAAGGATGGAAAAAGTAGAGAAATATCAACAGACATACAAAAAAGTCTCATCCCTTCATCAGAAAGGAATTTAAAGAATCAGAGTAAAAATCTGCCTATCAAGCAAGCTTACTACATGGTACTAGAGATAACTGCAGAAACTTTATTCTGTGTTTTTGAAAAGGCTTAAAAGGGCATTGCATCTATGAAAAGGGAACACTTTAAGTTAACAAATGATAAAAAAACGCATCCTCTTGCTTTATAATATAAAAATACTTTATAATATAAAAATGGATCTTTTCTATGCTTTTGAATTTTATCAGTATTGAACAGATACAGCAATTGTATGCTATAGAAGAAAGGTAAATGTGAACACCAGGACACAGAGGAAGTTCACAATGATATAGGATGTTTACCATGAATTAAGAAAGAGTCATGATGAACTTATTCAGGAGATCAAATATAATGGGACTTCCAGAGGGAGAAATAGAGCTGGTACTGAAGAAACAGTAATCAAAGAAAAGATTACAAAATTTCCCAAGGCTCAAGAGAGACTTGAATCTTCACATCAGTTATGTTATTGGGAAAAAATAATTAAAATTATCCTTGTTTAGAAAATCTTCCTGGAATTTCTGTATTCAGGCAAAAATTTCTGGCAGCCACCAATCAAACTTTTGTTTGAAAATATTCACTTCCAGAAGACAATGACACAGCACTGCCAGAGTTTTGCAGCAAAAATCACAGTGACACAAGTATTATACACCCATCCAAAGATTACTTATGTACAAGAACAATAGAGAAACATTCTGAGATATGGGAAGAAATCAGAAAGTGAATTACCAATGTGCAACTCTTGGAAATATAAATCAATAAAATATTTGCAACTAACTGAGAAATGCATTGAAATGAAGAAATTAATGAGAAAGATTGGGGGAAAAAAATAGCAGTGAGAAACAAAGCCTGTAAAACACAGAGGTAAAGCTAAGTAGTTATTGCTATTATTATTTTAGGATTATTGAAAAAATAGAAATATAATGGAAGAAATAGTAAATAACAACTTTAAACTATCCCTGATTATTCCTACAAAAGCTAGGAGGTGGGGTAGTATGGTGAGGATTGTTCATTGTTCACAAAAATCAATTCAGCCCTCCTGCCACAGAAATGCAGGCTGGGCCTATGGTGGACTACATTGTTTGTTAGACTCTACTTAACTCTTCTGGATATATGTGTTTGTATAACTATCATTTTGTAAAAGAATGAGAGCAGAAGAGACAGATTCCACTTCCAGGTCTGAAACTTAAAACACCAGGCATGCCGTTTCGAACATGGAAGTGATCCAGCTTTAACCATGAAGATGGCAACAATGTCAAAACTTATGAGGGACAATGCCTTGAAAGGAACTTGGGTTCCTCATTAGATGAGGAGTAAGGCTGTTCTTATCTGGACCATTCACATTTGGTCTGTTCTGTGTGTGAGAAATAAACTTCTTTCTTAAGCCGTTTGCTATGGGGTCTTTTTGTTATAATAGATAGGTTTTATTAGTTTTATGGCTTATGTAGGTCATGTGAGAGAAAAAAAAGTGTACATAAAGCAATGCACAAAGCTATTCATGTGGATATAAGGTACAATCTAAACATATAATTTTAAAATAATAATTGGATCACCTTACACATATTTTTATGCAAATTGATTTTTTCCCAATAAACAATATTTTTTTGGCCATCTTCCATGCCAATATATAAAGAGTTATATATTATTTGTAACTTTCAAATAATGCTCTGTATCATGGTGGTTCCATGATGTATTTGATTCTATTTTCCTCTATTTGTGCATTGTATTTTCCCCTAATATTTTGCTATTGCAAATTATTCTACAGTGAAATGCTTTACACACATACATAAGAATTGCTGTAGAATAGGTAGTCTAGTAGTGGAATTTCTGGTTTAAGGGTATGCACAAAAGGGGCTGCAAAACTGAATTTTGGAGACTGGCAGAGTCAGAGGTGGGTGTTCTAAGCAGTTCTCACAGCTGCTTGTTCTGCTGATATTTAAGCCTGGCTAGAGTCTACAGCTATAGTGTAACTCAAGATTTTTCTCTCTTGGCTTGGTTGGGGCCCCATGAAGTCCCTGACTAATTCAGCCCTACTTCAGATTCCATTTGCTGCAGGCCCCTGAGTGAATGCTGCACCCTCCATCAGTCTACTGAGTGGATTTCACACCAGCTTCTGTGGCAGAGCTACTTCATCTTGCTATAGTTGTAGGATTGGCCTCCATGGCAAGCCTGGTAATTATTAGTGTCCATACCAGCTGGGACTTGGGAGTGGATTGAGATGGCTAAGCCTCCTGCTGGATAATACTGCACCACTACAGTTTCTAAACTGGTGTGGGGCAATAACTCCCCTTTAGACTTTATTTAATAATAAGTTACAGAATATACCTACCCCTCTCTGAGTTAAAGTCCAGAAATGGCAAAGCAGGCCACTCATCTGACCATTTTAACCCTTGACATACCCTAATCCCCATCTCTCAAAACAACTCTTCCCTGGAAAGGGCATGTTTCTTTCATTTTCCCTGTGTAATCGCTTCCCTCTTCCTGACTCCTCCTAAGCCTATCAGAGTACAGGTAGATTCCCTCTAGATTAGAAAAGAAATTTATGAATTAAGTTCTACAATCTTGATTGTTATTATACTAAAGAGGGAGATGAAGGAATTTGGATATTTTCTCCCTTTCATGAGAAGGGATACACAATATTTTATATATTTCATTTCCAGCTCTGTCTTCAGGGCTGAGTAAGCTTCCAGTAAAATTTTTGGAATAAATGAAAAAAATTAATATGTATATATTGACATTTTCATTGGTTTTTCATTATGCATACAGGGTTTTCATATAGAAATATTTTAGTTTTTATGTAGCCAAACCTATCAATTTTTTCTTTTATGGTGTTTGAGTTTCAAGCCTTCCTTAGAGAAGTTTTTCTGAAGTCATAAGATTTGTCATCATATGAAAAAAGAAAAGGCAACAGACTCACAGACATAGAGAACAGACTTGCAGTTGCCAGGGGGTAGGGGAAGGGGGAAGGGGTGGATGGGGAGTTTAGGATTAGCACATGCAAACTATTATATATAGAATGGATAAACAACAAGGTCCTACTATATAGCACAGGGAACTATATTCAATATTCTGTGATAAAGCATAATGGAAAAGAATGTGAAAAAATTTACATATGTATAACTGAATCACTTTGCTGTATAGCAGAAATTAACACAACATTGTAAATCAACTATACTTCAATAAAATAAATTTTAAAACAAGGCAATAGTTGGAAAACTGGTAAAAACTGAATGAAGTCTGGTAATTAGTTAATAGTAATAAACCAATGTTTTGATCATCAGTTTTGACAAATGTACCATGGTAACATAAGAGGTTAACAATAGGGGAAATTCGTGAGAGGTTTACAGTTTACAGTTTATGGGATTCTTCTGTATTATGTTTTTAACTTTTTTGTAGATTTAAAATTATTCTAAAGTAAAGGTTTATACAAAAGTTTATATTTTCTCTGATCATGTTTATAGTTTTGATTTTTGTTTTAGGTTTTAAGACCACATTGAAATGACTTTGCTGTTGTTGTTATTGTATTGTGTGAAGTAGAACACCTTTTTCTTTTTCCCTTATGGACAGTCAGTTGTTCTGGTTTGAAATGCTGCTTTATAATATATATTCTATAAGGGAAGTGCACTCTTTTTTCAAAAATGTTTTAACTCTTCTCATATATTTCTTCTTCCAAATTGATTTTAAAATCAGCTCATCAAGTTCCATGGAAATCCCCATTGTTATTTTTACAGAGATTATACATGTAAATATAGATTTATAAAATTTTACTGCATTGAATTAATATATATAACATTCCTCATATAATCAAAGCTATTATAATCAATAATAAAAAATAAAATATTCAAAGTACATGAACAGGCAAGTTAGCTGATGAGAAATCAGAAGACCAATGGCATACAAAACCTATATAAGAAATGTAAAGCTAAAGAATAATTAATAAAATACAAATTAAAGTAAAAAGAGTTAGCTGTGTTCTTTTTTCATGTGGAAAGATTAAAATGAGCAATAATGCCTGTCTCTAGCAAGAATGAAGTGAAATAATGTCTCAAATATTGTTGGCAGAAAAGTAAATTTGGTAGAATCTTTCTGGAAAACAAATTGGTAATTTCTTTTGAATTCTCAACATTTTAAATATTCATTTATTAAGTGTATATACTTCTAAAGATTCCTCAAAGGAAATAATCATGGAAAATATAAATTGTAAAAATATATCCTACAATATTCTTTATAATTGTGAAAGTAACCTAATTTTACATTATACATGGTTGAATAAAATTTGTTATATATGTACAGTGGAATATATATATATATATACATATATATATATACATATATCCACACCATGATAATCTGAACATAGTATACTTAGTCAGAGTGCCATGAGGTTTACTCATATGTGAGTGAGAAACAAGATATATAGATTTTTCATGGACTAAAATAAGAAAGATTTAAAAAAGTAAATTTGCCTTTATCTCTGGAACAGAATCTTTTTCTCCCCTTGGGTAAGCTGAAAGACTGAAAGCCATCAAAGAGGAATGTTTGTCCTTCAGCAAAGGGAAAGAGTTATCAGGAAAGGCAATTTCAATTATTTTTGACTTTTCTAAGAAACCCTATGATTCATATATGGGGCATAAATGATGTATTTTTATCTGTTGGCTGCAGGTATCCGTCCATTGATACTAACACCTTATTTAGTTCAGCCAGGTCTATACCACTCCTAGTGTTATGATTTCTCAGTCTCCCCTTCTAGTAAATCTCTGCTCCCAGGGATACTGAGTTGACTGTGAGAACTTCAGTCTTTTTTAATGCACCATTATCAGGGGGATGTTGTGTTGGGATAACACTACTTACTAATGCTTTAGTACCAAGGTATCAGGAAGTAGGGAAGCAGGAAGTATAGGGACAACAACAATAAAAATGTTGGAACCCACTTCATATCCAGTGTTTTAATTGGGCTAAGCCTAACAAAAGATCAGTTTCCATGGGTTAGTTTGACCAATCTTGGAAAACTAGGTGGCACTTTCTTTTAGTTTGAATTTCTTTCCTTTAAGTGTTCACATGGGCAAAATAACATATATTATTAATTTTGAAGACTTGGCATTGACTGGCCAATAAACAGTCAAGTACAAATCTATTATATAGGTTTTCTTTTATCAGAGTTTATGCTTGTCTGGATTTCAAAGTTTGAGCCATTTCATTTGTTATCTAGGTGGTAATTAGGGAAACACTTCAGCACATGCATTTTTGTACACAAGTTTGTATTCATAATATAAATTCTTTTATTATCTGGGGAAATTCAAAGTCTCAGATCTCACCTATTGAATTCATATATTGGGCTCTTAGAGAAATATGAGTAACAGGGGTAGGTGGTGGGTGAGTGCTAATGGTAATTCAATTGTGTATGCTAAGCATGAGAGGGTCATCTAATTACAAAAAGAATATTCCTGGTGGTACACATTAAAGAAACATAAATGTATTGTTTATGATAATAGGTCAGTGCCTATTGCTCTCTGGATTTAATTAGGCTCATTGTGGAAGACAAACACCTTAGATGAAACTAAATATATCATGTACTGATTTCTAAATAGCTTTTTGATAAAATAACTGGACTATAATCATTCTTAATCCTGATGTTTCTTGAGTTTCTTTATAGGCTCTGGAAAATATGAGTATCAGCAGTTAATTTAGAGGACTAAGGTCCAATTAAGATGTGTCAGGGCTAATAATATTCCTGTACTGAATATATAAGGGAAAGTGATGATTCACCCTTTAGTTCTTGAGTGAAATGTAGTGTTATTTGGACTTTGGGGTATGGCTATAAAATCCTTACTAGAAAGATCTGAGGTGGGGTGACAAATCCAGCAGCTGGAAAAGTTGGCAGTCACTCTGAATGGGAAAGGTGAATTAGGGAGTTCAGAGTCTTTATTGGAATAAAGACAACCAAGAAAAAAGTAGAAAAAACTGGGGAAGGGGAATCATAACACTGATTCAACATAAGGGTAAGTGGCAGGCAGTAAGAAAAGACAAATTAAATGTAAGTCCTTTGTCCTAAGCATGCATTTTGATGTAAAAGTCACTGGGTTAAACTGTCTACAATTCACTCTTGTGGCAACTATTTTTTCTTCTTTTAGTGAGCCTTAGAGTTTGACCTCCAGAGGGAATAGACATGCAGATTGTAGATCCTGAGCAGTGTTTACATCTGAAACAAGAATCCATGGTTTTATCACCTGTATTTTAAGAGCAGGATTTGTGATTAGAAACACCCAAAATGGTCCCTTTAAGGCAGACTTTTATTTCATTTTCAATTTATCCTCCCTCCTTGTTTGGTATCACGCAGGTGTATGTCTGGGTATACATGTAAGTGCAGTTTACACTTCTTGGAATCATGTCTTTGATATTAATTTTGTTAGAACCTTGAAAAGTCAGAATTGAGTAAGGCAGAATCTGTCAGATTGAGTGAGTTTGTATCTCATAGTTTTTTTCTCTGTAATAATTTCATATGGTAAGAGTTTAGGGAATTTTGTCAAGTAAATCATAGTTTCTTTAGGGTAGAGTTAGAATTTTAGGCCAAGATAGATTAATTTCTTTTGAAAATTTTGAAAGTCTTATTTTATTTTAAAAATTACCATCCAGTAAAATTGCATAATTCAGTGCATTGCAACATATGTATAAATTCATGTAACCACTACCACAATCAGGATGCAGAACAGTTCCACCACTCTCAAAATTTTTCTCATGGTGTCTATTTATGGTCATCCCACCCAACCCCTGAAAACCACTATAGTTATGTCTTTTGAGAATGTCATATAAACAGAAACAAACAATATAAAACCCTTTAAATTGCCTTGTCTAACTCAGCATAATACCTTTGAGATCCATTGAAGTTGTGTGTCAATTGTCCATTCCTTTTTATTGCTGAGTAGCATTCCATGGTATGGATATTTGTTTATCCATTCATCTGTTGAAGAACATTTGGATTTTGTCCAGTTGAGGTAATTATAAATAGATTTGCTATAAGCATTTATGTACAGGTGTTTCTGTTTTCAGAAACTGGAGGAAAGGCTATCTCTGTTATAAAGTGGCAAAGAACTTGGTTGAATTGTGTTCTTGTGTTTTGTGGAAAGTAGAACTTGTAAATCATGAACTTAGATATTTAGTTGAAGAGATTTCTAAGCAAAGTGTTGAAGGTATGCTCTGATTTCTTCTTGCTGCTTATAGTAAAATATAAGAGAAGAGAGATAAATTAAAGAAGATATTGTTAAGTAAAAAGGAACCAGAACTTGAAGATTTTGAAAATTCTTAGCCTATCTATATTGTAAAATATAAGAAAGCATGTTCTAGGGAGAACATCAAGAGTGTGATAGCAACTCTTAAAGAGATTGCAGGCGTGACTCATGTATCCAATCAATCATCCTAGCAGAAGCAAGGAGTAGAGATGTGGTTATCCAGGAAAGATCTGTAGAGGACCTTCTTTTCTGATGGCTTGGATTCCTGTAACTTGAATTAGAGACCAACAAGGATTTCGAGAATTTTATACCAGCAGAAATGCTGCCAGTTTAGACTGAAGAGGATGGGAAAGAATGAAATAAAGGAAGTATGCTGGATTTCTGGGTTTCTACAGGATAGACCAATAGAGCTATTTGGGTATGAACATATGTTATTACCAAGAAAAGGGAAAAATGACCATGAAGGTGGTTTAGAGGTCAGCAGGGTATTCACTGCCACCATGGGCACATAGAGCACAGGTCAGGTGGTGAGGTTTCTCCTCAGCTTCTGAGGGCAGGACCGCCTCCTAGGTTTCAGAAGGTGGGGTTATCTCCCCAGTGTCATCAGACTAGGTTACTTCTACCTAGGGATGAGGGAGCAAGGCTGCCACTCTTGTGCTGCCGAAAGTCAGGACCACATCAGTTGGATTGAAGGACAGAGCATTGGGCCAAAAGAATTATTATCAAGCCTTAAGATCTAATAGGATTTACCCTGCTAGGTTTAAGACTTGTTTGAGACCTATGCTCCCTTTTCTTTTAAGATTTCTCCTTTTTGGAATGGGAATGTCTATGCTATGCTTGTCTTGTCACTGTATGTTAAAAGCAGATAATTTGTTGTCTGGATTCACAGGTTTAAAGCTGGGAAGGAATTTTGCCTCAGGATGAATTATATCTCAAAGTCTCACTCACAATTGATTTAAATGACTTTTTTGACTTAGGATTGAGGCTGGAATGGGTTGTCTTTTGTGGCTATAGGGATGAGGTGAATGCATTTTGCATGTGAAAAGAACATGAGTTATGGGGGGAGAGAAAATGAAGTGTTATGGGCTGAATTATGTTCCCTCCAAATTCATATGCTGAAGTCCTAACTCCCAGTACCTCCGAATATGACTGTATTTGGAGATAGGGTCTTTAAAGAGTTAAAATGAGATCATTAGGTTGGGTCCTAACCCAATATGGCTGGTGTCCTTTTAAGAGACAATTTGGACACAAAGTATAAAGAGAAAACCATGTGAAGACCCAGGGAGAAGATGGCCACCTATAAGCCAAGGAGAGAGGCTTCAGAAGAAACCAACCCTACCAACACCTGATCTCAGACTTCTAGCCACCGGAATTGCACGAAAATAAATTTCTGTTGTTAAAGCCATCCAGTATGTTGTATTTTGTCATGTCAGTCCTAGGAAACTAATGTAGTTAATTTCCATTACTCTAGGGTAAATACCCAAGAGTGAGATTGGTGGGTCATAATGTTAAGAGTATGCTTTACTGGGGCTTCCCTGGTGGCACAGTGGTTGAGAGTCCGTCTGCCAATGCAGGGGACACGGGTTCATGCCCCGGTCTAGGAAGATCCCACATGCTGCAGAGTGGCTGGGCCCGTGAGCCATGGCTGCTGAGCCTGCACGTCCGGAGCCTGTGCTCCACAACGGGAGAGGCCACAACAGTGAGAGGCCCGCATACCACAAAAAAAAAAAAAAAAGAGAAAAAGAAAGAGTATGCTTTACTTTGTAAGAAACTGACAAGCTATTTTCTAGAGTGGTTGTACAATAACATTTTCCTTTCCCACCAGCATTGTATGAGAGCTCCAGTTGCTCTGTTTTCTTGCTAGCACTTGGTGTTGTCAATATTTCTTTTTTAATTTAACCATTCTAGTAGATATGTTATGGTATCTCATCATGGTTTCAATTTGCATGGCTAATGAAGTTGAATATCCTTTAATGTGTTTGTCCTTATATCTTCCTTGGTAAAGTGTCTGTTCAGGGTTTTTTGCCAATTTTTGAATTAAGTTATTTTTGTATTTTTGGGTATTGTATTATTTTTATTTATATATTATAGATACAAGTTTTTTGTCAGATATATGATTTGTAAATATTTTATTCCAGTCTGTAGCTTATTTTCACCCTCATAATAGGGTCTTTTGAAGCACAAAACTTTTACATTTTGATGGAGTCCAATTTATCAATTTTGTGTTGTATGGATTTTTGTTTGTTTTTTGTTTTTTTTAGTGTCATGGAAAACAGTTTCCTTAAATCTATGCCACAAAAGTTTTCTCCTATGTATTCTTCTAAAAGTTTTACAGCTTTCCATTTCACTTTTAGATCTATGATCCACTTACATTTTTTTGATTGAGGCATAGTTGACTTACAATGTTGTATTAATTACTGCTGTAAAGCAAAGTGATTCAGTTATGCATATATATACATTTTTAATATATTCTTTTCCATTATGGTTTATCAGAGGATATTGAATATAGTGCTCTGTGCTACACAGTAGGACCTTGTGATTTATCCATCCTATATATAAAAGCTTACATCTGCTAACCCCAACCTCCCACTCCATACTTCCCCTAGCCCCCTCCCCCTTGGCAACCAACAGTCTAGTCTCTATGTAAGACCCATTTTGAGTCAATTTTGTATAAAGTGTGAGCATATGCAGACCTCTTCCTAGTTATTCAATCAAAGACTAATCTAGGTGCGGCTGTGAAAGGATTTTGCAGGTATAAATTTCCTAATCAGTTAATTTTGAATTAATCAAAAGGGAGAATATCTTGGGTGGACTTGACATAATGAACTGAAATCCTTTTAAAGAGGGACTAAAGCCCTTCACAGGAGATTAAGGGACTCCATAATACAGAGGGGAAAGAAAACTGTAGAATTTTTCTGCATTCTGGTACCCCCATAATCACTTTGTGTTACTAATCTCACGACTTACCTTGTTGGTATGAAACAGCAGCTGAGGCTGCAATTGTTCTCCCTTCCTCCTGACCCTTTCTTAAATTTTTCTGACTCCTGGGCCAGGTGTGTGTGCTCAGATTCATGATGAGAGAGCTCTGGTTTTTGCAGGATACTCTCATCATCAAGGTCAAAAGCAACAGGAATGGATGCTGGCTTCAATCCAACCTTGTAGGGTTCCCATTCATGATAATGGCATTCTAAACATCATGTGATCTTTTCATCCTGTGTGGCTATGGACTTCAGGATTGCTCATGCAGCCCCAACAATTGCATAAGAAAATTCTTGTAATAAAGCTCTACATAGACAAATGATAGATAGATAGATGGATGGATGGAGAGATACATAGATACATAGATCTCCTACTGGTTCTGCTTCTCTGGACAAACATTGAATAATATAGCTATCCATTAAATTTCTTTTTCACTTATCAAAAATTAGAATCACAGATGGCCTATGGGACAAAGCCTTACCCTCTTGAGTAAAATGAGTAGCTGAAAGCCATCAAGGAGGGCAATTTGCCCTTGAGCAGATTTACAAAGTTATCAGGAAAGGCAGTTTCAATTATCCATGTGTTTTCTAACAAACCTCATAATTTCATCCTGGAGTGTTCATGATGTGTTCAAATCTGTATAATGGCTACTGGTTTCAGTCTACTGGCCTCCTGACATTAGGCCATTTCTCTACTATTTCCCTTGTTAGAATTTATTAATGTTGTTAGATGAAGGAAGCATTTAGAAAACGTTACCTTTAATATCATACTATAAAAATATTTTTTATGTGTATAGGTTAAAAAGAAACCCAAAAGTAAATATACTGTTGATAGTGGACGTAACTGGGGCTGGGATTATAGGTAAAATTTTTGTCTCTTTGCTTATTGTTACTTTGTAAATTTTCTTTAAGAAACATTGTGTTATGAACTAAATATTTGTGTCATCCTCAAATTCCTATGTTATAGCCCTAAACTCCAATGTTACCATATTTGAAGATGGGGTCTTGAAGGAACTAGTTAAGGTTAAATGAGGTCATAAGATGGGGACCCTGACCTGATAGGATTAGTGTCCCGATGAAAAGAGACACCAGGGAGCTTTCTTTCTTTCTTTCTGCCATGTGAAGTCATAATGAGAAGGTGGCTTTCTGCAAGCCAGGAAAAGAGCTCTCACAAGAAACTGAACACTGCAGGAAACTTGATCGTGGACTTTCCAACCAGAACTGTGAGAAAGTAAATTTCTGCTGTTTAAGCCATCCAGTATATAATTTTTTTATGATAGCCCCAGTAGATAAGGACATGTGGATTATTTTTGTGACAAGTACATAAAAAGATAGTATTTTAACAGAAAAGAAAAGAGCCTGGCTCTGAACAGCACTGAAAAAAAAAAGTCAGATCTTGTGAGAATTATGTAAGTTTCCAGGCATTGCTAATTATATATTGAATTCCTCAAAAAAATATAAGATAAATGCTAAGTAGAGATGCTGAGAAATATTTTATTTGGAGAGAGCTTGTGGTTTTTGGAGAGAGCTGTTACTATTTATTTTTGTAGGAATTAGCCACTAGTAAAACTTAGGGCAACTAATTTTACCTTTGGTTAGAGTTCAGCTACAAGAGCTTTGCTTTCCCACACCATCTATGCCTTCTCCCCATCTCTCTCTTTCCCCACCCCCCCACACTAAATTGTTTTACTCCTCCATACTAGCTTGATGCTACAACATAACACATTTTAAAACTGAAACCCTATCTCCTTGATACTGTACATTAAATTGAAATCAAATTTAATCAATAATATCACAGCTTTTTCATCCATTTGGCTTCTCATATAATTACTTTTCAAATGACTTCTTTAATAACAAATGACTGGGTGCACTCTCTCCTCAGACACCATTATCTTTTCTATTTTCCAGTGCTGGTACTCTTTCATTTTGAGAGAGAAAAGGGCTAAAGAGATGTTGACATACTCTAAAGAAAAGCAGATGGTTAGTGGCATGCTTGTGGAAGGTGTGCATTCTCATTTCATCTTCCCTGTAGACTTTTTTCCTTTTTTCCTCTGCATTTCCATGTAATATGTGTCTGTGGATTTCCATTCCAATATGTCCCATGTGTGTCAAAGACTCCTTCTAGAATGAGTTCATATTCTTATTCTCTCTCCCTCTCTCTTTCTCTCCTCTTTCTCTCAGGCTCTCTTTCTGTCTTGCCATTCTTGCTTCTTCCTTTTTAAACTTGTTTACATATTATGGTGGGCAATAACAAATATTTTCATTATTAAGAGGAAGTTTTTTCATTAACATGAGGTAAAATCACATTTTTGACCCCAAATGCTGTTCATTATATCTTCCTAGACAATATATTAAAATAATTCACTTATGTCACTTGTGTAGCATAAGAAAATAACCACATAATTTAAACAGAATTCCATGTTGTTTGACCCAGAACACATTCTAAGATATATTTCCCATAGTGTTGGACTAGAGGTTATTATTAAGATCAAATGCTGCTGAATTTTTTTAATGGATGGAGGATGGTAAATAAACTTCTTAAGTTAGGTAACCATACATTTAGATTCATTAGGTAGCATACTAATATAGTTGAGATCTGAGTTTTAACATATTTGTGAATCACAAAGAGTATCATTCTGCCATACAAACAAGCAACCACCTCTCTCACAAATGGTCTTCATGAACACTCATTAACTTGAGTGTTCACATGAATCTTAAGGTGTTAGAACTGGTTTGTTTCTTACAGATTTCCTTATCCTTCCTACTCATTATTGCTCATTTTATTGATAACAAAGAGAAATTTAATACCTGGAGGTACTAAATAATCCCTTGACCATGGTTACACAGCTTATTCTTCTTGATTTGGGAATAAAACTCAGAGGTCTTCCTTTCTGGTTCCTTTTTTCATAAGGTAGGTTGCACACTGCTGCCCCCTTGATTTTTAAAAAGTTTTATATGTAATAGTTGAATGAATTCTACTCTAAAAGGCTTGACTCTGTTGGATTAAGAAGGAAAACTTAAATTTGCCAAGTGATTGAAATAAGTCCCTCTTATGATTTAGTCTTTTAAAGTAACTCCAATATCTTTCAGGTAAATGTTCAACCTTCCAGATTTCTGTTCCCTCTCCTGTTTCTTACCAGTAAAGCATCTGCATTTTAGTGTGGCTGGAAGAGAGACTTACATGAACTTAGGTGGCTGGGACAGGGAGCCTTGGAGTTGTGTGCAGGAGCCCTTATGCATCTACCTTTATAGCAGAGGCAGGTCTGTTCTTGTTCCTCTTTTCAAGTCTGCCTGGATTCCACTGTTACCCTCTGGACTTTGCAGGTATTACTTGTATACCAGCTACTGAAGCTCATGGTTCTCAGTCATTTGCCTCTTGTCACAGTAGCGCTTTGGCCTAACACCCACTGCCTTCTCATCACCTTTGTGTCTCTGCACTGGAACACATGGATCCATTGCTGGCCACTCAAAAACCGTGGGGGACCAGAGCATGATCTCAGGTGATCTATGTAGGCCCCTTCCCTCCAGACGTGCCATGCGATGAGGCAACAAACTGCATATAGCACTTCATCTGGAGTCTTGAAGTTACTCCAAGCTACACCCAGAGAAGTGGGATTCTGTACCTGATTTTCCCACACTTATTTAAGTGCTCTTAGGATAAATCCCATGAGGGTTTGTAATTTATCACAATTCTTTGCTGTTTCTTTTTCTCCTTTCTATGTCTCCTGGTCTGGGAGTCTAATCTAGCTCCCTTTCATTATAGCAACTGCTTTCTATTACAGCATATCCTATGTATAAAACTAATCCTATTCTATACATCAAAAATTGAAACCTACTTTTTTTCTCCCTTCAGATTCCTGCTGTGATAATCCTCATTTTTCTTGGGTTTCTGGCATAACAATGGAGATGGTACAAACAGAAAAAGTCAAACAAAAGCAACTTAATATACTTATAAAAATATTATTCCTACTTCAGTAATTTAGTCAATTATTCCATTAATATTAATTGATTTCTTGCCATATGTTCAATATTAGGAATGCAGAAAAAAGACGAAATATGTGGCAAAAAAGGAAAAAAAAAGCAACATATGACAATCCTATACACTTAGTGCCAAAATGGAATCATATAAAAAGGACACTGAAGATAAAAAAATCTATGTCTACCTACTTAAAGGGAATCAGAGGAGGCTTCTGGGAGGAGATGACACTATTAATATGCTGTCTCTGAAGTTTGCCATTAGTAGAAAGAGGATGAGAGAGTGTTGTAGATACATTCAAACATTCTTTAACAATAATAGTAATGATTAAACAGTAGACAACAATAATTTACATTATAAAACACTCTACCAGCAACAAAGTGGTACAAAAAGTGTCTACACAACATAAAGATCAGATCATACTGATCTGTAGGTCTGTACATATTCCTTAGGTCAGTGTCACTCTAAAAATAAAAGACAAAAAGACATTCATTTAGTCCATAATCATTTAGCTGACTATGTGCTAGGTACAGCAGATACAAGATGAGGAAGAAAAACAAGTTCCCATCTCAGTAACAAGTAGTCTATAGAGGGGAGATGGTAAACAAATCAATGGCAAAGATAGATCCAGACATTGAAAAGTGCCATAAAGAAACTGAAACAGGATGGTGTGCTACATTGTGATGGGGGTAGGGAGAGATCAATATAAGTTAAATTTGATTTCAATAATAACAAAATGGGAGAGTGGTCAAGATGGTGGAGTAGGAAGACCCTGAGCTCACCTCATCCCACAGGCACACCAAAATTGCAACTATTTACAGAGCAACTATCAGTGAGATCAACCTGAAGACTAGCAGAAAATATCTGTACAACTAAAGATATAAGGAAGGAACCAGAATGAGACAGGTAGGAGGGGCAGAGACACAGTATAGTCAAGACCCATGCCCACTGGTAGGCAACGCCAAAGTGAGAGGATAATCACAATTGCAGAGGTTCTCCCCAAGGAGCAAGAGGTCCAAGTCTTATATTGGGCTCCCCAGCCTGGGGATCATGCACTGGGAAGAAGTGTTACCAGAATGTTTGGCTTTGAAGGCACAGGGGCTTACCTTCAGGAAAGCCAGAGGGTTGTAGGAAACAGAGATTCCATTTCTTAAAGAGCACACACATGCTCCAAGACCCAGGGCAGAAGCAATAATTTGAAAGAAGCCTACATCAGACCCACTTGGTGATCTTAAATAGCCTCTTGGAGAGGCAAGAGGCAACTGGGACTCACCCTGGGGACATAGATAATGGCAACAGACATTTTGGCGAGCTCCTTGTATAATGAGGACACTGATGCTGACAAATTCCATTTTGGAATTCTCTCTCTAGTTTATTAAAGTTGGACCTAGCTTATTATTAGGCCTGGACAGCCCAGACCAAGCATCCAGCCAGGTGGGGATACAATTCCACCCAATAACAAGCTGGTTACCATTAGCCACCTTGAACTCCCAGCTGCCCAGGGACCTGGTCCCACACACCAGAGGCCCCCGGACTTGTCTCCAAGCACAAATGGGCTGTCACTAGCCCTGGGACCCCTGGGGCCCTGCAGTCAGTGTCAGCACCTGGTCACACTCACCAGCAGTCTGACCTAACTCCAAGACCCTGGGTTCACAGCAAAAGACCCCAGAACACAGCCTCACCAACCAGTGTGAAGGCACCAGCATCAGGACCCTCTGGGTCTCAGCTCCTCTCACCAATGGCTGATGCCAACATTAGGACCCATAGGGCCCTGCAGTCAGAGGTACCAGGACCCAGCTCCTCCCACTAGTGGGCTGGCACTAGCCCTGGTATTCCATGAATCCTGGTTCTGTCCACCAACAGGCCAACACCAGTTCTTGGACACCAAGGTCACCATAGTAAGAGGTCACAGGACGTGGTTCTGCCCACCAATAGGATGGCACTAACCACAAGATCTGACCTCATCCATCATTGGGTGAGCACCCAACACAGGACACACTGGGCCCTGGCCCAGCCCACTAATAGGTCATTATCAGCTTAGAAAACATTGGATCCTGAAGCCAGCAATGTCAGGAATTTCCACCCCCTACCAGGGGGAGGACACTAGCCCTAGAGTCCCTTGGGGCCATGACCAAACTGCCATCAGGCTGACACTAGTTCTGGGACTCCCAGCTCCACTGACAACTACCCTAGGACCTGGCTCCACCCAACTGTGGGCTGGTATTAGTCCAGGAATCCCCATCCTCTCTGAGTTCTGTAGCCAGAACTGCTACCTGACTCCTGACCTGGTCCCACCCACCAGCAGCCAGTAGCCTTCATACTAGGCAGGGCCTTGTAACCAACCAGGCTGAGGGCCATCCATGTCTACCAGTGTGCCCACAGTAGTCAGCCTGCCACAACAAAAGGGCATGTGCAGCCAACATAGAGGGCACCCTTAGAGCATATAACTCTGTTGATCAGAAGAGAGTATGCAGCTGGGCACCACAGGACATTTCTTATATACAGTCACTTCTCCAAGATCAGAAAACGTAACCAAACAATCAAATATTTAGAAGTAAAACCAGAAAATTATGCAAAATGAGGTGACATAGAAATGTGTCCAAAATCCAGGAACAAGATAAAACCCAAGAACAGGAATGAAGTGAAGTAGAGCTAAGTGAACTACCTGATAAAGAGTTCAAGATAATGTTCATAAAGATACTCAAAGAACTCAGGAGAAGAATGAATGAAGACAGAAGTTTCTAACAAAGAGTTAGAAATACAAAGAAGAACAAAACAGAGATGAAAAATATAATAACTGAAATTAAAAAAATACAACAGTAGATTAGATTACAAAAAGCAATAGATCAGTGAACTGGAAGACACAGTAGTGGAAATCACTGAAGCTGAACAAAAGAAAGAAACAAAAATTTAAAAAGTGAGGACAGAGCCCAAGTTGGCAGGATAGAAGGACGTGTGCTCACCCCTTCTTACAAGAACACCAGAATCACAACTAGTTACTGAACAACCATCAACAAAAAAAACAGTGGAACCTACCAAAATGATACCCTACATCCAAAGACAAAGAAGAAGCCACAGTGAGATAAGAGGAGTGCAATTGTGATAAAATTAAATCTCATACCTGCCAGGTGGGCGACCCACTAACTGGAAAACAATTATACCACAGACATTCTCCCACTGGAGTGAAAGTTTTGAGCCCCATGTCAGGCTTCCCAGACTGGGGGTCTGGCAATGGGAGGAGGAAGCCCCAGAGAATCTGGCTTTGAAGGGCAGCAGGGTCTGATCACAGGAATTACACAGGACTGGAGGAAACAGAGACTCCACTCTTGGAGGGCATGCACAAGGACCCATGAGCACCAGAACTCAGAGGACAAAACAGTGACCTCATAAGAGACTGGGTCAGAGCTACTGGCTGACATTGAAGGGTCTCCTGTGGAAGCAGGAGGCATCTGGGTGTCACCACAGGGACAAAGACACTCACAGCAGCAATTCTGGGGAGTACTTATTGGTATGAGCCCTCCTGGAGGCTACTATTAGTCCTACCCAACAGTCTGTAGGCTCCAGTGCTGTGAAGCCTCAGGCCAAGAAACCAACAGGGCAGGAACACAGCCCCACTCATCAGCAGACAAGAGGCTTAAAGTTTTACTGAGCACACCCTGCCCACTAGAGAGACAAGAACAAGATCTACCCACTACCGGTCCCTCTAATCAGGAAGCCTGCGCAAGCCTATTACATAGCCTCATCCACCAGAGGGAAGAGAGCAGAAGCAAGAAGAACTAACTACAAGGCTTCAGCCTGTGGCATGGAAACCACAATCACAGAAAGTTAGACAAAATGAAACAGCAGAGAAATATATCTCAGATGAAGGAGGAAGATAAAAGCCTAGAAGAACAACTAAGTGAAGTTGAGATAAGCAAACTTCTGGATAAAGAATTCAGAATAATGATACTGAAGATGATCCTGGATCTTGGAAAAATAATGGAGGTAAGGATTGAGAAGATGCAAGAAATGTTTAACAAAGACCAGAAGAATTAAAGAAGAAACAGAGATGAATAATATAATAACTGAAATGAAAAAAAATACACTAGAAGGAATCAATAGCAGAATGACTGAAGCAGAAGAATGGATAAGTGACCTGGAAGACAGAATGGTGGAAATCACTGCCGCAGAAAAGAATAAAGACAAAAGAATGGAAAGAAATGAAGACAGTCTAAGAGGTCATTGGGACAACATTAAATGCACCAATATTTGCATTATAGGGGTCCAGGAAGGAGAAGAGAGAGAGAGAAAGGATCTGAGAAAATATTTGAAGAGATAAAGCTGAAAACTTCCCTAGCATGGGAAAGGAAACAGTCACCCAATTCCAGGAAGTGCAGAGAGTCCCAGGCAGGATAAAGCCAAGGAGGAACATGTCAAGACAAATAGTAATCAAATTGACAAAAATTAAAGACAAAGAAAAAATATTAAAAGCACCAAGGGAAAATAGACAAATAACATACAAGGGAACTCCCATAAGGTTATCAGCTGATTTTTCAACAGAAATTCTGCAGGCCAGAAGGGAGTGGCATGGTATATTTAAAGTGATGAAAGGAAAGAACCTACAACCAAGAATACACCCAGCAAGGCTCTCATTCAGATTCAACAGATAAATCAAAAGCTTTAAAGACAAGCAAAAGCTAAGAGAATTCAACACCACAAGACCAGCTTTGCAACAAATGCTAAAGGAACTTCTCTAAGAGGAAAGGAAAAGGTCACAACTAGAAACAAGAAAATTATGAATGGAAAAGATCACTGGTAAAAGGAAGCACACAGTAAAGAATGCTTACACTCATAACCCAGCTACCATGTTGGGAAGAAGCCCAGGCCACACAGAAAGGCCATGTATGGTGACCCCAATATCAAGCACTAGATACGTGAATGAATGAGCCTTCAGAAGATTCCAGCCCCCAGCTTTAAGGCCTTCTCCCTGGGGCTCTAGTTATCATGGAGCCATTTCTCCTGTGCTATGCCTTAATTTTGGACACACCAAAACTGCAAAAGATAATATATGATTATTTTTATTTAAAACAAAACAAAACAAAGAATACATATGCTTTGACATTTTATTAAAATTGGAGATGAATTCATGCTGACTGATTTCTGTTTCCTTGCCTTTTCTATTGTGCACAGCAGATATTTTTTAAAATGTGTCTGTCATCCAAAATTTGTTAAAGGAAACTTAAAAAGAGAAACAATCCAAAACAAAAGTAAAAAGTGAGGACAGTTTAAGAGATCTCTGGGAAGACATCAAGTGTACTAAAATTCTCATTATATGTCTCCCAGAAGGAGAAGAGAGAGCACAAGGGGCAGAGAACATATTTGAAGACATAACAGCTGAAAACTTCCCTAACCTGGGAAGGATCCAGGAAGTAGAGATAGTCCCAAACAGGATCAACTTAAAGAGGACCATACTAAGATACATTGTAATTAAAATGGCAAAAATTAAAGATGAAGAGAGAATATTAAAGGCAACAGGCAACAGCAGAAAGCAGCTAGCTGCACACAAGGGAACTACTCTAAGCCTATTAGATGACTTTTTAGCAGAAATGTTGCAGCCCAGAAAGGAGTGGCATAATATAAAGTGATGAAAGGAAAATATCCGTAATCAAGAATACTCTACCCAGCAAGGTTATCTTCAGATTTGAAGGCAAGATCAAGAGTTTTACAGACAAGCAAAAGCTAAAAGTGTTCATCACCATGAAACCAGCTTTACAAAATGTTAAAGAGACTTCTATAAGAGGCAAAAAATGGCCACAACTATAAATATGAAAATTAGGAAAAATCTCATTGGTAGTGGCAGATCTACAGTAAAGGTAGTAAATCAACCACTTATAAAGCTAGTAGGAAGGTTATAAGACAAAAGTAGTAAAATTATTTATATCCACAATAAGTAGTTAAGGGATACACAAAGCAAAAAATATGTAAAGTATGTTGTCAAAAACATTAAATATGGAGGGGAGTAAAAATGCAGGGTTGTTAAAATGAGTTTGAATTTAAGGGATCAGCAATAAAAATAATCATGTATATATATTGATTGTGATATATAATCTTCATGGTAACCACAAACAAAATAATGTATAGTAGAGACACACAAAAGAGAAAGGAACCCAAACATAGGCTAAAGATAGTCATCAAATCACAAAGGAAGAGAGCAAAAGAAGAAATTAACAAAAGGAATTACAAAAACAACTCCAAAGCAATTAACCAATTGGCAATAAGTACATACCTATCAACAACTATTTTAAATGCAAATAGGCTAAATGCTCTAATCAAAAGACATAAAATAACGGAATGGATACAAAAAGCAAGATCAATCTATGTACTGCATACAAGAGACTAACTTCAGATCTAAAGACACACATAGACTTAAAGTGAGGGGATGAAAATTAATATTTATTTAATGCAAAAGAAAATGTGGAAAAGCAGGGGTAGCCATACTTATATAAGACAAAATAGACTTTAGAACAAAAACTATAAAAAGAGACAAAGAAAGACATTATGTAATAAGGAAGAGATCAATCCAAGAAGAAGATATAAACATTGTAAATATGTATGTTCCCAAAACAGGAGAACCAAAATATATGAAACAAATATTCACAGACCTAAAGGGAGAAATTGACAGTAACACAATATTAGTAGGGGACATTAACACTCCATTTACATAAGTGGACAGATCATTCAGACAGAAAATCAATAAGGAAACAGTAAACACTGGTCTTAAACAACACTTTAAACCCGATGGACATTTATGTATATGTGTATGTATGTATGTGTGTGTGTATATATATATAAAACATTCCTTCCAAAATCATCAGATGACCCATATATTTTCAAATGTACATGGAATATTCTCCAGGATAGATCACCTGCTAGGCCACAAAACAATTCTCAATAAATTAAAGAAGATTGAAATCATATCAAGCATCTTTTATGACCACAACAGTATGACCAAAAAAAAAAAAAAAAAAAAAGAAAAGGAATGCAAATTGCAAAGGAAGAAGTAAAACTGTCACTTTCTGCAGATGACATGATACTATATATAGCAAATCCTAAAGACACCACCAAAAAACTATTAGAACTAATAAATGATTTCAGTAAATTTGCAGGATACAAAATCAATACACTTAAGTCTGTTGCATTTCTATACACTAGCAACAAACTACTATCAGTAAAAGAAATTTTAAAAGTCTAATTTACAATTGCATCAAAAGAATAAAATACCTAAGAATAAACATAACTAAAGAGGTAAAAGGCCTATATTTGGAAGACTATAAGACACTGATGAAATAATTTAAAAGATGACAAGAATGGAAAGATATACCATGTTAAGGGATTGGAAGAATTAATATTGCTAAAATGACCACACTACTCAAAAAAAATCTACAGATTCAATGCAATTACTATAAAAATAACCATGGTATTTTTCACAAACAAAAACAAAAGATTCTAAAAGTTTTATGGAAATTCCAACCCCTGAATAGCCAAAACAATATTGAGAAAGTCTAATAAGCTAGAGGTGTTATGCTCTCTGATTTCAAAGTATATCACTGAAAAATGAACCCACACACATATGGTCAATTAATCTACAACAAGGAAGCAAGAACATACAGTGGGGAAAAGATAGCCTCTTCAATAGTTGATGTTGGGAAAATCAAACAGTCACATATAATAGAATCATACTGGATTACTTTCTCAAACCATGTAAAAAAAAATCTCAAAATGGATTAAAGACTTAAATGTAAGACCTGAAGTTAACTCTCAGAAGATGTGAACAAAGAATGCCACCTGCCAAATCAGTAAGCAAAGAATATTTCAGTCAATAAGCCATTAGTCTCTGTAACCAGCACCAATTGTACACCTTGAGCAGATTCAGGATGGAGAAAAATGGGATACTGGCCATAAATAGTTAAGGTGCATATCAAAGGAACGATTTCATTAAGCTCAGACTCTTCCATCTTCTCATACACAGAAAAGCACTAAATTCATTAAATTTGGATGTCTGTTTTTTCTTTAATTAGCAGTAACCTTTTGAGGTTTGACAACACTTTTTTTCTGCAAAAAACTTTTATATATCCTGGTTCTTCCCTTACACCTTGGGAATGGTCCCTCAGTGCTATCTGACAGCCTGTCTCCTGGGCTTAAGTCCTCAGCATGTCCACCAAATGAAACATAACTCTCAAGTTTTAGGTTGTGCATTTTGTTTTTGGTTGACAAAGATTACTTAAGCAGCATTGTCTTTGACATTGGCAATATTTTTTAAATATGTCTCCTCAGGCAAGGAAAATGAAAGGAAAAATAAACAAATAGGACTACACTAAACAAAAAGCTTTTTGACATGGAAGAAAACTGTCAACACAATGAAGAGAGAGCCTCCTGAATGGAATTAGATATCTGCAAATAATATATCCAATAAGAGGTTAATATCCAAAATATACAAACAGTACATACAACTCAATATAAAAAAAACAATCAAAAATGGGAAGAAGACCTAAATAGATATTTCTGCACAGAAGACATACAGATGACCAACAGGCACAAGAAAGGATGCTCGATATAACTAATCAGGGAAATATAAATCAAAACGATGAGATATCTGACACCTGTCACCTGTCACAATGGCTACTATCAACAAGATAACAAATAACAATTTTTGGTGAGGATTTGGGGAAAAGGAACTACAGTGCACTGTTGGTGGCAATGTGAATTTGTGCAGCCACTATGGAAAACAGTATGAAGGTTCATCAAAAATTAATAAATAGAACTATGGTACAATCAAGCAATTCGACTCCTGGGTATTTATCCAGAGAAGAAAACATTAGTTCAAAAAGATATATGCACCCCAATGTTCAGTGAAGCATCATTTACAATAGCCAAGATATGGAAGCAAACTAGGTGCCATTAATAGATGAATGGATAAAGAAGTGATACACACACACACACACACACACACACACACACACACACACACTGTCATATTACTCAGCCATAAAGAAGATGGAAATCTTGCCATTTGCAAGAACATCTATGGACCTAGAGGGTGTTACACTAAGTGAAATAAGTCAGACAGAAAAAGACAAATATGGTATGATTTCACATATTTGTGGAAACTAAAAAAAAAAAATGAAAAAACAAAGCAGATAGATACAGAAAACTAAAAAGTGGTTGCCAGAGAGTAGGAGGGTGGGAAGATGAGAGAAATAGGTGATTGACACTAAGAGTTAAAAGTTCCATTAATGGAGAAATTGCAGTGTGGGGATGCTCTAGACCAAGGACTGTCCCCCGTGTCTTTACACTTCCTCCTCCTCCTGAAGCAGCAGTAGCAGCGCTTGGCAGCAGCAACGTGACACTGTGCCCTGGGCAAACCCCCACAGGGTGGTGCTCAACTGAGAGGGGAGTTCAGTGCCCGAAGGGGTGTGTGTAGTGTGGGCACAGCCAGCTGGTGGCCCTGGAAAACCTCCCACACACCCAAATTCACACACCCATTTTATGTTGCAGGCTTCCACTCCAAGAGAAGAGGCAGTGAAAGGACTTGTGTGCACCTGTCCACATGGGGAAGAAGTAGGGACAGAGCCCGGCCCCACCTCCTGGTTCTCCCTCCAGACCTTCAAGATGACAGAAGAGTAAGACGTGGAGATCACCTTCCTCCCAACAAATACATCAGAAATACATCTACATGTGGAACAACTCCTACAGAACACCTACTGAATTCTGGCAGAAGAACTCAGACCTCCTAAAAGGCAAGAAACTCCCCATACACATGGTTAGGGAAAAAGAAAAAAGAGAAAACAGAGACAAAAGATTAGGGATGGGACCTGCACCTCGGGGAGGGCACTGTGAAGGAGGAAGTCTCCACACACTAGGAAGCCCCTTCACTGGTGGAGATGACGGGTGGCCAGGGGGAAGATTTGGAACCACAGAGGACAGCACAGCAACAACAGTGCAGAGGGCAAAGCAGAGAGACACCTGCACAAGAATCAGTGCTGGCCAGCACTCACCAGCCCAAGAGGCTTGTCTGCTCATCTGCTGTGGTGGGTGGGGGCTGAGAGCTAAGGCTCCAGCTTCGGAAGTCAGATCCCAGGGAGAGGACTGGGATTGGCTGCATGAACACAGCCTGATGGGGGCTAGTGCACCACAGCTAGCCGGGAGTGTGTCCTCTGGGGAAAGGTCTGGAACTGCTGAAGAGGCACGAGACTTTCTCTTTCCTCTTTGTTTCATAGTGCGTGAGGAGAGGGGGTTAAGAGTGTCTCCTAAATGAACTCCAGAGAAAGATGCAAGCCTCCGCTATCAGCATGGACACCAGAGACAAGCATGAGATGCTAAGGCTGCTACTGCAGCCAACAAGAAGCCAGTGTGCAAGCAAATGTCACTATCAACACCTCCCCTCCTAGGAGCCTGTGTAGCATGCCACTGCCAGGGTCCCGTGATCCAGGGACAAAACACAGTGCACCTCAGGCTGTTACAACATCATGCTGGCCTCAGCTGCCACAGGCTCACCCCACATTCTGTACCCCTCCCTCCCCAGGCCTGGGTGAGCCAGAGCCCCCTAATCAGCTGCTATTTTAACACCATCCTCTCAGTGGGGAACAGATGCCCTCAGGTGACCAACATGCAAAGGCGGGGCCAAATCCAAAACTGAACCCCAGGAACTGTGCAAACACAGAAGAGAAAGGGAACTTTCTCCCAGCAGCCTCAGGAGTAGTGGATTAAGTCTCCACAATCAACTTGATGTATCATGCGTCTGTGGAATACCTGAAGAGACAACAAATCATCCCAAATTGAGGTGGTGGACTTTGGGAGCAATGATATATATATGTATTTCCTTTTTATCTTTTTGTGAGTTTGTATGTGTATGCATCTGTGTGTGATTTGTCAGTATAGCTTTGCTTTTACCATTTGTCTTAGGGTTCTCTGTGTCCTTTTTTTTTCTTTTAGTATTGCTTTTAATGCTTGTTATCATTGGTGGATTTGTTTCTTGGTATGGTTTCTCTCTTCTTTCTTTCTATCGCTCTCTCTCTTTTTTTGTTACTTTTTAATTTTTTATTTTTAATAATTATTTTTTTATTTTAATAACATTCTTTCTCTCTCTTTCTCTTTCTCTCTTTCTCTTTCTCTCTTTCTTTCCTTCCTTCTTTCTTTCCTTCCTTCTTTCTTTCTTTCTTTTTTTCTTTCTTTCTTTCTTTCTTTCTTTCTTTCTTTCTTTCTTTCTTTCTTTCTTTCTTTCTTTCTTTCTTTCTTTCTTTCTTTCTTTCTTTCTTTCTTTCTTCTTTTCTCCCTTTAACTCTGAGTTATGTGAATGACAGGGTCTTTGTGCTCAGGCTGGGCATCAGGCCTGTGCCTCTGAGGTGGGACAGCCGAGTTCAGGACATTGGTCCACAAGAGACCACCCCACTCCACATAATATCAAATGGTGAAAATCTCCCAGAGAACTCCATCTCAACGCCAACACCCAGCTCCAACTCAATGACCAGCAGGCTACAGTGCTGGACACCCGATGTCAAACAACTAGTAAGACAGGAACACAACACCACCCACTAGCAGAAAGCTTGCCTAAAATAATAATAAGGTAACAGACACCCAAAAACACACAACTGGAGGCTGACCTACCCACAAGAAAGACAAGATCAAGCCTCATCCACCAGAACACAGGCACTAGTCCCCTCCACCAGGAAGACTACACAGCACAGTGAAAAAAACTTAGCAGTGGGGGCAGACACCAAAAACAACTGGAACTACAAACCTGCAGCCTGTGAAAGGAGACCATAAACACAGTAAGTTAAGCAAAATGAGAAGACAGAGAAACACACAGCAGATGAAGGAGCAAGGGAAAAACCCTCCAGACCAAACAAATGAAGAAGAAATAGGCAGTTTAACCTGAAAAAAAAATCAGATAATTATAGTAAAGATGATCCAAAATCTTGGAAATAGAATAGAGAAAATACAAGAAATGTTTAACAAGAACATAGAAGAACTAAAGAGCAAACAAACAATGGTGAACAACACAGTAAATGAAATTTCAAATTCTCTAGAAGGAATAAATAGCAGATAACAGAGTCAGAAGAATGGATAAGTGACCTGGAAGATAAAATAGTGGAAATAACTACTGCAGAGCAGAATAAAGAAAAAAGAATGAAGAATTAATGACAGTCTTAGCAACCTCTGGGACAATATTAAAAACACCAGCATTAGAATTATAAGGGTTGCAGAAGAAGAAGAGAAAAAGAAAGGGACTGAGAAAATATTTGGAGAGATTACAGTTGAAAGCTTCCATAATACAGGAAAGGAAACAGTTAATCAAGACCAGAAAGCTCAGCGAGTCCCATACAGGATAACCCAGGAGAAACATGGCAAGACACATATTAATCAAACTATCAAAAATTAAATACAAAGAAAAAATATTAAAAGCAGCAAGGGAAAAACAACAAATAACACACAAGGGAATCCCCATAAGGTTAACAGATGATCTTTCAACAGAAACACTGCAAACCAGAAGGGAGTGGCAAGACATATTTAAAATGATGAAAGAATAAAACCTACAACCAAGATTACTCTACCCAGCAAGGATCTCATTCAATTCGACAGAGAAATTAAAACCTTTACAGACAAGCAAAAGCTAAGAGAATTCAGCACCACCAAACCCACATTCCAACAAATGCTAAAGGAACTTCTCTAGACAGGAAACACAAGAGAAGGAAAAGACCTACAATAACAAACCCAAAACGATTAAGAAAATGGTAATAAGAATATACATATCGATAATTACCTCAAATGAAAATGGATTAAATGCTGAAACCAAAAGATATAGACTGGCTGAATGGATACAAAAACAGCACCCATATATATGCTGTCTACAACAGACTCACTTCAGACCTCCGGACACATACAGGTTGACAGTGAGGAGATGGAAAAAGATATTCCATGTGAATGGAAATCAAAGGAAAGCTGGAGTACCAATTCTCATATCAGAAAAAATAGATTTTAAAATAAAGACTATTACAAGAGACAAAGAAGGACACTACATGATGATCAAGGGATCAATCCAAGAAGAAGATATAACAATTGTAAATATTTCTACACCCAACATAGGAACAATTCAATACATAAGGCAAATGCTAAGAGCTGTAAAAGTGGAAATCGACAGTAACACAATCATAGTAGGGAATATTAACACCCTACTTTCACCAATGGACAGATCATCCAGAATGAAAAGAAATAAGGAAACACAAGCTTTAAATGATACATTAAACAAGAGGGTCTTAATTGATATTTAAAGGACATTCCATCTAAAACAGCAGAATACACTTTCTTCTCAAGTGCTCATGGAATATTCTCCAGGATAGATCATATCTTGGGTTACAAATCAAGCCTTGGTAAATTTAAGAAAACTGAAAATGTATCAAGTATCTTTTCTGACCACACCACTATGAGACTAGATATCAAATACAGGGAAAAAATCTATAAAAATACAAACACATACAGTCTACACATACACTAATAAATAACCAAGAGATCACTGAGCAAATCAAGGAGGAAATAAAAAGAATACCTAGAAACAAATGACCATGAAAACACAACAACCCAAATCATATGGGATGCAGCAAAAGCAATTCTAAGAGGGAAGTTTATAGCAATAAAATCCTACCTCAAGAAAGAAGAGAAATCTCAAATAAAGAACCTAACCTTACACATAAAACAACCACACAGAGAAGAACAAAAAACGCTGAAGTTAGAAGAATGAAAAAAATCATAAAGATCAGATCAGAAAATAAATGAAATAAAAACTAAAATGCAATAGCAAAAATCAATAAAACTAAAATCTGCATCTTTGAGAAAAGAAACAAAATTGATAAATCATTAGCCAGACTCATCAAGAAAAAAAGGGAAAAGACTCAAATCAATAAAATTAGAAATGAAAAAGTAGAAGTAACAATTGACTCTGCAGAAATACAAAGGATCATGAGAGATTACTACAAGCAACTATATCCAATAAATGGACAACCTGGAAGAAATGGACAAATTCTTAGAAAAGCACAACATCTTGAGACTGAACCAGGAAGAAATCGAAAATATAAACAGATGATCACAAGCACTGAAGTTCAAACTGTGATTAAAAATATTCCAACAAACGATAGCTCAGGGCCAGAAGACTTCACAGGCAAATTCTATCAAATATTTAGAGAAGAGATAACACCTATCCTTCTCAAACACTTCCAAAATATAGCAGAAGGAGGAACACTCCCAAACTCATTCTACGATGTCACCATCACCCTGATACCAACACCAGACAAAGATTCCACAAAGAAAGAAAACTACAGGCCAATATCACTGATGAAAATAAATGCAAAAATCCTCAACAAAATGCTAGCAAACAGAATCCAACAGCACATTAAAAGGATCATACACCATGATCAAGTGGGGTTTATCTGAGGAATGCAAGGATTATTTAATATATGCAAATCAATCAATGGGATACATCATATTAACAAATTGAAGAATAAAAACCATATGATCATCTCAATAGATGCAGAAAAAGCTTTTGACAAAATTCAACACCCATTTATGGTAAAAACCCTCCAGAAGGTAGACATAGAGGGAACTTACGTCAACATAATAAAGGCCATATATGAGAAACCCACAGCCAACACCATCCTCAATGGTGAAAAACTGAAATTATTTCCACTAAGGTCAGGAACAAGACAAAGCTGCCAACTCTCACCACTATTATTCAACATTGTTTTGGAACATTAAGCCACAGCAATCAGAGAAGAAAAAGAACTAAAACAAATCCAAATCGGAAAAGAAGAAGTAACACTGTCACTGCAGATCACCTGATACTACACATAGAGAATCCTAAAGATGCTACCAGAAAACTACTAGAGCTAATCAATAAATTTGGTAAAGCTTCTGTTTACAAAATGAATGCACAGAAATCTCTTGCATTCCTGTACAATAATGATGAAATATCTTAAAGAGAAGTTAAGAAAATACTCCAATTTACCATTGCAACAGAAAGAATAAAATACCTAGGAACAAACCTACCTAGGGAGACAGAAAATTATAAGTCACTGATATTGATATTGAGCTGCATGAGCTGCTTGTAAATTTTGGAGATTAATCTTTTGTCAGTGGCTTCATTTGCAAATATTTTCTCCGATTCTGTGGGCTGTCTTTTCATCTTGCTTATGGTTTCCTTTGCTGTGCAAAAGCTTTTAAGTTTCATTAGAAAATTACACAGAAAACTATGCAGAAAATTATGTCACTGATGAAAGAAATTAAAGATGATACAAACAGATGGAGAGATATACCATATTCTTAGATTGGAAGAATCAACATTGTGAAAATGACTATAGTACCCAAAGTAATCTACATATTCAATGAAATCTCTGTCAAACTACCATTGGCATTTTTTACAGAACTAGAACAAAAATTTCACAATTTGTATGGAAACACAAAGACCCCAAATAGCCAAACCAAACTTGGGAGAGAAAAATGGAGCTGGAGGAATCAGGCTTCTGGACTTCAGACTATAGTACAAAGGTATAGTAATCAAGACAGTATGGCACTGACACAAAAACAGAAATACGCATCAGTGGAATAGGATAAAAAGCCCAGAGATAAACCCAAGCACATATGGTCACCTTATTTTTGATAAAAGTGGCAAGAATATACAATTGAGAAAAGACAACCTCTTCAATAAGTGGTGCTGGGAAAACTGGACAGCTGCATTTAAAAGAATGAAATCAGAACACTCCCTAACAGCATACACAAAAATAAACTCAAAATGATTTAAAGACCTAAATGTAAGACCAGACACTATAAAATTCTTACAGGAAAACATAGGCAGAACACTCTGACATAAATCACAGCAAAATCCTTTTTGACCCACCTACTAGAGTAATGGAAATAAAAACAAAATTAAACGAATGGGACCTAATGACACTTAAAAGCTTTTGCACAGCAAAGGAAACCGACCAAAAGACAACTTTCAGAATGGGAGAAAACACTTGCAAATGAAGCAACTGACAAAGGATTATTCTCCATAATTTACAAGCAGCTCATGCAGCTCAATATCAAAAAACAAAACAACCCAATCCAAAAATGGGCAGAATACCTAAATAGCCATTTCTCCAAAGAACATGTACAAATTCCCAAGAAGAACATGAAAGGATGATCAACATCACTAAACATTAGAGAATTGCAAATCAAAACTCCAATAAGGAATCACCTCACACCGGGCACAATGACCTTCATCAAAAAATCTACAAACAATAAATGTTGGAGAGGGTGTGGAGAAAAGGGAACCCTCTTGCACTGTTGGTGATCAAGCCACTATGGAGGACAATATGGAGGCTCCAGAAAAATCTAAAAATAGAACTACCATATGACCCAGCAATCCCACTACTGGGCATATACCAGTATATGAGAAAACCATAATTCAAAAAGAATTATGTACCACAATATTCATTGATGCTCTATTTACAATAGCCAGGACATAGAAGCAACCTACGTGTCCATCAACAGATGAATGGATCAAGAAGATGTGGCACATATATACAATGGAATATTACTCAGCCATAAAAAGAAACAAAACTGATTCATTTGTAGTGAGGTGGATGGACCTAGAATCTGTGGTACAGAGTGAAGTAAGTCAGAAAGAGAAAACTAAATACCATATGCTAACACATATATATGGAATCTAAAAAAAAGAAAAAAAAAAAAGAAAGGTTCTTATGAACCAGTGACAGGACAGGTATAAAGACACTGAGGTAGAGAATTACTTGAGGACAAAGGGAGGGTTGGGGAAATGTAAGGTGGGCTGAAGTGAGAGAGTGGCATGGACTCATATATACTACTAAATGTAAATAGATAGCTAGTGCGAAGCAGCCGCATTGCACAGGGAGATCAGCTTGGTGCTTTGTGACCACCTAGAGGGGTGGGATAGGGAGAGTTGGAGGGAGACGCAAGAGGGAGGAGATATGGGGTTATATGTATATGTATAGCTGATTCCCATTGTTATAAAGCAGAAACTAACACACCCTTTTAAAGCAATTATGCTTCAATAAAGATGTTTTTAAAAATCTACTAATATTGTGTTCCCATCAGTTTCTCCTTTTGTATCTGTATATGTTTTATTTATTTAGGTGCAGCTATATTGGGTGCATAAATGTTAATGAGAGTAATATCCTTTTCTTGTATTGATCCTTTTCTTAATTATATGGTGTTCTTCTTTGTCTTTCTTTATCACCTTTGTTTTAATGTCTATTTTGTGTGATATGAGTATTGCTACCCCCACTTTACTGTAGTTTCCATTTGCATGAAATATCTTTTCCATCCCCACTCTTTCAATCTGTTTATGTCCTTCACCTTAAAGTGGGTCTCTTGTAGGCAGTATACTGTATATTCTTGTTTTATTATCCAGTCTGGCACTCAAAGTTTTTTGATTGGAGAGTTTATTTCATTGACTTTTAAAATAATTATTGACATGAATGTATTTATTGCCATTTTAAACCTTGTTTTCCAGTTGATTTTGTATTTTTTCTGCATTTCTTTCTTCTTTTTTGTTTTTCCTTTTGTGGTTGATGGTTTTCTTTTGTATTATGCTTGAGTTTTTTTCATTGTTTTTTGTGAGTCTATTGTATGTTTCTACATTTATGTTTTGATTTGTGTTCACCCTAGTTTTGAACTATGTTAACCCATGAAATTATTTACTCACTTTAGATTGATAGCCATGTAAGCTCAAACATATTCTCAAAGATGTATATTTTCTTACTGCCCCCACATTTCCTGATTTTGATATTCTATTTTACATCTTCATGTTTATCCTTTTGCTGCTCATTTTGGTTATCATCACTTTCAAAAATATTTTTTTGATTTTTTAAAATCTGTATGCTGCCTTATTTATGTGATCTTCAATCCTTTCACGTATTTGCCTTTCCTATTGTGACATTCCCTTTCCTAGAGATTCTTAACTCTTTTCTATTTAGAGAAGACTTTTCAATATTTCTTTGGGATAAGTTTATTATTGCTGTATTCTTTTAATTTTTCTTGTCTTTGAAATTCTTTATCTATTCTTCTATTCTAAATGATAATCTTGTTGTGTGGAATATCCTCGGTTGGAGACTTTTCCCTTTTGTGACTTGACTATATATTGCCACTCCTTTCTGGCCTGCAAAGTTTCTCTAGGGAAATCAGCTGATAGCCTTATGAGGGTTCTCTTTTAACTGACTCTTTGTTTTTCTCTTGCTGCCTTTAGAATTTTCTCTTTAACATTTGCCATTTTAATTATGATATGTCTTGTGTGGGTCTGTTTTGGTTCATCTTGTTTGGGACCATCTGTGTTTCCTGTACCTGAATACCTGTTTCCTTCTTTAGGTTTGGGAAGTCTTCCTCAGTGTGTGCTGGCCATTTTCCCCTTGATAGGGAGTGTGTTTGACATTGCAGTGACCAGAGTCTGTACTGGATGTTGGGTGGAGCCTCCTGTTTGCTCTGTGGTTGTCACAACCCTGTCAGGGGCAGGGTCTGCTCCCAAGTTGTTGGAGTAGAAACCACCAGATCCAGTTCTAAGCTGCCCTGTGTGGTAAGTGGTACTGGGGTACTTCCTCTGGGAAAGGACCCACTGCATATTCCTCTCCAGGAGCTCTCCACGGGAATGTGTGACTCTGTGACACTGCCTGCCACCTGGTGTGTGTGCCCAGAAAATCAGACGTGTCTCCACTGCAAGAACATTGATAATCATCTTATGCATTCATCCCTGCCTGCCTTCAGAGTATGCACACTCACAAACACAAGCCCCCCAAATCCATGGAAGCTATGCCCTGTGATGAGCACACTGGCAATGAGGTTTCTATGGTGGGCCCAATCATACCCTACCCCTTGATAATAGGGTGTATGTACCCATGCTCTTTCCAACACACAACCCCAATTTTGGCCTGGATCACACTCCAGGCCTTTCATCCTGTCTCTGCACAGCCAAACCAAGTACTCTCCCTAAGTTTGTCTGTTGAAGCCCAAGTTTCAGCACCCAGCCACTGCACATACAAGTAGGTGGGTGTACATCTCAGGCTGGGAAGTGCAGCAATGTGGCAGCTATCAGCACCAATTCTTCTCTAGCTTGCTTGGTAGAAAGCCAGCCCATGCACACTGCTCTCAGGCAAATTCCACACCTCTGCAGCTCACTATTTGTCCTGGTGGACGTTCCAACTATTGAAGCAGGTTCCCAGGGTGAGGGAATCTTTCCTCTTTCATGGCTCCCTCCCAAGGGAGCAGGTCCTATCTCGAGTCCCTTTTATTATTTAGTCCTGCCCAGTTATGTGGGGCTCTTTCTTGTAGATTTAGTTACATGAGATATTCTGCTTGCTTTCAGTTGGTATTCTGTGAGAATTGTTCCAGATACAGATGTGTTTTTGATATATTTGTAAGGAAAGATGAGCTCCATGTGCTCCTACTCCACCATCTTGATCTTCCCTCCTATGGTCTTCACTTAATATCAGGGAAAGATGAAACAAGAGATTCAACATAGAAAGTAACATACAATAAAAAATTTTTGGCAGTCTGATGCACCTGGATCGTGATTCATTCTCACCATATCCCTGAGAGGGTTGCTTTCCTGCCTAACTGCAAGATACCAATCCACCTGGCTCCCAGAACTCCGCAGTGAGTTAGCAGTAGCTCTCTCTTCCATGTCTTCTGGGCATGCCTTCAAACTTGAAGTACCAGTTCAAGACAGTAGCAATAAGACACTTGGAGAAATAGATGTCCCATCTTCTTTCATCCCAAGTATGCTTTACAGATTTTTTTTGTCCCAGGCTTTGTCTCTTCCTAAAGTAATTGACACTTCCTGCAGGAAAATTCCATCATCTCACCAACTACCTGTAAAAGTGGTGCCTTATATGGTTTCAAAGAAAAATCATATAAGAATTACCACAATTAAACATTTTCACAGGGTACATAAAGTACAGTAAAGTGTATTAAAGAATTTACCTGTAACCATGACTGGAAAATATTGTGGACACCCAGTTAATTTTTATTTTATTTTTGAACTAAGATATAATTACTATGCCATAAAATCCACTCTTGTAAAGTGTATAATTCAATATTTTTTTATTATATTCAAATTATTGCTTATCACTGCTATATAATTCCAGAGCATTTTCTTTATCCCCAACAGAAACTCCATCACATTAACAGTCACTCTCTATTCCCCTCTCTCTGCAAACCCTGGCAACCCTCAGTCTACTTTCTGTCTCCATAGATTTATGTTATTATCCTGCACATTTTGTGAAACTGGATGTTAGAGAAGTTTGTCAAGAGATGTGACTACTGGGCTTCCCTGGTGGCACAGTGGTTGAGAGTCCACCTGCCGATGCAGAGGACAAGGGTTCATGCCCCGGTCCAGGAATATCCCACATGCCACAGAGCGGCTGGGCCCGTGAGCCATGGCCGCTAAGCCTGTGCGTCCGGAGCCTGTGCTCTGCAACGGGAGAGTCCACAACAGTGAGAGGCCCGCGTACCGCAAAAAAAAAAGAAAAAAAAAGATGTGATGACTGACTGAACATTGAGATGTATCTGGGCATCAGGGATCCACCCTCCTCTGTCCTTAGAATATGTGTTCTTCTTGCCTTCCTCATGCTAGAAGGTAGCTCAAGAACACAGCCTTGAGATACTAATGTGTTGTTGAGACCATCTGGACAGTATACATGACTGAGTCCAGTTGAGGATGGTATTGTGTAAACTTTAAAAAAAATTGAAGTATAGTTGACTTACAATATTTACAATATTATATTTGTTTTGGGTGTACAACATAGTATTTTGATATTTTTATAAAATTATACTCTGTAAAGAGTTATTATAAAATATTGACTATATGCTTTGTACTGTACCTAAAAATCTTGTAACTTATTTATTTTGTACCTAGCAGTGTGTATCTCTTAATCATCTTTACCTATTTTGCTCCTCCCCTAACTCTCTCCCCTCGGATACCTACTAGTTTGTTCTCTAATCTGTGAGTCTGGTTCTGTTTTGTTATATTGTTTCATTTTTCAATTTCCATATATAAGTGAAAACAACAGTACTTGTCTTTCTATGTCTGACTTATTTCTCTAAGCTTACTACCCTCCAATTATATCCATGTTGTTGCAAATTGAAAAATTTATTCTTTTTTTAAGTCTGAATAATATTGCATTGAATAGTGGTATATATATATTCTTTATCCATTAATCTGTTAATGGACACTTAGGTTGCTTCCATATATTGGCTATTGTAAACAATGCTGCTATGAACATTGGGCTGAATATATATTTTTAAACTACTGTCTTTTATCTTTTTGTATAAATACCTAGTAGTGGAATTACTGGATCATAGTTTTAGCTTTTTGAGGAAACTCCATGCTGTTTTCTATAGTGACTGCACCAATATACACTTCCACCAACAGTGTACAAGGGTTCCCTTTTCCCCACATCCTTGCTAACATTTGTTATTTGTAGATTTTTTTATGATATCCATTCTCACAGGTATGAGGTGATACCACTCATTGTGGTTTTGATTTGCATTTCTCTGATATTCAGCTTCTTATGTCCTGTTAAGCCATCCATATATTTTTTTGAAAAAATGTCTGTTCAGATCTTCTGCCCATTTTTAAAAAATGAGTATTTTGTGTTTTTGATATTGAGTTTTATGAACTATTTACATATTTTGTATATTAACCCCTTGTCAGTCATATCATTTGGAAATATTTTATTCCATTCAGTAGGTTGTTTTTTTCATTTTGTCGAGATTTCTTTTGCTGTGCAAAAGCTTTTAAGTTTAATTAGGTCCCCCCCTTTTTCTTTGGCTTTTTTTCCTTAAGAGACAATCCAAAACATTATTGCTACGATGTATGTCAAAAAGTGTCCTCTTCTAGGAGTTTTATGATACCAGGTATTACATTTAGATCTTTAATCCATTTTGAGTTAATTTTTGTATACAGTGTGAGGAAATGTTCTAATTGCATTCTTTTACACGTAGGTTCCCAGTTTTTTCAGTACCAATTGTTGAAGAGACTGTCTTTTCTCCATTGTGTATTCTTACCTCTGTCACAGATTAATTGACTCTCTATTCTGTTCCATTTATTTATGTGTCTGTTTCTTGTCAGTACCATGCTGTTTCTATTACTCAAGCTTTGTACTGTATTCTGAAGCCAGGGAGCGTCATACGTCCAGCTTTGTTTTTTTTCCTCAAGATTGGTTTGGCAATTCAGTCTTTTGTGGTTCCATATGAGTTTTGGGATTATTTGCTCTAGTTGTGTGAAAAATGTCATGGGTACTTTGATAGAGATTGCATTAAATAGGTAGATTGCTTTGGCTAGTGTGGCCATTTTAACAATATTAATTCTTCCAATGCAATAATGCAGGGTATATTTTTATTTCTTTGAATTATCTTCAATTTCCTTCAACAATATTTTATAGTTTTTCAGAGGATAGGTCTTTCATCTTCTTCATTAAGTTTATTCCTAGGTATTTCATTCTTTTACATGTGATTTTGAATGTTTTGCTTTCTCTTTCGATTTCATTATTAGTGTATAGAAAAACAACAAATTTCTCTATATTAATCTTGTGCCCACAACTTTACCAAATTCATTTATTAGTTCTAATCAGGGTTTTTTGTAGATTTTAGGGTTTTCTGTATATAGTATCATGAAATTGTGACAGTTTTACTTCTTCCATTTCAGTTTGGATGCCTTTTATGTCTTTTCTTGTCTTAATACTCAGTCTAGGACTTTCAATACTTAGAGAAAAGGTCTTCAACTTTTCACCATTTTTTATGATGGTATCTGTCTGTTTGTCATAAATGCCCTTTATTATGTTGAGGTATGTTCCCGCTATCAGAATTTCAATAGGAATTTTTATCATGAATGGAATTTGAATTTTGTCAAATGGTTTTTCAGTGTCTATTGAGATAATTTCAATCTTTTAAAATTTATTTAGACTTGTTTTCTGGGCTAGCTTGTGTTCTATCTTGGAGAAATTTTCATGTGCAGTTAAAAAGAATGTGTATTGTGCTGTTTTTGAATGACTTGTCCTATACATATCTATTAAACCCATCTGGAGTAATGTGCAATGTAAGGCCACTGATTCTTATTTTTTTCCCTGTCTGGATCATATATCCATTGATGTAACTAGTAGATTAAAATTCCTATTATTATTGTCTTACTGTCAATTTCTTTCTTTATGCTTATTAATTTTTAAAATTTATTTAGGTGTTCCTATATTAGGCCACATATATTTAAGAATGTTATAATACCATTCTTTGTATTTTGTTATAGATTTTTAAAAAATTCCCTTTTCTATGATATGAGTTTTGTTACCCAAGCTTCTTTTTATTTCCATTTGTATGAAATATAAACACACACACAAATATAAATATATACATTCAAAAATATTAAAACTCTATATCTTTTATACTCCCCAACTTTTTTCATTTTGGCATCATATTTTACAAATTGACATTTATCCCTTAACTGTTTATTATAGGTATAGTTATTTTAACAATTTTTGTTTTTTAACCTTTGTACTAGATTACTTAACTGGTTGATGTAGTGACTTTACTATATGTTTACCTTTTCCAGTGAGATATTTTTCCTTTGAATATTTTCTTATATCTTTTTATAGCCTTTTCTTTTTCACTTAAAGAAGACCTTTTAACGTTTCTTGTAAGGCTGGATTAGTGGTGATTCACTCTTTTAATTTTTGCTTCTTGGGAAACTCTTTATCCCTCCATCAATTCTGAATGATTAACTTGATGTGTGGAATATCCTTGGTTATAGGATTTTCATTTCAGCACTTTAAAATATATCATGATTCTCCCTTGGGCCAACCATGTTTCTGCTAAAAAATCAGCTGATAGCCTTATAGAGATTCCCTTTTATATAATCATTTTCTTTTCTTTTTGTCTCTTGCTGCCTTTAAAATGATCTCTTTAACCATTTACTCTTTAACTTTTGCCATTTAAATAGTATGTGTTGCTGTGGATCTCTTTGATTTCATCTTGATTTGGACTCTGTGATTCCTGGACCTGGATATCTGTTTCCTTCTTCAGTTTAGTGAAGTTTTCAGCTACAATTTCATTAAACATGTGTTCTGCTCCCTTATCTCTCTTCTTGATGGGAACCCTATAATACAAATGTTAGTATGCTAGATTTTGTTTTAGAGGCATCTTAAATTATCCTCATTAAAAACAGTTTTTTCCTTCTGTTTGGATTGATTTCCACTATTCTGTCTTCCACATAGCATATACTTTCTTCTATATCACCTAATGTTCTGTTAATCTTTAGCAGTGTATTTTTTATTTCATTATTTTATTCTTCAATTCTACTTCTAGGACAAAAGGTCCTAATTTTTTGTTTTATGGTGGAGGAACCATGCCACATGGCTTGTGGAATTTTAGTTCCCCAACCAGGGATTGAACTGGGTCCTCAGCAGTGAGAACACAGAGTCCTAATCACTGGATGACCAGGGAATTCCCTATTCTTCAGTTCTGATTTGTTCTTTTTTATATTTTTGAGTTCTTTATTGAAATTTTCACTGTGTTCCTCTATTATTTTCATGTATTTAGTGAGCATTTTTATAACTATTGCTTTGAATTCTTCATCAGGTAAATTATTTATCTCCATTTAATTAGGGGTTTTTTTCCTGGGGTTTTATCTTATTTTTTCATTTGGAACAGATTCCTCTTTCTTCGTTTTTTATGGTTTTCCAGTCTTCATTATTTATTTTTCCCACGTTTGATCATAACTGGTTATCCAAGAGCTGAGGAATGATTCTTAACTCTCTGGGAAAGAATTATTTTCAGGGCAAGATTACAACTTTCTTCTCTTCTCCTAAGAAGTATGTTCTTCCTTCAGTAGGTAATTCTACATGACTTCTGATCAGAGAAGAAATTATAGATGAAAATGTTTACTGAAGGTCAGATTTTCATGTGGTGAAAACCTATCCCCAGTAGAGCCTTAAAAGTATCTTCCATTCTTGATGGTAGTTGGATTCTGATATTTTATTAGCATTTGGCAAAGATAGATGCTGGCAAAATGTTGTTTAAAAGTCTGGCTTAATTTGGAGGATCCTTATCATAAGTCCAGGAGTAATTCATTCTATGATCTGGGAGAAGTCCAGTGTGTCTTGATTTCTCTAGTATAATTAGATATTGAAATTTCAATCCTTCATGGAGAAACTGGACACTGTTTGTTAAATTATCTATTATTGTAGTTTTATCAATAAATACTTTTTATAGCTATAAGTTTGTCACTATTTTCTTTTTTAATTTTTATTTTATATTGGAATATAGTTGATTAAAAATGTTGGTTAGTTTCAGGTATACAGCAATGTGAGTCAGTTATACATATACATGTTTCTATTCTTTTTCAAATTATTTTCCCATTTAGGTTATTACAGTGTATTGAGCAGTGTCTGTGCTGTACAGTACGTCCTTGCTGCTTATTTATTTTAAATATAGCAGTGTGTACATGCCAATCCCAGACTCCCAGTCAATCCCTCCTCACCACCCTTCACCCCTGGTAACCATAAGTTCATTCTCTAAGTCTGTGGGTCTATTTCTGTTTTATAAATAAGTTCATTTGTATAATTTTTTTCGATTCTTCACATAAGCAATATCCTATGATATTTGTCTTTCTCTGTCTGACTTACTTCACTTAGAATGAAAATCTCCAGGTCCATTGATGTTGCTACAAATGGCATTATTTCATTCTTTTTAATGGCTGAGTAGTATTCCAGTGTGATATATATATATATATATATATATATATATATATATATATATATATATATATCACATATTCTTTATCCATTCCTCTGTCAATGGACATTTAAGTTGCTTCCATTTCTTGGCTATTGTAAACAGCACTGCATTGAACATTGATGTGCATGTATTCTCCAGATATATACCCAGGAATTGGATTGCTGGATCATATGGTAGCTCTATTTTTAGTTTCTTAAGGAACCTCCATACTGTTCTCCATAGTGGTTGTACCAATTTACATTCCCATCAACAGTGTAGGAATGTTCACTTCTCTCCACACCTTCTCCAGCATTTATTGTTTGTAGACTTTTTGATTATGGCCATTCTCTTTGTAGTTCTGATTTACATCTCTAGTAATTAGCAGTGTTGAGCATCTTTTCATGTGCTTCTTGGCCATCTGCATGTATTCTTTGGAGAAATGTCTATTTAGGTCTTCTGCCCATTTTTGGATTGACTTCTTTGTTCTTTTTTGATACTGAGCTTCATGAGTTGTTTGTAAATATTGGAGATTAGTCCCTTGTCAGTCACATTGATTGCAAATATTTTCTCTCATTCTGTGGGCTGTCTTTTCATTTTGTTTATGGTTTACTCTGCCATGCAGAAGTTTTTGAGTTTAATTTGGTCCCATTTTTTAATTTTCATTTCCATTGCTCTAGATGGATTGAAAAAGATATTGCTGTGATTTATGTCAGTGTTCCTCCTATGTTTCCTCTAAGGGTTTTACAGTATCTGATCTTACATTTCTGCTTTAATTTCTCTTTTTGATCTTTCATTGTTACTGTATAGAAATGCCACAGATTTCTGTGTATTTATTTTATATCTTGCAAATTTACCAGTTCATGAGATTTAGTAGTTTTCTGATCTTACATTTAGGTCTTTAATCCATTTTGCATTTATTTTTATTTACGGTGTTAAAGCATGTTCTAATTTCATTTTTTTTTTAACATGTAGCTGTCCAGTTTTCCCAGCACCACTTTTGAAAAGACTGTCTTTTCTCCTTTGTGTATTGTTGCCTCCTTTGTTGTAGATTAATTAACCATAAGTGCGAAGGTTTATTTCTGAGCTTTCTATGCTGTTCCATTGATCTATATGTCTGTTTTTATGTCAGTACCATACTATTTTGATGACTGTAACTTTGTAGTATAGTCTGAGATCAGGGGGCCTGATTCCTCCAGCTCCATTTTTCTTTCTCAAGATTGCTTTGGCTATTTGTGGTCTTTTGTGTCTCCATACAAATTTTAAGATTTTTTTGTTCTAATTCTGTGAAAAATGCCATTGGTAATTTGATAGGGATTGCATTGAATCTGTAGTTTAACTTTAGTAGTGTAGACATTTTGATAATATTGATCCTTCCAATCCAAGAACATGGTATATTTTTCCATCTGTTTGTGTCATCTTTAATTTTTATCATCAGTGTCTTATAGTTTTTGGAGTACAGTTCTTTTGCATCCTTAGGTTGGTTTATTTCTAAGCATTTTATATATATTTTTTCAAATCAAACAAATAGAATGGGATACCTGTTTTATAAGACATTTTAATTAATTAACTAGGTTGCGCTGGGCCTTAGTTTTGGCTTGAAGCCTCCTTAGTTGTGATACATGAACTCTTAGTTATGTGGGATCTAGTTCCCTGACCAGCAATCGAATCCAGTCCCCTGCATTGGGAGCTTGGAGTCTTAACAACAGCACTACCAGGGAAGTCACACTAAGTATTTTATTCTTTCTGATGCAATGGTAAATGGGATTTCTGCCTTAATTTCTCTTTCTGATCTTTCATTGTTACTGTATAGAAATGACACAGATTTCTGTGTATTTACTGTATATCTTGTAAATTTACCAATTGATGAGATTTAGTAGTTTTCTGGTAGCTTCTTTAGGATTTTCTGTATAGTGTCATGTCATCTGCAAACAGTGACAGTTTTAGTTCTTTTCCAATTTTGATTCACTTTAACACATTTTCTTCTCTGATATCTGTGTCTAGGACTTCCAAAACCATGCTGAATAAAACTGGAGAGAGTAGGCATACTTGTCTTGTTCCTGATCTTATAGGAAACATTTAAAGCTTTTAACCTTTGAGTATGATGTTAGCTGTAGGTTTGTCATTTACAGCCTTTATTATGTGGAGGTATGTTCCCAATAGGCCCACTTTCTGGAGAGTTTTCATCATAAATTTGTGTTGAATTTTGTCAAAAGCTTTCTCTGCATCTATTGACATGTTCATATGGTTTTTATTCTTCAATATGTTGATGTGGTGTATCACACTGATTGATTTGTTGATATTGAAAAATCCTTGCATCCCTTGGGTAAATCTCACTTGATCATAGTGTATGATCCTTTTAATGTATTGTTGGATTCAGTTTCCTAGTATTTTCTTAAGCAGTTTTTGTGTCAATATTCATCAGTGATATTGGCCTGTAATTTCCTTTTTTGTGATATCTTTGGTTTTGGTATCAGGGTGATGGTGGCTTCATAGAATGAGATTAGGAGTTTTCTTTCCTCCAAATTTTTTTGGAAAAGTTTCAGGATAGCTTATCTCTTCCCTCAGTGTTTGATAGAATTTTTCTGTGAAGCCGTCTGGTCCTGGACTTTTATTTGTTGGGAGTCTTGTTAATCACAGTTTCAATTTCATTTCTTGGGAGATTGTACCTTTCTAAGAACTTGTCCATTTCTTCCAGGTTGTCCATTTTATTGGCATATAGTTGCTTGTAGTAGTGTCTTATGATTTTTTGTATTTCTGTGGCGTCCATTGTAACTTCTCCTTTTTCATTTCTAATTTTACTGATTTGAGGCCTCTCCCTCTTTTTCTTCGAGTCTAGCTATTGTTTTATCACTTTTGTTCATCTTCTCAAAGAACCAGCTTTTCGTTTCATTGATTTTTTTCTATTTTTTCTTCATCTCTGTTTCATTTATTTCTGCTCTGATCTTTATTATTACTTTCCTTCTACTCTCTTTGCGTTTTGTTTGTTCTTCTTTCTCTATTGCTTGGGGTGTAAGGTTAGGTATTTATGTGAGATTTTTCTTGTTTCCTGAGATAAGACTGTATTGCTATAAACTTCCCTCTTAGAACTCCTATTTCTGCATCCCATAGGTATTGCGTCATAGTGCTTTTATTTTCATTTGTCTCTAGGTATGTTTTGATTACTTCTTTGGTTTCTTCAGTGGCCCATTTGTTGTTTAGTAACTTATTGTTTTGCTTCCACGTGTTTGCATTTTTTACTTTTTTCCCCCTGTGGTTTATTTCTAATCTCATAGCATTGTGGTTGGAAAAGAGGTTTGATATGATATCAGTTTTCTTAAACTAGTCCAGCCTTGATTTCTGATACAAGATGTTTTCTATCCTGGAGAATGTTTCATGTGCACTTGAGAAGAATGTGTATTCTGCTGCTTTTGGATGGAAGGCTCTATAAATATTATGTCTATTTGTTTTAATGTCATTTAAAGCATATGTTTTCTTATTGATTTTCTGTCTGGATGATCTGTCCATTGTTGAAAGTGGGGTGTTAAAGTCACCTCCTATTATGTGTTACTGTTGATTTCTCCTTTTATGTTTCTTGGTATTTGCCTTATTTATTGATGTGATCCTATGTTGGGTGTATATATTTTTACAATCGTTATACCTTCTTCTTGGATTGATCCCTTGATCATTATTCAGTTTCCTTCTTTGTCCCTTTAACATTCTTTATTTTAAAGTTTATTTTGTCTGATATGATTATTGTTAATCCAGCTTTCTTTTTACTTCCATTTGCATGGAGTATCTTTTCCCATCCCCTCACTTTCAGTCTGTATGTGTCCCTAGATCTGAAGTGAGTCTCTTGTAGAGAGCATATATATGGGTCTTGTTTTTGTATCAATTCTGCCAGTCTATGCCTTTGATTGGAGCATTTACATTTAAGGTAATTATCGATATGTGTTTTTTTAAAAATATCTTTATTGGAGTATAATTGCTTTACAATGGTGTGTTAGGTTCTGCTTTATAACAAAGTGAATTAGCTATACATATATTCCCATATCTCCTCCCTATTGCATCTCCCTCCCACCCTCCTTATCCCACCCCTCTAGGTGGTCACGAAGCACTGAGTTGATCTCCCTGTGCTATGCAGCTGCTTCCCACTAACTATATATTTTACATTTGTTGGTATATATAAGTCCATGCCACTCTCTCACTTCATCCTAGCTTACACTTCCCCCTCCCTGTGTCCTCAAGTCCATTCTCTATGTCTGCATCTTTATTCCTGTCCTGCCCCTAGCTTCTTCAGAACTTTTTCTTTTGGATTCCATATATATGTGTTAGCATACAGTATTTATTTTTCTCTTTCTGACTTACTTCACTCTGTATGACAAACTCTAGGTCCATCCACCTCACTACAAATAACTCAGTTTCATTTCTTTTTATGGCTGAGTAATATTCCATTTTATATATGTGCCACATCTTTATCCATTCATCTGTGGATGGACACTTAGTTTGCTTCCATGTCCTGGCTATTGTAAATAGAGCTGCAATGAACATTGTGGTACATGACTCTTTTTGAATTATGGTTTTCTCAGGGTATATGCCCAGTAGTGGGATGGCTGGTTCATATGATAGTACTATTTTTAGTTTTTTTTAAGGAACCTCCATACTGTTCTCCATAATGGCTGTATCAGTACATTCCCACCAACAGTGCAAGAGTGTTCTATTTTCTCCACACCCTCTCCAGCATTTATTGTTTATAGATTTTTTGATGGTGTCCATTCTGACTGGTGTGAGTTGATACTTCATTGTAGTTTTGATTTGCATTTCTCTAATGATTAGTGATGTTGAGCATTCTTTCATGTGTTTGTTGGCAATCTGTATATCTTCTTTGGAGAAATGTCTATTTAGGTCTTCTGCCCATTTTTGGATTGGGTTGTTTGTTTTTCTGATATTGAGCCTCATGAGCTGCTTGTAAATTTTGGAGATTAATCCTTTGTCAGTTACTTCATTTGCAGATATTTTCTCCCATTCTGAGGGGATATGTGTGTTCTTATTGCCATTTGTTTAATTATTTCTGTTGTTTTTGTAGGTGTTTTTTCTTCCCTTCCCCTTTTTTATCTCTTCTCTTGTGATTTGTGACTTAGTGTTGTGTTTAGATTCCTTTTTCTTTTCGTGTGTTTATGTATTGCATATTTTTGTTTTTTGATTACTGAGAGTTTTTGATGTAGCAGTCTATATATAAACAAGATTGTTTTAAGTTTCTTGTTTTTTAATTACCAATACATTTCCAATAACCTACATTTCTGCTCTCCTCTTCTCATAGTTGCTGGTTTTGATATCATATTTTTGTGCAAATGATTTCTTACCTTTACTGTATGTTTGCCCTTATTGGTGAGCTTTCCCATTTGTAATTTTCTTATTTTAGTTTTGGCCTTTCTTTCTTGCATAGAGAAATTCCTTTAGGATTTGTTGCAAAACTGCTCTGGTTGTGCTGAATTCTTTTAGCTTTTGCTTGTCTGCAAAGCTTTTGATTTCTCTGTTGAATACGAATGATAGCCTTGCTGGTTAGAGTATTCTTGTTTGTGGCTTCTTTCATTTCATAACTAAATATATCATGCCACTCCCTTCTAGTCTATAGAGTTTCTCCTGAGAAATCAGCTGATCACCTTATGGGAGTACTATTGTATGTTATTTGTTGCTTTTCCCTTGTTGCTTCTAATATTTTTTCTTTGTCTTTAATTTTTGTCATTTTGATTACTATGTGTCTTGGTATGTTCCTTCCTGGGTTATCTTGCCTGGGACTCTCTGTGTTTCTTTGACTTGAGTGACTGTTTCCTATCTCATGTTAGGGAAGTTTTCAGCTATTATCTCTTCAAATACTTTCTCAGGTCCTTTCTCTCTCTCTTCTTTTTCTGAGACCCTTATATTCAGAATGTTGGTGCATTTAATGTTGTCCCAGATGTCTCTGAGACTGTCCTCATTTCTTTTTATTCTTTTTTCTTTATTCTGTTCTGCAGCAGTGATTTCCACCATCCTGTCCTTCTGGTCACTTATCTGTTCTTCTGCCTCAGTTATTCTGCTAATGGTTTTTTCTAGTGTACTTTTCATTTCAGTCATTTTATTGTTCTTTAGTTCTTCTAGATCTTTGTTAAACATTTCTTGTATCTTCTTGATCTGTTCCTCCATTCTTTTTCCAAAACCTTGAATCATCTTTACTATCATTACTATCAATCTTTTACTGGTAGATTGCCTGTCTTCACTTCACTTTTTTGTTCTTGGCTTTTATTTTGTTCCATCTTCTGGGACATATTCCTCTGCCATCTCATTTTGTCTAAGTTTCTGTGATTGCAATTTCCATTTCTCAGACTGCAGGGTTATAGTACTTCTTGCTTCTGCTGTCTGCCACCTGGTGGATGAGGCTGTCTAAGAGGTCTGTGCAGGCTTCCTGGCAACAGGGAGTGGTTCTTGTCCACTAGTGGATGGAGTTGTGTCTTGTCCATCTGGTGCACAGGGCTGTGTCAGTGGGTGTGGTTTATTGGGCAACTGTGTATTCAGAAAGACTTTAAGCAGCCTATCTGCTGATGGGTGTGGCTGTGTACTTGACCTGCTTGTTCTTTGGCCTGAGGCATCCCAGAACTGGAGCTTACAGGCTATTTGGTGGGGTCAGGTCTTGGTGAGAAAATGGCAGACTCCAACAGGTCTCACACCAATAAGTAGTCCCCAGAACTGCCACCACCAGTGTCCTTGTCCCTCAGTTAGCCACAGCCACCACCACCCCTGCCTTCACTGGAGACCCTCCAATACTAGCAGGTAAATCTGGCCCTGTCTTTTATGAGTTCACCACTTTTTTCCCCCTGAGTCCTTGTGTGCACGAGAAACTGTGTCCACCCTCCAAGAGTGGAGTTTCTGTTTCCCCTAGTCCTGTAGAATTCCTGTGATCAAACCTCACTGGTCTTCAAAGCCAGTTCTTCTGGAGGCTCCTCCTCCTGTTGCCAAACCCCCAGGCTGGGAAGCCTGACATGGGGCTCAGAACTTTCACTCTTGTGAGAAATCTTCTGTAGTATAATTATTTTCCAGTTTGTGGGTGACCCACCTGGTGTGTATGGGATTTGATTTTATTGCAGTTGTGCCACTCTTACTATCTCATTGTGGCTTCTTCTTTGCTTTTGGATATAAGATATCTTTTTGGTAGGTTCCAGGGTTTTTATGATCGATGGTTGTTTAGCAGTTAGTTGTGATTTAGTGTTTCCATAAGAAGAGGTGAGCTCAAGTCCTACTCTGCCATCTTGTCTCCTCCCTATATGTTTTTATTTTATCCTCTTTCTTCTTTTTTCTTTTAACTTTCTCTGTTTGTCTTTATGAAATTAGGTGAAAAAGTTACCTATCCTGGTCTTGAAATTATGTCCTTGAATGGGAACATCTCTATGCAGTCTGTGTGTGCTCAGTGATTTTGGTGGGGAAGCTGGATCAGAAATGAGCATGGACCTTATCTTTTCCTTGGGAAAAATGGCAGTCACCACCTTGGTTTGGTATAGGGATACAGCTGCTAGGGCTAGAGCCGGAGCTAGTTGCAACCTGGATTTCTCCCAGACTCAATGGCTACTGCCACCTGTTGAGTTGCAGGTCATGGGGCCCTGGTGTTGGAGCCACAGTCTGGAGTAACCTCATCTTTTCCGTGGTGTAATGGCAGTTACTACATTTGTTGGGGGTGTGGCTGGGGTTCAAGAAGCTGACCTATGATCTCTGGGATGTTCAGTTTTTCTCTGGAGTGATGGTGGTTTTCCTCTTGACCTGGCACAGAATTAGGACCCTTGGGTCTGGAGGCACAGTTCTGAATGAGCTCTGATTCTCCCTGGATGAATGGTGGTTGCTGTCTTGGCCAAAGGTGAGGCTGGGGGCTGGGGGATGGAGTGAAGCCCAATAAAAGCCCAAGGTGCAATGTTGTTAATGTCATTTGGGGGAGTAGGAGGGCTGGAGCTGGATTCTGGTGTGGGCTGGGGAGAGGGTGTGAGCTGAGGTGGTCCTGGCATGTCAGCAAGAGCACCAGGAAGTTTTCAGTTTGCTGTCTCTGCACTGGAACTTGAGGCAAGCAAGTCTTTGTGTGTTCTCCTCAAGATTGGAGTTCTGGTTTTCTACAGCCCTCCAGTAAGTCTCACTGGTTTTCAAACCAGTCAACAGGGCTTGTCTTCCCAGTACCAGATCCCATGACTGGAGTGCTCAGTGTGGGGCTAGAAGCCCTTGCTCCTTAGGGAGGATCCTGAAGCTTGAGCTTGTAATATCCCCCTCTTCTTCTGGTTCTCCAAGTTGGGTGTGTGTCCTGATAAGTTTGCTTCTCATTCCCTCCTACCAGACTCTGTATGGTTCTTTCTTTATAACCTTTGTTTTAGAGAAGCCATTCTGCTAGTATTCAGGTTGGTCTCAGAGAGAGTTGTTCTATATGTAATTGTAGTTTTGATGTATTTGTGGTGGGAGGTGAGCTCAGGGTTTTTCTACTTCACCATCTTAATCCTGCTCCTCTCTGTAGTTTAAACTTTTTAAGTGTCTGGAGGATGCATACAGAGATCCACTTGTCTTGAGACTGCGCATGACAAGCCTCTTATTAAACCTACCACCTGCCAAACTGGAGTGGCCTGCTTTTATCTTTGGTCTCTCCTTTTCCTCTGTGTATGGCGGCCAGTTTCAGATTTCACCTAAGAAGTTCCTGAGGTTGCAAACCAACAGTGGAATCACATAATATGTGTCCTTTTGATTCTGGCTTCTTTCACTTAGCATAATATTGTAAATTTTTATCCATGGTGTAGCTTGTTTCAGTGGCTTTTAATGGCTGAACAACAGTCCATTGTATGGAGCTACATTTGTTTATCTATTTTCTAAAATCCATTCAACTGATGGACATTTCAGTTGTTTATACTGGTTTGCTATTATGAATAATGTTATGAAAATTCATACCCATTTTTGTGTGTATATTTTTAAAATTCTCATAGATATATATCTATACTTATTAGTAAAATTTCTGCATCACATGCTAACTTTATGTTTAACTTTTTGAAGAAATACCAAACTGTTTCCCAACAATTTGGCTGTACCATTTTACATTACTACCAGCAGTGTATGGGGGTTCCAATTTATCCACATTCTTTCCATCACATGTTATTGTTCATCTTTTTCTGATTACAGGCATCCTACTCTGTGTAAGGGGTATCTCATTGTGGTTTTGAATTACATTTCCCGTTGGGAATGGGATGTTGAACTTGTTTTTATGTGCTTATTGGCCACTTTTATATCTTCTTTGGAGAAATGTCTATTCAGATCATTTGCCAATTTTTTAATTGGGTTATTTTTCTTTAAATTGTTGAGTTGTAATAATTTTTTATATATTATGATTACTAGACCCTTATGAGATATATGATTTGCAAATGTTTTTCTCATTCTATGGATTGTCTTTTCATTTCCATTTTTTTTTTTCTGAGAGAGTCCTTTGAAGAAGAGAAGGTCTTGATTTGGGTAAAGTTCCTTTTCTCTATTTTTTCCCCAGTTGCTTGTGCTTTAGGTGTCATATCTAAACATAACAAAACAAAATTGCCTAATCCTGGGTCATAAAGATTTACATTTGTGTTTTCTTCATAAGTTTTTAATGGAGAAGGAGTGGTTTCTTGGACAAGGAAAATGCAGAGGAAATTTCCAAACAGGAGGAACTGCAGGTGAAAAGTCATAGAGTTGTGAGAGGTTTTAGTGATTTTCATAAGACAGAGGTAACTGAGGTGTAGCATACAATTTTCTGATGTAGTTTTTAATTTTTTTTATAAATTTGCATTTTTACTTTCTACCAGGACACTGTGTATGTTTTATTTTATAATGTGCCTTCAGATGTCTAGATGGAATGCTTTTTCTGAACAGAAATTGTTACTACACATTACCTTAATGTTGCCTGCATACTGGTTAGTTCTACAACATATGTTTCCAATAATAATGAAGAAGAAAAAAAACCTAGTGGGAGAGTTTATTTTTATCTTATATCAAGAATTTCATCGAGAAAGATAACAACATACATAGAATCTGTGCTGAAAGTCTTAGCTGAGTGAACAACAGTGAAAAGAAACATTGTTTTTCTTTTTTTGGCCTGCTCCCTCAAATTCACTGTTAAAAAAACAGGAGTACTCTAGAGTAGTGGTCATTAAACCTGGCTGCACAATAGAAACTGCTGGAGACATTTTCAAAAATACAGATCCTTAGGCCCCATTCCAGACCTAGTGAGTCAGAATGTCATTTAAAAAAAAAAAACATATCCAGTGATTCTCAAACTCAGCCAGCTTTGGAGACCAGTGTTCTAGTGGGATTTGCCTTATCTGCAGTGGTCCAACTGTGTTGATTGCTTCAAGCCAAATTGGTTAATATAAATAAGAATTAATATTATTTTCTAGAAAAATACTATACTGTATCAGAAATATTTCCTTCATCAATTAACAAATGTACAGGAAAAGGGAATTTGGAGAGTTAATGAAGCAGATGTATTTCATTTAATTTATTGGAAAGAGGAAAAGCCATGATCACAATATTGTCTACAGAAATCAACCTAAGAGGAACAGAATATATCACCTCAAAATATGCCACTTTGGAATATTGATTATTTTCAATTAAAATTACTTTAAGAAACAGCAGGTACAAAGATACTCTGATCTTCCTTTGTCTCCTTGAAAGTAGGAAATAAATCTTCCATGTGAAACTACCCTTCCTGTATCAGGAGGATAAAAGGTATCCTTATCACCATATCTAGAGAATTCAGGGCCAAGAAGGCTATATAAGCAAATATTGTTACTTTTCAATAATTTGCTACCCCAAGCCCAAATCCCTTTGTTTTGCCAATTCTTCACAAATTTGCTAAAAGGTGTAAAACTACCTGCTTTTGTCACTTATTGGAGTCATATTTCTATGGGATCATGTATATATAAAATTAAATTTGTTTTTCTACTATTAATGTCTTATGTCAGTTTAATTAATAGACCAGCCAAAGAAACTAGACAGGTAGAAAGGTTTCTTTTTCCCCTACAATGGTGGTTACATTTAATGATGACAACTCAATAATAAAATCAGCCATAACACTGAGACTTTCTATAAAATTACCAAAACATACATTTGTTTTGACTATAAGAATATTGCCATTTTATTGAATAGGCTGAAATCAGTGGAAGAATAATCAGGAATCAATTTTATTTTTCTCTCATCACTGCTTTGAGGCAGTCTCTGATAAATTTCCCTTCTCTGCCATTGAACAAAAACTCTGGCAAAAGTCTTAGTTTTTCAGTCACTCTTATGAACATGAAAAAGTCCAGTTCTCATTCATTTCAAAGCTTCTCTTTTCCCAGCTTGGCCTAACTTCTGACCTGGGGTATTGGGTTGGTAGTAGGGAAATAAGGAGGAAAGTTTGTTTAGTTTTACCCTTAACTACTAAGTTGCTCCTAGCTTCTCCAAGTTGATCCTAAGTGTGGGGTTCAGGAAATTTTAAATAAATTAGTATATATTTTGGATTTTCAGCCATTTATTATGATATTCTAAAAAAAAACTATAAAGAAAATTCAAACACCTATGTATCAACTACCCAGTTTAAGAAATATAACATTACCAATATAGATTCATAAGCCTTTATTTGAAACTCTTGGGGTAAGATGTTTTTTTAAAATTTAGACTATTTCAAAATTTGAGAAAGCTAATACTTTGTGCCATATATTATATAACACTGTCAGTGAGGTCTGTGGCCATATCCCTAGTTGAATACAGTAGTATTTTTACACCTTAATGTACAGTTATTTAGCCTAAATAAGATAACTTTAGATTATAAATTCTCATGTCAGATCAGGTTTTTATTTTATTTTTTCTCCAAATTGTTTTAGGATATTTTTCACAAGACAAATGTTATTGGAATCTGGAAATTGCTTTCTCTTATCATGTCCAGTGTCCGAATGCAGCCTCTTTAGTTTTTGTTTATTTTGTTTTTCTCCCCCCAGTTTTATTGAAGTATAATTGCTGCATAACACTGTATTCATTTCAGGTGTACAATGTAATGATTTGATATATGAATATATTGTGAAATGATCACCACACTAAATTTAGCTAATATCCATCAACTCACATAGTTACCATTTTTTCCATGAGATAAGAAGGTTTAAAAACTACTCTCTTAGCAACTTTCAAATATAAAATACAGCACCATTAGCTATAGGCACCATGCTGTATATTACATTCTTAGAACTTATTTATCTTATAACTGGAAATTTGAATCTTTTGCCACATTCACCCATTTCCCTCACCCCTACCTCCTGCCTCTGGTAATTAAAAATCTACTCTATTTATACAAGTTCTGTATTTTTTTAGATTCCACATATGACACCATACAGTATTTGTTTTTCTCTGTCTGACATATTTCACTTTGCATAATGCCATCATGTCTCTTTAATGGGACATATTTGTGGGGAGTTCTTTGGATAACCTCCACAAGGAACTTCTAAATGCATTCTTCTATTTCAGGGAAAATGGATCATTTGTCCTCATGCACCTACACCTCTTTACTCCTGGTCAGATTCATTCTAGATACATAATGTGGTTTTATTATTTCTAAAGATTTCCAGTGGTTAAAATGTCAGTGTTATTCTTCAGCTAATATAGGTAGTGGCTTATTTACTCACTGACATTAATTGAATCTGACAAGTCAGGTGTTTCTTGTTTGGATGACCATCTAAATTTAAAATTATCCACATAACAGTTAAAATATTACTTTTTCTCATATAATTTTTATATCAGATTTATTGAAGTATAGTTCATATGCAGTAAAATTTATCCTTTAAAAATGTATAGGTCTATGATAAAAACTCTTCAGAAGTTGGACATAGAGGGAACATATCACAACATAATACAGGCCATATATGACAAAAACACAGCTAACATAATACTCAATGGTGAAAAGCTGAAAGCATTTCCTCTAAGATCAGGAACAAGACAAGTATGCCCACTCTTGCCACTTTTATTCAATATAGTTTTAGAATTTCTAGCCATGGCAATCAGAGAAGAAAAAGAAATAAAAGGAATCCAAATTGGAAAAGAAGTAAAGCTGTCCCTGTTTGCAGATTACCTGATGCAAAATCCTAAATATGCTACCAGAAAACTACTCGAGCTCATCAATGAATTTGGTAAAGTTGCTGGATGCAAAATTAATATAGTGCATTTCTACATATTAACAATGAACAATCAGAAAGAGAAATTAAAGAAACAATCTCATTTACCACCTCATCAAAAAGGATAAAATATCTAGAAATAAACCTACCTAAGGAAGCAAAAGACCTGTACTCTGAAAACTATGACACTGAAGGAAGAAATTGAAGACAACACAAACAGATGGAAAGATATACCATGTTCTTGGATTGGAAGAATCAATATTGTTAAAATGACCATACTACACAAGGCAATCTACAGATTCAATGCAATCCCTATCAAATTACCAATGGCATTTTTCACAGAACTAGAGCAAAAAATCTTAAAATTTGTATGGAGACACAAAAGACCCCAAATAGCCAAAACAATCTTGAGAAAGAATGGAACTGGAAGAAAAAGGTTCCCTGACTTCAGACTATACTACAAAGTTACAGTCATCAAAATAGTATGGTACTGGCACAAAAACAGACATATAGATCAATGGAAAAGGAAAAAAGAAGCCAGAAATAAGCCCACACATTTATGGTCAATTAATCTACAAAGAAAGAGGTAAAAATATACAATGGAAAAAAGAGTCTTTTCAATAAGTGATGTTGGGAAAACTGGACAGCTACATGTAAAAGAATGAAATTAGAACATTCTCTAACACCATATACACAAATAAACTCAAAATGGATCAAAGACCTAAATGTAAAACTGGGTACTATGTTTCCTCCTAGAGGAACTGTTTCCTCCTAGAGGAAAATATAGGCAGAACACTCTTTGACAAAAATTGCAGTAATATTTTTTTGGGATCCATCTCCTAGAGTGATGGAAATAAAAACAAAAATAAACTAACTAGACTTAATTAAACTTAAAAGCTTTTGCAGTACAAAATAAATTATAAAATAAATAAAATAAAATAAAATAAAATAAAATAAAATAAAAAGACAACATAACGACTGGGATAAAATATTTGTAAATGATATTACAAACAAGGCATTAATTTCCAAAATATACAAACAGCTCACACAGCTTACTATAAAACAAACAAACAAACAAAACAAATAAAAAAAATAGCCAGAAGACTTAAATAGACATTTCCCCAAAGAAGACATACAGATGGACAACATGCACATGAAAGGGTGCTCAATATCACTATTAGAGAAATGAGAATCAAAACTAGAATGAGCTATCACCTCACACCAGTCAGAATGGCCATGATTAAAAAGTCTACAAACAATAAATTCTGGAGAGGGTGTGTAGAAAAGGGAACCTTTCTACACTGTTGGTGGGAATGTAAATTTGTGCTGCCATTATGTAGAACATTATGTAGGTTCCTTAAAATACAAAAAATATAGTTACCATATGATCCTGCAATCCCACGCTTTTTCCAGAGAAAACCATAATTTGAAAATTTACATACACCCCAGTGACTTTCCTGGTGGTGCAGTGGTTAAGAATCTTCTGGCTAATGCAGGGGACAGGGGTTCAGGCCTTGGTATGATAAGATCCCACATGTCACAGAACAACTAAGCCTGTGAGCCACAACTACTGAGCCTGCATGCCACAACTACTGAAGCCTGCATGCCTAGATCCCATGCTCCACAACAAGAGAAGCCACTGCAATGAGAAGTCCACACACCACAATGAAGAGTAGCCCCCGCTCACTGCAACTAGAGAAAGCCTGCACCCAACAATGAAAACCCAATGCAGCCAAAATAAATAAATAAATAAATAAATAAATAAATAAATAAATAAATAAATAAATAGAAAAGATACATGTGCTCCAATGCTGATAGCAGCACAATTTACAATAGCCAGGACATGGAAGCAACCTAAGTATTCTTTGACAGATGAATGGATAAATAAGTGGTATATATATAATGAAATACTACTCAGCTGTATAAAAGAATGAAATAATGCCATTTGCAGCAACATTGATGGACCTAGAGATTATTATATTAAGTGAAGTAAGCCAGACAAAGACAAATATCATTTCACTTACATGGGAATCTCAAAAAAAAATATATGAATGAACTTATTTACAAAACAAATAGATTCACAGGTATAGAAAACAAACTTACAGTTACTAAAGGGGATAGCAAGGAGTTTGGGATTAGCTTATACACACTACTGTATATAAAATATGTAAACAACAAGGACCTACTGTATAGCACAGGGAATTATACTTAATATCTAAATAACCTATAAAGGAAAAGAATTTGAAAAAGTGTACATATATATATATATATGAAACTGAATCACTTTGCTGCACACTTGAAACTAACACAACATTGTAAATTAACTATACTTCAATAAAAAATGAGAAAAAATATATAATTCTTGGCAAATGAATATTCTGTAACCACCACCACAATCAAGAAATATAAATGTCCATTACCTTAAAAAGTTTCTTCATATCCATGAAGAGTCAATCCCACACGTTTAGGCTTTGTCAAACACTGATTTTATTTCTGTTCCTACAGTTTTGTCTTTTTTATAATATTATACACTAGATTTCTTTCTTGTTATGTTTTGGAAAACTACATTAGCACAAAACTACATCAATCCCTAGTTCTATTCTATTCTACTCTATTCTATTCTATTCTATTCTATTCTATTCTACTCTACTCTACCCTACCCTACCCTACTCGACTCTACTCGACTCTACTCTATTCTATTCTATTCTATTCTATTCTATTCTATTCTATTCTATTCTATTCTATTCTATTCTATTCTAGTTTGGCCAAGGATCAATGACGTGGCTCTGGAAATAGGCATACAGCTTCAATAGACCGGTTGAGAATAAGAATGGAATTATATACAGCAGATTATTGTTTTTCATCAGGTTTGGAAAATTCTAAATCATTCTCATTTCACATATTGCTTCTTGCCCATTTTCTCTCTTTTCCTTTCTTAGACTCCAATTCTACACATTAGGCCTTTTCAACATGTTCCATATATTATGATTTTTTTTCTGTATTTTTCTCTCTGTACTTTAGCTTGGTGATTATGTACATATTATATACATAATTGAGAAAATAGCTATATATAAATTGCTTTTTCTCATTTATGTATCCTTTCATCTTGTCCTCTGGCAGTTCTTATTTGCTGTCATACCCATCTATTAAGTAATCAATTTCATTTTCTACTTTAGAAGTTTAATTTTCAATTTAAATTCTTGATATTGTCACTTTTCTCCATTATTGAACATATTAATCACAGTTACTTTTAAATCCTTGGCTTTTATGCCAAAAATTCTCATTCATTAATCTATTTCTATTATATGTTTCTTTCTTTCTGTCCTTGTAATTTTTGGATGATTGTCAAACACTGTATATGAAAAATAGTGGAGGCTCCAAATGATATCTTTCTCCAGAGAAGTTCACCTTTTCTGCTCATAGGCAGATAGAGAGGGGATGTTGTATGCCTCCTCTTTGTTAGGTTCTGACCTTTGATTTTTATCCCCTCAGATTAGTGAAGTGACTTCTAAAAAATTTCTCTGCTGTTTAACAACTTTTTTTTTAGTCTTTTTCCCTGTTCATTTTAAGAATTCTGCTAATTTTGGAAGAGAAAACCAAGTGTCAGTTTGGCTGCTCAGAGATTACTTTTTCATCAAGATCTTGGTCTGTGAAGTCTTAACTGACTTGTCATCTATGACTCTAAATTGTTCTTCAGTTCTGTGGAATTGACAAAAGTTCTGAAAGATTCTGTGCCTTGTAACCACAGCTCTATTCTTAAATTCTCCTCTTTTTTCTTTTTTTTTTTCTACCAGGAATCTGCAAAAATCTAAAATAAGGTGAAAGTGTGGGAAGTCACTTACAATGTATGTCCCCACACTGTATGGTACCACTTTCTTTGTAATTTTGGCTTTTTATGGTCTGATTGTCTCAACAATTCTCTGATAGCTTCAAAAAATTTATTTCTTATTTTTAAACAATTTAGAATTTTATCTGGTTTTTCTCAACAGGAACATAGTTTTCCTCAAGGAACTCCATCTCAGCCAGAAGCAGAAATCAATACAATGATTTCTTTAAAATTTTTCTATTTACCAGCAAGAGTTTGGAATTTGGGTGAGAGTAACAGGGAAATTGTTAGGTTGAGTTTAGACTATATAAAGAAATTCAAGGGGAACCTTCAAGATGGCAGAGGAGTAAGTTGCAAAACTACAACGATCAAAAGACTATGGTACTGGACGAGGGGAAGATGGCGGAAGAGTAAGACGTGGAGATCACCTTCCTCCCCACAAATACATCAAAAAATACATCTACATGTTGAAAAACTCCTACAGAACACCTACTGGACACTGGCAGAAGGTCTCAGACTTCCCAAAAGGAAATAAAATCCCCACATACCTGGGTAGGGCAAAAGAAAAAAGAAATAAACAGAGACAAAAGAATAAGGATGGGACCTGCACCTCTTGGAGGGAGCTGTGAAGGAGGAAATGTTTCCACACACTATGAAGCCACTCCACTGGTGGAGTCGGGGGGTGGGTGAGGGGGAAAGTTTCACAGCCATGGAGGAGAGAGCAGCAATAGGGAGACAGAGGGCAAAGTGGAGAGATTCCCACACAGAAGTTTGTTGCCAACCAGAACTCGCCAACCTGAGAGGCTTGTATGCTCATCCACTGGGGAGAGTGGGGATTGGGAACTGAGGCTTGGGCTTCAGAGATCAGATCCCAGGGACAGAACTGGGGTTAGCTGTGTGAACACAGCCTGAAGGGGGCTAGTGAACCACAACTAGCTGGAAGGGAGTCTGGGAAAAAATCGGGACCTGCCTAAGAGGCAAGAGACCATTGTTTTGGGGCACGTGAGAAGAGGAGATTCCTTCCCTGTCTGCCCACAGAAGGCAGAGCACCACCTAAATGAGCTCCAGAGATGGGCTTGAGCCACAGCTATCAGCTCAGACACCAGAGGCTGATATGAAATGCTACATACAGGCATGAAACGCTAACACTGTTGCTGCAGGAACCAAGAATCCTATGTGTAAGTACGGGTCACTATCCACACACCACCCACCCCCTCCAGGAGCCTGTGAAGCCTGCTAATGCCAGGGTCCCATGATCCAGGGACGATTTCCCCAGGAGAACACACAGTGCAGCTCAGTCTGTTGCAAAGTCACACCAACCTCTCTGCCACGGCTGGCTTACCCCGTATTCCAGTTATAACTACCATAGCCCTCCCTCCCCATGGCATGAGTGAGCAAGGACTCCCTAATAAGCCGCTGCTTTAACCCCCTCCTCTCTGGGAGTGGAAAAGATGCCTGAGGGTGACCTAAAAGCAGAGGTGGGGCAAAAACCAAAGCTGAATCAGAAGATGTGTGAATAAAAAAGAGAAAGGGAAATTTCTCTGTGCAGCCACAGGAGCAGTGGATTAAATCCCCACAATCAATTTGATGTACCCTGCACCTGTGGAATATCAGAATAGAAAATGAATCATCCCCAAAATAAGGCAGTGGACTTTGGGAGTAACTGTAGACTGGGGGGTTTGCTGTCTGTGACTGACTTGTTTCTGATTTTTATGTTTATCTTACTATAGATTTTAGTGCTTGTTATCATTGGTGGATTTGTTTATTGGTTTGGTTGCTCTCTTTATTATTATTACTTTTTATTTTAATAAATTATTTTTTATTTCAATAACTTAATTAAAAAATTTTAAATTATTATTATTAACTTTTCCTCCTTTTCTTTCTGAGCTGTGTGGCTGACAGGGTCTTGGTGCTTCACCCTGGTGTCAGGCCTGACCCTCTGAGGTGGGAGAGCTGAGTTTAGGACACTGGACCACCAGAGACTTCCTGGCCCAATGTAAAATTAATCAGCAAGAGCTCTCCCAGAGATCTCCATCTCAGTGTTAAGACCCAGCTCCACCCAACAGCCAGCAAGCTCCAGTGCTGGATGCCAATGCCAAACAACTGGCAAGAGAGGAACACAACCTCACTCATTAGCAGAGAGACTGCCTAAAATCATACTAATTTCACAGACACCCCAAAACACACCAGTGGATGTGGCCCTGCCCAGCAGAAAGACAAGATCTAGCCCCATAAAGGAGAACATAGGCACTAGTCCCCTCCCACAGGAGGCAACACAAGCCACTGAACCAACCTTATACACTGGGAGTAGACCCCAAAAACAATGGGAACTACGAACCTGCAGGCTGCAAAAGGAGACCCCAAACACAGTAAGTTAAGTAAAATGAGAAGACAGAGGAATATGCAGCAAATGGTAAAAACCCACCACGCCAAACAAATGAAGAGGAAATAGGCAGTCTACTTGAAAAAGAATTCAGGGTAATGATAGTAAAGATGATCCAAAATCTTGGAAATAGAATAGAGAAAATAGAGGAAATATTTAACAAGGACCTACAAGAGCTAACCAGCATACAAACACTGATGAACAACACAATAAATGAAATTTAAAATTCTTTAGAATGAATCAATAGCAGAATAACTGAGGGAGAATAATGGATAAGTGACCTGGAACTTAAAATAGTGGAAATAACTACTGAAGAGCAGAATAAAGAAAAAAAAATGAAAATATTCAGAGGTCTCAGAAACCTCTGGGACAACATTAAATACACTAACATTGGAATTATAGGGTTACCAGAAGAAGAAGAGAAAAATAAAGGGTCTAAGAAAGTTGAAAAGTTGAAAACTTCATTAACATGGGAAAAGAAAGAGTCAATAAAGTCCAGGAAGCACAGAGAGTCCCATACAGGATAAATCCAAGGAGAAACACACCAAGACACATATTAAACTACCAAAAATTAAACACAAGGAAAAAATATTAAAAGCAGAAAGGGAAAAACAATAAAAAACCTACAAGGGAATCCCCATATGGTTAACAGCTGATCTTTTAGCAGAAACTCTGCAAGCCAGAAGGGAGTGGCAGGACATATTTAAAGTGATGAAAAGGAAAACCCTACAACCAAGATTACTCTACCCATCAAGGATCTCATTCAGATTTGAAGGAGAAATTAAAACCTTTACAGACAAGTGAAAGTTAAGAGAATTCAGCACCACAAAACCAGCATTATAACAAATGCTAAAGGAACATCTCTAGGCAGGAAACACAAGAAAAGGAAATGACATACAAAAACAAAAACATGACAATTAAGAAAATAGTAATAAGAACATACATATAGATAATTACCTTAAAGGTAAATGGATTAAATGCTCCAACCAAAAGACACTGACTGGCTGAATAGATACAAAAACAAGACCGGTATATACACTGTCTACAAGAGAAGCACTTCAGACCTAGGGACACATACAGACTGAAAGTGAAGGGATGGAAAAGATATTCCATGTGAATGAAAATCAAAAGAAAGATAGCATAGCAATTCTTATTTCAGAAAAAATAGATTTTAAAATAAAGACTGTCACAAGAGACAAAGAAGGACACTACATAATGATCAAGGGAGCAACCCAAGAATAATATAGAACAATTGTAAATACTTATGCACCCAACATAGGAGCAATTCAATACATAAGGCAAATGCTAAGAGATATAATAGGGGAAATCAACAGTAACACAATCATAGTAGGGGATATTAACACCCTACTTTTACCAATGGACAGATCATCCAAAATGAAAATAAATAAGGAAACACAAGCTTTAAATGATACATTAAACATGAGGAACTTAATTGATATTTAAAGGATATTCCATCCAAAACAACAGAATACACTTTCTTCTCAAGTGCCCATGGAACATTCTCCAGGATTGATCATATCTTGTGTTACGAATCAAGCCTTGGTAAATTTAAGAAAATTGAAAAGGTATCAAGTTTCTTTTCCGACCACATCGCTATGAGACAAGATATCAATAACAGGAAAAAAAAACTGTAAAAAATACAAACACATGAAGGATACACAATACGCTAATAAATAGCCAAGAGATCATTAAAGAAATCAAGGAGGAAATAAAAAAACATACCTAGAAACAAATGACCATGAAAACAGGACGACCCAAATCCTATGGGATGCAGCAAAAGAAGTTCTAAGAGGGAAGTTTATAGCAATAAAATCCTACCTCAAGAAAGAAGAAAAATCTCAAATAAAGAACCTAACCTTATACCTAAAACAATTAGAGAGAGAAGAAGAAAAAAACCCAAAGTTAGAAGAATGAAAGAAATCATAAAGATCAGATCAGAAAATAAATGGAATAAAAACTAAAACACAACAGCAAAAATCAATAAAGCTAAAATCTGCTTCTTTGAGAAAAGAAACAAAATTGATAAACCATTAGCCAGACTCATGAAGAAAAAAAAGGGAAAAGACTCAAATCAATAAAATTAGAAATGAAAATGTAGAAGTAACAATGGACACTGCAGAAATACAAAAGATCATGAGAGATTACTACAAGCAAATATATGCCAATAACATGGACAACCTGGAAAAAATGCACAAATTATTAGAAAAACACAACATCCTGAGACTGAACCAGGAACAAATAGAAAACATAAACAGACCAATCAGAAGCACTGAAATTGAAACACTGAGAAAAATCTTCCAGCAAACAAAAGCCCAGGACCAGATGGCTTCACAGGTGAATTCTATCAAACATTTAGAGAAGAGCTAACACCTATCCTTCTCAAACTCTTCCATAATATAGCAGAGGGAGGAACATTCACAAACTCATTCTACGAGGCCACAATCACCCTGATACCAAAACCAGGCAAAGATGTCACGAAGAAAGAAAACTATAGACCAATATCACTGATGAATGTAGATGCAAAAATCCTCAAGAAAATACCAACAAACAGAATCCAACAGCACATTAAAAGGATCATACACTGTGATCAAGTGGGGTTTATCCAAGAAATGCAAGGATTCTTCAATATACACAAGTCAATCAATGTGATAAACTATATTAATAAATTGAAGGAGAAAAACCATATGATCGTCTCAATAGATGCAGACAAAGCTTTTGACAAAATTCAACACACATTTATGATAAAATAAACTCCAGAAAGTAGGCATAGAGGGAACTTACTTCAACATAATAAAGGCCATATCTGACAAATGCACAGTTAGCATCATTCTTGATGGTGAAACCTGAAAGCATTTCCTCTAAGATCCAGAACAAGACAAAGTTATCCACTCTCACCACTATTGTTCTACATAGTTTTGGAAGTTTTAGCCACAACAATCAGAGAATAAAAAGAAATAAATGGATTCCAAATCAGAAAAGAAGAATTAAAACTGTCACTGTTTTCATATGACATGATACTACATATAGAGAATCCTAAAGATGCTAACAGAAAGCTACTAGAGCTAATCAATGAATTTGGTAAAGTAGCAGGATACAAAATTAATGCACAGAAATCTCTTGCCTTCCTATACATTCCTTAATTTCTCTTTCACAGAAATTAAGGAAACACTCCCATTTACCATTGCAACAAATGAATAAAATACCTAGGAATAAGCCTACCTAAGGAGACAAAAGAACTGTATGCAGAAAACTATAAGACACTGATGAAAGAAATTAAAGGTCATACAAACAGATGGAGAGATATACCATGTTCTTGGATTGGAAGAATCAACATTGTGAAAACGCTTATACTACCCAAAGCAATCTGCAGATTCAATGCAATCCCTATCAAACTACCAATGGCATCTTTCACAGAACTAGAACAAAATATTTCACAATTTGTTTGGAAACACAAAAGACCTCGAATAGCCAAAGCAATCTTGATAAAGGAAAATGGAGCTGGAGGAATCATGCTCCCAGACATCAGACTATACTACAAAGTTACAGTAATCAAGACAGTATGGTACTGGCACAAGAACAGAATTATAGATCAATGGAACAGGATAGAAATCCCAGAGATAAATCCATGCACATATGGTCACCTTATCTTTGAGAATGTAGGCAGGAATATACAACGGATAAAATACAGCCTCTTCAATAAGTGGTTCTAGGAAAACTGGACAGCTACATGTAAAAGAATGAAATTAGAACACTTCCTAACATCACACACAAAAATAAAGTCAAAATCTATTAAAAACCTACCTGTAAGGCCAAATGCTATAGAACTCCTAGAGGAAAACTTACGAAGAGCACTCTTTGACATAAATCACAGCAAGATTCTTTTTGACCCACCTCCTAGAATGGAAATAAAATAAAAACTAAACAAATGGAACCTATTGAAGCTTAAAAACATTTGCACAGCAAATGATAGCATAAACAAGATGAAAAGACAACACACAGAATGGGAGAAATATTTGCAAATGAAGCAACTGACAAAGGATTAATCTCCAAAATGTACAAGCAGCTTATGCTGTTCAATATCAAAAAAACAAACGACCTAATCCAAAAATGGGCAGAAGACCTAAATAGACATTTCTGCAAAGAAGATATACTGATTGCCAACAAGAACATGAAAGGATGATCAACATCACTAATCACTAGAGAAATGCAAATCAAAACTACAATGAGGTATCACCTCACATCGGTCAGAATGACCATCATCAAAAAATCTACAAACAGTAAATGCTGGAGTGGGTGTGGTGAAAAGGGAACCCTCTTGCACTGTTTGTGGGAATATAAATGGATACAGCCATTATAGAGAACAGTATGGAGGTTCATTAAAAAATTAAAAGTATAATTGCTATATGACCCAGCATTCCCACTACTGGGCATACACCCTGAGAAAACCATAATTCAAAAAGAGCCATGCACCCCAATGTTCATTGCAGGACTATTTACAGTAACCAGGACATGGAAGTGTCCATCGACAGATGAATGGATAAAGATGTGGTACATATATACAATGGAATATTAGTCATAAAAAAGAATGAAATAATGCCATTTGCAGCAACATGGATAAACCTAGAGATTGTCATAGTGAGTGAAGTAAGTCAGACAAAGACAAATATGATATGATATCGCTTAAGAGGGAACAGACTTGGCAGAAGATGAAAACTGAAGAGATGCTCAGTGATTTGCCCAGCAGAACTCAAGAAGACCTTGCATCCTGTAGAAAGTTTAGAGCTGAATACCTGCTGATTGACCATACTGTGATTATAGTGGTTTCATACCCACATAACAGCAAGTAGCTACTCATCACTTCCTGATTACTGCCTCAAGAGACACTACGGACTCAAGAACAGTGGTAATGGTGAAGAAAGGGAGATAGGGGTTAGACTAAAATCAGAACAGATGTGCATTGGTGAGTTCTCCCGCCTTCCTCTACTCATCTCTTCTCCTGCCCCTCCCTGAGTCTAGTCTCCAGAATGTACATAATCAGAGAAAAAACTGCTTTACTCCTTATACAGGAGAGTGGAAGATTATCCTTTGGAGAAACTAAATAGTCCCCGAGAAAGTGTCTGAGACTTCCTCAGTGAAAAATATGGAATGTTGCCTCATTGCATTATACTGACCCACCACTCAATTAGCATGCTCTTACCACAGAGCTCCCAATCAAGTTTTTATTGACTCAATTATGGATGAAGAGACAACTAAAGAATACCAGATGGTTGAGGAGTTCTTTTAACATTAAAGACAGAGAAAAAAACAGAAAAGCAAATAAATGGTAAAATGACCTTGGAGAAAATAAAAAGCAAATCAGAGAGTAGAAAAAAGATATGCTGCCCTCTCAAAATATAAAAGAGTCATTAATATGCTCAGGTAGATAGCAAAAAATATTATGTGATAAAACATTGCATTCATGAGCAAATGGAAGATGTTATATGAAAGGGACTTTTAGAACATAGCAGCTCTTAGAAATGTCAAATAGAGCAACCCCAACAATTTAATTGAACAGTTGAAAGATAAACCCTAGGGACTCTTTTAGAAATTAGAACACAATACAAAGGTGGAAAAGATAAAATTTGTGAATCAATGTATAAAGTCCAATATCAAAATAACAGTTTAAGAAGAGACAACTGAGAAAACAGAGAAATGGAAAACATCAAAGAAATAATATGGGTAAAATTCCCAGAGGTGAAGGATGTAAGTCTTTAGATAGTAAGGATCCATGTGTCCAGTGTAATGAATAAAAAAACTCACCATGCCATATCATCATGACATTTTAGAACATCAGTGGTAAAGAGCAAAATCTTAGGCTTATTCTGAAAAGAAAAAAAGAATAACATATAAATAAGTGGTAATCAGATGACACAGGAATTTTAAAAATATAACTGGATACTAGAAGTCTGTCGAATAAAGCCTTCATCTTTGAGTGAAAATTACTTTTAGTGCATGATTGTATACTCAGGCAACCTATCAATCCAGTCATAAAATATGAGAGTACTAAAAATTTTATTTCTCATGTACTCATTTTCAGAAGCTATTTAATTGTTCTTCAGTAAAGTGATGTGGATAAACAAGGCAGAGGAAGACAGAAGATAAGAAATAGGGCATTAATCAAGAGGAGTAATGAAGGAAGTTCCCAGATGACAGCTGTGCATCAGACCTACAAAGAAATGTCATGGGTCTGTATTTAAGCATTTGGGAAAATAATTGACAGATCATTGGGTATATTTTTTTAAATGTGAAAAACCCAGAAAAAGCAATACAAAAACAATTATTGATACCAACAAAAATTGTATTAGAAAATATGCATAATCATAGACCATTCTGTCTCAACTATAAATAATATACAACCATGAACTATTTATTTAAAAACTAATTTTTCCATCATTATGTTGGGAGTTTAGGAGAAGGGAAAGGTGAAGGATTGTGTAAAGCATAATTCCCATAACTAGAAGTTTATAAATAATGTGTACATTTTATAAATCAAGAAACAATCGTATAAACAATTATATGGAAATGTGGAGATAAATAGCTCTCCCCAAAATTCTAAGAAAGTTGAAAGTAAGAAAAAGGACTGCTTTATTACATTAGAAGCATTTCAATAATTTTTTCCTAAATTTTAAATACATAATGCTTTATATGATAAAGATAAAACACTTAAAGAGGGAAATGAATAAAAACTGTTTTAGAGCATTGAAGAAGGTGAAAAACTTTCTAAATCATTTAACTAAGGAAACCTCTTACTTAAAAACTTAAGATGATTATACAAAACAGAAAAACTACACATCTCAGCTATAGATATAAAAGTCCTAAATAAAATATTAACAAATAAAATTTATAAAATGATAATAAACTGACAAGCTGAGTTTAGTCCAGGAAGCAAGGAAGGAATATGAAAAAGAAAGAAGTACACAGGCTCTTCTTAATAGACACTGGATAAATTTAAACACTATTGTTGATTAAATGGAAAATGTTGGTAATATCAGGAAAAGAATATTTCATTGACATGACAAGAATATCTGAAATAATCACTCAACATCATCCTCAACAATGATATGCTCAAAGAAGTACCTAAAATTAGACAAAGATAACTATAATAATCTCTATTGTTCTGGAAATTTTGAGCAAAACAATAAGGTACAGAAAGACCTAAATATTGGGAAGATAGTGAATTATTTTATCTGCAAGTGATATGTTTGTCTACCCAGAAAACACACGAATATAATTTGAAAAGCTATTAAAATTTCTAAGAGAGTTTATTAAGATGGTATGTTTTAAAATATACAAAAGTTAATCACTTTTTATACAGCAATAGCTAGTTAGGAAGTATAATGAATTTAAAATATCTTAATTACAGTAATAAATTTAAAATTTCTTAAGAATAAACTTAAAATAAGCACTTCCCTGGAGGTCCGGTGGTTAAGACTCTGCACCTCTACTGCAGGGGGCATGGGTTCAATCCCTGGTTGGGGAACTAAGATCCTGCAAAAAAATTTAAAAAAAAGTCTTTAATAAAAAGAATAAACTTGAAATAAATATGGAGGAATTATTTAAAGGGATCTATCAAAATTTTCTAGAGAGTTGGGTCTGGTTGTATATGAAAGCAAAACCAAAATAAAATAACAGTACTTAAAACAACAGTTCTTAAAGGTTTTGACTTCAGTACCCTTTTGACAGATGTCATACAAGGATTCTGGAATAGATGAAGGTTTAGCATACTGTCTTACATTTCTAGGACTAGTGTAATAAATTACCACAAACTAGGTAGTTTAAAGCATCAGAAATTTATTCTCTCACAGTTCTGGAGGTCTGAAAACAGAAATCCAGGTGTCTGTAGGGCTGCATTCCCTCTGAAGGCTATAGGGGAGATTTCCTTATTTGCATCTCTGGCTTCTGGTAGCTCCAGATATTCTTTGACTTGTGGCCTCATCATTCCAATTTCTGCCTTCGTGGTCACATTTCCTTCTCATCCTTTGTCCTATGGATTTTCGACCCTCTTTTTTAGCTCCCATTATCAAATCAGCCAATTCCTTGAAATAAATCTTTAATATATATATATCAACATTACCTCTATTCTTTGGCTGAGCCCTGACTAATACATGCTTAATTCAAGATAATCTCCCCATTTCAAGATCCTATAAACCAGGAAGCAGGCCCTCACTGGACATCAGATCTTCCAGCACCTTTTCTTGGACTTCCCAGCCTCCAGAACTGTGAGAAATAAAATGTTTGTTGTTTAAGCCACCCAGTTTACGATGTATTTGTAATAGCAGCCCAAACTGACTTATACAGACATCTGATAGGTATCTCATACTTACATGTCCAAACTGTACTTCTAACATCTCAACCCCTAAACTTGGTCTGCTTGCAACTTTCTCCAGTTCAGTACATGGCAACTTCAGTTTTCACTGGGGTAAGGCCATTGTGACTAGATTCTGGTCAATGCATTGTAGGGTGAGGTGCATGGATACTACTCCCAGACCTGGCCCATAATAGACACCTTTCACTCTGCAACCCTCCACATTGTCTTCACTCATCTGTTGGCCAAATTGATGCCCAGGGTGCCTTTAGGAACAATGCATTGAGAACAGCAGATTTCAGTCTGGGACTCTGAATGCAACATGGGGCACCCCTAAGTACTGCTCTTTGGCCTTATGACTTTCACTGTGAGATTTTGGGATTTATCAGTGAAACTTTGCTTAACACTCTTTAGCATGGCACATTTCTATATTTTTTCACATGTAATATTAGAATTTAAGCAAAAAATATATTTATACTGCTCAGGTGTACCTTTCCTTATGGGGTATAATTCACAAATTAAAATTAAAAGAAAGTTAATAATTCATATCCTGGACATTATTCAAAATATTCATCTATCATACGCTCACGTGTTTTTGTAGCACCACCTTGATATTTTTCTTTGAATGGACATCTCAATGCAAGTTTGAAATTGCCGGAGTTCAATATTTTGTTACTAATATTTAGTTACCAACCAAGTTGCATTACTATTCTCCTAAGAAGAAGGCTGCCCATCTGTTGGTCAAGTCCAGGGAAAGTATGGAGTCCAAGATCTTTCCTGAAGGGAGCATGGGATGAGGGTAAATTAGACTTTGTGCCTGTCCTTTCACTTTTTTAAACCCAAACACTTTGAAAGTGTCCCCCTTTGACCATTTATCCTCCTCAAATTTCTGTTTGTTTTCACCTACACATAAACATATAGGGTGTAGGAGGAAGGTAGGGGAGATGAGGGGGAAGGAAAGAGAGAACCACAATTTCTCAGGAAGGCCCTATCTTAACTCTTTGGTGCTTGTTCTGCTCTAAAGTACAATCCTTCAAGGCAGAGTGTATATGTAAAGGACAATTCTGCTTGATATTCCTAGGTAGCAAAGATTACTGGGACTTCTGGACTAGTTATAGGATATGTGTATAAAATTCATATTATCTCCTGTATCAGGTCTCTCTGCCAAACTTCTTTCAATTTTCACCTCCCTGGGTGACGGTCCAGCTGCCTGATTCTTAAAGCCACTTGATTTTGGCAGGAGTGAGTGACTCCTTCCCAACCCACTCCCCTTCCAAGAAATAAAAATAACACCACAGCGTTTGGGCTGTCACCAGTTCACCATACCCCAGGGGAGCTCCTGTCTGTGATGTTGTATTCATTTCGGAACAATGCATTGTACTTTGAATTTCCAAACAAAATGCACAGAGAAACACTTGATGAATAATAATGAAACCAGCATCATTAATTTTTGTATGTGGCAGTCTCAGTTATATTTTTTCTAAAGACTTCTTTGCTAATATTGGTTTAGGTTTCAAGACACGTTTCACCTCTAGTGAAATATAAAGGTCACTCAATGAACAAAAGGGAGATTTTGTGTTCTTGGTGATCACAGGTGAAGCTCGAAAGGCAAACTCTTTCAAAGAAAATGAAGTAGCAAGTGGAAAATGAAGGTGGTAGAATTTATCTATAGAGCAGCGCTCAGCATCAAGGGATGCTGGCCTTTTCTTCTAGATATAAACACAATAACACATAGAGAAAAGCCTATCAGATGAGAGTGACCCAGGTGCTATATAAACAGATTTTCCGACAGGCAGTTGGAGCCCCTTGGTAGTTTTAGTTTTTCCCACTCCCTGCTACTTTATCCTTTGTCAGATTCAATACAGCCTTCAAGGACACTGGAGGAGGACAAAAGCAAAATGTTGGGGGAAGGGAAAAGAGGAGAAGGAGAAAACAATTTCCTTTTCATAGCCTTTGTTACAGAATAAAAGCACACAATGTCTAAAAATCATTCACTCTCCATCAAACAGTGGCAACATGCTTGACACTGGTTTGCTGAGAGCTTATAGAGAAACCACGTTGATATTTTATTCACATAAGGGTTTTGAATTATATAAGACTTCTTTGAGCTATGATCTAAATAGTCCAGCTTGGAGGAAAAAAAACAAAAAATACCCAGTAACTCTTAAGTGTTCATATGAATCCCAAAGTGGAAAGAAAAGATGAAATGGTAAGCAGAAAAATATTTGCTTACTGTTAGCAGCATAACACACCTATGTCAAAAAGAAAATTAAAAATTTGCACTGTGAAAAGGACACAAAAATGTCCAAATTTCTCCCTTACTTTTAGGCTAAGGGAAGAAGGATCTAACTATAATAACCAAACAGAGCAGAATTCTAGAGATTCTGTTCTTCTGTAGAGGATATATTTTGAAATATTATTTTCTCATGGAAAATACACATATATGTTTTTAATTGAAAAATGCATATATTTATCACAGTAAAATTAGAAAATACAGATGAAAGAAAAAGAAATGCAGACACATATAGCTGTACTTCTCAGAGATAAGTATGGTTAAAATGTTCTATATTTTAAATATTTTATTCTATGTGTATATATATATATATATATAAATACATATGCACAGATACCATAAAGTAAAAAGAATCATTCTATTTATGCTGTTTTGCAATCTGTTTATAAAATATATTCTAAACTCTTTTTTATGTAGTGTCTACTATATCAGTTTTAATGGTTGCATAATATTCTATCAAATGAATGGCCCGTAGTATATAAGAAATATTCTATTTTTGGATGTTTAGTTTGTTTCTAATTTTTTGTCACTTTTAATAATGTTGCAACAAATACTCTTATTTTTTTATGATAAATTTCTAGAATTGAATTACCTGGTGAAAAATCACATCTAATTGCTATTTACCTATGTATTCATAAGATTTTAAAATTTATCTTTGATACTTAAAGTTTTACAAAGTATATCTTTGTTATTTATATTATTCTCTTTTTTGGGAAATCCTAATGTATACACATATATACATGCATACATATGTTAATGTATGTGAAATCAGTAGAAGAAAAGTGATAAATACATAACAATATATTCATACTTATATACACACATGCACACTGGATAGTTATATATCCAGCGTCTATATCTCTGTCTCTATTTCTAACTCTATTTTTAATAGAGTAAAAACAATAAGAAAGACATATTGTGATAAAAATTGCATTTCAAGGATATATTGAAAAATCTTATGTATGTGTAAGCAAAAGAAAACAGGTCACCAGCAGTCAGATACCATTTTATTTACCCATAAAATTAACAAAAAATACTATCATTGAGGAGGTAGAGAAACAAGAATATGTGTGTGTATACACACACACACGTGACTATGTAGACACATATGTGTGTATATGTATAGTTATATATCTATAACTCTATTCTTTTCTGAATATTTTATAATTTCTCCCATTGTTTTCATTATCTAAAATATCAAAATAGCACTTTTTTCCCAAATTCTCAGAGAATATTTTACATTTATCTTCTAATTTGTTAAGTAAATTCCCATAATATTTAATATTCTATTCACTAATGGAAATATTAAATTCTACATTTATGTTATTCATTTCCAAACAATCTTAATCAATACCCGACTTTCCTGACTCCATGACTGCTTGTTCTTGTTCCATAGATATAAAGTTCCTTAGAATGTGTATGAAAATATTAATTAAAAATTTTCCAAAATTTTCTCCTGTTTCTTGTAGCAGCTCTGGTTATAAGGAAACTATTCTAGTTCATAAAATTGATCCGGGCTTCCCTGGTGGCGCAGTGGTTGAGAATCCGCCTGCCGATGCAGGGGACACGGGTTCGTGCCCCGGTCCGGGAAGATCCCACATGCCGCGGAGCGGCTGGGCCTGTGAGCCATGGCCGCTGAGCCTGCGCGTCCAGAGCCTGTGCTCCCCAACGGGAGAGACAACAACAGTGAGAGACCCGCGTACCAGAAAAAAATAAAAATTTGATCCTTTTGGAGTTGAATCTCATCATATATCCAGTAATTTTGTTTTCATTTTTGGCTTTTAGTTCACTTTTATCAACAATTGTTTGGGTTGTACTTTGAGTATTGCAGGTACAGATGAAAGGAGATGGGTAATTGCTTAGATGTAGCTCACTGATCCTTAGATCAGATGATCTGATTTGGAAGAGAAGAGAGGGTGACTGAACTGCAGATGGTAGTTGTGGTGACAGAGTGCATCACTTCTGTGTTAAATGATTACATTTTGGTGATTGTATGGCTGCCTGAAGTAAGTTAGCTGATGCAGGGCTCACAATTCTCTCATTGGAATGGCAGTCAGTGCTTTTTAGGAGTGAGTACCAGTGGTGCTTCTCTGTTACCTACCTCTGCTTTCTGGGTAAGTTGCAACCAGGAATAGGTATTAAGAATGGATCCTGACCTTATGCTGTTTTTAGTACCTGTAACTAACTTATTTGTGCTCATATGACTTAGGTTTCTAAAAAAAAATACTTCTAATTTTGGAATATCTTTAAATTTACAAAAGTTGTAAAAATAGTAGTGAGTTCCTGTGTACTCTTCACTTAGCTTCCCTTAACGTTAACATTTTATATAATCAAGGTACATTTGTCACAGCCAAGAAATTGACACTGGTGTAATACTATTAACTAAACTACAGATTTTATTTGGATTTCATCGATTTTCTCACTTATGTCATTTTTCTGTTCCAGAATCCAATCTAGCATCTAATTAGATTCTGTTCCAGAACTAATCCTGCATTTAGATGTAATTGAGTTTGACCGTCTAGCAAAGGCGTCCAAATATTTTCTCCCTTTCAATCCCTTTTAGGAAGTCACTTGAGCTTGATTTCCAAGCAGATGTCTTCTCCTGAAGTGAATTGTTGTTTGAATATACCTTTCATCACTTTAGTCCCTGTTTATTTTTATAGACATTTTAAAGGTTTTTTGAGAATGTATAGGCCTTTCTTTAGTTTCCAAGGATAATATAGATTATTTGCCATTTTTCTCTGCTTCGATTTTTGGGAACAGTAAACTCAGGGGTCTACATCATCATCTTAAGCCAGAGGCATCAAATATGTCTCTCAAATACATTTTCATTTGTGAGCACAGAATTAGCAATTTTGTAATATACAGAATACATCATGTGTGCTCAAATTTGGAATGGAATCGCTAGGTAATTTATTTCTTTTCATATCTAAATGCACTGAGCTCAAATGAAAAATTATTCTAACAGAGACCCTACATAGCTGAAAAGTTCATTTTGAAAGAAGAACTCTGAGGATTCAAATTAAAGTCCACTTCCGTTTGTTCGAATCTTCCGAGGCTCTGTATTCAAAGGCATATGTAGAATTTCTAATATTTGATCGCAATATTTTCATTTGTTATGTTGTTATGTTCATGAATCCTTCAACTATGATACCAAAAGCCGTTCTCCAACATTCACATGGCCAAGTCATCATAGTAAATCCCTCGTGGTTGCTGTGATTCAGAGTTGGAGCAGATACATGTTCCACCAAATGTTGTTATTTATTATGCGTTTAGATGAGTACCTGGTGTGGTCATTAATTTTCTCATATACTCTCTGTGGATGGAATATCCATATGTAAATTTGATATGCATATTCTATCACATATATCTGAACAGAAGCTTAGCAGAAATACGTAACAGGCACAGAATATTTTTTTTTATTTTGTGGAGGGGTGCTGGGGAGTGAGACTTTGTTCCACTGTAGGTGAGTATACTACCTATCACCTTTCTACTATTCCGTGGTTTGGGGGATAGATTTAGAGTCAACATTATCTTAACTTCCTATTATTTCTTCCTCCTCTCTTGGAATGTGTGCTCTGAGTTGCTATAACACTTTAGAAAATTTCTCTTTGTATTAAAGTCCATTAAATTATAAAGTTATATTCTTCAGTCTATTCTTGCTTGCAGGAAAGACTAATGTGGTTTACAAATGAGAATTAATGTGCAAATGAATCCCAGGGTATATCCTGAACAGGGGGACTGTCGGGTGATTATGAATTAATTTTTAATAAACCTTACAAAGTGTTTTGGTATTGATTCAATGGTGCAAATGTTCATGCAGCATCCAGAAAATATAATACCACAAAATAGCAGTCTCCCCAGATAAGAGAAATCTCAGCTTTTTTCCCAGAGAAGACGATAGAATTTCCAAGGACACAAGAACCCCCATAATAGCCTGGAGGAAAATATTATCTTTGGTTAATTGCTAAAATCCTTCTCTCATTCTTCTTTCAGATGGGCTGAGTGTTGTACAAACAAAGCCCTTCCTGTTAGGAACTTGCATTTGCATTTTACATTTCATTTTCTTCACTGGTGACATTTTTCCCTTCTCTGCCATAGGATGTTCTGTTACTGACCCTACTTCTTCTTTGGATATCTTAGAAAATCTTTCAACATTTCTCATTTAATTCTTTTTTTAAACAAACTACATTTAATGGAGCTAGCCTATTCCTTCACATAATATTCCACCCCACCCCGTGTATTGGGTTTATTTTTTTTCATGAATATCTGGTCCTTTGCAGAAAGGAATTTTCTAAAAGTTAAAATCCATATCTCAGAAACATATAGATCAGTTTCTTCTGTAGAGGTTTTCAGGAAACAGAATGAGCTGGAAAGGAAAATAGCTAGAGACCACTCTGAGGTTTCCATAAAATGGCTCCTCTTTGGAATTAACCAACAGTATAAGTCAGATGAATAACAGAGGAGCTCCTTGTGGATATTAAGTGTGTATAGATATATTTCTACAATGACTCCAGTTTCTTAGAGGGCTTTAGGAAAAATACTTTTATCTCAGTTTAGCACTCTGTAAATACTTTGAAATATAAAATGGTAGATATTATAAAATGTAATTTTGGTAAATTAAAGGTGGCTGAAAATTCTTTAATATCGCTCTACTTTAGGAGTAGGGTAAAATTCCCTTCCCCTTGTTTGGCCAATAGAATATGTCAGAAATGCTACTCTGACATTTCTGAGGCTCGGTCTTAAGAATTTTTGCAGTTCTGTCCAGGAATCCTGGAAGCCAGATGTCTTGTAGGAAAAGTCACTATCCTGAGTCCACCAGGCTGCCAGCAGCCAGACCCAAATGAAGAGTCCCTAGAAGGATGAGACACCATATGGAGACAGAGTGATGAAGCAGGTTCAGAGCCCTAGTGAGTGAAAAAGCCAGATTAGAAGTAGGTCCCTCAGCCCCAGTCACCCAATTAATGCCACATAGATCAGAAATGAACTGCCCAGCTGAGTCATTCCTGAATTCCTGAAGTACAGAATTGTAACCAAAATGAAATTGTTGCTTTAAACAACTACAAGTTTTGTGATAGTTACCTGTAGACCATAAACTGTAATTGTAACCAAATAAAGGATTAACAAAACAAAACCAAGAGTAGATATTTAATGCACTGTACCAAACAGAATAAATTGGACAAGTTGTATAAACCTATGCATTTTAATGCATCTGCTATCACCCAGATTATTAAGGATCAAAGTAGAAAATTTAGTTAAAAACTAGCGTGGAAATTCTTGTCCTTCTGAGATCTCAGGTGCAGCTGAAATTCAGATCTGAGGCAGTGTGCTGAGCCAGCATATCTCCACTCCAGGCCCAAACTCACATTACATTTAGATATCACCCAAGACTGCAGTGAATAATTCCTAGACAAGCTTGGAATAATCCCAGAAACACTGGCCAAAGAAAAATGAAATGCCAAAATTACAGCCCACCCATTATTTAGCATTTCTTAAGTTCATGTAGTTTATGTGCATGTTGTCATATCATTAGCACTCTATGCTGACATCTCAAGTTTTAGATTCTAAGGTAGCTGCAAGCTGTCCTCTGAGAACATATATTTATTAATAAAAAGTTCTCTACCTAATGAACACCAACAAAGAAATCCCTTAAAAGGACAGAAAGGAATTATTTTAATTATTAAATGTCACACAATTTAAAAGTCCCAATTTAATTGCCCTATTCCTTTTTTTTTGTTTCATATGTTTTTTTACAACATACAGCAGTGCCAATTTTAAACCATCACTCAGAAAGTATGCAGTAATTAGCCTTCAATTTCCAATATGCAATTTCAGCTTTTACTATGCTTTAAAGGAGCATCTTCCTCCTTGTGACTTTTTGATATTTAGCTACAGCCTTGATTGGCTAGAGAGAAATTCCCACTTACTGGGAAAACAGGTCAAAGAAAATGGATGGCTAGTTTTTGTTCTATGCTAAGCACAGAGAAAATTCCAGAAAATAGCTAGGTCTCAAACCACTTATTATGCTCTGACAATTTAGTTTAGTTATGGCTTTGGGAAATTTGGATTACTTTTTCACCCCAATTGAGATCTCTGCTAGTAGAGGTTTCAAACATGCTGCTGCCACCATTTCAACAATCACACTGTTACAGTTGAAGGATTTTTCAGTTAGGGATTCATTGTAATCCTCTTTTGACATTTGTAGGAGAGCTTTTTCTGTCATTTTGTGTAGGTGAGGGAAAGATCACTTATACAAAAAGATGATTATGGATTAAATCATAGACATTTGAAAGTCTGCTGATGCCATACTATTGGTGGGGGAGAGGTGAGTGTTGGGAGAAATAGAAGAACAAGTGATATTCTGAATGCTAATCATGGACAAGCCTTGGGAAATCATTCTGTGTGTGTGTGTGTGTGTGTGTGTGTGTGTGTGTGTGTTTATTTCATTTATCTAATGCTGCAAAATAAACCATTTACAAAACTTAGTGAAGTAAAACAAGAGCTATTTTACTATTTGTCAGCAATTTGGGCAGTTCATAAGGGAGATGTCCCTGAAGGACCAAGATGGCAGAGGAGTAGGAGGACATGGAGTTCATCTCTCTTCACAACTGCATCAAGAATACATCTACAGATGGAACAATTCTCACAGAACACTACAAAAGACCTTGGACACCAGAAAGGACTAGAAAGATACCCACATAACAGAGTAGGACTAAAGAAAGAAGGGAAAAAGAAAAGGAGAGGAAATAAGATGGGCTCTTCTCCCATGAGGGGGAGCTGAAGCAGAGGAGAGGTTCCCACATGTGGGAAAGGCCCCTCACTGATGGGGAAATCAGTTGGGACAGAAGGGGAACATCTGAGGCTATTGGAGGAAGGTGAAATGGCTGGTCTGTGGCAGACAGGACAGAGTGAGACCTACACAGATGGTCGGTGTCACAGCCCTGCATGCCCCAGACTGGGAAGTGTGTCCACCAGTGCACACGGGAGCTAAGAGCTGGAATGTGCAGATTGGAGAGCAAATCTGGGGAAAGGACTGCTGTTGGCTGCAAGGAGACAGCCTGAGGAGATGGGAGGAAGGAAATCCGTAAATGGGAATGCTTGTGGAGGAAACTTGGACTGCCATAGAACCAAGGTGACATTGTTGAGTGATGTGCAGGGGGTGGAGATGTCATTGCAGCCTCTCTATCCACGCACCAACCCCTGTCCTGCCAGGTACTAAGAAAAGCCCTTACCAGGGCTAATCTTCTTATGCCTGCTTCCAGGTGCTAAGAAAAGCCCCCTCCAGGGCTGACCATCTCAAACCAGCTGCCAGGAGCTAGGACAAGATCTCTCGTTCCTGTGGCCACTGGCTTTCCCCATGCAACTGTCACTGCCAGGGCCCCCGAGACCCAAGAAGTTGTGCCATCTCTGCGACCTGTCCTCACTGGGGCAGACCTGAGTACTCCAGGGTATCCTTGGGAGCAGACTCCTGTGGGTGACCCACATGCATAAGTGGGGCTAAAACCACAGCTGAGCCGCAGGGATGGGGCAACTAAGAAAGATAAACAAAAATCTTTCCATGCAACTGCACAAGCTGCAGATTAAATCCCCACAACCAGCTTGGTAAACCCTGCATCTATGGAATATTTGAATGGACAATGAGTGTTCCCACAAATGAAACTGGTCTAGCTCTAGCAGCTGTGGACTTAGAGGACTAGTACACATGGGAGTTGGGCCAAGGCAGAGTCTGAGCTGCCCCCACAGTGCCCTGAGGGGGACCAGAGACCTACCTAGAGGTTTTGGAGGGCCTCATGGGCAGGCAGAGGTTGGCTGTGATTCACAATGGGGGCAAGGACACTGACAGCTGAGACCCCAGGAAAATATAATTATTACTTTATTTTTTATATTTTTTTTGGTTCTGTTGTTTTTATTATTTGTTTTTCAAAAATTTAATATATTCATAATTTTAAAATTTCTATCTCTACATTACGTTTTTGTTGTTCTGTGCTTTTCCTTGTTTTTTTTCATTCCTTTTTTTTAATAATATTTTCTCCTTTGTTCCATTTGCTCTTATCTTTTTTAAATCATTTTTGTGTGTTAGTTTTGTTTGCTTTGATTTTTCCTTTAACTTTCAGTCTTCTTTTGTTTTGTTTTTCATTATTTTGGGTGTTAATTTTGTATTTAATTCTTTGATTTAATTTAGCAGTTCTTTTGTTTGGTTGTTGGCTTCTTTTCTGTACTCTCTGTTTTTCTTTTTTTTTTTTGTATGTGTGGCATTTTTTGGTTTGCTTTTGTTTGTTTTTTCTTTTTTTTTAAACATCTTTATTGGAGTATAATTGCTCTAAAATGCTGTGTTAGTTTCTGCTTTATAACAAAGTGAATCAGTTATAAATATACATATGTTCCTATATCTCTTCCCTCTTGTGTCTCCCTCCCTCCCACGCTCCCTATCCCAACCATCTAGGTGGTCATAAACCACCGAGCTGATCTCTCTGTGCTATGTGGCTGCTTCCCACTAGCTATCTATTTTAAGTTTGGTAGTGTATATATGTCCATGCCACTCTCTCACTTTGTCACAGCTTACCCTTCCCCTCCCCATATCATCAAGTCTATGCTCTCGTAGGTCTGTGTCTTTATTCCAGTCTTAGCTCTAGTTTCTTCATGACTTTTTCTTTTTTCTTAGATTCCATATATATTTGTTAGCATACAGAATTTGTTTTTCTCTTTCTGACTTACTTCATTCTGTATGACAGATTCTAGGTCCATCCACCTCACTACAAATATCTCAATTTCATTTCATTATATGGCTGAGTAATATTTCATTGTATATATGTGCCACATCTTCTTTATCCATTCATCCGATGATGGACACTTAGGTTGTTTCAATCTCTGGGCTATTGTAAATAGAGCTGCAATGAACATTTTGGTACATGACTCTTTTTGAATTATGGTTTCCTCAGGGTATATGCCCAGTAGTGGGATTGCTGGGTTGTATAGTAATTCTCTTTGTAATATTAAAGGAACATCAATACTGTTCTCCCCAGTGGCTGTATCAATTTACATTCCCACCAGCAGTGCAAGAGTGTTCCCGTTTCTCCACACCCTCTCCAGCATTTATTGTTTCTAGATTTTTTGATGATGGCCATTCTGACTGGTGTGAGATGATATCTCATTGTACTTTTGATTTGCATTTCTCTAATGATTAATGATGTTGAGCATTCTTTCATGTGTTTGTTGCCAATATGTATATATTCTTCGGAGAAATGTCTATTTAGGTCTTCTGCCCATTTTTAGATGGGGTTGTTTCTTTTTTTGATATTGAGCAGCATGAGTTGCTTGTAAATATTGGAGATTAATCCTTTCTGAGTTGCTTCATTTTCAAATATTTTCTCCCATTCTGAGGGTTGTCTTTTGGTCTTGTTTATGGTCTCCTTTGCTGTGCAAAACTTTTGAAGTATCATTAGGCCCCATTTGTTTATTTTTCTTTTTATTTCCATTTCTCTAGGAGATGGGTCAAAAAGGATCTTGCTGTGACTTACGTCACAGAGTGTTCTCCCTATGTTTTCCTCTAAGATTTTGATAGTTTCTGGCCTTACATTTAGCTCTTTAACCCATTTTGAGTTTATTTTTGTGTATGGTGTTAGGGAGTGCTCTAATTTCATACTTTTACATGTTCCTGTCCAGTTATACCAGCACCACTTATTGAAGAGGCTGTCTTTTCCCCACTGTATATTCTTACCTCCTTTATCAATAATAAGGTGACCATATGTGCGTGGGTTTATCTCTGGGCTTTCTATCCTGTTACATTGATCTATATTTGTTTTTTTGTGCCAGTAGTATACTGTCTTGATTATTTTAGCTTTGTAGTATAGTCTGACGTCAGGGAGCCTGATTCCTCCAGCTCCATTTTTCATTCTCAAGATTGCTTTGGCTATTCAGGGTCTTTTCTGTTTCCATACAAATTGTGAAAGTTTTTGTTCTAGTTCTGTAAAAAATGCCAGTGATAGTGTGATAGGGATTGCATTGAATCTGTAGATTGCTTTGGGTAGTAGAGTCATTTTCACAAAGTTCATTCTTCCAATCCAAGAACATGGTATATCTCTCCAACTGTTTGTATCATCTTTAATTTCTTTCATCAGTGTCTTATAATTTTCTGCATACAGGTCTTTTGTCTGCTTAGGTAGGTTTATTCCTAGATATTTTATTCTTTGTGTTGCAACGGTAAATGGGAGTATTTTCTTGATTTCACTTTCAGATTTTTCATCATTAGTGTATAGGAATGCCAGAGATTTCTGTGCATTAATTTTGTATCCTGCTACTTTACCAAATTCATTGATTAGCTTTAGTAGTTTTCTGGTAGCATCTTTAGGATTCTCTATATAGAGTATCATGTCATCTGCAAACAGTGACAGCTTTACCTCTTCTTTTCCGATTTGGATTCCTTTTATTTCCATTTCTTCTCTTATTGCTGTGGCTAAAATTTAGCAAACTATGTTGAATAAGAGTTGTGATAGTGGGCAACCTTGTCTTGTTCCTGATCTTAGTGGAAATGCTTTCAGTTTTTCTCCATTGAGGACGATGTTGGCTGTGGGTTTGTCATATATGGCCTTTATTATGTTGAGGAAAGTTCCCTCTATGCCTATTTTCTGGAGGGTTTTTATAATAAACCGGTGTTGACTTTTGTCAAAAGCTTTCTCTGCATCTATTGAGATGATCATATGGTTTTTCTCCTTCAATTTGTTAATATTGTGTATCACATTGATTGATTTGTGTATACTGAAGAATCCTTGCATTCCTGGAATAAACCACAGTTGATCATGGTGTATGATCCTTTTAATGTGCTGTTGGATTCTGTTTGCTAGTATTTTGTTGAGGATTTTTGCATCTATGTTCATCAGTGATATTGGCCTGTAGTTTCCTTTCTTTGTGACATCTTTGTCTGGTTTTGGTATCAGGGTGATTGTGGCCTCGTAGAATGAGTTTGGGATTGTTCCTCCCTCTGCTATATTTTGGAAGGTTTGAGAAGAATAGGTGTTAGCTCTTCTCTAAATGTTTGACAGAATTTGCCTGTGAAGCCATCTGGTCCTGGGCTTTTGTTTGTTGGAAGATTTTTAATCACAGTTTCAATTTGTGTACTTGTGATTCATCTGTTCATGTTTTCTATTTCTTCCTGGCTCAGTCTTGGCTGTTTGTGCATTTGTAAGAATTTGTCCATTTCTTCCAGGTTGTCCATTTTATTGGCACAGACTTGCTTGTAGTAATCTCTCATGAGCCTTTGTATTTCTGCAGTGTCACTTGTTACTTCTCCTTTTTCATCTCTAATTCTATTGATTTGAGTCTTCTCCCTTTTTTTCCTGGTGAATCTGGCTAATGGTTTATCAATTTTGTTTATCTTCTCAAAGAACCAGCTTTTAGTTTTATTGGTCTTTGCTATCATTTTGTTCATTTCTTTTTCATTTATTTCTGATCTGATCTTTGTGGTTTCTATCCTTCTGCTAACTTTGGGTTTTTTGTTCTTCTGTCTCTAACTGCTTTAAGTGTAAGTTTAGTTTGTTTATATGAGATGTTTCCTTTTCCTTAAGGTAGCATTTTATTGTTACAAACATCCCTCTTGGAACTGCTTTTGCTGCATCCCACAGGTTTTGGGTCATCGTGTCTCCATTGTCATTTATTTCTAGGCATTTTGTGATTTTCTCTTTGACTTCTTCAGTGATCACTTGGTTATTAAGTAGTGTTTTGTTTAGCCTCCATGTGTTTGTATTTTTTACAAATCTTTTCCTGTAATTGATATCTAGTGTCATAGCATTGTGGTCAGAAAAGATACTTGATATGAGTTCAATTTTCTTAAGTTTACCAAGTCTTGATTTATGACCCAAGATATGATCTATCCTGGAGACTCTTCCATGAGCACTTCTGAAAACTGTGTATTCTGTTGTTTTTGGATTGAATGTCCTATAAAAATCAATTAAGTGCATCTTGTTTAAAGTATCACTTAAAGCTGTGTTTCCTTTATTATTTTCACTTTGGATGATCTGTCCATTGGTGAAAGTGGGATGTTAAAATCCCCTATTATTATTGTGTTACTGTCGATTTCCCCTTTTATGGCTGTTAGTATTTGCCTTATGTATTGATGTGCTCCTATGTTGGGTGCATAAATATTTACAATTGTTGTATCTTCTTCTTTGATTGATCCCTTGATCATTATGTAGTGTACTACTGTGTCCCTTGTAATAGTCTTTATTTTAAAGTCTATTTTGTCTGATATGGGAATTGTTACTCCAACTTTCTTTTGATTTCCATTCTCATGGAATACCTTTTTCCATCCCCTCACTTTCAGTCTCTATGTGTCCTTAGGTCTGAAGTGTGTCTCTTGTAGACAGCATATATATGGGTCTTGTTTAAATAATCATTCAGCCAGTCTGTGTCTTTTGGTGGGAGCATTTAATCCATTTACATTATAGGTAATTATCGATATGTATATTCCTATTCCCATTTTCTTAATTGTTTTGGGTTTGTTATTGTAGGTCTTTTTCTTCTCTTGTGTTTCTTGCCTAGAGTAGTTCCTTTAGTATTTGTTGTAAAGCTTGTTTGATGGTGCTGAACTCTCTCAGCTTTTGCTTGTCTGTAAAGGTTTTAATTTCTCCATCAAATCTGAATGAGATTCTTTCTGGGTACAGTAATCTTGGTTGTAAGTTTTTCTCATTCATCACTTTAAATATGTCTGGCCACTCCCTTCTGGCTTGCAGAGTTTCTGCTGAAAGATCAGCTGTTAACCTTATGGGGATTCCCTTGTGTGTTATTTGTTGTTTTTCCCTTCCTGCTTTTAATATGTTTTCTTTGTATTTAATTTTTTATAGTTTGATCAATATGTGTCTTGGTGTGTTTCTCCTAGGATTTATCCTCTATAGGACTCTCTGTGCTTCCTGGACTTGATTAACTATTTCCTTTCCCATATTAGGGAAGTTTTCAACTATAAACTCTTCAAATATTTTCTCAGTCCCTTTCTTTTTCTCTTCTTCTTCTGGAACCCCTGTAATTCGAATGATGGTGCATTTAATGTTGTCCCAGAAGTCTCTGAGACTCTCCTCAGTTCTTTTCATTCTTTTTCTTTATTCTGCTCTGCAGTAGTTATTTCCAATATTTTATCTTCCAGGTCACTTATCCGTTCTTCTATCTCAGTTATTCTGCTATTGATCCCTTCTAGAGTATTTTTAATTTCATTTATTGTGTTGTTCATCTTTGCTTGTTTCCTCTTTAGTTCTTCTAGGTCCTTGTTAAGTGTTTCTTGCATTTTCTCTATTCTGTTTCCAAGATTTTGGATCATCTTTACTCTCATTATTCTGAGTTCTTTTTCAGGTAAACAGCCTATTTCCTCTTCATTTGTTAGGTCTGGAGGGTTTTTATCTTTCTCCTTCATCTGCTGTGTGATTTTCTGTCTTCTCATTTTGTTTATCTTACTGTGTTTGGGGTCTCCTTTTTGCAGGCTGCAGGTTCATAGTTCCCATTGTTTTTGGTGTATGTCCCCAGTGGCTAAGGTTGGTTCAGTGTGTTGTGTGGGCTTCTTGGTGGAGGAGAGTAGTGCCTGTGTTCTGGTGGATGAGGCTGGATCTTGTTTTTCTGGTGGCCTTGTCCCCATCTGGTGGTGTGTTTGGGGGTGTCTGTGGCCTTATTATGATTTAAGGCAGTCTCTCTGCTAATGGGTGGTGTTTTGTTCCTGTCTTGCTAGTTGCTTGTCATGGGGTGTTCAGCACCCTAGCTTGCTGGTCATTGAGTCAAGCTGTGTTTTGGTTTTGAGGTGGAGATCTCTGAGAGATTTTTGGTGTTTGATATTACGTGAAGCTGGGAGGTCTCTTGTGGACAAGTGTCCTGAAGTTGGCTCTCTCATCTCAGAGGCACAGCACTGACTCCTGGCTGGAGCACCAAGAGCCTTTTATCCACGTGGCTCAGAATAAAAGGGAGAAAAAATAGAAAGAAAGAAAGAAGGAGGAAAAAATAAAATAAAGTAAGATAAAGAAAGTTATTAAAATAAATAATTATGAAGAAAAAAATTTTTTTAAACTAAAAACAAAACAAAAAACAATTGATGGACAGAACACTAGGACAAATGGTGAAAGCAAAACTATACAGACAAAATCTTACAGAAAGCATACCCACTCAGAAAAAGAGAAAAAGGGGAAAAAATAATATATCTTGTTCCCAAAGTCCACCTCCTCAATTTGGGAAGATTCATTGTCTATTCAGGTATTCCACAGATGCAGGGTACATCAAGTTGATTGTTCAGATTTAATCCTCTGCTCCTCAGGCTGCTGGGGGGCATTTCCCTTCCTCTTCTTTGTTCATACATCTCCCAGTGTTCAGCTATGGATATGGCCCCACTTCTGCATGTAGGTTGCCTGAGGACATTTGTTCTTCGCTCAGACAGGACGGGGTTAAAGGAGCAGCTCATTCGGGGGCTCTGGCTCACTCAGGATGGGGGTGGGAGGGGTACAGATGCAGGGCAAGCCTGTGGCGGCAGAGGCCAGCATGATGTTGCAGTAGCCTGAGGCACACTGTGTGTTCTCCTGGGGAAGTTTTCCCTGGATTATGGGACTCTGGCAGTGGCAGGCTGCACAGGTTCCTGGGAGGGGAGGTGTGGAGAGTGACCTGGGCTTGCACACAGGATTCTTGATGGCGGCAGTCGCAGCCTTAGCGTCTCATACCCATATCTGTGGTCCATGCTGATAGCCGTGGCTCACGCCCTTCTCTGGAGCTCCTTTAATCAGTGCTCCTAATCCCCTCTTCTTGGGCACCAGGAAACAAAGAGGGAAGAAAAAGTGTCTTGCCTCTTCAACAGGTCCAGACTTTTTCCTGGACTCCCTCCTGGCTAGCCGTGGTGCACTAACCCCATCAGTCTGTGTTCATGCAGCCAACCCCAGTCCTCTCACTGGGATCCAACCAAAGCCCGAGCCTCAGCTCCCAGCCCCCACCTGTCCCAGCAGGTGAGCAGACAAGCCTTTCATGCTGGGGAGTGCTGGTCGGCACCGATCCTCCATGCGGGAATCTCTCCACTTTTCCCCCTGCACCCCTGTTGCTGCAATCTCCTCCCCAGCTCTGAAGCTTCCCCCCTCCACCACCTGCAGTCTCCACCCGTGAAGGGGCTTCCTGGTGTGTGGAAACCTTTCCTCCTTCACAGCTCCCTCCCACTGGTGCTTGTCCTGTCCCTATTCTTTTGTCTCTCTTTTTTCTTTTGCCCTATCCAGGTACCTGGGGAGTTTCTTACGTCTTGGGACATCTGAGGTCTTCTGCCAGCATTCAGTGGGTGTTCTATAGGAGCAGTTTCACATGTAGATGTATTTCTGATGTATCTGTGAGGAGGAAAGTGGTCTCCACAACTTACTTTTCTGCCATCTTCCTCAACTCCTGTTTTTTCTGTTAAAATTTGTTTGGGGTTTTGTCTGTTTTGTTGTTGTTCCTGTTTGCTTATTTTTGTCTTTGCTATTTGTCTTGGGTTTTTTGTCTGTTTGTTCTTATTTGTTTACTTTCTGCCCTTTTTCCCCGATTTTTCTGGGCCGTGTGGCTTTCAGGGTCTTTGTTCCCAGGCCAAGGATCAGGCCTGAGACTCTGGTGTGGGAGCACTGAGTCAAGGATGCTGGCATGCCAGAGAATTCCCAGCAGCAGGGAATATTATATGAGGAGAACTGGTCAGAGGTCTCCATCTCATCTCTAAGACCCAGATACACTCAACTGTCTGCAGGGTCAAGTGCTGAACATCCCATTCCAAACAACAAGTAAGACAGGAACACAAACCCATCCATCAGCAGATAGGCTGCCTGAAGTCATACTAAGCCCACAGACACCTAAAAACATAACACTTGACCTAGCTTTGTCCATCAGAGGGACAAGATCCACCTCCACCAATCAGGACACAGGCATCAGTCCCTCACACCAGAAAGCCCACACAAGGCACTGGACCATCCTCATCCACCGGGGACAGACACAAGAAGCCAAAGGAAATACAATCCTTCAGCCTGAGGAAAGGGAACTTCAAACACAGTAAGTTAGACAAAATGAGAAGATAGAGAAATACATTGAAGACAAAGAAGCAAGATACAAATGCACAAGACTGAATAAATTAAGAGCATGTAGGCCACCTACCTGAACAAGAATTAAGAGCAATGATAGTAAAGATGTTCCCAAATCTCGGAAATAGAATGGAGAAAATACAAGAAACTTTTAACAAGGACCTAGAAAAACTAAAGGACAAATAAACAGTGATTAACAACATCATAACTGAAATTAAAAATACACTAGAAGGAGTCAATAGCAAAATAACTGAGGTAGAAGAACAGGCAAGTGAGATGGAAGACAGAATGCTGGAAATAACTGCTGTAGAGCAAAATAATGAAAAAAGAATAAAAAGGATTGAGGACAGTCTCAGAGACCTCTGGGACAAAATTATATGCAACAAATTCGAATTATAAGGGTCCCAGAAGAGGAAGAAGAGAAAGGGTGTGTGAAAATATTTGAAGTGATTATAGTCAAACTTTCCCTAACATCAGAAAGGAAATATTCAATCAAGCCCAGGAAGTATAAAGAGCCCCATGCATGATAAACAAAAGGAGAAACATGTCAAGACACATATTAATCAAAATAACAAAAATTAAATACAAAGAAAATTATTAAAATCAGAAAGGGAAAAGCAACAAATACAAGGAAATCTCCATAAGGTTATCAGCTGATCTTTCAGCAGAAACTCTGCAGGCCAGAAGGGAGTGGCAGTATATATTTAAAGTGAGGAAAGGGAAAAATCTACAACCAATATTACTCTAACCACCAAGGTTCTCATTCAGATTTGACAGAGGAATAAAAACTTTACAGACAAGCAAAACTAAGAGAATTCAGCACCATCAGACCAGCTTTGCAACAAATGCCAAAAGAACTTCTCTAGGCAGGAAACATGAGAGAAGAAAAAGACCTAGAAAAACAAACCCAAAACAATTAAGAAAAAGGTAATAGGAACATATATATCAATAATTACCTTAAATGTAAATGGAATAAATGCTCCAACAAAAAGACACAGACTGGATGAATGGAAGATCCGCATATATGCTTTCTAAAAGAGACCCACTTCAGACCTAGGAAAGCATACAGAATGAAAGTGAGGGAATGGAAAAAGATTTTGCATGTAAATGGATATCAAAAGAAAGCTACAGTAGCAATACACATACAAGACAAAATAGACTTTAAAATACAGACTATCACAAGAGACAAGGATGGGCACTACATAATGATCAAGGGATCAATCCAAGTAGAACATATAACAATTGTAAATATTTACGCACCCAACATAGGAGCACATGAATAGGTAAGGCAAATGCTAACAGCCATAAAAGGGAAAATCAACAGCATCACAATAATACTGGGGGATTTTAACACTCCACTTACACCAATGGATAGATCATCCTGATAGAAAATTAATAAGGAAACACGAGCCTTAAATGACACATTAGGCCAGGTAGACTTAATGGATATATATAGGACACTCCATCCAAAAGCAGTAGAATACACTTTCTTCTCAAATGCACATGGAACAGTCTCTAGGATAGATCACATCTTGGGTCACAAATCAAGCCTTGGTAAATTTAAGAAAATTGAAATCATATCAAACATCTTTTCTGACCACAACACTATGAGATTAGAAATCAATTACAGGGAAGAAAACCTAAAAAAACACAAACACGTGGAGGCCAAACAATATGCTACTAAATAACCAAGAGATCACTGAAGAAATCAAAGTGGAAATTTAAAAAAAATACCTACAAAGAAATGACAATGAAAACATGATGACCCCAAACCTATGGGATGCAGCAAAAGCAGTTCTAAGATGGATATATAGCAATAGAATCCCACCCCAAGAAACAAGAAAAATCTCAACTAAACAAGCTAACCTTACACCAAAAGCAACAAGAGAAAGAAGAACAAACAAAACCCAAATTTAGTAGAAGGAAAGAAATCATAAATATCAGAGTGGAAATAAATGAAATAGAAACTAAAAAACAATAGCAAAGTTCAGTGGAACTAAAAGCTGGTTCTTTGAGAAGATAAACAAAATTGATAAACCTTTAGCCAGATTCATCAAGGAAAAGAGGGAGAGGACTCAAATCCATAAAATTAGAAATGAAAAGGGAGAAGTTACAATGGACACCACAGAAATACAAAGAGACTACTAGAAGAAACTATATGCCAATGAAATGGACCACTTGGAAGAAATGGACAAATGCTTAGAAAAGTACAACCTTCCAAGACTGAACCAGGAAGAGATAGAGATAGACCAAACACAAGTAATGAAATTGAAACTGATTAAAAATCTTCTAACAAAAATCCACGACCAGATGCTTCACAGGCAAATTCTATCAAACCTTTAGAGAAGAGCTAGCACCCATCCTTCTCAAACTCTTCCAAAAATTTGCAGAGGGAGGAACACTCCCAAACTCATTCTACAAGGCCACCATCACATTGATACCAAAAGCAGACAAAGGTATCACAGAAAAAGAAAATTACAGGCCAATAACACTGATGAACATAGATGCAAAAATCCTCAACAAAATACTAGCCAATCAAATCCAACAACACATTAAAAGATCATACACCGTGATCAAGAGGTATTATCCCAAGAATGCAAAGATTCTTCAATATATGCAAATCAATCAATGTAATATGCCATATTAACAAATTGAAGAATAAAGACCATATAATCATCTAAATGATGCAGAAAAAGCTATTGACAAAATTCAACAGATAAAACTCTCCAAAAATTGAGCATAGATGGAACATACCTGAGCATAATAAAGGCCATATATTACAAACCCACAGCAAATATTATTCTCAAAGGTGAAAAACTGAAAGCATTTCCTTTAAAATCAGGATTAAGACAAGGGTGCCCACTCTCATCACTATTATTCAACACAGTATTGGAAGTCCTAACTGATCAGAGTCCCAACAGCAATCACAGAAGAAAAAGAAATAAAAGGAATCCAAACTGATGAAGAAGTAAAGCCATCTCTGTTTGCAGATGACATGTTAGTATACATAGAAAATCTTAAAGATTCCACTAGAAAGCTATTAGAATTAATCAATGAATTTGGTAAAGTTGTAGGATACAAAATTAATACACAGAAATCTCTTGCATTCCTATGCACTAACAACAAAAGAGAAATTAAGGATACAATCCCACTTAGCATTGCACCAAAAAGAAGGAAATATCTAGGAATAAATATACCTAAGGAGACAAAAACCTGTATGCAGAAAACTATAAGATACTGATGAAAGAAATAAAAAAAAAAACAAAAACAGATAGACAGATATACCATGTTCCTGGATTGGAAGAATCAATGTTGTGAAAATGACTATACTACCCAAAACAATATACAAATCCAATGCAATCCCTATCAAATAACCAATGGCATTTTCCACAGAACTAGAACAAAAAAATTGACAATTTTTATGGAAACACAAAAGACCTCACATAGCAAAAGCAATATTGAGTAAAAAAACGGAGGTGGATGAATCAGACTCCCTGATAATATCGTATATTAATGCATATATGTGGAATCTGAAAAAATTGATATAGACAAACTTATTTACAAAGCAGAAATAGAGACACAGACATAGAGAACAAACGTCTGGACCCCAAGAGGGAAAGAAGGGTGGGATGAATTGGGAGACTGGGACTGACATATATACACTATTGATACTATGTATAAAATAGGTAGCTAATGAGAACCAACTGGATAGCTCAGGGAACTCTACTCAATGCTGTGTGATGACCTAAATGGGAAGTAAATCCAAAAAAGAAGGCATACACGTATACGTGTAGCTGGTTCACTTTGTTGTACAGCAGAAAATAACACAATATTGTAAAACTACTATACTCAAATAATTTTTTTAAGGAAAGGAGAAGTCCCATTTTTGCTCCATGATGAGCTGAGGAGATTCAAGCAGCTGGTGGTGGCTAAGACAGCTCAATGGGGGCCATAAGACTGGACCTCAGTTCTTCTGTACTTCCTATCTGCTGAGACTGGAATGACCAATATGGTGTTTCACTCAAATATCTGCTACTTGTACTAAGATAGTTGGGGGATATACTGACATTTTATAAAGATAGTGTTGCTATATAAACATTGGGGTGCATGTATCTTTTCAAATTAGAGTTTTCATCTTTTTCCAGATACATGCCCAGGAGTGGAATTGCTGGCTCTTATGGCAACTTTATTTTTAGTTTTTTAAGGAACCTCCAAACTGTTCTCCATAGTGGCTGCACCAATTTACATTCTCATCAACAGTGTAGGATGGTTCCCTTTTCTCCACATCTTCTTCAGCATTTATTATTTGTAGACTTTTTTTTTTTTAACATCTTTATTGGGGTATAATTGCTTTACAATGGTGTGTTAGTTTCTGCTTTATAACAAAGTGAATCAGTCATACATAAACATATGTTCCCATATGTCTTCCCTGTTGCGTCTCCCTCCCTCCCACCCTCCCTATCCCACCCCTCCAGGCTGTCACAAAGCACCGAGCCAGTATCCCTGTGCCATGCGGCTGCTTCCCACTAGCTATCTACCTTACTGCGTTTGTTAGTGTGTATATGCCCATGACTCTCTCTCGCCCTGTCACAGCTCACCCTTCCCCCTCCCCATAACCTCAAGTCCGTTCTCTAGGAGGTCTGCGTCTTTATTCCTGCTTTACCCCTAGGTTCTTCATGACATTTTTTTTCTTAAATTCCATATATATGTGTTAGCATACGGTATTTGTCTTTTTCTTTCTGACTTACTTCACTCTGTATGACAGACTCTAGGTCTATCCACCTCATTACAAATAGCTCAATTTCGTTTCTTTTTATGGCTGAGTAATATTCCATTGTATATATGTGCCACATCTTCTTTATCCATTCATCCGATGACGGGCACTTAGGGTGTTTCCATCTCCGGGCTATTGTAAATAGAGCTGCAATGAACATTTTGGTACATGACTCTTTTTGAATTTTGATTTTCTCAGGGTATATGCCCAGTAGTGGGATTGCTGGGTCATATGGTAGTTCTATTTGTAGTTTTTTAAGGAACCTCCATACTGTTCTCCATAGTGGCTGAACCAATTCACATTCCCACCAGCAGTGCAAGAATGTTCCCTTTTCTCCACACCCTCTCCAGCATTTATTGTTTCTAGATTTTTTGATGATGGCCATTCTGACTGGTGTGAGATGATATCTCATTGTAGTTTTGATTTGCATTTCTCTAATGATTAATGATGTTGAGCATTCTTTCATGTGTTTGTTGGCAGTCTGTATATCTTCTTTGGAGAAATGTCTATTTAGGTCTTCTGCCCATTTTTGGATTGCGTTGTTTGTTTTCTTGTTATTGAGCTGCATGAGCTGCTTGTAAAATTTGGAGATTAATCCTTTGTCGGTTGCTTCATTTGCAAATATTTTCTCCCATTCTGAGGGTTGTCTTTTGGTCTTGTTTATGGTTTCCTTTGCTGTGCAAAAGCTTTGAAGTTTCATTAGGTCCCATTTGTTTATTTTTGTTTTTATTTCCATTACTCTAGGAGGTGGGTCAGAAAGGATCTTGCTTTGATTTATGTCATAGAGTGTTCTGCCTATGTTTTCCTCTAAGAGTTTGATAGTTTCTGGCCTTACATTTAGGTCTTTAATCCATTTTGAGCTTATTTTTGTGTATGGTGTTAGGGAGTGATCTAATCTCATACTTTTACATGTACCTGTCCAGTTTCCCAGCACCACTTATTGAAGAGGCTGTCCTTTCTCCACTGTACATTCCTGCCACCTTTATCAAAGATAAGGTGTCCATATGTGCATGGGTTTATCTCTGGGCTTTCTATCCTGTTCCATTGATCTATCTTTCTGTTTTTGTGCCAGTACCATACCGTCTTGATGACTGTAGCTTTGTAGTATAGTCTGAGGTCAGGGAGCCTGATTCCTCCAGTTCCTTCTTTCGTTCTCAAGATTGCTTTGGCTATTCGGGGTCTTTTGTGTTTCCATACAAATTGTAAAATTTTTTGTTCTAGTTCTGTGAAAAATGCCAGTGGTAGTTTGATAGGGATTGCATTGAATCTATAGATTGCTTTGGGTAGTAGAGTCATTTTCACAATGTTGATTCTTCCAATCCAAGAACATGGTATATCTCTCCATCTATTTATATCATCTTTAATTTCTTTCATCAGTGTCTTATAATTTTCTGCATACAGGTCTTTTGTCTCCTTAGGTAGGTTTATTCCTAGATATTTTCTTCTTTTTGTTGCAATGGTAAATGGGAGTGTTTTCTTGATTTCACTTTCAGATTTTTCATCATTAGTATATAGGAATGCCAGAGATTCCTGTACATTAATTTTGTATCCTGCCACTTTACCAAATTCATTGATTAGCTCTAGTAGTTTTCTGGTAGCATCTTTAGGGTTCTCTATGTATAGGATCATGTCATCTGCAAACAGTGACAGCTTTACTTCTTCTTTTCCAATTTGGATTCCTTTTATTTCCTTTTCTTCTCTGATTGCTGTGGCAAAAACTTCCAAAACAATGTTGAATAATAGTGGTGAGAGTGGGCAACCTTGTCTTGTTCCTGATCTTAGTGGAAATGCTTTCAGTTTTTCACCATTGAGGATGATGTTTGCTGTGGGCTTGTCATATATGGCCTTTATTATGTTGAGGAAAGTTCCCTCTATGCCTACTTTCTGCAGGGTTTTTATCATAAATCGGTGTTGAATTTTGTCAAAAGCTTTCTCTGCATCTATTGAGATGATCATATGGTTTTTCTCCTTCAATTTGTTAATATGGTTTATCACATTGATAGATTTGCGTATATTGAAGAATCCTTGCATTCCTGGAATAAACCCCACTTGATCATGGTGTATGATCCTTTTAATGTGCTGTTGGATTCTGTTTGCTAGTATTTTGTTGAGGATTTTTGCATCTATGTTCATCAGTGATATTGGCTTGTCGTTTTCTTTCTTTGTGACATCCTTGTCTGGTTTTGGTATCAAGGTGATGGTGGCCTCGTAGAAGGAGTTAGGGAGTGGTCCTCCCTCTGCTATATTTTGGAAGAGTTTGAGAAGGATAGGTGTTAGCTCTTCTCTAAATGTTTGATAGAATTCGCCTGTGAAGCCATCTGGTCCTGGGCTTTTCTTTGTTGGAAGATTTTTAATCACAGTTTCAATTTCAGTGCTTGTGATTGGTCTGTTCATATTTTCTATTTCTTCCTGATTCAGTCTTGGCAGGTTGTGCATTTCTAAGAATTTGTCCATTTCTTCCAGATTGTCCATTTTATTGGCATAGAGTTGCTTGTAGTAATCTCTCATGATCTCTTTTATCTCTGCAGTGTCAGTTGTTACCTCTCTTTTTTCATTTCTAATTCTATTGATTTGAGTCTTCTCCCTTTTTTTCTTGATGAGTCTGGCTAGTGGTTTATCTATTTTGTTTATCTTCTCAAAGAACCAGCTTTTAGTTTTATTGATCTTTGCTATTGTTTCCTTCATTTCTTTTTCATTTATTTCTGATCTGATTTTTATGATTTCTTTCCTTCTGCTAGCTTTGGGGTTTTTTTGTTCTTCTTTCTCTAATTGCTTGAGGTGCAAGGTTAGGTTGTTTATTCTAGATGTTTCCTGCTTCTTAAGGTGGGCTTGTATTGCTATAAACTTCCCCCTTAGAACTGCTTTTGCTGCATCCCACAGGTTTTGGGTCGTTGTGTCTCCATTGTCATTTGTTTCTAGGTATTTTTTGATTTCCTCTTTGATTTCTTCAGTGATCTCTTCATTATTAAGTAGTGTATTGTTTAGTCTCCATGTGTTTGTATTTTTTACAGATCTTTTCCTGTAATTGATATCTAGTCTCATGGCGTTGTGGTCAGAAAAGATACTTGATACAATTTCAATTTTCTTAAATTTACCAAGGCTTGATTTGTGACCTAAGATATGATCTATCCTGGAGAATGTTCCATGAGCACTTGAGAAAAATGTGTATTCTGTTGTTTTTGGATGGAGTGTCCTATAAATATCAATTAAGTCCATCTTGTTTAATGTATCATTTAAAGCTTGTGTTTCCTTATTTATTTTCATTTTGGATGATCTGTCCATGGATGAAAGTGGGGTGTTTAAGTCCCCTACTATGAATGTGTTATTGTCGATTTCCCCTTTTATGGCTGTTAGTATTTGCCTTATGTATTGAGGTGCTCCTATGTTGGGTGCATAAATATTTACAATTGTTATATCTTCTTCTTGGATCGATCCCTTGATCATTATGTAGTGTCCTTCTTTGTCTCTTTTAATAGTCCTTATTTTAAAGTCTATGTTGTCTGATATGAGAATTGCTACTCCAGCTTTCTTTTGGCTTCCATTTGCATGGAATATCTTTTTCCATCCCCTTACTTTCAGTCTGTATGTGTCTCTAGGTCTGAAGTGGGTCTCTTGTAGACAGCATATATAAGGGTCTTGTTTTTGTATCCATTCAGCTAATCTGTGTCTTTTGGTGGGAGCATTTAGTCCATTTACATTTAAGGTAATTATCGATATGTATGTTCCTATTCCCATTTTCTAAATTGTTTTGGGTTCGTTATTATAGGTCTTTTCCTTCTCTTGTGTTTCTTGCCTAGAGAAGATCCTTTAGCATTTGTTGTAAAGCTGGTTTGGTGGTGCTGAACTCTCTCAGCTTTTGCTTGTCTGTAAAGGTTTTAATTTCTCCATCAAATCTGAATGAGATCCTTGCTGGGTAGAGTAGTCTTGGCTGCATGTTTTTGTCCTTCATCACTTTCAGTATGTCCTGCCACTCCCTTCTGGCTTGTAGGGTTTCTGCTGAGAGATCAGCTGTTAACCTTATGGGGATTCCCTTATGTGTTATTTGTTGTTTTTCCCTTGCTGCTTTTAATATGCTTTCTTTGTGTTTAATTTTTGACAGTTTGATTAATATATGTCTTGGCGTATTTCTCCTTGTATTTATCTTGTATGGGACTCTCTGTGCTTCCTGGACTTGATTAACTATTTCCTTTCCCATATTAGGGAAGTTTTCAACTATAATCTCTTCAAATATTTTCTCAGTCACTTTCTTTTTCTCTTCTTCTTCTGGAACCCCTATAATTCGAATGTTGGTGCGTTTAATGTTGTCCCAGAGGTCTCTGAGACTGTCCTCAGTTCTTTTCATTCTTTTTTCTTTATTCTGCTCTGCAGTAGTTATTTCCACTATTTTATCTTCCAGGTCACTTATCCGTTCTTCTGCCTCAGTTATTCTGCTATTGATCCCATCTAGAGTACTTTTAATTTCATTTATTGTGTTGTTCATCGTTGCTTGTTTCATCTTTAGTTCTTCTAGGTCCTTGTTAACTGATTCTTGCATTTTGTCCAATCTATTGTCCATTCTATCTCCAAGATTTCGGATCAACCTTACTATCATTATTCTGAATTCTCTTTCAGGTAGACTGCCTATTTCCTCTTCATTTGTTAGGTCTGGTGCATTTTTATCTTGCTCCTTTATCTGCTGTGTGTTCTTCTGTCTTCTCATTTTGCTTATCTTACTGTGTTTGGGGTCTCCTTTTTGCAGGCTGCAGGTTTGTAGTTCCTCCTGTTTTTGATGTCTGTCTCCAGTGGCTAAGGTTGGTTCAGTGGGTTGTGTAGGCTTCCTGGTGGAGGGGACTAGTGCCTGTGTTGTGGTGGATGAGGCTGGATCTTGTCTCTCTAGTGGGCAGGTTCACGTCTGGTGGTGTGTTTGGGGTGTCTGTGGCCTTATTATGATTTTAGGCAGCCTCTCTGCTAATGGGTGGGGTTGTGTTCCTGTTTTGCTAGTTGTTTGGCATAGGTTTTCCAGCACTGTGGCTTGCTGGTCGTTGAGTGAAGCTGGGTGCTGGTGTTAAGATGGAGGTCTCTGGGAGATTTTCGCCGTTTGATATTATGTGGAGCTGGGAGGTCTCTTGTTGATCAGTGTCCTGAAGTTGGCTGTCCTACCTCAGAGGCAGAGCCCTGCCTCCTGGCTGGAGCACCAAAAGCTTTTCATCCACAGGCTCAGGATAAAAGGGAGAAAAAGTAGAGGGAATTAGTAGAAGTATGAGGAAAGAAAGAAGGAAAGGAGGGTAGGAAGGAAGGAAGAAAGAAAGAAAGCAAAGAAGGAAAGAAGGCAGGAAGGAAAGAAAGGAGGGAGGGAGGGAGGGAGGAAGGAAGGAAGGAGGGAAAGAAGGAAAAAAGACAGAAAGAAAGAAGATACAGTAAAAATAAAATAAAGTATAATAAAGTTATTGAATTAAAAACTTCTTATTTAGAAAAAAAAAAAAGGGACGGAAAGAACCTTAGGACAAATGTTGGAAGCAAAGCTATACAGACAAAATCTTACACAGAAGCATACACATACACCCTCACTAAAAGAGGTAAATGGGGAAAAATCCTAAATCTTGCTGTCAGAGACCACCTCCTCAATTTGGGATGATTCGTTGTCTAAAGGAGGGAAGGAAGGACGGAAAGAAAGAAAGAAAGAAAGAAGGTAAAGTATAATAAGGTTATTAAAATTAATTATTAAGAAAAAAAATTTAAAAAAAAAACATGGACGGATAGAACCCTAGGACAAATGGTGGAAGCAAGACTATACAGACAAGATCTCACACAGAAGCATACACATACACATTCACAAAAAGAGGAAAGGGGAAAAAATCATAGATCTTGCTCCTAAAGTCCACTTCCTTAATTTGGGATGATTGGTTGTCTATTCAGGTATTCCACAGATGCAGGGTACATCAAGTTGATTGTGGAGCTTTAATCCGCTGCTTCTGAGGCTGCTGGGAGAGATTTCCCTTTCTCTTCTTTGTTCTCACAGCTCCCAGGGCTAAGCTTTGGATTTGGCCCTGCCACTGCGTGTAGATCGCTGGAGGGCGTCTGTTTTTTGCTCAGACAGGATGGGGTTAAAAGAGCCGCTGATTCGGGGGCTCTGGCGCACTCAGGCCGGCGGAGACGGAGGGGCACAGAGTGCGGGGCGGGCCTGCGGTGGCAAAGGCCGGCGTGACTTTGCACCAGCCTGAGGCGCGCTGTGCGCTCTCCCGGGGGAAGTTCTCCCTGGATCCCGGGAACCCGGCAGTGGCGGGCTGCACAGGCTCCGCGGAAGAGGGGTGTGGAGAGTGACCTGTGCTCGCACACAGGCCCCTCGGTGGCGGCAGCAGCAGCCTTAACGTCTCCCGCCCGCCTCTCGGGTCCGCGCTTTTAGCCGCGGCTTGCGCCCGTCTCTGGATTCCGCGCTTTCAGCCGCGGCTCGCGCCCGTCTCCGGGGTCCGCGCTTTCAGCCGCGGCTCGCGCCCGTCTCTGGATTCCGCGCTTTCAGCCGCGGCTCGCGCCCGTCTCTGGATTCCGCGCTTTCAGCCGCGGCTCGCGCCCGTCTCTGGGGTCCGCGCTTTCAGCCGCGGCTCGCGCCCGTCTCCGGGGTCCGCGCTTTCAGCCGTGGCTCGCGCCCGTCTCTGGATTCCGCGCTTTCAGCCGCGGCTCGCGCCCGTCTCTGGATTCCGCGCTTTCAGCCGCGGCTCGCGCCCATCTCTGGAGTTCCTTTAAGCAGCGTTCTTAAACCCCTCTCCTCACGCCCCAGGAAACAAAGAGGGAAGGAAAAGTCTCCTGCCTCTTCTGCAGGTGCAGGCTTTTCCCCGGACTCCCTCCCGGCTAGCTGTGGTGCACTAACCCCTTCAGGCTATGTTCAAGCCGCCAACCCCAGTCCTCTCCCTGCGCTCCGGCCTCAGCTCGCAGCCCCGCCCGCCCCAGCGGGTGAGCAGACAAGCCTCTCGGGCTGGTGAGTGCCGGTCGGCACCGATCCTCTGTGCGGGAATCTCCCCGCTTTGCCCTCCGCACCCGTTGCTGTGCACTCCTCCGCAGCTTCGAAGCTCCCCCCTCCGCCTCCCGCAGTCTCCGCCCGCGAAGGGGCTTCCTAGAGTGTGGAAACTTTTCCTCCTTCACAGCTCCCTCCCACTGGTGCAGGTGCCGTCCCTATTCTTTTGTCTCTGTTTTTTCTTTTGCCCTACCCAGGTACGTGGGGAGTTTCTTGCCTTTTGGGAGGTCTGAGGTCTTCTGCCAGCCTTCAGTAGGTGTTCTGTAGGAGTTGTTCCACGTGTAGATGTATTTCTGGTGTATCTGTGGGGAGGAAGGTGATCTCCGCGTCTTACTCTTCCGCCATCTTCCGCCTTCTCTATTTGTAGACTTTTTGATGATAACCATTCTGACTGGTATGAGGTGATATCTCATTGTAGTTTTGATGTGCATTTCTCTAATAATTAGCAGTGTTGAACATCTTTTCATGTGTCTGTTGGCCGCCTGTATGTCTTCTTAAATGGCAAATATGGGGGCTTTTTTGATATTTCAAAATTGTTTTTCGTATATGTAGTTAGAGAAAGCCAGCTTGATAAAAATCATTTCAAAATTCTGACCCTGAGAGAACAAAAGTATTCTTAGGAGAAAGCTTGAAGTTATAACTCTTATCATGTGCTTGAAATGTAAACACAGTCCACACTGCCTGAGGCTACAGCTTTGTTTCAGTTAGTAAAACCTAAAACTGAGAAAAAAAAATTGTAAAAAGAGTCATTTTTATCTTCAAGCAGGAAAACTATTCAATCTCTGTCTGTGTCTACCTGAATGTATGTATGTCTGTGTGTATACATAAATATGTCTCTACATCTCGATGGTGTTATCAAAATTAATTTGTACAAGAGATCTATTTAACTGACTTAAAAGTAAAGGTTTAAAAATAAAATATTTCTAGAAGTAACTTAAACTATTCCCAATTTTTAAAGGATCACATGTTCTAGGATTAATCTTTAATGAATGAAAACAAGTTTAATTTGATTAACATAGACATGTCTTTAGAGTCATCAACATGAAGTATAATGCTTTTATGTTACCTAGGTTTACTAAAAGTCTATAAGCTCATGTGTTCTCTGTTACAAAATTTGTCAGCAGGAAAATTAAATTGGTATGACAATATTTCATAAGCAATGAAGTAGAGATAAATGGATAAAAATTTTGGGGTGAACTCTTTATGAATAATTATGTTTTATGGTCTTTCTATCTAAAAATAGTTTCTCTAGATTTTTGGTAACTTGAAATTTTAGAGTTCTGCTAAATTAATTTAAATGATGGAAATTCATTAAATGTCTAGATCATTTTTAATAAGATAAAATTCTGGAACTTTAATTGCTAAAGAAGTCTATATTTACCTATTTTTATCATATTTGACTGTATTTAGAGAGACTGAATATGTTTGACACTATTAATAAATATATTTTGTGCTTCATTGAAAGATGTACTATGACATGAAACATATTTCAAGAAAAAAAAAGAGGGAACCCAGAGAAAAGAGTTTTATGCATGGTCAAGACTGAATAAAAATAGATAGAATGTCATTAAATGAATGAATTTTAATATTAAAGGTAAAATGGTGCAAAACTAGAATTTATTTTTTTCTTTGTTAAGAGGACAAAGTTTTCTTGAAATATTGATCTCCTTTTGATGACAGATTGCAAAGTTTGTTTTTTTAGTAATTTGTTAAAACTTTCTGTATTCGCCTTTGAAATCTTTTATTGTCACTGTGGTTAAATAAGTATTGTTTCACAGTGACCTATGATCCTACTTAACCAAACATTTTAAACCTTTTGATATCTTTGACAAAATTCCTAAAATCAAATTGTGAAGGAAGGTCCTTTGACCTCTAGCTAACTGTGGGATGCCTCAGAGAACCCCTAAACATCTCAAAGAGAAATATTAAATTAACTAGGCTCATTTGGTATGTTAAATTACCTGGAGAACATTGTCAAATGAGTAATGATAAATCTCCTCAAGTTACATTGTATGGGTAAATATTAATACACATGTTCTAGAAATTATATGAAGTTCTTAAAATTTAAAATGTCCTGGTATGTTGTCAGTCATAATTCTAGTTATTATCTTAAAATACTGTATGTTACAGAAATTGTCAAATTTCCTTGACAATTGCATTGTAATCAGGTATTTCCCTTTAAGTCCTTTGTTATTTATGGAGAGTTATTGTCTTACTCTGATACTTTTACAAAAATGCTGGTAGATGATTTGCTCTTATGCTTCAAAACAAAATTAGACTCAGTAACAAAATGACTTTTACCTTCTATGAGGGCTATTTCAAAACTGGCTCTCTTATGTAAGGTTACTGAAGAAATAGTAATGGTGTCTCCTTTAACTGTTTGTGTCCCAGACTCAGTTGAGTCTCTTTTGACCTCTCACCACATTTAGCACTATTCTGTGAGCTAACTAACTTCTTACGAAGTATTGTTTCTTTCAGCATAAATACTACCATTGTTTGCTGTAATAACCTTAACCCTACAACTTCTTCCTGCATTACAGGAATAAAGAAACCATGATTGAATTTTATTAACAGATGATTTTCTCCCTCCCAAGAATGATTTACAAAAAGCTCCTATTGATAAGGCTGATGTAATTTAGTTTACAGATGGGTCTTACTTAAAAGATGAGCAAGGACATTACTGAGCTGGATATGCAGTAATGCCCACAGTGGACATAACTGAAAGCTTTCATTTACCAGAAACAAAGTCAGGACAAGCCAAATTCATTGCTGTAACCCAAGCTTATCAATTAGAAAATACCAGATAGCAAATATTTATATTAAGAGTCATCATGCCTTTGAAGTGGCACAAGAATTTGGAATGTTATAGAAACAATGAGGTTTTTAACCTCTTTAGCACTATCTATGAAAAACAATGGAAAACAGGTTGCAGAGTGATTAATTGCTACACAACTGCCAAAACAGTTAGCAATTATTTAAACACCAGGGCATTTCAAATCTGACACTATGGAAGCTAAAGGAAATCAGCTTGCTGATGCTGCAGTTGAAACTGCAACTTTACTCATCCTGTCCAGCCTTGAGAATGTTCCCTGCTCTCCATCAACCCTGCTAATCCAGTAAAATATTTCCTTCTACAGGCTCAGGAAATTACCACTAAAGAAGACAAACATATATGGCAACAAAAAGGGGGAATTTTGATCCCACAACACAAAATGGTTTGGATCTGATTTTTAAAAATAAAACAAAGTGAAACTACAGTGTCTGTTGTATCACAATTGCTGTTACTCCAGCATGTACATTCTTTAACTGATTGGACACCTGAGAAAATGGTTTTGTTGGGAAAACAATATTTTTGGAAACTTTCATCCACCGTGGTTCAAGGGAAATATATGACATTATTGTCAGGGTCTTATTGAGGCACCTAAAAGAAATAAAACATTGGTAGCTAACTACTTTTACAGAAAGATCCAAGGAGACAAAAATTTCAAAGATCATGGATTACAGCCTAGAGATCCTGTTTATTGAAAATAATATCAAATAAGAGATTATTTTCAGCCACAATGGAAAGGATCTTATTAGGTATTATTACTTAATCCATGTACAGGCAAACTGAAAGACATAAATTCATGGATTCACATATCTCATTAGAAAAGCTTCCTGCACCTGAATGGACTTCAACTCCCGTTTCTGACACCCCACTTTGACTTACTAAGACACACATCACCAAGCTAAGAAGAGGAAAACAACATCAGCAGACAGCTAGCCCAAGACTCCAGACCAGGCCTTTAATACCCATCCCACTAGTTCAAACTGTACTATTTTATCAAATGTCTGTACCTCTGTCAAAATTGAAAGTTTTTTTTTTTTTTTTTTTTACTTCTAACCATGCTTTTGTCCCAGTGTTTAGGATGAAAAGAAAATTCTTTAGTAAAGTTGTCACAGTGAATAGCCACTCAAGGCAATTTGACAAATTGTTGGATCTCTCATCAAATTCCTCAATCAACACAATATAATACCAGTATAGGCCTCTCATAATTCTTGAAATGTGATCAACCTCCTTCTGGCCTAACCTTTCAGGCTCAAATTTTCCAACATATTAATATGTCCATCCCTTGTCTGACACTATCCTCAGTCCTTGGAGACCAGATACAACTTACCCTAGGACACCCTCACTCTGTCTTTGTCTTGATTAACAGATGTCTTAAAGGGAGAAATAAAAGTCATGAGTGCCAGAAACACCCTCACAATAAACATCATAAAGATAGCTGCAAAAGAAGGGACCTGTGGTTTAATACTCTGTTAACAAAACTTCCAGTTGATGAAGCTATCAATGAGAGCACTCCAGGAGGGATCACTTGCACTCCCCATATTTTGTTTTCATATGTGGTATTGGAATTGACCCACCTACCCAAGATGGGCATATAAATGTCTTAAGAGCTGGCAGATAGAACACTTATACTTATTAGGACATTATGTTACCTCAGTGTCTACACATAAGGAAACAGAAGAACCATCTTTTCTCTCCATTACAGAGTCATGAGATGCATATTAGCAGGATACTAAGGTAACTGGTAACAAAGTCTTTTGGGAATATTGATTCCTAGTGCAGGAATATATATAAACAGAGATAATGTCAGAAATCTATCAGTCACCATTGGTCAAATAGCTATAAGAGACTGCAATAAGCATTGCAGCATAGGACTTATATCAAGATGGCAGACTAAGAGAATGCAGAACTCACCTTCCCCCATGAACACATCAAAAATACATCTATATTTGGTTCAAGATGGTGGACTAGCGAGAGCACCAGGATCACAAGTAACTGCTGAACAATCATCGACAGGAAGACACTGGTACTTACCAAAAAAGATACCCCACATCCAAAGACAAAGGAAAAAACCACAGTGAGATGGTAGGAGGGGGTGCAATCACAAGAAAATCAAATCCCATAACCACTGTGTGGGTGACTCACAAACTGGAGAACAATTATACCACAGAAGTCCACTGGCTGGAGCGAAGGTACTGAGAACCATGTCAAGCTTCCTGACTGGGGGTCCGGCAATGGGAAGAGGAATTTCCAGAGAATCAGACTTTGAAGGATAGTGAAATTTGACTGCAGGACTTTGACAGGATTGGAGGAAACAGAGATTTCACTCTTGGAGGACACACACAAAGTAGTGTGTGCATCAGGACCCAAGGGTAAGGAGCAGTGACACCATAGGGGATTGATCCAGACCAACCTGCTAGTGTTGGAGGGTCTCCTGCAAAGGCGGGGGCAATCTTTCAGTTCCCAAATATCAGAAAGGAAACAGACACCCAAGTCCAGGAAGCACAGAGAGTCCCAGGCAGGATAAACCCAAGTAAAAACAGGCCGAGACACATAGTAATCATATTGACAAAAATTAAAGATAAGTTATTAAAAGCAAGAAGGGAAAAATGATAAATAATGTACAAGGGAACTCCCATAAGCTTAAGAGGTGATTTCTCAGCAGAAACTCTACAAGCCAGAAGGGAGTGGCACGATATACTTAAACAAATGAGAGGGAAGAACCTACAAACAAGATTACTGTTCCCGGCAAGTATCTCATTCAGACTGACAGAGAAATAAAAAGCTTTACAGACAAGCAAAAGCTAAGAGAATTCAGCACCACAAAAGCACCTCCACAACAAATGCTAAAGGAACTTCTCTAAGTGGGAAACACTAGAGAAGAAAAAGACCTACAAAAACAAACCCAAAATAATTAAGAAAATGGTAATAGGAACATACATATATATATATAGTTAATTACCTCAAACGTGAATGGATTAAATGCTCTTACCAAAAGACACAGGCTCACTGAATGCATATAAAAACAATATATATGCGATCTACGAGAGACACACTTCAGACCTAGGGACACATACAGAATGAAAGTGAGGGGATGGAAAAAGATATACAATGCAAATGGAAATCAAAAGAAAGCTGGAGTAGCAATACTCATATCAGATAAAATAGACTAAAATAAATAATGTTACAAGAGAAAGGAAGGACACTACATAATGATCAATGGATCAATCCAAGAAGAAGATATAACAATTATAAATATATATGCACCCAACATAGGAGCACCTCAATACATAAGGCAAATGCTAACAGCTATAAAAGAGGAAATTGACAGTAACACAATAATAGTGGGGAAATTTAACACCTCACTTACACCAATGGACAGATCATCCAGACAGAAAATTAATAAGGAAACACAAGCATTAAATGACACAATAGACCAGACAGATTTAATTGATATTTACAGGACATTCCATCCCAAAATAGCACATTACTCTTTCTTCTCAACTGCACACAGATCATTCTCCAGGATAGATCACATCTTGTGTCACAAATCAAGCCTCAGTAAGTTTAAGAAAATTGAAATCATATCAAGCATCTTCTCTGACCACAACTCTATGAGATTAGAAATAAATTACAAGGGAAAAGAAGTAAAAAAAACACAAACACATGAGGCTAAACAATACGTTACTAAATAACCAAGAGATCACTGAATAAATCGAAAGGGAAACATAAAAATACCTAGAGACAAATGACAATGAAAACACGATGATCCAAAAGCTCTGGGATGCATCAAAAACAGTTCTAAGAGAGAGGTTTATAGCAGTACAATCCTACATCAATTATCTCGAATAAACAATCTAACCTTACACCTAAAGGAACAAGAGAAAGAAGAAAAAACAAAACCCAAAGTTAGCAGAAGGAAAGAAATCATAATGATTAGAGCAGAAATAAATGAAATAGAAACAAACAAAACAAGAGCAACTATCAATGGTTCTTTGAGAAGATAAACAAAATTGATAAATTTTTAGCCAGACTCATCAAGAAAAAGAGGGAGAGGACTGAAATCAATAAAATTAGAAATGAAAAAAGAGAAGTTACAGTGGACACTGCAGAAATACAAAGCATCATAAGAGACTACTACAAGCAAATCTATGCCAAAAAAATGGACAACCTGGAAGTAACAAACAAATTCTTAGAAAGGTGTATCCTTCCAAAACTGAACCAGGAAGAAATAGAAAATATGAACAGACCAATCACAAGTAATGAAATTGAAACTGTGATTAAACATCTTCCAACAAGCAAAAGTTCAGGACCAGAGGGCCTCACAGGTGAATTCTATCAAATATTTAGAGAGGCTCTAACACCCATACTTCTCAAAACCTTCCAAAAAATTGCAGAGGAAGGAACACTCCCAAAGTCATTCTATGAGGCCACTATCCCCCTGATACCAAAACCAGACAAAGATACTACAAAAAAAAAAAAAAATGAAAATTACAGACCAATATCACTGATGAATATAGACGAAAAACTCCTTACCAAAATACTAGCAACAGAATCAAACAACACATTAAAAAGATCATACATGATGATCAAATGGGTTTTAACCCAGGGATGCAAGGATTCTTCAACATACACAAATCAATTAATGTGATACACCATATTAACAAATTGAAGAATAAAAAACATAGGATCATCTGAATAGATGCAGAAAAACTTTTGACAAAATTCTATACCCATATAAAACAAAAAACTCTCCAGAAAGTGGGCATAGAGGGAACCCATCTCAACATAATAAAGGCCATATATTGCAAACCCAAGGCAAACATCATTCTCAATGGTGAAAAACTGAAAGAATTTCTGCTAAGATCAGGAACAAGACAAGGATGTCCACTCTTGCATTATTATTCAACATAATTTTGGAAGTCCTAGCCACAGCAATCAGAGAAAAAAAAGAAATAAAAGGAATACAAATTAGAAAAGAATAAGTAAAGCTGTCTGTTTTCAGATGACATTTCAGATGACCTTATACTATACATAGATAATCCTAAAGATGCTACCAGAAAACTACTAGAGCTCATCAATTAATCAGTAAAGTTGAAGCATACAAAATTAATGTACAGAAATCTCCTGCATTCCTATACATTAACAAAGAAAGATCAGAAGGAGAAATTAAGGGAACAATCCCATTCACCACTGTAACAAGAAGAATAAAAAACCTAGAAATAAACTTACCCAAGGAGGTAAGAGACCTGTACTTGGAAAGCTATAAGACACTGATGAAAGAAATCAAAAACACTGTAAACAGATGGAAAGATAAACCATGTCCTTAGATTGAAAGAATCAGCATTATGAAAATGACTATACTACACAAAGCAACCTGCAGATTCAATGCATTCACTATAAAGTTACCAATGTTGTTTTTTTGTTTTTGTTTTTACAGAACTAGAACAAAAATTCTTAAAATTTATATGGTGACACAAAGACCCAAAAAAGCCAAAGCAATCTTGAGGAAAAAAAAACAGAGCTGGAGGAATCAGACTCCCTGATTTCAGACTATACCGCAAAGCTACTGTAATCAAGACATCATGGTACTGACACAAAAACAGAAATATAAATCAATGGAACAGGATAGAAAGCCCAGAGATAAACCCACATTTATGGATTTAGACCCAAGTGTAAGACCAGACACTATAAAGCTCTTTGAGGAAAACATAAGAAGAACACTCTTACATAAATCACAGCAAGATCTTTTTTGAAACACATCCTAGAATAATGGAAATAAAAATAAACAAATGGAACCTAATGAAACTTAAAAGCTTTTGCACAGCAAAGGAAACTATAAACAAGATGAAAAGACAACCCGAGAAAATATTTGCAAATGAATTGACGGAAAAAGGATTAATCTCCAAAATATATAAACAGCTCAATATTAAACAAACAAACAAACAAACAACCCAATCCAAAAATGGGCAGAAGACATAAATAGACATTTGTCCAAAGAAGACATACAGATGGCGTAGAGACACATGAAATCTGCTCAACATCACTAATTACTAGAGAAATACAAATCAATACTATAATGAGGTATGACCTCACACTAGTTAGAATGGGTATCATCAGAAAATCTACAAACAACAAATGCTGAAGAGTGTGTGGAGCAAAGGGAATCCTCTTGCACTGTTGGTGGGAATGTAAATTGATACAGGCACTATGGAGAACAGTATGGAGGTTCCTTCAAAAATTAAAAATAGAATTACCAGATGACCCACCAATGCCACTACTGGGCATATACCCAGAGAAAACCATAATTCAAAAAGACACATGCACTCCAATGTTCATTGCAGCACTATTTACAGTAGGCAGGTCATGGAAACAACCTAAATGCCCATCCACAGATGAATGGATAAAGAAGATGTGGTACATATATATAATGAAATATTACTCAACCATAAAAAGGAATGAAATTGCATCATTTGTAGAGACATGAATGGACCTAGAGACTGTCATACAGTGTGTCGTAGTCAGAAAGAAAAAAAAAAAAACAAATATGCTGTATTAATGCATATATGTAGAATCTAGAAAAAAATGGTATAGACGAACAGGTTTACAAGGCAGAAATAAAGACACAGATGTAGAGAGCAAACATATGGACACCAAGGGGGAAGTGGTGGTAGGGGGTGGTGTTGGGATGAATTGGGAGATTAGGATTGACATATATACACTAATATGTATAAAATTATACCTAAAAAGAACTTAATCTTTTAAGAATTCTTTTAAGAATTAATCAATAAAATTCAAAAAAATAAGAAAATGTTGCAGAAAAGGAAGAAGAAATGAAAAAAAAATTATCTATAGCTGAACAATTTTCACTGAAAACTAAGTGGAGAATATCAGAAAGACTCCTGTACAACCAAGGCTGTAAGAAAAATACACACAGAATCACGTAGGAAGAGAAGAGAAACAATCAGGATGAGAACCTATGCCCCTGGGAGGGGAATCGGAGAGAAAGGGTGTATACATAAGCAGAGACTCACCTTGGAGTGTGAGAAGTTCAAGCCACATATTGGACACTGCCCTGGGATTCAAAAAAGGAAACATGAGCCCTTTTGCCTGGTTGGAGGGCCAGTACAACTAACAAAAGTGTTGTGCAAAGCCTTGACTCTACCCATGAAGAGTGCATGAACACTCACATGTTCCTGAAGCAGGGTGGAGAGAGTGGAAAAGCCTGATTGAAATTGTGCAGCCATATGACTGGTCTCCCATGAAATCCCTGGCATGTACTCCAACTTGAGATCAGTTAATACTCCAGCACCATTTACCTCATGAGAACTGACATGGCAGAAGATAAAGCTTGGTCATGTGATGCTGTGGTGGCTTAAAACCTAAGTGGTGTGTGAGCAGGGAGAGAGCATCCATTACTTGTGAATGCACAGATGGTGCATCAGAGGCAGATCAGGTATTGAATGGTGTCCAGATAGCCACACCCAGTGCCCCAACCCTCACTGATTATCCACATCAGTACCTCTTGCTCCAGCACTGCTTCCCTTCAGGGTTGTATGTGCTTGTGATGGGAAGGGGAGGAACACACACTTAAAGGGAAGTCAGCCAGCTAAGACCCAAATCTCAGCATTTCTACTTCAGCAACTTGGGACCTAATCATGCTCCTGATAGAATGGTGACAGCCACTGAGCAGAAGGAAAGACCCACCTCACACCTGGCTCCAGTCCTGGCCCCTCCATCTCAAGCCCATCTCCTACCAAGTTAAGAGCTTCCAAAATACCCTGAGGAAACCATGATTTGTGTTCACATCAGATCTAGCTCTCCCACAAAACCACTGGGAACACACAGTCTGTATAGTGATTCTCCCACATATGAACACTACTTCAATGCTGCAGTAGGTAACTGTTTCACATAAAATCATAGAGGCTGAGAAAATTAAGCAAAATGAAAAGTCAAAGAAACTACTCTCAATGGAAAGAGTAAGAGAAACCCCTGAAAAAGTAAATAATGAAACAGAAATAAACAATTCACTGAAGAATTCAAAGCATTGGTAATAAAACTGCTAACTGAATTATGAAAAAGAGTTGATCTACACAGAGAACACTTTAATGAGGAACTAGAAAATGTAAAAAGCACCCAAACAGAGATGGAGAATTCAATAATTGAAATATAAAACACACTAGAAAGGAGGAATAGCAGACTAAGTGATAAAGAAGAAGGCATAAGTGACCTGGAAGAGAGAAGAATAGAAATCAACCAATCACAACAACAAAAAGAAAAACAAATTTTAAAAAATAGAAGCAATTTAAGAGATTTCTAGGATAACATTAAGTATACCAACATTCACATTATATGGGTCCCAGAAGAAGAAGTAAAATAGAAAAAGGTCAAAAATGTGTTTGATAAAATTATGTCTGAAAACTTCCCAAAGCTGAAGTATGAAACAGATATCCAGGTAAAGGAATGGGAAAGAATCACAGACAAGGTAAACACAAACAGATCCACTCCAAGATATATCATAATTAAAATGGAAAAATTTAAAGATAAAATTCTAAGGCAGCATGAGAAAAACAAAGAGTCATATACAAGGGAATCACCATATGGTTATAAGCTGACTGCTTTGCAGAAACTTTGCAGGCTAGGAGGGAGTAGCATAATATATTCAAAGTGTTGGAAAACGCTGCAACCTAGGATACTCTATCCAGCAATATTACCATTTTGAATAGGAGGAGAGATAAAGAACTTCTCAGATAAGTAAAAACTAAAAGATTTCAGCAATACTAAATAGACCCTAAAAATATGTTAAAGGGTCTTCTCTTAGTGGAAAAGAAAAGGCTATAATAAGAAGTAAGTATCCACTTGAAAGGAAAAATCACACTAGGAAAGGCAAATATATAGTAAAGGCTAAGGATCAAATACTTAAATTAGTTAGTATGAAGATTAAAAGACAAAAAATGTAAAATTATCTATGACTACAATAATTAGTAAAGTGATAAGCAAGAAGATGTAAAATATTACATCAGAAACACAAAATGTGGGGAAAGGAAGTAAACAATGTAGATCTTTTAGGATGTGTTTGATCTTAAAGGACTACCTGTTTAAAACAAATAGATATTGTTTATTTGTATTTCATGGTAACCACAAATCAAAGTCAACAATAAATACACAAAAAACAAGAGAGACATGTAGACAAGCATACCACTAAAGAAAATCATCAGACTACAGGGAGTAAACTAAAACAATAAGAAAAGGATAAGGAAGAACTATAAAAACAACAGGAAAACATAAAATAAATGGAAATAAGTAGATTCATATACATAATTGCTTTAAATGTCAATGGAGTAAATGTTCAAATCAAAAGGCATGAGGTGGCTGATTGGATTAAAATACACCACCAGTCTAAATGCTGCTTGCAGACACTCAGAGCTAAAGACACACAAAGACTGAAAGTGAAGGGATGGAAAAAGATATTTCATGCAAATGGAAAAGTAAGGAAAGTTGGTGTAGCAATACTAATATGAGACAAAATAGACTTTAAAACAAAGTCTATAACAAAAGACAAAGAAAGGCATTATATAATTATAAAGGAATCAATACAAGGAGAGGATATTACACTCATTAATATACACACACCTAATATAGGAGCACCCATATATAAAGCAAAAAATAGCAGACATAAAGGGAGAAACTGGTAATAATACAATAATAGAGACTTCAGTACTCCACTGATATAGATGGACAGATTATCCAGACAGAAAATCAATAAGGCAACAGAGGTTTTAAATGACACCATAGATCATTTGGACTTGATTGATATCTACAGGACATTAAATCCAAAAAAGGCAGAATACACATTCTTTTCAAGTGCACATGGAACAGTCTCCAGGATAGATCACATAATAGGTCACAAAATAAAACCTTAACAAATTTAATAAGATAGAAATTATATCTTGCTTTTTTTTCTGACCACAATCATATGAAGCTAGAAATCAATTGCAGGAAGAAAAATGGGGGGAAAATGTAAAGACTAAACAACATGCTGCTAAAATACTGTTGGTCAATGAAGAAATCAAAGAGGAAATCAGAAAATACCTTGAGACAAATGCAAAGAAAAACACAACTTACCAAAATCTATTGGATGCAGCAAAAGCAGTTCTACAAGGGCAGTTTATAGTGATATGGGCTTATCTGAAGACACAAGAAAAACTCAAATAAATAACATAGCCTCCCACTTAAAGAAATAAGAAAAATAAACAACACCAAAAATCAGCAGAATGAAGAAAATGATGAAGATCAGAGAGGAAATAAATAATATAGGGACCAAAACAAAGAATAGAAAAGTTCAATAAATTCAAAAGCTGGTTCTTTGCATACATAAAATAATTGATAAACTTTTAACCAGGCAAGTCAAAAAAAAACGAGAAACAATCCAAATAAACAAAATAAGAAATAATAGAAGGAATAACAACCAATACCATAAAGATACAAATAGTCATAAGAGAATACTATACACAATCATAAGCTAACAAATTGTACAACCTAAAAGAAATGGATAAATTTCTAGAAACATACAACATTCCAAGACTGAATCAGGAAGAAACTGATAATCTGAAAAGACTGATCACTAGTAGTGAAATTGAATTTGTAATAATAATAAAAACCCAGCATACAAAAGTTCAGGACCAGGCAGTTTCACAGTAGAATTCTACTAAACACATAAAGAAGAGCTAATATCTACACTTCTCAAACTATTCTGAAAAAAATGAAAAGGAGGGAACACTCAAATTTATTCTACAAGACCACCATTAGCCTGATACCAAAACCAGACAAAGACACTGCCAAAAAAGAAAATTACAGGCCAATATATTTGATGAATATAAGTGCAAAATTCTCAATAAAAATTTAGCAAATTGTATTCAACAATATATAAAAAGGCTCATACACCATGATCAGGTGGTATTTATTCCTGAGATGCAGGAATGGATTAAAATTCACAAATTAATCACACTAACAAAAGGAACGGTAAAAATCCCATGATAATCTCAATAACACAGAAAATCATTTTGACAAAATTAAACATCTATTCATGATAAATACCCTCATCAAAGTTGGTATGGAGGAAACATATCTTAACATAATAAAGGCCATTGTGACACACCTACAGTAACATTATACTCAAAAGCTGATAGATTTTCCTGTAAAATCAGAAAAAGTCAAGGATGCCCACTCTCATCACTTCTATTTAACATAGTGTTGGAAGTCCTAACTAGAGCAACCAGACAAGAAAGAGAAAGAAAAGGCAAACAAACTGGAAGGGAAGAGGTAAAACTGCTACTATATTCTGATGAAATGATGTTATATCTAGAAATCCCTAAAGTCTCCACCCCAAAATGGCTAGAACTAATAAATGAATTCATTAAAGTTTCAAGATATAAGATTAATAAACAGAAATTTGTTGATTTTCTATGCATTAATACTGAACAACAGAAAGAGAAATTAAGGAAATGATCACATTTACAATCACATCCAAAAGAATAAAATACCTAGGGATAAACTTAACCAAGAAGATGAGAAACCTATACTCTAAAAGCTAAAAAACATTGATTAAAGAAATAAAAGATGGTACAAAGAAATGGAAATATATCCCATACTCTTGTGATTGGAAGATTTGATATGGCTAAAATGGCCAAAACACCCAAAGAAAGTTACAGACTTAATGCAATCCCTGTCAAAATACTCATGACTTTTATCACAGAAGTACAACAAAAAATCCTAAAATTTATATGGAAACAAAAAAGACTGCAAATTGCCAAAGCAAACATGAGGATAAAGAACAAAGTTGGAGGTATCATGCTCCCAGACTTCAGATTATACTACATATCTACCTAACTCAAGCAGCATGGTACTGGCACTAAAAGAGACACATAGATCAATGGAAAATAATAGAGAACCCAGAAATAAACCCACACACTTGTGGTCAGTTAATCTATGGCAAAGGAGAGAAATATATACAAGGGAGAAAAGACAGTCTCTTCAATAAGTGATGCTAGGAAAACTAGATAGCTCCATGTAAAATAATGAGATTAGAACATTTCCTCACACCATATACAAAAATAAAATGGATTAAATATAGACCTAGAAGAGAACACAGGTGAAACACTTTTTAACCTAAATTGTAGCAGTATTTTGTCTCCTAAGTTTTTTTAAAAAGCAAAATAAACATGAGACCTAATTAAACCTAAAAGCTTTTGACAGTGAAGGAAACTATTGACAAAATCAAAAGAGAAATTACTGAATTGGAGAAAATATTTGCAAATGATGTGATCGCTAAAGGGTCAATATCCAAAATTTATGAAGACTTCATACAACTCGATATCCCAAAAACAAACAACCAATTTATAAATGGGCAGAAAATGAGTAGGCATTTTTCCAGCTAAGATATACAGATGGCCAACAGCCATATGTAAAAATGATCAACATTGCTAATCATCAGAGAATTGCAAATCAAAACTACAGTATCTTACCTCACACCTGTGAGAAAGGTTATTGTAAGAAGTCTACAAACAACAAGTGTTAGAAAGGATGTGGAGAAAAGGGAAGCTTAGTATACTGTTGGTGGAGTTGTAAATTGATCCAGTTACTATGGAAAATACTATGGAGGTTCCTCAAAAAATTAAGAACAGAATTACCATATTATCCAGCAGTTCCACACTTGGACATATATCCTGAGAAAGTGAAAATGCTCATTCAAAAAGATACATGTAACACTATAGCAGCATTATTCTTTTTTTTTTTTTTTTTTGTGGTACGTGGGCCTCTCATTGTTGTGGCCTCTCCAGTTGTGGAGCACAGGCTTCAGACGTGCAGGCTCAGTGGCCATGGCTCATGGGCCTAGCCGCTCCGTGGCATGTGGGATCTTCCTGGACCAGGGCATGAACCCATGTCCCCTGTAACGGCAGGTGGACTCTCAACCACTGCACCACCAGGGAAGCCCAGCAGCATTATTCTTAATAGCCAAGATATGGAATCAACCTAAGTGCTCATCAACAGATGAATGGATAAATATTTGGTATCTATGTAACATGGAGTATTACCAAGCCATAAAGACTAAGTTTCTGCCATTCCCAACAACATGAATAGACACAGAGAGTATTAAGCTTAGTGAAGTAAGTCAGACAGAGAAAGACAAATACTGTATAATACCACTTATATGTGGAATCTCAAAATTAAAACAAATGAATGTATATAGCAAAACAGAAACAAACTCACAGATATAGAAAACAATGTAGTGGTTACCCGTGGGGAGAGGGAAGGCAAGTGGGGTGAGATAGGGATATTGGATTAAGAAAAGTGAGATAAGGGTATATGATTAAGAGACTCAACCTACTACGTTTAAAATAAATAAGCAACAAGGATATATTGTACAGGACAGGGAAATATAACCATTATTTTCAATAACTTTAAATGGAGTATAATCTATATAAATGTTAAATCATTATGTTGAACACCTAGAATATGGTAAAACAACTACATTTCAATAGAAAGAAAAAGAATAAAAAAGATAATTGTAGCACAACAGACATCCCTAAATTCCTTAGGTCATGTAGTATTAAATAATAGAATTGGCTTAGAAATTTATAATCAATAAAACTTTTCCCCAACATACACCTCTACATTTGTTTATTACATTTGACCAATTCTGAAGATACTATGATGGGGAAATGATGTTGCAAAACCAAATGGCTTTTGATTTTTAAAATTATTTTACAAGGGGAAACTTGTGCTGTAATCCAGACTGTGTGTTGTGTTTTCTCACAGGATGAATCCTCTATATAATTCATTTAAAGATTCACAGGACAAATCAAATTCCTAGAAAGGATCCTCTTTCTAGTCTAAGTGCAATCTTGGGTAAATAGATGAGCTCTGGGGGTTCATAGTTTAAATCTCTGCTTATGAGTTATTGTTGTTGACTATATTGATTGTGTTCTGTATTGCTTACAGAGTAATAATCTCTTTTGCCTCTTGATGTGTATTTAAAAAACTGACTAAAATAATGATACTTAAACAACTTGAAACTGTTTGATCATATCTATAGTTCTACATAAGATAATGGGCATGCAAAATGTACATACAGGGTAAAATTGACAGAAGTCCTTTTGGACTGTCTGGAATTGACTGTCAGTCCTTGCAAAGCATGTAACTGGTATAACTGGTGTAAAAAGAAAGAACCATGCTATAAAGACCCATCATCGAGGGACACGATGGATCCAGGGAAGGTAAACAACCACCCTGGCATCAGAGGACCACATATTTGCTCACCTAACGCTTTCTATTGAAAGATTAATAAACAAAAGGTGAAATTGATGAAATAAAATTTATATGTTAAAGCAGAACAAGAAAATTTAAACATGAAATTCTCTTTTTATCTTTTGGGCCTCCTCCCTCCCTCCATAATGTGCAGTGTGCATCTGCATTGCACATTAAACAGATGCTTGTTCAAACGTAAAAATAAAATTTCTCTTTTTTTTCTGGGGCTAGAAAATTAACTTCTGAAAAGATTAGTTTACTTCCAGCTCTCTAGGGAGTCATAGTGACTTGCTTCTCACTTTGTTATGTGCTTATCTGGACTATGAATCTTTGGTAAACTTTATGTAAAATATAAGTATGTCATTTTGATATACAATCTGTTGTCTCCAAAATGTATACAAATGTCCCTTTGACTTCTAACAGGTGGAACAATTCTCAGAGCTTCTGAGTGTCTATATCCTGGGTTATAATCCTCAATTCAGCTCAAATAAAATTCCCCTTCTTCTTTTTTCTCTCAAATGAAGTATAGTTGATTTATAATATTGTATTAGTTTCAGGGGTAAAGTATAGTGATTCAGTATTTTTGCAGATTATACTTCATTGTAAATTATTACAAGATAATGGCTATAATTCCCTGTGCTATACCTTATTTCCTTGTTGGTTATCTATTGTATACATAGTATTTTGTGTGTTTTAATCCCACAACCCTAATTTATCCTTCCCCCTCTTCCCTCTCCCCTTTGGTAATCACAAATATTTTTCTGTATCTGTGAGTCTGTTTCTGTTCACAAATACGTTATTTTGTATTTTTTTTTTTAGATTTCACATATAAGTGATATCAAGCAGTATTTGTATTTAACTGACTAATTTGACTCAGCCTAATATTCTCTGTGTCCATCCACATTGCTGTAAATAGCAGAATCTCATCCTTTTTATGGCTGAGTAATATTCCACTGTCTATATATATACCAAGTGTCTTAATCCAATCATCTGTTGATGGGGGCTTGCATTGCTTCCATGTCTTGGCTGTTGTAAATAGTGCTGTTGTGAATATTGGGGTAATATTTTCATTTTTTCAGATGTACACCCAGGGGTGGAATTTCTGGATTATATGATAGTTCTATTTTTAGTTTTTTGAGGAAGCTCATAGTGTTTTCCACAGTAGCTTCACCAATTTACATTCCCTCCAAGAGTGCACAAGTGATCCCCTTTCTCCACCTCCTCTCCAACATTTCTTATTTGTAGAACTTTTGATGATAGCCATTTGGACAGATGTGAGGTGATATCTCTTTGTTGTTTTGATTTCCAATTCTCTAATAATTATTAATGTTTAGCATCTTTTCATGTGCCTGTTAGCCATCTGTATGTCTTTGGGAAAATGTCTATTCAGGTCTTCTGCCCATTTTTTGATTGGGCTGCTTTTTAAATATTGAGTTGTATGAGCTGTTTGTATATTTTGGATATTAACTGCTTGTCAGTCACATCATTTGCAAATATTTTTTCCCATACCACAGGTAGTCTTATCCTTTTTTGATGTTTTCCTTTGCGTGCAAAACATTTTAAGTGTAATTAGGTTCAATTTGTTTATTTTGCTTTTATTTCTTTTGCCTTAGAAGACTGATCTAAATAAATATTGCTGTGATTTATGTCAAAGAGTGTTCTGACTATTCTCTCCTAGGAGTTATAGCTTCCAGTCTTATAGTTAGGTCTTTAAACCATCTTGAGTTTATTTGTATATTATGGGAGAGAATGTTCTAATCTCATTCTTCTACATGTGGCTGTCCAATTTCCCATCACGACCTTTTGAAGAGACTGTCTTTTCTCCATTGTATATTCTTGTCTCCTTTGTCAGAGATTAATTACCATAGGTGTGTGGGGTTTTATTTCTGGGATTTCTATTCTGTTCCACTGATCTATGTGTCTGTATTCATGGAGTGCCATGCTGTTTTGATTACTGTGGCTTTTTAATATAGTCTGAAGTCTGGGAGGGTTATACCTCCAGTTTTGTTTGTTTGCTTGTCAAGATTGCTTTGGGAATGCTGGGTATTTTGTAGTTCTATATAAATTTTAAGATTATTTTTCTAGTTCTGTCACAATTTTATGGGTATTTTGATAAGGATTGCATAAAACTTTATATTGCTTTGGATAGTATATCCATTTTAACAATAATGCAGGATATATTTTCATTTTTTTGAATCTTCTTCAATTTCCTTTATCAATGTTTTATAGTTTTCAGCAAATATGTCTTTCACCTCCTGGTTAAGTTTATTCCTTGTTTGTTTTTAACATCATATTTTTAATGATTTTTTTTTACTCTTTCTGATATTTCATTGTTAGTATAAAGAAATGTAACAGATTTCTGTATATTAATTTTATATCCTGCTACCTGCTGCATATCTTTATTTTTTATAACAGATTTTTTGTGGAGACTTTTCCATATAGAGTATCGGTCATCTGTGAATAGTGACAAATGTATCTTTTTCTTTCCATTTTGGGTGCATTTGATTTCTTTTCCTTGTCTGAATCCCAGGACTTCCAATTCTATGTTGAATAGAAGAGCTGAGAATAGGCATCCTTGTCTTCTTCCTAAATTTAGTGGGAAAGTTATCAGCACTTCACTGTTGAGTGCTATGTTGGGTTTGTTGTAAATAACTTTTATTAGGTTGAGATATATTTATTCTATACCCATTTTGGCAAGAGTTTTTATCATGAATGGACGATGAATTTTGTCAAATGCTTTTTTGGCATATATTGAGATGATCATGTGGTTTTTGTCTTTCTTTTTGTTAACGTGGTGTATCACTTTGATTGATTTGCATAACTATCACTGTGACCGTGGAATTGAATACAACTTGATCATTGTGTATTATCCTAGTTATGTATTGTTTCATTTGGTTTGTTAATATTTTGTTGAGGATTTTTACCTCTATAGTCATCAAACATATTGGCCTGTAATTTTCTCTTTTTTTGTAGTTTCTTTGTCTAGCTTTAGTATCAGGGCAATGGGGGCCTCATAGAATGAAGGTGGCACTATCCCCTTCTCTTCAATTATTTTGAGAAGGATATGTATAATTTCTTCTTTGTAAGTTTGATAGAAATCTCTTGGGAAGCTGCCTCTTCCTGGACTTTCGTTTGGTGGGATTATTCAATTACAAATTCAATTTCACTTCTAGTGATCAGTGTTTTCAATTTGCCTGTGTCTTCTTGATTCAGCCTCAGCTGGCTGCATGTTTCTAGAAATTTGTCTATTTCTTTTAGGTTTTCCAATTTGTTACCATATAGCTCTTCATAATATTTTCTAATGATTTTTAATTCTCTGTGATATTGGTTGTTATTTCTCCTCTTTCATTTTTTATTTTGTTTATTTGGATTTTTTTAACATCATTATTGGAGTATAATTGCTTTACATTGTTGTGTTAGTTTCTGCTGTATAACAAAGTGAATCAGCTATATGTATATATATATCCCCATATTCCCTCCCTCTTGTGTCTCTCTCTCACCCTCCATATCCCACCCTTCTAGGCGGTCACAAACCACTGAGCTGGTCTCCCTGTGCTATGTGGCTGCTTCCCACTAGCTATCTATTTTATATTTGGTAGTGTATATATATCAATTCCACTCTCTCACTTCATCCCAGCTTACACTTTCCCCACCCTGTGTCTTCAAGTCCATTTTCTACATCTGTGTCTTTATTCCTGTCCTGCCCCTAGGTTCATCAGAACCTTTTTTTTTTTTAAGATTCCATATATATGTGTTAGCATATGGTATTTATTTTTCTCTTTCTGACTTACTTCACTCTGTATGACAGACTCTATGTCCATCCACCTCACTACAAATAACTCAATTTTGTTTCTTTTTATGGTTGAGTAATATTCCATTGTATATATGTGCCACATCTTCTTTATCCATTCCTCTGCTGATGGACATTTAGGTTGCTTCCATGTCCTGGCTATTGTAAACAGTGCTGCAATGAACATTGGGGTGCATGTATCCTCTCAGACCATGTTTTTGTCTGGATATATACCAAGAGCGGGATTGCAGGATCATTGGGTGGCTCTACTTTTAGTTTTTTAAGCAACCTCCGTATTGTTCTCCATAGAGACTGTACCAATTTGCATTCCCAACAACAGTGTAGGAAGTTTTCCTTCTTTCCACATCCTCTCCAGCATTTATTGCCTCAGTTTCCCTTTTGGCAAAATGGGTTGTTGACAAATTACAAAAATAAAAAAAAAAGAGACATTGAATTGAATAGACCCTTCCCCACTTAAAGTCTAAATATATTGTTCTTCTCATTAAGAAACTTTATCTCTTTTTTCCTGCCCAGGGCTTACTGTACTTCACTCAGTAAAGATTAGGATGGTGAAGAAAATTAGGATTAAATATATGTGGTTATGGGACTTTTTGAGAAGAAATGAGGACTAACTCTTCCACACATTATATCTGTGCTTACCTCAGTCAGTCACTACCAGGGCCCAGGGCACCTCTCTCATCTATCGTTATTCTGATGCTCATTCCTGTGTTACATTTTACCTTCCCCAATCTGTCTGCTCTGTACTCCCAAATATCCTCCTACATCCCCTCTATGATCTGCAAGATTTCCAATCTTTTGATCACACCATTGTTTACTATCTATCCATACTTTCCTGGATTCATTTTTCTCCTTTCTCTGGTTAAATTCCACATTCCATTAGAGTTATCCCTTGCAGATCATCATAGTTCTCTGTATCATTTTCCTCTAATTTATTTTCTGAGGAAAACTCAAAGCTTGGATAAACATTACTATGTATCTTCTTTACTTCTGCTCCTATGCAAGTGCAACATTGCTGGGGGAAAAATACATGATTATTGCTTCACTCTAAATTAAGCATTTCTTAAGTAGGGAATTAAGAGACACAAACTACTATGTATAAATAGCCAGGACATGGAAGCAACCTAAGCGTCCATTGACACATGAATGGATAAAGAAAATGTGGTACATATATACAATGGAATATTACTCAGCCATAAAAAGAAACAAAACTGAGTTATTTATAGTGAGGTGGATGGACATAGAGTCTTTCATACAGAGTGAAGTAAGAAAGAGAAAAACAAATACTGTATGTTAACACATATATATGGAATTTTAAAAAAAGTTATGAAGAACCTAGGGTCAGGACAGGAATAAAGACACAGATGTAGAGAATGGACTTGAGGACATGGGGAAGGGAAAGTGTAAGCTGGGACGAAGTAAGAGAGTGACATGGACTAATATATACTACCAAATGTAAAGTAGATAGCTAGTGGGAAGCAGCCACATAGCACAGGGAGATCATCTCAGTGCTTTGTGACCACCTGGGGTGGTGGGATAGAGAGGGTGGGAGAGAGATGCAAGAGGAAGGATATATGCGGATATATGTATATGTAATATATAGCTGATTCACTTTGTTATAAAGCAGAAACTAACACACCATTGTAAAGCAATTATACTCCAATAAAGATGTTTAAAAAAAACTACCATGTATAAAATAATAATCTACAGTGATATATTATACGGCACAGGGAATATAGCCAATATTTTATAATAAGTTTAAATGAAGTATAATCTATAAAAATATTGAATCAACATGTTGTAGACCTGAAACTAAAATGATATCATAAGTCAGCTATGCTTCAATTAAACAAAAATAACCATTCCAATTCTCAATTTGACATTTAATATAGCTCCTAAATTCAACTATGTTTCTCTAATACGTTTAATTTTCTATTCCTCAAGTGCTATCTATCTGTTCAAATCTCTAAAACCTATTTCTAAAACTCTCACATTCAGCTGAAGACCTTTTCTCAAACTTTATGGAGAAAATAGAAATCATAAGAAACAAACTGTTGTATTTTCCCATCAGGAACTTTAAAAACTTTCCTAAATTTACTTCCATCTTCTCTTTGCTCTCTTCTCCTACTGAAAGCAAATTATTTCTTTTTTTCTCTACCAGGTCATGTATTTACAACTTCCTTATTGCTAAATTCAATTGACACGTTTCTGTCTTTATCTTGCTCCATTTCTCCCTGAATGCAACATATTTAACTATGTTTTTCTTCTAGACACACCCTCTTCACTTGGCTTCTATTACACTGCTGCCATCTGTCCTCCTTCTGCTTCACTGACCATTACTTCTCAGCTCCTTTGTTAGCTCTTCTTTCTCTCCCTGACCATATGTAGGAGTAGTTTGGAGTACCATCCTGGTCCTTCTTCCTTAGTTTTATTTTTCATCAGGTGATCTTTTTTCTTTCCTTGAATTCCTTAACACTATGTTGATAAATTAAAAATTATCAGCAGAAATTCTAGGTTTCCACATTCAATTTCCTGCTTTTCACTTTAACTTGGGTGTCTTAGAGATACCTTAATTTAACAGAAACTTTAATCTCTAAATATTAACAAGGAAAATTAAACTTGCCTCCCATCTCCTCAAACCTATAGCTCTGTAACATCCCTTCCCAGTAAATGGCAATATTATCTTCCCTGTTTCTCAAACCAAAACCTAGCTGTCATATTTGAATGTAGTTCAGTAAATCTACGCCATTCTCTTGCTGAAAAATTATTGTCGACTTCCATTACACTTACATTAAACCCAAACTCTTTAAAATGGCCTACATGGAGCATGATTTAGCTCTCCATTTGAATTTTATGCACTCTTCTCAAGTCTGTTTGTGGCTCAGTCATGCTGATCTAGTTTCGCCTCCTGGATCCTGCTAAACGATTTCCTACCTCAGGATGCTGGCATGCTCTGTTGGTTTAGAATCCCTTCTGTCACTTATTGTATAATTAGTTTTTTCTCCTTACTTTGGATCTCAACTTAAACAAGTATCACCAAAAGGATATTTGTAACCACCATATCTGAAATAAAGTGTATTCCTGGTCCCCAATTTATTATTGTCCATCTCAGCATTTCCCTTTTTCTTCATAGGAGTTACAACTACTGTTTTATAATTATTTATTGGCCCTTAACCTGTTTTGTGTATTGTTCCCTCTTTAGTAGCTATGCTCCCTGGGCTGGGAAGAGATTTTTCTTCTTACAGTTTTCTTTTGAGTGCCTGGCTCTATGAATACTCATTAATGAATGAATTGAATAATGAATGAGGAAGGAGGCCTATATAAAGTTTATGTAAAGGTCAAATTAAATTATGTAGGTCAAATCACCTTTGAACATATTAAAGTGTTAAAGCATTTTTATTCCATTTTTTTTCTATAATGAGTGATAGGTCTCACTATCACTAGGACTGTTTCCATCCTCCTATTTTCCAAGCCACCTTTCTACTCTCATTCAGAAATCTTCACAAATTCCATCCCATGCAGGAGGTCTGCACAGACCAGGTAGGTTGGGAGAAAATTCTTACTACCCTCATATATGTCTTTTCTGTATGTCCAATTTCATCTGTAAGGTAAGAAAAGTGAAAATTATGTGGAAAACATTCCAAGAACCTTAATTAACTCTAAAGGATGAGTGTTAAGCTTTTGTGTATATGTTCCGGTATATATGTGTATATGTGTCATTTGTGTATATATGTGAGTGCAAGTGCTGCACATTGGTTTTAAGCACAGGGTTGAGTTGGTGTTGAGCTTTTAAGGCTCCATCCACCCTATTGTCTTGGTTCCTCTGACATTTTGAGGAATGCAGGCTTAGCCACAAAGCAGGCTTAACTGTTAAACAAGGAAGGCTTTTCCTCCTTGTTTAGAAGGTTAATTGAAACCAAGGTGTACTGCTTGTGTAACACTTCTGTTCACACATTAGTTGAAATCCTTTCATCATTTTTCATTTCTCTTATACAATAAAGTTTGTACCCTTGGCATATTACACATGGGGTATCTTTTGAACTATAATCTGACTTTCTATTATGTATACCTTTTCAAAAAAACTCCATCCATCTCCCAATCCTTTGGATACTCTGAAAAACTTATGATTTACTGGCTGTAAATCACCATGTTTGTTTTGTAAACAAAACCATGTTCTCTCATGCCTCCACCAATTTTTAAATTTCATGACTTCTTCCTGATAGCTCTTAAATTTTTACTTTATTTTTTACTCTAGAAAACATCTATCCATCCTCAAGAATCAGTTCAAATTTTACTTCCTTTATGAATTTTATTTAATCTCTCTAGAAAGAGTCATTCCCTCTTCTGTTGTGTCATATCTTCAGGGTATTATTTTGGAATATCCATATTCATATTCATAACTCCAAGGATGCTACTCACATTCTATTCTAATTGAATTATACTCCTTGGAATACACAGTGCATAATCTTGTTGGCCAGATGTGATGACTCATATTTTTATATTCTTCTATACATATTACATGTATCCTATGTATCTCATTACATGCATTATATCAGAGCCTTTAATCCTAAACAATATTTTTATGTCTTTGGTACATACTTGATTACCTGTATTATTTTCCTTACATCTTCTGTATTTACCACTTTTTTCTTATTATTACAAGAAGAAGAAATTTTACCTTTCCTCATGTTGAGATATGGTGGAATTTCTTGAGCAACATACCTGACCTCTCTACCCATTTCTTCTTCTGTCTCTCTTATAACTGGTTATAAATTTGGTAATAGAAGACAACTATAACTTATAGGTCCTCTCAAACCTCAAGACTAACCCACAGATTAGTTTGTCCCTGAAATATAAACACTGCTTTAATGGTAAAGCCTCATGGATAAGATTCAAAGAAGTCAGAGTTAAAATGTGGTAGTTTGCTAATAAATGTTTCATTTTTTCCACTTGTAAGTCTTTTTTTGTTCATCTTAGTCTGCAGTGGTCCGATTCTGTTGAATTTTCTCATTGAAATGTCATCTATAATTTAAAGCAGTGAGCCACGATTTAAAATAGAGTAAAGCCAGTCTAGGTCTTGTGATCAGGGTTTGGAGAGCATTGATACTATATTGAAAATCATGTCATATTTAATGGAAAACAGAATCCTCCTATAAATCCAGTAATCAATAGCTTGTTGTCTCTGCTTATTTGAAAATCCTATTCAATAATATTTGTTCTTATGCTAGGTTTTGAATATTAAAAAGCTAAAGAGGACAAATGCTTCCCTCACATAATTTGTCTGAGTTTAATAATTTGACAGCTAGCTAGAGAGTAATGTTAATTAAGCCAAAATCACAGGTTTCATGTGAGTATACACCAGTAAATTTGCTCTAAATTTTCACAGCCTCAATTACACTTTTAACCCAGGTGAGTTCACTTATGACTGTGAACCAATTATCTTAATAAACACTTAGAGGAGGTAAGAGTATATGAATGCAAAATCCAGCACCACTAATATAAAAACAACACATGGTTTAACTTAAGGGAATTTACTCCATTTATAAACAAATTAGGTGACCTTTACCAATTTTGTGGCATTAAGTATAATTTTTATGTTGATAATGTACTCTTCTCTTGACTCAAACTCCAACTTATATGTCTGTTGATATGCTTGTCTGATATCTCTTTAGCTTTCAAATTTATAATCACCAACAAATCAAAACACATGAAACCATCAAAACAAAACAAACACGCAAAGCTGCTGCTTTCACTTTTGCTCAACCTATTTTTACTTCAAGTTTTCTCCATCTCAGTTAATGTCACCACCACCTATTGAGTTGCTCAAGCTCTAAACCTAGAAGTTATTCTCAATTCCTCTTTTACTCCCATCCCTCAAATCCATCTGTCAGCTAGTTCTATTGTCCTACCCCCATAATTATTCTTAACCCACCTCTGCATCTCCATTGTTATCACCCTAGCCTAAGTCACTTAGATTATTGCTGCAGACTTCCAACTAGCCATCTGCTTTCACGTTTATCTCCATTCAACTTATTCACTACAGAGCAGTCAGTTACTTTTGAAAATGGAAATATGATTACAAAACTCTCCAGTGACTTCCCTTTGCAGTTAGGATAAAATTTAAGCTCCTATGCATTGTCTACAAAGCCTTAACTAAGTAGATCTTTGCCTACTTTTGAGATCTCACTTCAGCTTATCACTCTCTGTCCCTTGCTCAACGCATTCTAGACACACTAACTCTTTCTGGCTCTCAGACTCACAAACTCTTCCCTGTTGCAGGCTTGCCTCTGCTGTTTCTTTTGCTTTAGCTATTATGTCTCTAGATTTAATTTTCCCTTTCTTGTTTTCTCATCATTCAGATCTAAGTTCAGTGTTACCTTCTAAGAGAGGTGTTTCATTGGTCAGATCTACATTAGCTCTCCTACTTCTCAGTCACTCTAACTTATGGTCTTTATTAAGACTTGTATTTTTTTTTAATTGAAGTCTAGTTTATTTACAATGTGGAGTTAGTTTCAGGTGTACAGCAAAGTGATTCAAATACACACACACACACACACACACACACACACACACACACACACACACACACACACATGGTTGGCCAAAAAATTCATTCGGGGTTTTTCCATAACATCTTACAACATATATATGGTATATCTATCTATCTATCTATCTATCTATCTATCTATCTATCTAACCTATCTATTATTTTTCAGATTCTTTCCCATTATTGGTTATTACAGGTTATTGAATATAGTTTTGTGTGCTGTATAGTAGGTCGTTGTTTATCTTTTTATATATAGCAGTGTGTATCTCTTAATTCCAAACTCCTAATTTGCCCCTCCCCCAGGACTTATTCCTGTCTGAAATCATTTTGTTTATTTATTTGTTTATGTGTTTATTTTCTGACTCCTTCAAAGAGAAAGTAAGCTCTATGGGAGCTGAGACTCAATCTGTCTTAGTCATGCTTCTGCTATATATACAGAATTCAGAGTAATATCTTAAATCTAATGGGCCTGTGATAAATACCTGTTGAATCAATGAAGGTTAGATTGCTTCAAGAAGATTATGGATCATCAATAACAAATATTTTTCCCCATTTTAAAGTTTAATATATTACTTAATTAATACTTCTCTTTACACCTTCAACTGTTTAATTTAAAATGTTGAGGTTCCAGGTCGAGTCTTCTGAATAGGAATGATGAAAATTTAATACTTTTGGTGAAGGTAGATGGTCCAAAGTGAGCAAAATGTATCTCATGATGAATTCCATGAGAAATACCAGCTGAAGCAAACGTGATTGAAAGTCAGTAATAGTAAATATTATCATAAAATTTTAAGAGATACGCAGAAGATATGAGATCAGAAAATAATCTGAAAATCTTAATAAGAGACACTGTAGGGTTGAGTTAATTGAGATAGAAATAAGAAAATGATTAGTCATTTGAAAATTATGTGCATTTGTCAGTTTTGAATGTTTGAGAAAAACGTTGGTGCTTATTCTTCTGTGTAGAGGGATAAAACAGCAGATGAAGTTGTCACTTCCTTTGGGAAACTACTGCCTTTGGTGGAGTTTCCTTTCTCTAATTTTCTAAAACATATATTTTTTGTATTGTCATTATCTGTTTGGTGCTTACTACCACAAAGACACCCTAAAGGCAGAAACTATAACTTATACTTTCCCTTTGCATCCATTTATCAGCTAGTTCAGTGTGAGGCCCATGGTAGGTGCTCAAGCCATGTTTCTCATGAGGAAGCATAACACTTTCTGTGGTAGTGCAAGCATAAGCCTGGTATCAGAACATCTGTATTCTACTACCTGTTCTGCTCCAATCTGCACTGTAAACCCTCTAAGCTTCATTTTTGTACCAATTTTTATATACAAGTTTGGACTTATAGGTACAGAATCCCTCTTTTCTCCAGCAAATTAGTAGGCAGAGGTTTGCATCTAAAACAGAAATTTGCTGAGTTTGGCTGCAGAAGCTCCTAAAGTGCTCAGGAGTGCTCTGAAATTGAAGGTCTTTAAATTTCTTCAAAGTCTGACTGTAAGAATTCTATTTGTAGCAGGACTTCAAGTGAACTTTTCCTATTATTTGAAAATTGCAGGTAAAGCATCGTACAGTAAAGGATTAACTTTACCCAAAGAAAGTTTTGGCCTTTCTGCCCAGCTCCTTGGAGGTAACTTTTAAGCCCTGAGATATCCTGTCTGATAAGAGTGCCTTTATTTACCTGGGGACCAGGGGACATGCCAGATAGTCTATGCTAACAATATGAGCTATGATGGAAGTCTTGGACCACAGAGTACCAACTTGACCTCTGGAAATGTTGGAGACTAAGGTCAACTATGTGTATATAAGCAATTCCTAACAAAATGCTTGAACTCCAAGGCTTGAGTGTGTTTCCCTGGGTGGCAATACTCTGTGCATGTTAGCACACATCATTGCTGGAAGGTGTAAGCACTGTTTGCACCACTCCATAAGAGAGGACAGCTAGAAGCTTGTGCCTAGAACTCTCCTAGAACTTGCTATCTGTGCCTTTTCTCATTGCTGATTTTAATCTGTATGCTTTTGCTGTAACAAACCATAAAGATATGTATAACAGCTTGGTTGAGCTCTGTGAATCCTTCTAGTGAATTATTGAATCTGAGGTTTGGAGACCTCTTCTACCACAGGCACAAAGCCCCCAACAAAACGCACTAGTACTTCCCTGCCAAGCTGCCAGACACTTCCTTTATAAGACTTACTGAGAGATGAGATCTAAGTCCAGAACCATTGACTACCACCTTGGCACCTCTGTCTAGTCCACATGAGGAGAAATCTGAGAAGCAGGTGTTATGGGGGTGTGTGATATTGGGGAGACATTGGCCTTATGTAGAGCACAGTGTTGCAGTGAGAGACCTCTCCATCACCTGAAACAAATAAAGGTGGTTCAAAGAGAATCAGTCATAAAGTTTGAGGGTGGTGCCAGATGCAGAGATTGGTAACTACCCCCAACCAAATGTTTTTGTATGGGTGGTTTACCACTCACTCAGTGCTGTCTTGTCCTTAGTAGAGTAGGTGGGAAAGTTTCTAAGAGAGACTTACATGAGTCTTCTTAAAGTTTGGGGATAAATGTGATCATACAGATTGATGCTGATATTCATTTCGACCTAAGAGCTCTGAAATAAAGATCTGTGCCGAGTAGCTCAAAACGCAGGACTTATAAAGAAGGTTGTGTACTGTGCCCAATCCCTTTGGCTCCCAGACTGTGGTACAGAGGATTCAAGCAGTTCTAATGGACCCATGTGTAGGAGACTGGAGATTAGAGAAGGGGCCTGAGGCACAGAACAGTCTGGATAGCTACTTAGGGAAATAGTGGTATTCTCTGGCAGGACTTGTGGAAGGATATAGTTGCCCTTCTCTAAAAATATCCCTAAGGAAGAAGGAAACTGGGAGATACTGAACATCATCCTAATTAATACAGTCAGAGGCTACCACACCAGCTTGAGCCACCAGTAGTAGATGGAAATATGTGTAACCAAAGAGAGGCCAGCACCATCCTGAACTCTCACATGTTACAAAAGACCACCCTGTTTTGTCCCATTTTGTCTCACTGTCCCTATCTAACAACAGAGGCATGCGGCTTACACAAGGGAATGGAAGTGTGTCATGTCCTTTTCCCCACCTCAGGCTTTACCAACAATACACTTGCCAACTCTGCACTGGAGGATGGAACTTTGGGAAAAACAGGAGACTAAAGTTTTCAATTAAACTGGACACATTCAATAATTAAATATAATTGAAAATGTATGGAATCAAAAATATCATTACAAAATAAAAATGTGATCTAACATAGTCAGTGAAATTTTTGACTTAAATAAAATGTATATTTATATCCCCCAAATTGGAGACTTCTAAATAAAGCTGGTGTATTTTTCCTTCCATCCTGTTTTCCCTCCCTCCCTCCCTCTATCCCTCTTTCTTCTTCTCTCTCTTCTCTTTCTCTCTTTTATCTATATTTAGATACCGATCTATCATCTATCTATCTATCTATCCATCTATCTTTCTATCTATCGTCTATCTCTGTCATAGGATCCCTGCCATTACAAAATAATGGCGATATTTATTTTTCTCTTTCTGACTTACTTCACTCTGTATGACAGGCTCTAGGTCCATCTACCTCATTACAACTAACTCAATTTTGTTTCTTTTTATGGCTGAGTAATATTCCATTGTATATATGTACCACAGCTTCTTTATCCATTCATCTGTTGATGGACACTTAGGTTGCTTCCCTGTCCTGGCTATTGTAAATAGAGCTGCAATGAACACTGTGGTACGTGACTCTTTTTGAATTATGGCTTTCTCAGGGTATATGCCCAGTAGTGAGACTGTTGGGTCATATGGTAGTTCTATTTTTAATTTTGTAAGGAACCTCCATACTGTTCTCCCTAGTGGCTGTATCAATTTACATTCTCACCATACACAAAAATAAACTCTAACTGCATTAAAAACCTAAACGTAAGGCCAGAGACTATAAAACTCTTAGAGGAAAACATAAGCAGAACACTCTATGACATACATCACAGCAAGATCCTTTTTGACCTACCTCCTAGAGAAATGGAAATAAAATGAAAAATAAACAAATGGGACCTAATGAAACTTAAGAGCTTTTGCACAGCAAAGGAAATCATAAACAAGATGAAAATACAACCTTTGGAACGGGAGAAAATATTTGCAAATGAAACAACTGACAAAGGATTAATCTTCAAAATATACAAGCAACTCATGCAGCTCAATATCAAAAAAACAAACAGCCCAGTCCAAAACTAGGTGGAAGACCTAAATAGGCATTTTCCCAAAGAAGATATGCAGGTTGCCAACAAACACATGAAAGGATGCTCAACATCATTAATCACTAGAGAAATGCAAATCAAAACTACAATGAGGTATCATCTCACACCAGTCAGAATGGCCATCATCAAAAAATCTAGAAACAATAAATGCTGGAGAGGGTGTGGAGAAAAAGGAACTCTCTTGCACTGTTGGTGGGAATGAACTGCCTTTTTAAAAGCTGCAGTCTCTCCAAGTCAGGATTAAAGGCATCATCAAGGGAAACCTGCATCAAGGCTGATGAGAACCTTACTGAAAGCAGCCATGGAAGTACTTCAGAAAAATTACCTTCCTGTCAGATTCCAAATCTAAACTCTACCATTCTCCAGGAAAATATTTTACTTGTGCTTTCTACCTGCTGCCTAACTTAATGCAAAAGGAAGAAGAACTGGTCTGGCTATGTCAGTCCCACCCTTCTTTCCCCCTTCACTGCAGAACAACAGAGAACAGGCTACTTGTAGATATTACCTTACAACTTCATGTGTGATCTGAACAGCTTCTTGCTGACCACTGTGTTTGTGTGCACGTAATTTTTGTATTTTTGGTTGTTTGTTCAGTGATTCCACACTAGACTATAATCCCCATGAAGGTAAGATAATGTTTTCATTTTTGTTTTTTCCCACTATAAATACTAGCACAGTCCCATAATCATCAATGAAATACAAAAAAAAAAACCTAATTTTTGGGTGAAAAAATGACCTTCTCTAGATTATCAGGAAATGTTTTATTAACCTAGAAGTTGTACATATCATTTATTTCCATTGAACAAATATTGGTTGAATACTATTACAGGCCCGGCACCAGTCTAGATGCTGTATATATATGGCAATAAACAAAACTGACACAGAAATCCATGTCTTATTTTCATTCTAGCTATGAGAAACAGGTTTCTTTCTTTTTTTATTAACAAATAAAAATTGCTGTATTTAAGGTATACAATGTGTTGTTTTTGATATTGTTAACATACCCATCATTTCATATAGTTACTTTTTTGTGTGGTGAGAACACTTGAGATTTACTCTTTTAACAAATGTCAAGTGTATGTTATTATTAACTATAGTCACCATGCTGTACATTAGGTCTTCAGAACATATTCATCTTATAACTGAAAGTTTGTATCTTTTGATCAACATCTCCCTATTTCCCCCACCTCCTCGGCACCTGGTAAACACTATTTTACTCTCTGTTACTATGAGTTCAACTTTCTTATATTCTCTGTACAAGTGATATCATGCAGTACTTGTCTTTCTGTGACTGGCTTATTTCATTTAATATAATGTCCTCCAGGTTCATCCATGTTATCCCAAATGTCAAGATTTCCTTAATTTTTAAGGCTGAATAACACCCTCATTTGGTGTAATTATATTCTTGTTGGAGAGACAATGTTCTAGGCCAAGGTACAGCAAGAATTTTCTGTAAAGGCCAGATAATAAATATTTTTAGCTTTTTGGGTCACATGGTCTCTATTGCAACTACTCGCAACTACTCAACTCTGCCATTTTAGCACAAAAGCAGTTATGCACAATATGTAAGTGAATGAGTATGGCTGTGTTCCAATAAACTTTATTTACAAAAGAAAATGGCAGGCCAATTGTAGCCCATGAGCTAAAGATTACCTTTCCCTGTTCTAAGTACAAGATAGGGCATGGAACTTACGTGGTTGGAAATATGGAACATGCAATTAGATACCCTCTTTCACTTTACCACAGTTGTAAGCAAATATTCAGATCCAGTATAAGGCTTTCCTCAAGCCATAGGCACAGGACCTTCATATCATAATCAAGATGTCAATAGATCAATTAATTGGTCAATCAAGTATTGATTATTTAGAAGTCTAGTCCCCAATTTGTTTTACACTTTGGAAAAAGTTAGACTTTATACTGAAGGGCTGAGAAATAAATTATGTTCTTTGGGAAAAAAAAACAAGACTTTCTAGAATTCTATAAGAAATCAAATTCTTAGGATCCATCAAACATGTTTTACAACAGTGAAGTTCAGTTCATAAAATCTTTTTATAAACTTATTTTTCTCCTGCCATAAAAGGGTGTGAGAAATAAAAGTATGTTAAAAAATAGTTGAATTTTAAGCTCATATGGATCTTGCAGATTCACATTGAACTTAACATCCTAACAGTTTTAGATTTCTATGAGCAGGAGTCAATGTTATAGCATGGCGAAATATGTGATAAGAAGAAAGAAATAAGAAATTCAAAGAGAAAACAATGGATTTCTGTTTCAAAGTGTGATTTCTTCACTTTTTTGTTATCATCATTAGAGGGAAAGGGACAGATTAAGCAAAGATTTTGGTGCTTTTATACATCTTTGCTGCTTCAGGTCACCAGATATTGCTAAGCAGCAGTTTCCAAGTATTCTGTAAAGGAGGTCTTAGTCTATAAGATAACTAAGAAATGGAGACATTATTTTATTTAAATTCATCATCATTTTCTTGGCTGTTACTCACAGCTATCTATAAGGCTTTTCTAATAAGTACTTAGAATATGACAAAAAATAATTACTGAATAGCTGCCATGTGCATGGAATCATGACATCATCAGATTCTTCTCTTTACAAGCTACAGCCTGGAAATTTTAACATAGTAGTTCTGATATTTGGAAGGAAGCATATATTCTTTTGAGAATTTGACTATTAGCTACAAATTTTTTCCCAGAAAATGTATGTGATATATTAGAACCCTTAGTTGTAAACAATAGACATCAACCCTAAGAAATAAGAAAAAGGGAATTTACTAGCAGGATATTGACAGGATTATGGAAGCCATGGACACCTGACAAAGCAGGTGTGAATTTAAGTGAATCTGGAGAACTGAGAAGGATATTGGAAGCATAGCAGTGGCCTTGGGGCTAGCATTCTTGCCAGGATGCAACTATTGCCACCATTGCTTTACTGCTTCTGCTGCTACCACTGCAGTGAATAACTTTAAACTCTTCTCTGCATCCTTTCATCCCTGGATCAACATTTAAGCCTCAAGAGGAACCATCCAACTGGCTAACATTAGGCTCTTTGCTCTGGCTCAGACACAGCCAGAAGGAACGGAGAAGCCAAAATTTTGAATTACCCATCTATGAAGACTGCATATAATGGGGTGTGGGTGATTACCCTAGTCAGAACCAAGGTGATAATAGAAAGGGGAATTTGCAGAATAGCTGAATAATGACAAATGTCCTCTGTAGTTACATACCTACAATACCAATAGAATTTTGGAAATCTTTTCAGGAGTTTATAGACCAAAAGCTACTTATGGATCCTTTAAAGGTCCATTTTCTCCTCCTTTAACATACAACCTCAATTCCATTAAGCCATGAAGAGTGAATCACTATGACTCAAAGTTAAGGTGAAACAATTCTTGTCTTTAAAAAATTTCTCGTCTGATAAGGGCAAGAGGAATTTTACAGAAGTTACTATAATAAAGTGACAGGTAACAATTAAATATATGGTTACTTATAATAGGATTAACTTAAAAAAAGATAGTTATTTCAATAGGAAAGTTCAATGTATGCTTAATTGAGGAGAGCTTTTGAGATGGACCTTGAAGGAAGCTAATATTTCAACAAATGGAAATGGAGCAGAAGGGCATTCTAGTCATGAGCTAAGAAAATAATGTGGGGGAAAGGTAAATACCATTGCAGTGCATTGTATAATCAGTTAACTATTTGAAAATATGGGTGGTGAAGAGGAATAAGGATCAGGACTGTGAGATTTAAGGTGGGAAGAGACCACAAGGACTCTTTGACAGGCTGGGAGCACAATCTTTATACTGTGGTTTGTCAAAAGCTGTGCAAGGTTAATAACAGCATGTGAGCAGATGAAGGAACTGATCATACGTATATTGAAACAGATTTACTCTGGAATATTTTAGAGGATGGACTGAGGGTGAAGAATCCGCAGGCAGGACATCTTTCAAATAACACTTGATGTGACAATGACTGAGAACTAAACCAAGACAATGTAACCAGGAAGAAGATAAATATGAGAGCTACTGTGAAGAAAGTTGGATGAACAGCGTAATGGAGAAGGAGATATTCTATGTGGTCTGCAGATTTGGAATCAGTTTAAATGGCTGGTCAAAAGTAGTGGCTATTATGCCTGCACCCCTGAGGCAGGTCTTCTAAGTCTACTTTTAAAGGTGTTGAATTTGATATACCATAGACATGTAAAAATGTTGATATCTAGGAGGTAGACCAAAAGGTAAAATAAGTGACTGAGATGACATATACAGTTAACATGGTCAGGTGGGAAACATAAAGAAGTGATAAAGGATGAAAATTGATAACATAGAAATATGTGAACTAAAGATTTTTTTAAATTCAAAAATGAAAAATACAAATACATCATAATTATTTATTGTCTTTCATAGTTTATTTCTTTGATTTGAAACCCAAATGTTTAAGGTTTTTTTAAAATAAAATGAATATAAGACTGTTATTCTTGCATTTTGAATTTCAAAGTAAAATAAATATTCAATTGTAATATTTTAAGTGGAGATAATGTTTAGTTTTATTCATTTTCATAATTTGAAAACAACTAATATAGGTGATTCTGAATATGGATAGTATTTTAGTATAGTTGCTTTTGTATTTAGTGTGACTTCTTTGGAGGAGCTTGTAGAATTCTGAAATTTTAATATCATCATATTTGGTTTTTAGTTTTTTGTTGTACTCCAGTTTAGTAAAATTTCTTTGGTTCTCCTTTCACAGAGGAAGGCTAACTTCAAAATGTTAGATCATTTTTATAAAATGTAAAGTCAGACAGAGACAAGATGGTAGAGTAGAAGGACATAAGCTCACCTCTTCTTAAGAAAACACCTAAATCACAACTAACTGCTGAAGAACCATCAAAAACAACAACAAAAAAGCTGGAATATACCAAAAAAGATACCCTATGTCCAAAGACAAGAAGAAGCCAAAACAAAATGGTAAGAGGGGCACAACTCAATAAAATAAAATCCCATACACACAGGGTGGCAACCGACAAACTGGAAAATAATTATACCACAGAAGAAATTCTCCAACAGGAGTGAACATTCTGAGCCCCACATCAGGCTCATCAACCTGAAGGTCTGACAATGGGAGGAGGAGCGGCCAGAGAATCTGACATTGAAGGCCAGTAGGGTTTGATTGCAGGAATTCTACAGGACTGGGGGAAACATAAATTCCACTCTTGGAGTGGGCACACAAGGTCTCATGCAGAATAGGACCCAGGAAGTAAAGCAGTCTTCTCATAAGAGCCTGAGCCAGATCTACCTGATAACGTTGGAGGGTCACCTGCAGAGGTGGGGTTGCTGTGGATCACTGAGCGGACAAAGACACTGGAAGCACTAGTTCTGGGGTGTACTCATTGGCATGAGCCCTCTGGAGCCTGCCATTTTCTCACAAAGACCTGGCTTCACCCTACATCCTGCAGGCTCCAGTGCTGGGATGCCTGAGCCCAAAAAACTAACACGGCAGGAATGCAGTCATGCCCATCAGCTACAGGGCTTAAAGTCTTCCTGAGTACAGAGCTGCCCACTAAATACACCACTTGACATTGCCTTGCCCATCAGAGAGAAAAGAACCAGCTCCACACACCAGTAGGCAGGAACCAGTCCCTTCCACCAGGAGTCCTGCACAAGCCTCTTAGATATCTTCACACACGAAGGGGCAAATAGCAGAAACAAAAAGAACTACCACCCTGTAGCCTGGGGAATGAAATCACAATCACAGAAAGTTTGACAAAATGAGGCAGCAGAATATGTCCCAGATAGAGGGACAAGATAAAAACTCAGAAGAACAACTAAGTGAAGGGGAGGAAGGCTATCAACTTGAAAAAGAATTTAGAGTAATTATAGTAAAGATAGTCCAAGATCTCAGAAAAAGAGTGGAGGCACAGATGGAGAAGATACAAGAAATATTTAACAAAGACCTAGAAGAGCTAAGGAGAAGAGAAAGAGAAGAGAGAGAGAGAGAAATGGTCTGTGAAAATATTTGAAGAGATAATAGCTGAAAACTTAGCTAACATGGGAAAGGAAACATTCAACCAAGTGCAAGAAGCACCGATAGTCCCAGACAAGATAAACACAGGGAGGAACACAATGAGACACATAGTAATCAAATTGAAAAAAATTAAAGACAAAGAAAAAATATTAGAAGCAACAAGGGAAAAGCAACAAATAAAATACAAGGGAATTGCCATAAGATTATCAGCTGAGTTTTCAGTAGAAATTCTGCAGGTCAGAGGGGAGTGGCAAGATATATTTAAAGTGATGAAAGGGAAGAACTTAGAAGCAAGACTACTCTACCCAGCAAGGATCTTATTGAGATTCAACTGAGAAATCAAAAGTCTTACAGAGAAGCAAAAGATAAGAGAATTCAGCACCACCAAACCAGCTCCACAACAAATGCTAAAGGAACTTCTCTAAGTGGGAAACACAAGAGAAGAAAAGGATCTACAAAAACAAACCCCAAACAATTAAAAATGATAATAGGAATATACATGTCAATAATAACCTTAAACATGAATGGATTAAATGTTCCCACCAAAAGACATAGGCTCACTGAATGTATACAGAAACAAGACCCATACATATGCTGTCTACAAGAGACCCACGTCAGACCTAGGGACACATATATACTGAGAGTGAGAGGATGGAAAGATATATTCCATGAAAATGGAAATCAAAAGAAAGATGGAGTAGCAATACTCATTTCAGATAATATGGACTTTAAAATAAAGAATTTTATAAGAGACAAGTAAGGACACTACATAATGATCAAGGGATCAAACCAAGAAGAATATATAACAATTATAAATATATATGCACCCAACATAGGAACACCTGAATACATAAGGCAAATTCTAACAGCTATAAAAGAGGAAATTGTCAGTAATGCAATAATAATGGGGGATTTTAACACCTCACTTACACCAATAGACAGATCATCCAGACAGAAAATTAATAAGAAAGCACAAGCTTTAAGTAACACAATTGACCAGATATATTTAATTGATGTTTATGGACAGTCCATCCAAAAACAGCAGATTACACTTTCTTCTCAAGTGTACACAGAACATTCTCCAGGATAGATCACATATTGGGTCACAAATGAAGCCTCAGTAAATTTAAGAAAATTGAAATCATCACAAGAACCTTTTCTACTCACAAAGCTATGAGATTAGAAATGAATTAGAGGGAAAAAAATGTAAAAAACACAAACACATGGAGGCTAAAGAATACATTACTAAATAATCAAGAGATCACTGAAGAAATCAAAGAGATATCAAAACATACCTAGAGACAAATGGCAATGAAAACACAATGATCCAAAACCGATGGGATGCTGCAAAAGCAGTTCTAAGAGGGAAGTTTATAGTTATACAAGCCTACCTCAAGAAACAAGAAAACTCTCAAGTAAACAATCTAAACTTTCACCTAAAGGAACTGGAGAAAGAAGAACAAACAAAACCCAAAGTTATCAGAAGGAAAGAAATCATAAAGATCAGAGCAGAAATAAATGAAATAGGAACAATATGGTCAACTAATTTACGACAAAGGAGTCAACGATATACAATGGAGAAAAGATAATCTCTTCAACAAGTGGTGCTGGGAAAACTGGACAGCTACATGTAAAAGAATGAAATTAGAACACTCTCTAACACCATACACAAAAATAATTGCAAAATGGATTTGAGACATAAATGTAAGCCCAGACACTATGAAACTCTTAGAGGAAAACTTAGAAAGAGCACCCTTTGACATAAACCACAGCAAGATCTTCCTGACCCACCTCCTAGGGTAATAGAAATAAAAACAAAAATAAACAAATGGGGCCTAATGACGCTTAATAGCTTTTCACAGCAAAGGAAAGTATAAACAAGTTGGAAAGACAATCCTCAGAATAGGAGAAAATATTTGCAAATGAAACAGTCAACAAAGGATTAATCTCCCCAATATATAAACAATTCATACAGCTCAATATTAAAACAAAACAAACAAACAATCCAACCAAAAAATGGGCAGAAGACCTAAATAGACATTTCTTCAAAGAAGACATAGAGATAGCCAAGATGTGCATGAAATGCTGCTCAACATTACCAATTATTAGAGAAATGCAAATCAAAACTACATTGAGGTATCAACTCACACCAGTTAGAATGGGCATCATCAGAAAATCTACAAACAACAAATGCTGGAGAGGGTTTGGAGGAAAGGGAACCCTCTTGCACTGCTGGTGGGAATGTAATTTGATAGAGCTACTGTGCAGAACAGTATGGAGGTTCCTTAAAAACCTAAAAATAGAATTACCATATGATCCAGCAATCCCAGTGCTGGGCATATACCCAGAGAAAACCATAATTCAAAAAGACATATGCACCCCAATGTTCACTGCAGCACTATTTACAATAGCCAGGTCATGGAAGAAAACCAAATGCCCATCAGCAGATGAATGGATAAAGATGTGACATATATATACAATGGAATATTACTCAGCCATAAAAGGAACGAAATTGGGTCATTTGTAGAGACTTGAGTGGACTTAGAAACTGACATACAAAGTGAAGTTAAGTCAGAGAGAGAAAAACAAATATCGTATATTAACACATATATGTGGCATCTAGAAAAATGGTACAGATGGACTGGTTTGCAAGATAAAAGTAGAGACACAGATGTAGAGAAAAAATGTATGGACACCAAGGGGGAAAAGACAGGGTGGTGTTGGGATGAATTGGGAGATTGGGATTGACATATATACACCAATATGTATAAAATAGATAACTAATAATAACCTGTTGTATATATATATAAAAAAGACTGTTACAAGAGGTAAAGAAGGACACTACATAATCATAAAGGGATAAGTCCAAGAAGAGGATATAACTATTGTAAATATATATGCACCCAACATAGGAGAAACTCAATATATAAGACAAATACTAACAGCCAAAAGAGGAGAAATCAACAGTAACACAGTAATAGTGGAGGACTTTTAACACCTCACTTTCATTAATGAACAGATCATCCAGACAGAAAATCAATAAGGAAACACTTGTGTTACATGACACATTGGAGCAGTTGGACTTAATTGATTATGCAGCATTCCATCCAAAAGCAGCAGAATACACATTCTTCTCAAGTACACATGGAACCTTCTCGAGAATGCGTCACATGCTGGGTCACAAAGTGAGACTCAGTGAAATTAAGAAAATTGAAATCATATCAAGCATCTTTTCCAACCACACTATGAGATTAGAAATCAACTACAAGGAAAAGCTTGTAAAAATCACAAAAACGTAGAGGCTAACAATATGCTACTAAACAAGAAATGGATCACTGAAGAAATCAAAGATGAAATAAAAAAATACTTGTTAACTAATGAAAATGGAAGCATGATGATCCAAAACCTATGGGACACAGCAAAATCAGTTCAAAGAGGGAAGTTTATAGCAATACAATCTTACCTCAGGGAACAAGAAAAATCTCAAATAAACAACATAACTTTACACCTAAAGCAACTAGAGATAGAAGAACAATCAAAACCCAAAGTTAGTAGAAGGAAATAACAAAATTGATAAATTTTAGCCAGACTGATCAAGAAAGTAAGGGAGAGGGCTCAAATCAATAAAATCAGAAATGAAAAATGAAGTTTCAAAAGACACCACATAAATACAAAGGATCATGAGAGACTACCACAAGCAACTATAAGCCAATAAAATGGACAACCTGGAAGAAAAGGACAAATTCATAGAAAAGTACTATCTCCCAAGACTGGACCACAAAGAAATAGAAAATATGAGCAGACCAAGACAAGTACTGAAGTTGAAACTGTGATTTAAAAAATCACAACAAACAAAAGTTCAGAACCAGATGGCTTCATGGGCGAATTCTATCAAACATTTACAGAAGAGTTAACACCTATCCATCTGAAAATTTTCAAAAAAGTGCAGAGGAAATAAAACTCCCAAACTCATTCTATGAGGTCACCATCATCTTATTACCAAAACCAAACAATGATATCACATAAAAGGGGATTACAGGCCAATATCACTGATGAACATAGATGCAAAAATACTCAACAAAATATTAGCAAACCAACTCCAACAATACATTAAAAGAATAATACACCAAGATCAAGTGGCACTTGTCCCAGGGATGCAAGAATTTTTCAATATCTGCAAATCAATCAGTGTGATACACCACATCAACATATTGAAGAATAAAATCCATATGATCATCACAATAGATGCAGAAAAAGCTTTTGAGAAAATTCAACACCGATTTATGTTAAAAACCCCCTCCAGAAAGTGGGCACTAAGGGAACATACCTCAACATAATAAATCCCATATATTACAAACTTACAGCTAGCATCATACTTGGTGGGGTAAAGCTTAAATCATTTTCTCTAAGATCATGAACAAGTCAAGGATGTCCACTCTTGCCACTTTTATTCACCATAGTTTTGGAAGTCCTAGCCACAGCAATCATAGAAGAAAAAGAAATGAAAGGAATCCAAATTAGAAAGGAAGAAGTAAAACTTGCTGGTTGCAGATGAAGACATACACTGAAGATCTTAAAGATGCTACCAGAAAACTGTTAAGAGTTCATCAATGAATTTAGTAAAGTTGCAAAATATAAGATTAATACACAGAAACCTCTTTCATTTCTGTACACTAAGAACAAAAGATCAGAAAGGGAAATTAAAGAAACAATCTCATTTACCATGGCATCAAAAAGAATGAAATGCCTAGGAATAAACCTACATAATCAGACAAAAAACTGTACTCTGAAAACAATAAGATGCTGGTGAAAGAAATCAAAGATGATACAAACAGATGGAAATATACACCATATTCTTAGATTGGAAGAATCAATATTTTGAAAATGAGTATACTATCCAAGGTAATCTACAGATTCAATGCAATCCCTATCAAATAACCAATGACATTTTCCACTGAACTAGAACAAAACACTTGTTTGGAAACACAAAAGACCCCAAATAGCAAAAGCAATCTTGAGAAATTAAAATGGAGCTGGGAGGAATCAGGCTCCCTGACTTCAGACTATACTAGAAAGCTACAGTCATCAAAACAGTATGGTACTGACACAAAAACAGAAATATAGATCAGTAGAACAGGATACAAAGCCCAGAAATAAACCCATGAACCTATGGTTGATTAATCTATGACAAAGGAGGTAAGACTGTACAATAGAGAAAAAATAGTCTCTTCAATAAATGGAAAATTAAATTAGAATATTCTCTAACACCATACACTAAAATAAATTCAGAATGGATTAAATACCTAAATGTAAGGCCAGATAGTATAAAACTCTTAGAGGAAAACATAGGCAGTACACTCTTTGACATAAATCACAGCAATATCTTTTTCTATCCTTCTCCTAGAACAATGGAAATAAAATCAAGAATGAACAAATGGGACCTAATTACATTCAAAGGCTTTTTCATAGGAAAGGAAACCATAAACTAAACGAAAAGACAACACACAGAATGGGAGAAAATATTTGCAAGCTATGTGACTTACAAGGGCTTAATCTCCAAGATTTACAAACAGCTCATGCTGCTCAATATCAAAAAAGGAAAAAAAAAATCAAACAATGTGCAGAAGACCTAAAGAGACATTTCTCCAAAGAAGACATACAGATGACCAAGAGGCATATGAAAAGATGTCCAACATTGCTAATTATTAAAGAAATGCAAATAAAAACTACAATGAGATATCACCTCACACCTATCAGAATGGCCATCATCAAAATGTCTACAAAAAATAAATGCTGGAGAGCATTTGGAGAAAAGTGAACCCTCTTATACTGTTGGTAGGAATGTAAATTGGTACAGCCACTATGGACAACAGTATGGAGGTTCCTTAAGAAATTAAAAATAGAGCTACCATATGATCCAGCAGTCCAACTCCTGGGCATATATCTGGAAAAACCATGGTTCGTAAGGATACATGCACCCCAATGTTGACTGCAGCACTATTTACAATAGCCAGGACATGGAAGCAAGCTAAATGTCCATCGACAGAGGAATGTATAAAGAAGATGTAGTACATATATACAAAGGAATATTAGCCATTAAAAAGAATGAAATATTGCCATTTGCAGCAACATGGATGGACCTGGAGATTATCATAGTAAGTGAATTAAGTCAGACTTAGAAAGACAAATATCATGATACTGCTTATATGCAGAATCTAAAAGAAGACACAATGAACTTATTTATAAAACAGAAACAGACTGACCAACTTAGAGAATGAACTTATGGTTACCGGGGGAAGGGTGGGAGGGAGGGATAGATTGGGAATTTGGGACTGACAAATACACAATGCTATATTTAAAATAGATAACCAACAAGGACCTACTTTATAGCTCAGGGAAATCTGCTCAATATTTTGTAATAACCTAAATAGGAAAAGTACTTGAAAAAGAATAGATATATGTATAACTGAATGTCTTTTCTGTACATCTGAAACTAGCATACTGTTAGTCAACTGTATTCCAATATAAAATTTAAAATAAATGAAGCTCAAAAAGAACTTGACAGTAAGACCAGATTCTTGCATATGGAAGAGTTCCATTTTCATGATCATCTTTAATATTCCATGTGTGAATTAAGCAATATCCTTCCATGAGAAAAGAAACTTCTTCTAAATTGTTTCCAATCTTAACATAAATTTTATACCACATAAATAAAAATTACATTTATGGGTAGAGGGCACTTCTGTTTGGAACTCTAAATATTTGATTTTTTCATAATTTCTATAATTTTCTGGAGAATAAAATATTAGTTGGAAATGTCATTTTGATAGTTTGTTCTGGCTTCTGTTATATCTGTTAAGTTGAATACGTGTGTCTGTATGTATGACAAAATACAGCCAATATTAGGGAAAAGAAATAAATCAGGTTTGGACTTTTATCATCAAAAAAAAAAAAGTGAAGTCAGATAATACCTTTTGGAATTCAGTCCTCAACTCCACAGTTTTGATAATGTAGTTTAGGCAATACCTTCATATCTAGAAACCAATTTTAGGGTAGGAAGTCAGGCTAGTTATTATTCCTTGCCCAAGAGCTTCCTAAAGCCACAATTTTTTGAGGAATAAATGAATAGATCATACATTTTTGTGTAAATACATATGAACACCCATTCAACGAAAGATACAGGGTTTAGATAGGTGATAATGTCAAGCCAAAAGATCAAATCTGATCTAGTTTTGACTGGTACACTAACCTGGGGATTTTCCTTCAATGGCACAAGGAGGTAGAACTCTTTGAATAGTTTTAAAAGTATTCTCAACTCCATGTCACCATTAAGCCAGATACTTTCAAGCAGTACAGTATCTATTTCATCAAGCAAAGTGTTGGATTGTCTGAGATTCAAATACTCTGTGGTAATTGCTACTTTGACAACGAGTTTTAACTTTTAACACAAATTTTAAACTTTCACCACAAAGATCTCCCTAGTGAATGGTGCTATGTTTTATAACCTAGGAACATGTTGGTATCTTGAATTAAATTTGTATATCACTGACCATTATAGGACCACCGTATGTAGTCCTGAATACTAATCTTGAATTTGCTCAACATGAACATTTTCCTAATAAACACAAAAAGTAATTTCCAGATGTTATTCCTATCATGAGCATTCTGCTCCAAAGTTAAAATTCCTTTTGACATTGTGAATAAATATAGCTAACTGTAACTGTGTGGTGGTGTTTATATGTGTGCTTTCATCAGCTGTAATAGAATGAACCACAAGAAATTTAACATTTTCCTGCATTGTGTCCTATAAGTGCTTAGACAACTCTACAATACATTGAATGACAACATTTCTGTATAGACGTATTTTTGCAATTGGTTGTTTCTGCTTAATGCATATAATTCTGGTGCATTCTGTAGACACTTTTAAAAAATAAGCTCAACACCTAAAAAATGTTTTAAAGCCTGAGGAAATTTTCACGTAATGCATAATGACATAGCATTATAGCAATGTTTATTTTATTTATTTTAAAAACTTTAGAAAATTAAGTCCCTTTTTTAAAGTTTATTTTTCGTCACTCATTTTTTCTGTATACTGATCATTGTTCTTGTTATGGCTTGTCTCATAATAACGTATTGTCATATTTTCCTGTGTTAAGTCATATTCACCATGCACTCACTTTCTTGCATAGTGAACACATCATATACATATTTTCCTGAAATATTCCCATTGGCTTATCTCTATGCACGCTGTTTTAGAAGGTGGCATGGGTATCAAGTAAAACTGTTTACAAACCTGCAGAACAAGTAGCATAATAATAAATCATCACTTTATTCTGGCCTCAGTTTCTGGGAATAATGGGGAATGTGGTAAACTAGACCTGAAATTACCACATGAGGGGGATTACAAGCATGTAAAATTTACTAAATTATCTTTTAGTTATTGATTTCTTGGTTATTTGAATTTTGGTTAGTATGGTCTGTGTGATACCAATCCTTTAAAAGTAATGAGACTTGTTAGGTGTGGTGCAATATTTGGGAGATTTTTGTAAGTATTCCATATGTGCTTAAAAATAATGTGTATTCTGTAGGTATGGGGTTTAATATTCTATGTAAGTTCATAGATAAAACTTGCTAATGTGTGCAAGCTTCCATGTTCTTACTGACTCTTTTCTGCTTGATCTATTGGTTTCAGGTTTTATGTTAAAATCTCTCATTTCAATGTGAACTTTATTTCTATTTATGGTTCTGTTAGTTTTGCTTTATATCTTATGTTTTGATGCTATGCAATTAGGTGCATGTATAAATTTGGAACGGATAAACTAAACATCTTATCATGCCCCTCCCTCATTTCTTATAATGCTTTTTACATAACACTTCCTTTGTTTCTTTTTAGTATGCATATATGTTTGTTTTGGTTAGTATTTGCCAGACATATCTTTGACTTTCAACACTTCTGTGACTTTATGTATTAGATGTATCTCTTGTAAATGGCATATAATGATACTTATTGCTTGCACCAGGAATTCATGTTGCCATTTTATAATGATGAATGTGAGATTGCTCTCCTTCCCTTTTTTTTTTTACTTTTTTATTTTGAAGCAATTCCAAAATCACAGAAAAGTTGCAAGAACAGTACAACACCTATATCCCCTTCACTTTGATTCCACTGTTGTTGACATTTGATCACATTTGCTTTATCATTCTCTCTTTGTCTGTTTAACTTTCTCTATATTTTTATAACATTTAAGAATGTCTCAGACATGATTATTGAATGTATATTTTTCTAAAACAAGGACAATCTCCTATATAACCACAGCAAATCCATGAAAATCAGGAGATTAATATTGGTACAACACAACTACCCTACCTTCAAACTCCATTTAGATTTCTTTCCACTATCCCAATAATGTCATTTATAGAAAAATCAGAAAATCAAACATATATACAAGACGTACTTCTCTTCTTCTCTTTTCTTTCTGGTCCAGAGTTTTATCTAGGATTGTGTGTGGGATTTAGTTGTCAAGTCTTCTTAGTCTCCTTAACTTTGGAAAAATTTCTCAGTCTTTCCTTGGCTTTCATGGCTTAATACTTTTAAAGTGTAGAGGTCAATTAATTTCATTACATACTTGTTAAATATTCCCTCATGATTCAATTCAGGTTGTGCAATTTTGGCAAAAATATCACAGACTTGATATTGTATGCAATATGAGGTTGATTTGTCCCACTACTATTGATGATCACTTTTATTACTTGGTTAAATTGGTGTCTGCCATATATTGTCACTGTAAGGTCAATTTAAATTATTTTTTACCTATTAATTATCAAGACCATAATTAACACATATTTCTTGGAGAGCTAGCTTGAGATTATGAAGATATATGGTTCCTTATCAAACTTTCACCCACTGGTTTTAGCAACCATTGATGAGTCTTCTTTTTGATTTATTATTTAATTGAAGGAAGAGGGTAAGGGAAAAGTTGAACAATTCTGATCCAAATGAATTTCTCATTTTTCTCTTTAAAAGACAGATGGGCAAAGAACTTTTTTTTCTCTAGGACGTGGAGCACCTGCTTTTGGAGTCACTTCAGGTGTTTCTTACCTATGCCTCAACTCATATTTACTGAATCAGAACCTGGAGGGTGGAGAATGGGAATCTTCATGTTTCATAGGTTCTCAGATGATTCCTAAATATAGGGAAACACTCTAATAAGAGAGTCAAGGGACTCCTAGTTTAAGGATTTGCAAATTGTGGACAAAGGGCACAGAAGTTGCATTGAATATAAGAGATAATAAATATAACATCAGACACATGATTGAGACAGAATGGATTTATTCAGTTTAGAATGCTCACATTCTGCTCCCAAATAGATGAATGTGCAGCAAACCATTTAAGCAGATGGCTGTTTTGCTCTACATAATACAAGTAGAGTGGGAAAAAGGGTACTTTTCTCTGTAGTTCTAAGATCTTCACCCACAGTCTAAACTTTTTATTTTGCTTGGTGGATATCAAAGCACATAACATTTCAGTCCTATCTAGTTTATTCCAAGCCTCCCATCTTCAACTCCTTATATCTTCTGTTTTCCAGTAACAAATGCCTTATTATCCTTTGAGTTGCTAATTTCCTTGTTTCTTGAGAGCCTCTGCTGCTGTGAATCATGAAAGAAAATTCTATCTTTGTGTATAACACATTCTCAGTATTGTTTTACCTTGGAAAACTTATCTGAACCATGGTGCCAGACATGTTACATCTGGCCACTTTTTATCATAGTCCTGGTATGAATTGGCAGCCCATGGACTTTTCACAATTATAGTCTTATTTCAAATCTCCCTGAAGTGCCATAACTTTGCCCAAGTGGATTTATTAAGTGCTGTTTAATCAGCTCAAACCTGAGTCTCATGAGTAAATAGCAGTCTGGACTTCCTCAGTTGATATTAATTGTTTTAATCCATCCAGGCTTTTCAGTAATTCAGTCATAGGATATTTCATTGTAAAGAAATTGCCTGCAAAAAATGATCATTCACAGTTACCTGTGCTTTCCTGGCTTAAGGTTAGATTGACGTTTTTATGAGGTACTATTTATTAACATGACAGGAACAGAGGTTAGAATTATTTTTTACTTGAAGACTATTTTTTATAACTCTGAATAGAAATACTGTCATCTTAAAACATAAAAGCTGAAGATGTAAGAAATATCTCCTTCGAATAAAAAAAAATGAAATTTGAACACAGAAAAATATCTGACATTTTTTGAGTTTCAATCAAAGAATGAAGTGATGAAACAGATAGAAAAAGTATTTAGTTTGGTTAAAAATTTGATATTGACTTTAGTGTTTATTAACGTATTAATGACTTATCTTTTCTTGGTTTAGATACTGTTTACCAAAAACTGACTTTACATACATATGTCATGTCATTTTGCCATAGCTGATTTTACAGATATAAATTGTTGCTCTGGAAGGCCAAGTAAATTTCCCTATTATTAGAAAAACCACACTGGTCTGACTCTAAAATTATGCCTCTTCTTTTCTGTCATCCTACTCATTATGATTCCCATCATAATAGATGCAGAAATTGTGGTCCTTGGTGAAGCCAAATACTGGCAAAAATCTCAACCTATTAGGTTAAAGTGACAGAAAATGTAAATTTTCTTAGTTTCTAACAAAAAAAAATATTGTTAGATTTCCTTATGCATCAAAAATAAAAGGTGGTTCCTTGCAAATGTAATATTTCCCATTTCTTACACAGGGAATAGTGATGAGAAAATATATTTCTTAGAATAATTTTTAAGCTTAAAAACTGTATGTGCTTAAAGTTATATTGGCAAACCCACGTGCTTATTGGTTTCCTCCTACTTTGATGAATATATACAATGCTAGCAAAACAAAATAAATAAAGTAGGAAGGTTTTAAAGCATTATTTTGAAGCATTGGCAATTTGTAAATCTTGGCAGTATATATGACCAGGTATATGTGTGTCTACAACTTGTGCACCAAAATACCTGTTTTTCTTCTCTTTACCCCTTCCCTCCCTATCCCACCTTTCTCTTCCTGTCCACTTCTTATCCATTCATTTCTGTCTCTGTCTCTGTGTTCTAGTTTTCTCAATCAACACTTGGAAATCAATACCCATCTATGTTGGACATGCATTGTGCTCACTTCAAATACCATATCCTTTTAAGACTCATATATAATTAGTCACTTTGTCAGACCTTGGAAAATAAAAAAAAATTATAATGTTTTAATTTCAACAAAAATCCTCATTCACTTGACACTCTATTTGTTAATTAGATCAGAACATTTCAAGATAAACTAAAAAAAAAAACTTTGCTTTTTACTTTTAACACTGAAGGCTTTGCAAACAAGATACATTTGTGTTACTGAGAAATAAGCTATAATATGAAAAAACCTACATTATGGTTGCTCACTATTGTATTTTATTTTTATAACATCTGATTTTCATATTATAAGAATAATTCAATATGTCATTTGAAATTATGGAAAAGTATATTGGATAAAATTTTACCTGAAATTCCATGAATGAGAAAATTACTCTTAATATCTTAGGGTATACTTCCTTCTTCTAGTTTGTTCCCAGTTACCCTTCAGAGTTGTCAGCTAAAAAATCAAGGGATTCTTCCTTATTGCCTTTCCTCAACTCAACTGGACTATGTTTCCTGTTATATGTTACCATAATTCTCTGTGCTTAAAACTCATAGTATATAAAGAGTTTAGGTGTAAAAGATTATTTATTATCTCTCTCCTCCTGAGGCACAGACTCTGAGTTGTTTGCTGTGATGGCCTAGCTCTTACCAAAGGGAATAAAAAATATAGGTATACAAAATTTTGAGTGATACTCTATTAGTTTTATAATCTGTTTAATAATGAACATGTTATAGCAATCTTCCATGTTATCAAATATTTGCTGAAACTCTATATATGTTTTATCTATATTTATATGTATAGCTATAGGTAGATGTGGAAATAGATGTTTTCTGTTTTACGTAGTCAAATATAATAAAATTTTCCTTGATGGACTCAAATTACTATGCATTAGAAACACATATCATTAGCTCAAGATGGCAGAGTAGGAGGACACAAGTTCACCTCTTCTTACATAAGCACCAAAATCACAACCAACTGCTGAACAACCATGGACAAAAAACTATGGAACCTACCAAAAAAGATACCCTACATCTAAAGGCAAAGAAGAAGCAACATGGGACTTCACTGGTGGTGCAGTGGTTAAGAACCCACTTGCCAATGCAAGGGACATGGGTCAATCCTTGGTCTGGGAAGATCCCACATGCCACGGAGCAACTAAGCCCATGCAACACAACTATTGAGCCTGCACTCTAGAGTTCACGTGCCACAACTACTGAAGCCCGCATGTTCTAGGGTCCATGTGTCATAACTACTGAGACTGTGTGCTCCAACTACTTAAACCCACACTCCTAGAGCCTGTGCTCCACAAGAAGGGTAGCCACTGCAAATGAGAGCTCCGCACACCACAACAAAGCGTAGCCCCCACTCACCACAACAAGAGAAAGCCTGCACGCAGTGACAAAAACCCAAAGCATCTTCCCGCCAAAAAAGAAAAACTCACAAGATGGTAAGAAGTGTGCAATCATGATAAAATAAAATCCTACACCCACCAGTTGCACAATCCACAAACTGGTTGTGACAGTTCTGTCACAGGAGTGAAAGTACTGAGCCCCACATCAGGTTTCCCAGCCTTGGCGTTTGGAAATGGGAGGATGAGTCCTCAGAGAATCTAGCTTTGAAGGTCAGTGGGGTCTGATCAAAGGAATTCCACAGGGATGGGGGAAGCAGAAACTTCACTCTTGGAGGGCGCAGATAAGGTTGCATGTGCACCAGCAACCAGGGGAAAAAATCAGTGACCTCATAAAAGACTGAGCTAGACCTACTTGCTAGTATTGAAGGATCTCCTGCAGAGGTGGGGGATGGTTGTGGCTCACTGTAGGGACAAAGACACTAGCAGCAAAAGATCTGGGGAGTACTCATTTGTGTGAGCCTTCCTGGAAGCTGCCATTTGTCCCACCCTACAGCCTTTAGGCTCTAGTGCTGGGATGCCTCAGGCCAAGAAACCAACAGGATGAGAACACAGCCCCACCCATCAGCAGACAAGTTTCTAAAAGTCTTCCTCAGCACAACCCTGCCCACAAGAAGGAGAAGACCCAGCTCCACTCCTCAGTAGTCAGGAAAAAGTCCCTCCTATCAGGAAACCTGCACAAATCCCTTAGACAAACTCATTCACTAGAAGGCAGATAGCAGAAGCAAGAATTACAATCCAGCATCTTGTGGAACAAAAACTGCAATCACAGAAAGTTAGACAAAATGAGACAGCAGAAGAATATGTCCCAGGTGAGGGAAAAGATAAAACCCCAGAAGAACAGCTAAGAGAAGTAAAGATAGGCAACCTAGAGAAAAAGCATTCAGAATAATGATAGTGAAGATGATCCAGGATCTTGGAAAAAGAACAGAGGCAAGGATCAACAAGATGCAAGAAGTGTTTAACAAAGACCTAGAAGAACTAAAGAACAAACAAACAGAGATGAACAATACAATATCTGAAATGAAAAATACACTAGAAGGAATCAATAGCTGAATAACTGAGGCAGAAGGATGAGTAAGTGACCTGGAAGACAGAATGGTGGAAATCACTGCTACAGAGAAGAATAAAGAAAAAAGACTGAAAAGAAATAAAGACAGTCTAAGAGACCTCTGGGACAGCATTAAATTCCCCAACATTTGCTTTATAGGGGTCACAGGAGGAGAAGAGAGAGAGAAAGGAGCTGAGAAAATATTTGAAGAGATAATATTTGAAAACTTCCATAACATGGGAAAGGAAACAATCACGGAAGTCCAGGAAGTGCAGAGAATCCCAGGCAGGATAAACCCAAGGAGGAACATGCTGAGACACAAAGTAATCAAACTGACAAAAAATAAAGACAACAAAAAATAGTAAAACAAGGGAAAAGCAATAAATAACATATAATGGAACTCCGATAAGGTTATCAGCTGATTTCTCAACAGAAACTCTGCAAACCAGAAGACAGTGGCATGATATATTTAAACTGATGAAAGAGAAGAAACTACAACCAAGAATGCTCTACCCAGTGGCAGAGTGAAGATGGCAGAGTAGGAGGACATGGAGTTCACATCTCCTTGTAGCTAGGGAACCTACTGGGTGCTGGAGGATGTCCTCAGACACCTAAGGGGATGGGAGGAACCACCAAGTGACCAGGTAGGACATGGGAGGGAAGGAGGGAGGGAAGAAGAATGGAGATGGGATGGGACCAGTGCCCCTGAGGAGGGGCCGGAGGAGGTGAGAGTTTCCTGTGCTCAGACAGGCCAGCTCACTAAAGGGTATTGGTGGGAAAAAAAGGGAGACTTTTGGGGGATGGGGGATTGGAAGGAAACATGGCCAGGATCTCCCCCACCTACTCAGGACACAGAGAGCCTGCTGGAGTCCCAGCCTTGGCCCACACATCCCTGGGCCTTGAGCCCCCACTTGCCCAGGTCCCCTTCACAGCGGGAGGACTGGCAGGAACAGAGAGGCCCCTGCCAGGGCCTCTTCTGGCTGCGTGGGTCTTCGAGCATGATCCACCACCCCAAAGGCCTCTTCCAGCTACATGGTTCCCCAAGACTGAATTTCTCCCCACACCAAGGCCTCTTCTGGCCATGTGGGTCCTTGAGCCCAAGAGCCACAACCTCAAAAGCCCCCCTGTAGGTCCTGGCAGCCTGAGTGCCACACCTGACAGGGCCTCCTCTGGCTGCATGGATCCAGGCAGCATGAGTGCCACCCCCCTTCAAGGCCTCCTCCAGTTACACTGACCCCTGTGGTTGCTGGCCTGGGCCTGCACCTCAGCTGACCTGTGTGGACACAAGTGCTCCAGACCAGCTTCAGGAACAGACACCGGTGAAAGGAACACAGTACACCCAGAGACCAACCTAGAGGTCTTGGAGACCAACTGGGGAGCCAAGTGTAGAACATAGCTCACCATGGGGTCAAAGACACTGATAGAGGAGGCACCAGGGAATTTTTTTTTTTAATTATAAATTTTAAAATTTTATTTTTGTTTCTATTTTATTTATGTTTTACTTTTTATTTATTTTTGCTGTTCTGTTTTGTTTTGTTGTTTTCATATATTTTTATTGTTATTTTTTCTAATATACTTTTTATTTTTAATTCTTTGTTATTGTTCTGCTCTTTTCTGTTTTTTTGGGTTTTTTTGTTTGTTTTTTTCTGAACTGCACAGTTTGCAGAATCTTGATTCCCAGGCCAGGGTTGGGCCTGAGCTCCTGTGGTGGGAGAACAAAGTTCAAGCCACTAAACTAACAGAGAACTTCAGGTCCCAGGGAATATTAATTGGTGTGTGGTCTCCCAAAGGTCCTCATCTAAACACCGAGAGCCAGCTCCACCCAACCACTAGCAAACCCCAGTGCTGGACCCCTAAGGCCAAACAACCAGCAAGACAGGAATGCAGTCCCACCCATCAAAAAAAATGAGATGACAAAATACTATGTCACAGATGAAGGAGCAAAACAAAAGCCTAAAGACCAAATAAATGAAGAGGAAATAGGCAACCTACCTGAAAAAGAATTCAGAGTAATGATAGTAAAGAAGATCCAGAATGGCAGAAGTGAAGTGGAGGCACTGATTGAGAAAATACAAGAAATGTTTAATGAGGACCTAGAAGAACAAAAGAACAAACAAAGAGTTATGAACAACAAAATAACTGAAATGAAAAACGCACTGGAAGGAATCAATAACAGAACAACTAAGATAGAAGAATGAATAAGTGAGCTAGAATATAGAATGGTGGAAATAACTGCCAAGGAGCAAGATAAGAAAAAAGAATGTAAAGAAATGAGGATAGTCTCAGAGATCTCTGGGACAACATTAAATGCACCAGCATTCAAACTTTAGGGGTCCAAGAGGAAGAAGAGAAAGAGAAAAGGTCTGAGAAAATATTTGAAGAGATTGTAGTCAAAAATTTCTCTAAAATGGGAAAGGAAACAGCCATGCAGGTCCAGAAAGTGTAGAGAGTGCCATGTATGATAAATCCAAGGAGACACATTGAGACACATATTAATCAAACTAACAAAAATTAAATTCAAAGAAAACATATTAAAAGCAGCAAGGGAAAAGCAACAAATAACATACAAGGGAATCCCCATAAGGTTATCAGCTACTTTTTCAGCAGAAACTCTGCAGGCCAGAAGGGAGGGGCACTATATATTTAAAGTAATGAAAGGGAAAAAAATACAACCAAGATTACTCTACCCAGAAAAGATTTCATTCAGATTCGACAGAGAAATCAAAAGCTTTACATGCAAGAAAACTAAGAAAATTCAGCACCACCAAACCAGCTTTACAACAAATGCTAAAGGAGCTTCTCCAGGCGGCAAACACAAGAGAAGAAGAAGAAGGAGGAGGAGGAGGAGAGGAAAAGAAGGGGAAAAGACCTGCAAAAACAACCCAAAACAATTTAAAAAATGGTAATAAGAATGTACATATTGATAATTACCTTAAATGTAAATGGATTAAATGCTCCAAGCAAAAGACACAGACAGGAAAAATTGATAAATAAAGAGACCTACCTGTATATATGCTGTCTACAAGAGACCCACTTCAGATACAGAGACACATACAAATCAAAAGTGAGGGGATGTAAAAAGATATTGCATGTAAATGGAAATCAAAAGAAAGCTGGAGTAGCCATACTCATATCACATAAACTAGACTTTAAAATAAATACTGTTACCAGAGACAAGGAAGGACAGTATATAAGGATCAAGGGATCAATCCAAGGACAAGATATAACAATTATAAACATTTATGCACCTAAGACAGGAGCAGCTCAATATATAAGGCAAATGCTAACAGCCATAAAAAAGGAAATTGTCAGTAACACAAAATAATGGGGGACGTTAACACCCCACTTATACCAATGGACAGATAATTAAGACAGAAAATCAACAAGGAAACACAGGCTTTAAAGGACACAATAAACCAGCTAGACCTAATGGATATTTATAGGACATTCCATGTGAAAGCAACAGAATAAACTGTCTTCTCAAGTGCAAAGGGAACATTCTCTAGGATAGATAATATCTTGGGTCACAAATCAAGCCTTGGTAAAGTTAAGAAAATTGAAATCATATCAATCATCTTTTGCAACCACAACACTATAAGATTAGAAATCAATTGCAGGGGAAAAAAAAAAACTAGAAAACACAAACACATGGAGCCTAAATAATATGGTACTAAATAACCAAGAGATCACTGAAGAAATCTAAGAGGAAATGAAAAAATACATAGAAACAAATGACAATGAAAACATGACATCCCAAAACTTGAGATGCAGCAAAAGCAGTCCTAAGAGGGAAGTTTATAGCAATTCAATCCTACCTCAAGAAACAAGAAAGATCTCAAATAAACAACCTAACATTACACCTAAAGGAACTAGAGAAAGAAGGACAAACAAAATCCAAAGTTAGTAGAAGGAAAGAAATAAAAAAATCAGATAAGAAATAAATGAACTAGAGAAAAAGAAAACAATAGCAAAAATCAATGAAAAGGGGGAGCTTCAAGATGGCGGAAGAGTAAGACATGGAGATCACCTTCCTCCCCATAGATACATCAGAAATACATGTACATGTGGAACTACTCCTACAGAACACCTACTGAAAGCTGGCGGAAGACCTCAGACCTCCCAAAAGGGAAGAAACTTCCCACGTACCTGGGTAGGGCAAAAGAAAAAACAGAGACAAAGAATAGGGATGGGACCTGCACGAGTGGGAGGGAACTGTGAAGGAGGAAAGGTTTCCACACACTAGGAAGCCCCTTCACAGGTGGAGACAGCGGGTGGCGGAAGGGGGAAACTTCAGAGCCATGGAGGAGAGTGCAGCAACAGGGGTGCAGAGGGCAAAGTGCAGATATTCCTGCACAGAGGATCAGTGCCGACCAGCACTCACCAGCCCCAGAGGCTTGTCTGCTCACCCACTGGGGCAGGCAGGGGTTGGGAGGTGATGCTCCGGCTTCGGTCGGAGGGCAGGGAGAGGACTGGGTTTGGTGGCATGAACACAGCTGGGAGGGGGCTAGTGCACCACGGCTAGCCAGAAGGGAGTCTGGGAAAAAGTCTGTAACTGCAGAAGAGGCAAGAGACTTTCTTGCCTCTATGTTTCCTGGTGCGTGAGGAGAAGGGATTAAGAGCACTGCTTAAAGGACCTCCAGAGACAGGCGCAAGCCGCAGTTATCAGCATGAACCCCAGAGAAGGCATGATACACTAAGGCTGCTGCTGCTGCCACCAAGAAGCCTGTGAGCAAACATAGGTCACTATCCACACCACCCCTCTGGGGAGCCTGTGCAGGCAGCCACTGCCAGGGTCCCGAGATCCAGGGACAACTTCCCAGGGAGAATGCACAGCATTACTCAGACTGGTGCATCATCACACTGGCCTCTGCCATCACAGGCTCACCCAGGATTCGTAGCCCTCCCTCCCCCCCAGCCTCAGTGAGCCAGAGCACCTGAATCAGCTGCTCCTTTAACCCAGTCCTGTCTGAGCAAAGAACAGATGCCCTCAGATGACCTACACACAGAGGCAGGTCGAAATGCAAAGTGAACCCCAGGAGCTGTGCAAACAAAGAAGAGAAAGGGAAATTTCTCCCAGCAGCCTCAGGAGCAGTGGATTAAATCTCCACGATCAACTTGATGTACCCTGCATCTGTGAAATGCCTGAATAGACAACAAATCATCCCAAATTGAGGAGGTGGACTTTGGGAGCAAAGATATATTATTTTTTTCCATTTTTTCACTTTTTGTGAATGTGTATGTGCATGCTTCTCTGTGTGATTTTGTCTGTATAGCTTTGCTTTCACCATTTGTCCTAGGGTTCTGTTCTTCCATTTCTGTTTTTTATTTATTTTTTAATAATTATTTTTTATTTTAATGACTTTATTTTATTTTAATTTACTTTATCTTATTTTACTTTACTTTATTTTATTTTAGCCTCTTTCCTTTGTTCTATTTTATCTCCCTTTTATTCTGAGCTGTGTGGATGAAAGGCTCTTGGTGCTCCAGGCAGGAGGCAGTGCTGTGCCACTGAGGTGGGAGAGCCAACTTCAGAACACTGACCCACAAGAGACCTCCCAGCTCCACGTAATATCAAATGGCGAAAATCTCCCAGAGATCTCCATCTCAACACCAAGACCCAGTTTCACCCAATGACCAGCAAGCTACAGTGCTGGAGAAACAACTAGCAAGAAAGGAACACAGTCACATCCATTAGGAGAGAGGCTGCTTAAAATAATAATAAGGCCACAGACGTCCCAAAACACACCACCAGACGTGGACCTGCCAACCAGAGAGAAAAGATCCAGCCTCATCCACCAGAACACAGGCACTAGTTCCCTCCACCAGGAAGCCTACACAACCCACTGAACAAACCTTAGCCACTGGGGACAGACACCAAAAACAATGGGAACTATGAACCTGCAGCCTGTGAAAAGAAAACAGTAAGTTAAGAAAAATGAGAAGACAGAAAAACACACAGCAGTTGAAGGATCAAGGTAAAAACCCACCAGACCAAAAAAATGAAGAGGAAATAGGTAGTTTACCTGAAATAGAATTTATAATAAGGGTAGTAAAGATGATCCAAAATCTTGGAAGTAGAATAGAGAAAATACAAGAAACGTTTAACAAGGACCTAGAAGAACTAAAGAGCAAACAAACAATGATGAACAACACAACAAATGAAAGTAAAAATTCTCTAGAAGGGATCAATAGCAGAATAACTGAGGCAGAAGAACTGATAAATGACCAGTAAGATAAAATAGTGGAAATAACTACTGCAGAGCAGAATAAAGAAAAAAGAATGAAAAGAACTGAGCAAAGTCTCAGAGACCACTGGGACAACATTAAACACACCAACATTCGAATTATAGGGGTCACAGAAGAAGAAGAGAAAAAGAAAGGGACTGAGAAAATATTTGAAGAGATTATAGTTGGAAATTCCCTAATATGGGAAAGGAAATATTTAATCAAGTCCAGGAGGCACAGAGAGTCCCATACAGGATAAATCCAAGGAGAAACATGCCAAGACACGTAAGAATCAAACTGTCAAAAATTAAATACAAAGAAAACATATGAAAAGCAGCAATAGAAAAATAACAAATAACACACAAGAGAATCCCCATAAGGTTAACAGCTGATCTTTCAGCAGAAACTCTGCAAGCCAGAAGGCACTGGCAGGACATATTTAAAGACATGAAGGAGAAAAACCTACAACCAAGATGACTCTACCCAGCAAGGATCTCATTCAGATTTGATGGAGACAATAAAACTTTTACACAAAAGCAAAAGCTGAGAGAGTTCAGCACCATCAAACCAGCTTTACAACAAATACTAAAGGATCTTCACTAGGCAAAAAACACAAGAGAAGTAAAAGACCTATAATAACAAACCCAAAACAATTAAGAAAATGGTAATAGGAAGATACATATCGATAATTACCTTAAATGTAAATGGATTAAATGCTCGCAGCAAAAGACAAAGACTGGCTGAATGGATACAAAAGAAGACCCATATATATGCTGTCTACAAGAGACCCACTTCAGACCTAGAGACACATACAGACTGAAAGTGAGGGGATGGAAAAAGATATTCCATGCAAATGGAAACCAAAAGTAAGCTGGAGTAGCAATTCTCATATCAGACAAAATAGACTTTAAAATAAAGACTATTACAAGAGACAAAGAAGGACACTACATAATGATCAAGGGATAGATCCAAGAAGAAGATATAACAATTGTAAATATTTATGCATCCAACATAGGAGCACCTCAATACATAAGGCAAATACTAATGGCCATAAAAGGGGAAATCGACAGAAGCACATTCATATTAGGGGACTTTAACATCCCACTTTCACCAATGGACAGATCATCCAAAATGAAAATAAATAAGGAAAATCACGTTTAAATGATATATTAAACAAGATGGACTTAATTGATATTTACACGACATTCCATCCAAAAACAACAGAATACAAATTTTTTCTCAAGTACTCATGGACCATTCTCCAGGACAGATCATACCTTGGGTCACAAATCAAGCCTTAGTAAATTTAAGAAAACTGAGATTGATATCAAGTATCTTTTCCGACCACAATGCTATGAGACTAGATATCAATTACAGGAAAAGATCTGTAAAAAAAGCAAACACATGGAGGCTAAACAATACACTACTTAATTATGAAGTGATCACTGTAGAAATCAAAGAAGAAATCAGAAAATACCTAGAAACAAATGACAATGGAGACACGATGACCCAAAACTTATGGGATGCAACAAAAGCAGTTCTAAGAGGGAAGTTTATAGCAATACAAGCCCACCTTAAGAAACAGGAATCATCTCGAATAAACAACCTAAACTTGCACCTAAAGAAATTAGAGAAAGAAGAACAAAAATACCCCAAAGTTAGCAGAAGGAATGAAATCATAAAGATCAGAGCAGAAACAAAGGAAAAAGAAATGAAGGAAATGATAGCAAAGATCAATAAAACTAAAAGGTGCTTCTTTGAGAAGATAAACAAAATTGATAAACCATTAGCCAGACTCATCAAGAAAAAAAAGGGAGAAGACTCAAATCAATAGAATTAGAAAAGTAAAAGGAGAAGTAACAACTGACACTGCAGAAATACAAAAGATCATGTGAGATTACTACAAGTAACTATATGCAAATAAAATGGACAACCTGGAAGAAATGGACAAATTCTTAGAAATGCACAACTGCCAAGACTAAATCAGGAAGAAATAGAAAATATGAACAGACCAATCACAAGCACTGAAATTGAAACTGTGATTAAAAGTCTTCCAACAAACAGAAGCCAGGACCAGATGGCTTCACAGGTGAAATCTATCAAACATTTAGAGAAGAGCTAACACCTGTCCTTCTCAAACTCTTCCAAAATATAGCAGAGGGAGAAACACTCCCAAAATCATTCTACGAGGTCACCATCACCCTGATACCAAAACCAGACAAGGATGTCACAAAGAAAGAAACCTACAGGCCAACATCACTGATGAATATAGAGGCAGAAATCCTCAACAAAATAGTAGCAAACAGAATCCAACAGCATATTAAGAGGATCATACACCATGATCAAGTGGGGTTTATTCCAGGAATGCAAGAATTTTTCTATATACGCAAATCAATCAATGTGATACACCCTATTAACAAATTGAAGGAGAAAAGCCATATGATCATCTCAATAGATGCAGAGAAAGCTTTCAACAAAATTTAGCACCCATTTATGATAAAAACCCTCTAGAAAGTAGTCATAGAGGGAACTTTCCTCAACATAATAAAGGTCATATATGACAAATCCACAGCCAATATCATCCTCAATGGTGAAAAACTGAAAGCATTTCCACTAGAATCAGGAAGAAGACAAGGTTGCCCACTCTCACCACTCTTATTCAACATAATTTTGGAAGTTTTAGGCACAGCAATCAGAGAAGAAAAGGAAATAAAAGGAATCCAAATTGGGAAAGAAGAAGTAAAGCTGTCAGTCTTTGCAGATGACATGATACTATACATAGAGACTCCTAAAGATGCTACCAGAAAACTACTAGAGCTAATCAATGAATCTGGTAAAGTAGCAGGGTACAAAACGAATGCACAAAAATCTCTGGCATTCCTATACACTAATGATGAAAAATCAGAAAGTAAAATCAAGAAAACACTCCTGTTTACCACTGCAACAAAAAGAATATAATATCTGGGAACAAACCTACCTAAGGAGACAAAAGAACTGTATGCAGAAAATTATAAGACACTGATGAAAGAAATTAAAGATGATACAAATAGATGGAGAGGTATACCATGTTCTTGGATTGGAAGAATAAACATTGTGAAAATGACTCTACTACCCAAAGCAATCTACAGATTCAATGCAATCCCTATCAAACTACCACTGGCATTTTTCACAGAACTAGAACAAAATATTTCAAATTTGTATGGAAACACAAAGACCCTGAATAGCCAAAGCAATCTTGAGAACGAATAACAGAGCTGGAGGAATCAGGCTCCCTGACTTCAGACTATACTACAAAGCTAGTGTAATCAAGGCAGTATGGTACTGGCACAAAAACAGAAAGATAGATCAATGGAACAGGATAGAAAGCCCAGAGATAAACCCACGCAGATATGGTCATCTTACCTTTGATAAAGGAGGCAAGAATATACAGTGGAGAAAGGACAGCCTCTTCAATAATTGGTGCTGGGAAAACTGGACAGGTACATGTAAAATTATGAAATTAGAACACTCCCTAACACCATAAACAAAAATAAACTCAAAATGGATTAAAGACCCAAATGTAAGGCCAGAAACTATCAAACTCTTAGAGGAAAACATAGGCAGAGCACTCTGTGGCATAAATCACAGCAAGATCCTTTTTCACCCACCTCCTAGAGAAATGGAAATAAAAATAAACAAATGGGACCTAATGAAACTTCAAAGCTTTTGCACAGCAAAGGAAACCATAATCAATACCAAAAGACAGCCCTCAGAATGGGAGAAAATATTTGCAAATGAAGCAACTGACAAAGGATTAATCTCCAAAATTTACAAGCAGCTCATGAAGCTCAGTAAGAAAAAAACAAACAACCCAATCCAAAAATGGGCAGAAGACCTAAATAGACATTTCTCCAGAGAAGATATACAGACTGCCAACAAACATATGAAAGAATGCTCAACATCATTAATCATTAGAGTAATGCAAATCAGAACTACAATGAGATATCATCTCACACCAGTCAGAATGGCCACCATCAAAATATCTAGAAACAATAAATGTTGGAGAGGATGTGGAGGAAAGGGAACACTCTTGCACTGCTGGTGGGCATGTGAATTGGTACAGCCACTATGGAGAACAGTATGGAGGTTCCTTAAAAAACTACAAATAGAACTACCATATGACCCAGCAATCCCACTACTGGGCATATACCCTGAGAAAACCATAATTCAGAAAGATTCATGTACCAAAATGTTCATTGCAGCTCTATTTACAATAGCCAGGACATGGAAGCGACCTAAATGTCCATCATCAGATGAATGGATAAAGAAGATGTGGCTCATATATACAATGGAATATTACTCTGCCATAAAAAGAAATGAAATTGAGTTATTTGTTGTGAGGTGGATGGACCTAGAGTCTGTCATACAGAGTGAAGTAATTCAGAAAGAGAAATACAAATGCCATATGCTAACACATATATATGGAATGTACGATTAAAAAAATGTCATGAAAACCCTAGGGTTAAGACAGGAATTAAGACACAGACCTATTAGAGAATAGACTTGAAGATATGGGGAGGGGGAAGGGTAAGCTGTGACAAAGTGAGAGAGTGTCATGGACATATATACACTACCAAATGTAAAATAGATAGCTAGTGGGAAGCAGCCGCATAGCACAGGGAGATCAACTCAGTGCTTTGTGACCACTTAGAGGGTAGGGATAAGGAGGATTGGAGGGAGGGAGATGAAGAGGGAAGAGATTTGGGAACATATGTATATGTATAACTGATTCACTTTGTTATAAAGCAGAAATTAACACACCATTGTAAAGGAATTATACTCCAATAAAGATGTAAAACAAACAAACAAACATAAATGCTGGAGAGGGTGTGGAGAAAAGGGAACACTCCAACACTATTGGTGGAGATGTAAACTGGTATAGCCATTATGGAGAACAGTATGGATATTCCTTATAAAACTAAAAATAGAGCTACTATATGATCCAGCAATAGTGATACTGGGCATATATCTGGAGGAAACCATAGTGATACTGGGCATATATCTGGAGGAAACCATAATTCGTAAAAAATACGTGCACCCCATTGTTCACTGCAGCTCTATTTACAATAGCCAGGACATGGAAGCCATATAATTGTCCATCAACAGAGGAATGGATAAAGAAGATGTGATACATATATACAATGGAATATTATTCAGCGATAAAAAGAACAAAATAATGCCATTTGCAGAAACATGGATGGACCTAGAGACTGTCATACTGAGTGAAGTAAGTCACACAGAGAAAGACAAATATCATGTGATATCACCTATATGTGGAATCTAAAAATGGTACAAGTGAATTCAACTACCAAGCGAAGTAGAATTACAGATGTAGAAAACAAACTTATAGTTACCAGGGAGTAAGGGAGAGAGAGATAAATTGGGAGATTGTGATTGATATATACACACTACTATATATAATATAGGTAACTAGTAAGGACATAGTATATAGCAAAAGGTACTCTACTCAATACTCTGTAATGGCCTATATAGGAAAAGAACCTAAAAAAAGAGTGGATATATGTATACATATAACAAATTCATTTTGCTGTACACCTGAAACTAACATAACATTGTAAATCACCTATACCCCAATTAAATAAAAACTATAAAACAAACAGGAAATTACTCTTTCTATGAATTTATAAAAAGATTAGGAGGAAATATATTCTAAAAATAAAGATTAAGGGTGATTTTTAATTACATGTTTATGTTTTTTCTGAGTTTCATATTTTTTACTAGCTTGCCTCTTCTTAATCAAGATTGAATTTTATATCAAAGAGAAAAACCAGTTGACCTTGAGATCCTGTATCTGCCAGAGGCCACCTTGAAAATTTCACAGAAGTCACATAATTTGTACTAAGTGATTATCAACTTTTTCGGAGAATGCTTTGGAGAGGAGCATAAATAAGTGATTTGAGAAGTAGGGTCAAGTGCTTTTACTTGAATATTTTTCCTGCTTTCTGTCTTCTGCCATATATAGTTCCATTTGTTCTGATTTCTGCAGTACGTAGTTGTCAGAAACACACCCTATCATGAACAGAGTGACTTCAGTATTTGAGGAGGGCATGTGCTCTAATCTTGATGCTAAATTGTCCTTGTATTCTAGGGCTTTGTGTGCAAATCTGATAAGCATCAGAATCACTACATGCAGATACCCAATCTTGCAATCAGAGATTATGATTCAGTAGTTTGGGGTGCAGCCTTAACATGTGTTTTTAACAGATCATGCTGAAAATATTGCTTGTCACCCACTGTTAGGGGCCCAGTTTCCTAGGGTCATAGAAGGTTCTTTACTGTATCTCAGAAATTCTGAATTAAATAACAAAAGGGAGAGAGAGAGAGGCAGAGGCAGTGACAGAGTTAGAGAGAGACAAGTTGGGAGAGAGAGCTATTGACTGGAAGAAAATAGAAGAGTTTTGTTCTATTTTGGTTTTTAAGTGATTCTGTTTACTGAGAAAGAAACCTGAAGAGAAATGTGTATACCAAATATGCAAAGCTATTCAAATGTGCTTTTAAAAAGGAAACATTTTTTTTTTTTTTTTTACAATAGACAAGAAGAAAATCAGCTGGTAAGAAATAGCATGAATAAGGTGTTATCAATTCAGTTCATACAATACAGTATCCATTACTTTTAATTATTTTTGTTATTTATATGGGTAAAAATTTTGTGATTTTTTACAAAACTTTTATATTAATGATTTTATGATACCTCTGTGGATGTTTTGAAACTAATAAAAGATATTTCTCTGGTAGAATTTGGGCAACGTGTTCACCTATATCTTTTCTAGTCTCACTTTTACAACCAGTGTTAAAAGTTTTTGAACTGATTGAGTAACACCTATTCAGATAAACAGCCAGGCCAATTACATCATTATAAGCATATTCAGGAAATTATTGCAAGAGACTGCTTGAAGATTTATGTCAGGGAAAGCATAATGTGGCCAGACAGACAACAGTGTTGGTGACAGGAGAGCGGTGGAGACTGTGACAAAATGCCCTTTCTAAAGATGACCACAGCTAATCAAATCCTTCTTATTGTTGCCATCCCCATTTTGTCTGGCTCTCCCATATTTAAGAGCAGCCAGACATCTTGATATCTATGTGTATCTCTTATTTTTTAAAATATTTTTGGAACTACTTAAATATTAAATAAATGAGAGTGTGAGCCAAACAAATACATACAATGTGTCTCTGGGACAGATGCTTCTGGCTTAGAACAGAGCAAATAAAAAGACATCCTTTTCACTCTCCAATTCCTTCCCTTAGAGTTTATGCAGGGAACACTAAACGTTGTAAACAAGCTCTAATTTGGCAGCTTCTAAGAAAGATCAACATTTCCCTGAGCAAGTTATTAAGAGATTTAGGGGTTAGGGAATCTTAACATGTTTTAATTGGAGGAATGGGAGCAAGGAAGATAAGTGGATGAAAACCAAAGATGTGGATATGTAATCTGTATTTGGAAAATGTTGCTTGACCTCCGAGATCCTTTATTTTCTCTAACCCAATACCTGCCCCTCCCCCAACACCCTGAAATTGTGTCAGGCTGTCTGCAATGTTTTTCTACATCATTTGATGTACAATGCTTGTTAGAAAAATTGCATCCTGCTAAGATGTTATATCATTTAGATTGATGAATAAAGCAAGAATTCACTATCTTCATGGCATCAAAATGCAGCCCTGATTACTCAGTTTTGTATCACTTTAAGAGGAAGTTTGCAGCATAATCTCCCTTTCAAATGTAAGTTTTCCTTAGAGAATGATAAGCAGTACTTGAGGCTTCATGTGTGTGAATCAATCAAAAGTAAGCAAACTGCAATATCTAAAGAACTCCATAGATTTGTCAAAAGTGAAAAGAAAGTTATTGGGAAGATATGCATTACACTTAACCTCCTCTTTTATTACATTCTGGTCTTAAACCAATTCTGAACTTGTAGGCAGATGGCAATGGGTAATTAAAATGCTAGCAAAATACGGAAGGTGAAAATAATTTATACATTTCTGTAATGACAGGCATAAAAATTATGCACACAGTTTGCAATGAAATGATGCATGAAAGATGAGGACTAAAATCAAATATGTTGCTGGGTAAAATAGCATCTATCAAGGTGCTCTATTTTCTTTTGTGTTAAACTTGAAAAAGACACTGATTTACACCTGAGGACCTAAAGGAACAAGGCAACATTTTTCAAACGAAAATAGATACATATATTTCTGGATATTATACAAATCTTGGAAACATAATATTTGACAACTTGTTTTTGTTTCTGGGGATAAAAAGTGACATCGGTCAAAATCAAAGGGAAATAATCACAATATTGTTTAATGCAAATTCACAAATGCCACATGGGGAATTACACTATTAACTCCCATAAACTAAATTAAATGTTAAAAGTGAGATATGAGATGCAAACTCTGCTTTCCACTTAAGATTTTTTTCTTGCTGTATTATTTTATTTTAAAATTACTGCCAAGATAACACATTTTAATAATAAAAATTTGAAGACCAGATAAAACCAAAATAAAATTAAAATCTTTTGTAATTTCATCATTCAAAATAACCTTGGTTAATTTTTGAATTGTCATTTAATTCCAAAAAGGGTTGCAATACTATGTACTGTTTTATAATTCAATTATTTTCTATTTTCTTTAAATAATTTTTATATAACCATTTAAAATCATAATATTTTATTCCATGTGTGGATGCATAGGAGTTAAGTAAATACTTGCTCCTGTATTTTAGGTGGCTTTCAATTTTTTTGTTATGATCAAATTATTTAAATATTTTAATTTTATATCAAAATGTCAGAAATGGTGCTAAAGTATTTCTTTAGGGTAGAATAAGAAGTAAAATTGGGTTTTCTGTGTTAAAACATTTGTATGTTTTTTCATATATCATGCTAAATTGTCCTGTAGGAAATCTGTACTAAGTTAAACTCCCATCCCCAGGGTTGGAGAATACCTAGTCCCTCCTGTTCTCATTAACTTCAACTACTCTTCTTTTTCTTCTCAATTTTCACCATTGAAATGTGAGATATATCTTTATTGTTTAATTTAGATTTCTCTGATTAATACTGAGGCTGAACATTTTTCTGTGATTTATAGACTCTATACTAGTTATTTCTTATCTATTCATAACTTTTACCCATTTTCTAATGAAATCTAATATTGTTTTTTAATTTTTGAAAAAATAGTTAACATGAAACCTACCCAAATAACAAAATTTTAAGTGCACAATATAGCATTATTAATTATATAAACAATGTTATACAACAGATCTCTAGAAATTTTTCACCTTGTGTGACTGAAACTCTGTGGGCATTGCACAAAACTCCCCATTTCCCCCTCCTCTAGTGCCTGGCAACCACCATTCAGCTTTCTGCTTCTTTAAGTTTCACTACCTTACATAACTCATATAAGTAGAATCATGCAGTACTTGTCTTTCTGTGACTGGCTTATTTCACTTAGCATAACATCCCCATGGTTTATCCGTGTTGCTGTATGTAACAGGATTTCCTTCCTTTTTAAGGCTGAATAATATTTTTTTATGTAAATACCATATTTAATCTATTCATCCATGATGGATATTTAAGTTGTTTCCACATCTTGGTTATTGTGAATAATGCTGCAATGAACAGGAAGGCGCAAATAACTCTTTGAGATTCTATTTTTAATTCTTTTGTAAAAAATATACATGAGTAGGTTAGTGGATCATATGGTAGTTCTACTTTTAATGTTTTGAGGAATCATTGTACTGTTCTTCATATCAGTTGTACCATTTTACATTCACATTAATAGTGCACAAGGGTTCCAATTTATCCATATCCTTGCAAGCATTTGTGGGTTTTTTTTTTTTTTTGGCTTTAATGCCCCTCCTCACAGGTGTGTGTTTTTGATTTGCATTTCCCTGATGATTAATGATGCTGAGAATCTTTTCATGTATCTGTTTGCCATTTATATTTCTATTTTTGGAGAAACATCTACTTAAGTCCTTTGTCCATTTTTAGCTAGATTTTTTTTTAGTTATTGAGTTATAGGAGTGCCACTAGTCATCTTCTTCTTCTTCTTCTGACTCTAATGTGGCTGGTTTCATACACATGTGGGGTGCAGAAGCCTCTTAACTGGTTTGTTGAATTATTGTTTGTTGGGGGCTTCCTATTCTTCCATCTTATTGATGTCATACTCCAATTTATTTTATGTATTGAGTTTTAAGATTTTAAAACTTCATATGTGTTACAGTCTTCCTCTATCTGTATTTTAATTTTGTTTATACACAAATGCATAGCACTTATACAATTTTTGTGCAGAAATATATTGATCTCTTCATCTGTGTTTTTGCTGGTGTTACTTCCTCCATTCCAAAGGAAAATATTTACCTGTATTTTTAAATAGTTGATAGTTTCATTTTTACTTAAACTTTTAATTGATCTGAAATTTACTTATACACAAAGAGAATGGCAGACATAGAACTTTGCTTTTCCTAAATATAATTTAATAGTAAACCAATTCAACTTTTGGTAGATTTAATAAGCCATATATACCATATCCTAAATAATGACATTTACTTGGTATGATTTCAATCTTCTTAAATTTGCCAAGACTTGTATTGTGACCTAACATATGATCTATCTTAGAGAATGTTCCATATTTGCTTGAAATAATGTGTATTCTGCTTCTGCCAGATGAAATGTTTTATATGTCTGTTAGGTTTATCTGGTCTAATGTGTGCATTACGTCCAACATTTCCTCATTGATTTTCTGTCTGGATGATCTATCCTTTGTTAAAAGTGGGATGTTGAAATGCCTTGCTAGTATTGCATTGCTGTCTATATCTCCCTTCAGATTTGTTATTTCCTTTATATGTATAAGTGCTCCAATGTCGGTTGCATAAATATTTACAAGCATTATATCTTCTTGATAGATTAATCCCTCTGTCATTATATAATGATCTTGTTTGTCTCTTATTACAGTCTTTGGCTTAAAATCTATATAACTACCCCTGCTTTCTTTGACTTTCATTCACATAAAATATCTTTTTCTATCCCTTCACTTTTAGACTGTGTATATCTTTAAAGCTGAAGTGAGTCTCTTGTAGGCAGCATACAGTCGGGGCTTTTTAATAAAATCCACTCATCTACTCTTTGTCATTTTTTAATATAAATGTATTTATTTATTTATTTTTGGCCATGTTGGGTCTTTGTTGCTGTGTGTGGGCTTTCTCTAGTTGTGGCAAGTGGGGGCTACTCTTCATTGCAGTGCGCAGGCTTCTCATTGTGGTGGTTTCTCTTTGTTGCAGAGCACAGGCTCTAGGTGCATGAGCTTCAGTAGCTGTGGCACTCGGGCTCAGTAGTTGTAACTCACAGGTGTAATTCCTCTGTGGCATGTGGGATCTTCCTGGACCAGGGCTTGAACCCATGTCCCCTGCATTGGCAGATGATTCTTAACCACTGTGCCACCAGGGAAGTTCTACTCTTTGTCTTTTATTGGAGAATTTAGTCCGTTTACATTTAAAGTAATTATTGGTAGGTATGGACTTACTATTACATTTTGTTAATTGATTCCTGGCTGTTTGGTAATTCTATTTTCTGTTGGTCTCAACCTATTGATAGTGGTGCTATTGGCTAGAATTGCCTGAAGCACTCACCTGGGCCCATACTAATTGTGATGGGCCCCCATTGACATTTCATCAACTGGATCCAATATTGTGGTTGGACCATCCCTTGTGGTTCTTATTATGACTATAAGATGCAATTCAGCAACAACTGTCAGGGGACTTTGAAAAAACAAGGTTTATTGCTCATAGGTCCTGGAGGATACACAGCATGCCTGAGGCCACATAGCAAGGTTGTGGAAAGAGCAGGAGAACAGACCTGGTGTTCTGCCTTTATTGCAATTGAGACTGGGGTGCCTAGTGTTTTGTGAGTTTAATATTATGGGTGAATTTTAAATTATAGTCATATATATTTATACATATATATAAAGTTTCAATTTCAGTATGTTTTCAAATAAACAAAAATCATAAAAAATATTACCTGTAGTCTCCTTAACTACAATCAACATTTTGATACAACTCTTACCATGCTTTAGTCTATGTGTATATATGTGTACATAATTCATATGTTTATGTATATATGTATATATACATGTTTTCAAAAATAAAATTGAATTATTATAATATTACTTTTCTATTGTATTATTAATTATTATATTATTACTTTCTGACATAACAGGTAGTCTGTTATGTCAACTAAAAATTTCATTCAATTTCTTTTAACAGGGACATAATAATTGTTGCTTAAATAAATTAGGAGGATTTTTCTTTTCACATAAAAATTCCAGAATTGAATAGTTCTCCACAAACTTTCAGGAATCTAGGCTTCCTCTGTCTTTTTGCTTTATTATGTTTTTACATGTGGACTTCATTTTCTAGGTCACAAAAGAATTGCTAAAACTCAACCATAACTCAGTCTGCTTTACAGGTTAGAATTAGAGAAAAATGCAAGGAGACAAAAGGAGCTTCAGATGGAAGCTATATCTGTATTCTTTAAAAAGCTCTCCCTGAAGCTCATCAAACAACATTCACTTACATATCATTGGTCAGTACTTTTAGTTTTTATCTGGTCTTTTTTTATCCTAAATAAAATCAAGGTTTTATTACAGGAGAGCAAGGGATCATGGATACTGCCAAATAGCATTCTATGCTATTTCCTTTTACCATTAAATATTTTTCTATGACCACACTTTTTTTGGTTCATATTTAACACTAACATTTAACTAAGTCCTTGTGTTGGACGTTAGTTGTTCTAAAGCCTTCACTCTTATGAAGAGGACTGTGATGAACATCCCACAGCTGTAAATCTGTATATCTGGGATAATATCCTTAAAATAAATTTCTAGAAGTGGAATTTCCAAGTGAAAAGATATGCATCATTTTTAGACTTTTTGATGGGAATTGCCAAAAACTAGGCTTCTGAAATTTGTGTTTTTTTAAATCATTTCTTGACTTGTAATTTTGGACAAAACATGATGATTTAGGATGGTGTTTCTCAGATTTTGTCTACTGCATCTATTTTCTCTTGCATTAAAAAAAAAATCTTGTCAGTGTTACTGGGAAGATCAGCATAGTTTGTGATGAAATCACATTGAGGTGGTGTCTAGTTTTGATTAAACATTATGAGAGAATTATTAAATCTTGCAAAGAAAAGATATCTGCATTGTCATATACATTATCTTGGAACATAAACAAGGCTGCTGATAAGCTGGGGAACTGTTAGTGCTCCATGGAACACACTTAATCAGCACTGCAGGAAAGAAAGAGATTGTTTCTTATAACCACTAAAAAAAAATTCTTGTAAATGTTAGGAGTTCATTCTGTAATATACTGGGATTCATTTTAAAATCATAAACATTTAGCTTTTACACACACACACACAAACACAGGACCATTTAATTTGTAGGTGCAGTTCAATACCCATAAAACATTCCCTGAGAAACACTTTGAAAATATTATACGTAAGTCTTTATAGAAAATTTTATAGACAAATGTGTGACTCTGATATGAAACTCTATTAAGATAATATCCAAAGTGATGTACTATTCCTTTTCTGTTCTTTGAATTAATTTTGGTTAGGCATCCAGAGCAAGAAGAACTGTCCCTCTTGGCATATGGGGATTTTTAGTATGCTACTAATAGTGAATACAGTTGAAAGCAAATGTTAGAATCAGGAATCATCCAGAAAGGTACAGATCACCATGGACATTAAACTAAGACAAAAAAAAATGCTTAATTTTGGAGGAAACTGAGGAAGCAAAGCAGAGCGAAACAATAATTAGACAAATTATGACTGAAATTACATGACCATATTATATCCTCAACAAAGATAAACAGATAAGTAACACAGATCCAAATTCAGTGGAGCATTGGTAAATCCTCTCTCACTTATCTTGATCACTCCTCGCCTATTTATTTTCTTTCCTGTATTAAAGTTATTTGACTTGTATGACCAAAGATAAATTTATTGTATCTGGTAAATTTAATCTTATAAGGAGCATTTCTATACACAGTGGCATTTGCAATCTTATTTTTTTTTAATTTCAGTATTATATTACTGCATTTGTTTTTTCTTTACATATCTTTCAAGAAATCCCCAATAAATGTAAATTTAACAAAACCAAATATTTTCCTAGTGTACAAACATATATGAAACCTAAGTTGAACAAGAAGAATAAGTAGAATCTAGCCAGTTAAAAAAAATTAGTTTTATGTGTTATTCATTATAAACCATTGAATATACCTGCTTTTTTTCCCCATTTTGATTACCTTGCCTCTTTAACTCTCTTCCCTGCCTCCACAACCTGAGATAAAGCTCCACACCATCTTAGCTCCCAGGGTGTCAGGAGCATATGGTGGTGTTTTAAAGGAATATTTCCCAAGATAAATCAGAGAAGTCTTAGGTGACACTACAAGTTTGCACAGTACATGATTTTTGTCTCTATGGAAGACTGAATGAAATCAGACATTGGATAACTTATTTTTTCTATTAAATTTATTAGAAAATATTTACCACTTACAAAGAGGTAAAATGAATAATACAGTTAATGCTTGTGCATACATACCCAGTTTGAGAAGTAAAACATTAACAATACAGTTGATACCTCCCCTGTGGTATATTCATGTAATGGAATAGTAAACAACAGTACAAATAAATCAATCATAGCACACATGAACAAGAATAGATTTTAAAAGCATAATATTGAATTTAAAAAAATCAAGTTGCAGAAGAGTAATACAGTAGGATTCATATATGTGTAGCATCCTACTGTAATATATATACACTATATAAATATCATATGACATACTGTATGCACCATACATAAATTATGTATTATATACACATTACATGTTTACATTTCATACAATTATATGTATCTTATATACTCTATAAGAAGGTAAATATTAAGAAACCTCACTTGTTTATAGGCATATCATTGTCATTAAAGGAAAGTAATTTTAATAGTACTTGCTAAACATGGTAATGGAACGCCAAAATTTGACTGCTCTAGATTTTAAAAGTGAACATCGGAACTGATAATAAAATTCCTGTGAGTATATTGAGACCCTATGTAACATTTATTGCTTGCTTACCAAGTGCTAGACATTAAGATAACAATATTTTCACATTAATCCTCACAATCACCCTAAGAAACATATATTACTCAGAAATCACAGTCCCGTTACCTTCCGTCCTTTACCATTTTACCTCCACATCCACACTTATTCCCTTTACTTTCACCTATTGCACTACCTCTGCATTCCAATCTTAGCATTTGCCTGAAGTGTCCACACAGCCTTGGAATCTATTTTCAAACTTCTTATTTTCTTAAGCATGTCCAAGTCCTTCATTACTTTCACCACCTTATCATTATAAGCAGAGTTGAGTTAACTCACATGTACCTCTATTTTAGTCCTAGAGTTATTTATGTCATGGTATCTTCTCTTAGACTGGTTTATTTTAAAAATATTTATTTATTTATTTAGCTGCATCAGGTCTTAGTTGCAGCATGTGGGATCTTCATTGCAACATGTAGAATCTTTCATTGCAGTACACTGGTTTCCCTCTAGTTGTGGCACATGGGTTCCAGAGTGTGCAGGCTCAGTAGTTGTGGCACGTTGGCTCTCTAGCTGTGGTGCATAGACTGTAGAGCACACGGGTTCAATAGTTGCTATGCACAGGCTCAGTAGTTGTGGCACGTGAGCTTAGTTGCCCCGCGGCATATGGGATCTTAGTTCCCCAACCAGGAATCAAACCTGCTTCTCCTGCATTGGAATGTAGATTCTTAACACTGGACCTCCAGGAAAGTCCCAGACTGTCTGATTCTTGATGATGAGACTATTTTTATCCTTGGGCTTCTAGAAGTTAGGTTTATATTTAAACTTATGTATTTGTTTAATTGAATTGACTCTTTTCCTAAGAAAGCTGGTTGTTGGGTAAAAAAGATGCAGCAAAATAAGAAAAGAAGATGACATTCTTTTGAGGACATAGTTTACAACCTTTAGTAACTCTGAGTACAGGGATTTGGCTCTCAGTATACACCCACTCTCTACTTAGATCTGAGAACGGGGATAGTTAGGAGGATGGGCAAACTGGAAGGGAATCAAGAAGTGTATATGCCATAAGCTCACCTAGAATTATCCAGTTAGAAGCTGAGAGAATACAAAGAATTGGAATACTATTTTAAGACTTGTGATTAATGAGGCTACAAGAAAAGGAATAAATGGAAGAAAATAGTGTTGAGATTTAATAAGAAAAACACAGGTCCTTTGTATCGTCACATTTTCATTTGCCATTCTTTTTCTTTGTGAATTAGTGGATGTGAAGGAAATCCATAAATAAGTGGGAAAGTCAGGGAAAGTTGCCTTACAAGATAGGTATAAAGTCCATAAAATAAAATTCACTATTAAAAAAACTAAGGATAAAAGTTAGAAAATAACTAATCTTTAAAAACTTATTTCATGTTTATCACAGATTTTAATGTTGTGAAAGATCAAAGAAGTATAATCCATAACCTTTGCTTTTAAGGTATTAACTACGTTGTTGGGAAGAGAAAGTTTATCTGCATGAAATAACTAGAAAATATCATGGAATTTTATGGTGGCAACTATGTGTGCTGTAGCAATTCAGACATGTCCAAGGACATGTCTGTCAAGTGTCAGACATGTCCTTGGAATGTACATGAATTATTATGTTTTGCTCGTCTAGGTAACTGAAGAGTATAGGCTATTTCTTGTTTACAGATGAAGACACTGAGTGTCCAGGGATTAACACATAGTAAGCAGTACAGCAAAGTCATCTAAACAATCAATCATAAAATATTTCTTACTCTCTTAAAAATATCAACTGGCATCATATTTCCTACCAGATTAAGTCTAAACTGTTTAGCCAGGTAATCAAGACTCTGCTGCACAATGTAGTGGAAGCCAGATGATCCAGGTTCTATGCATGGATCTGTTAACAGCTGCACTTTAGGTTTTTTTTTCTTTAATTGAGGTAGCATTCACATAACCTAAAATTAACCATTTTAAAGTTAACAATTCAGTGGCATTTGTTATTCACAATGTTGTGGAACCGCCACTTTTATTTATTTCCAAAACATTTTGATCACCCCAAAATAATATCCCATATCTATAAATCAGTTACTCCCCATTCCTTCCTCTTTCTCATCCCTGACAACTACCAACTTGCTCTCTGTTTCTATGGATTTACTTATTATGGGTATTTCATATAAAAGAAATCTACAATGTGTGTTCTTTTGTGTCTGGCTTCTTTCACTTGGCATAATGTTTTCAAGGTGTATCCATGTTGTAGTATGTATCAGTACTTTATTGCTTTTCATGACTGAATAATATTCCACTGTATATATATAGCACAATTTGTTTATCCATTTATCCATTGATGGACATTTGTGTTGTTTCTACCTTTCCAAATAAAAGGATGTTTGGTTTCTGAGCAAGATTCATATTATTCACTTTAGCACTGGCAGAGGAAAACAAATTTCTGTCTCCAATATATCCAAAACCCACTAAACTCAGATTAACTTTATCTGGTCACATGATTATTCTCAAACCAATCATTTTCCTAGTATGTTGGAGGTCTATGTCTGACCCAGTGAAGGCTCCACCCCAATCCTTGGGGCTAGCGTGGAGAAAGACACTGTAATTGACAGTTACACTAGGAACAACATGAAACCAGAGAGAGGGAGGCAGGTTTTCAAAAAAATATATAGACTTGCCAGATGGACAAAGTCAACAGTAATCCACTGCTCTAAGCTTCACCTGTTGCTTCATCTAAAATCAGACATTGTTTGCCCCAGAAATTCTGATTACTGAGATGTGTATTACTTCCCTTCTTTTCTATCTGGCCACTATTATCAGAGTTTGAATCTACCAGAAAATATTTCTAAAGTATAGAGGAATAAGGTGATAAAGACAACTTGATTCTTGCTTCAGATGACTTCAGGGTAGTTAAAGAGTAGACACACAAAGGGGAAATTTGTCTTAGAGGAAGGATGGTTACCTTATAAATAAATAGAGTAACTCTTAAGTTACTCTATTAAGTCTTTATGCTTCCCTAAACTCAGGAAGAAATCTTCTTTCTTATCCTTATTTTAAACAGATGCCAAACAGAGCCTTACAAATACAGGCACCTCTGAGCACTCCCTGAACTCCCTGGTTGAAGTTAACACTGCAGCTTTGCAGTTTGGGCTTTCTTGTTTTTTTGTTTTTCTTTCCTGGATGCTTATAATACTCCTTTGTTAACAGCAAAATTCAGATGTTTTATGTAGGTATGTCTAGGTACTTGTACTGCTTTTCTAATAATTTATTTTAGTATAAGAAAATCTTTACCTGAGGTCCATAAATTATATTTTATTTTAAGAATCCATGAACTTTGAAATTTTATGCAAAATTATAATTTCTGTAGTCTTTCCTAGGAAGAGCTTTATGTTTTCCATTATACTCTAAATTGTGTACTCTGTCCTATTTATCAGCATCATGAGAAAAATTCTGATGCTTCTTTCAAACAGCAGAAACATTTTTCAGTACTGCTGCTAATACTTTTTATAATATTGTGGTGGCATTTTTAATTTATTTAAAACTTTATATCTCAAACATCTTACTTTTTTGATTCCTGCCTACATTACATTATGCTCCCTTTTGACTTTCTGAGGGAAGAGAACAAAATGGTAGCGTAGGAATGTCCTGGACTTACCTCCTTCCAGGGACACACTAAAACTACAACTACACATAGAATGACTCTCTGAGATTTATCTGAAGACTGGCAGAAAAGATTTTCCAAGATAAAACAAAAAAAATACATTGAGACATATGAGAGGGGCAGAGATATGATCTGAATTGGACCCACACCTTTAGTGTGGCAACACACAGTCAGAAGGATATCACAACAATGGAGGCCCTCTCTAAGGAGTGAGGGGTCCAAACCCCACATCAGTATCCACAGCCAAGTGGACCTGCACCAGGAAGATGAGCCCCCATAACATTTGGCTTTGAAAACCAGTGGGGCTTATGTCCAGGAGATCCAGAGAGCTGTAAGAAATAAGACACCACTCTTAAAGGGTGCAGGCCAAAATATACTCACTTGGAGTTCCAGTGCAGAGGCAGCTGTTTGAAAGGTGTACAGGTTGTACATGTAGGAGATTCATTGACTAATTTGGGGGCAGGTGCTGGGGAGGCAGGGACATGTTGGATCTTTCTCCAGGTACAGAGGTGCTGGTGGGCACCAGAGTTTTTGCTCAACTTCTGCCTAGTTGGCCCAACACTAGTGGGCATCATTCCTGACTCACTGCATCTATCCTACTAGCACTGCTTGTGTGCATCAGGTTCACCTATTAACTCACCCTAGCTGGTACTCCTCCAAAGTGGCTGCCCAGTTTACACTCCTGGTGGGCATCCCTGGCCAACACCAGAGTGCCTCCAAAGCAGTCTTTCCTCCACCACACCTGGCAAGCAATCTTAGCCACAGCAGAACCCCTACAAACTGTCCCCTGCTTCACCACACCTGGTGGGTACCCTTGGCCAGCAGTGGAATCGTGTGAAAATAATTCTTTCCTGGGGGCCAGTCCTACACAGCAGAGCACCTGAAACAGTTATGGCCAATGCTTATGCCAGGCACACCAGCAAGCAACCGGGCACACTAGCACACTCACAAAATCATGGCTTAGTTACAAAAGGGAGGTGCATGCAGCCCACTTAAGGGATACTCCTGGAGCACCTTGCAACCAGGGCTGACTGTGCTACTGGGCCCCATAGGACATCTTCTACATAAAGCTACTCCTTCAAAACTGGGATATATAGTTGATCTACCTAATATATAGAAACAGAGTTAAGCAAAATGAGGAAACAAAGAAGTATGTCCCAAATAAAAGAAGAAGACAAAACCTCAGAAAAAGAACTAAATGAAACAGAAATAAGTAATCTACCAGATAAAAGGTTCAAAATAATGGTCATAAAAATATTCACTGAACTCAGGAGAACAATGGAGAAACATAGTGAGAACTTCAAGAAAGAGATAAAAAATACAAAAAAAAAAAGTTGAAGAATACCATAACTGAAGTAAAGAATACAATCTCCAGCATATTAGAAGATGCAGAAGATTAGATCAGTGAACTTGATGACAGGTAGTAAAAATCACCTAAGCAAAACATCAAAAATAAAAAATAAATTAAAAATTGAAGATAGTTTAAGAGACTTCTGGGAAATCAACAGTGCTAATATTCACATTGTGGGAGTCCTAGAAGAAGAGAAAAAGAAAGGGAGAGAAAATGTATTTGAAGAAATATAGCTGAAAACTTTCCTAACCTGGAAAAAGAAAAAGACATTCCAGTTAGGAAGCAGAGAGTCCCAACAAGTTAAACCCAAAGAAACACACACCAAGACACACTATAATTAATGTGTAAAAAGTTAAACAGAGAACTTAAAAGCAATGTGAGAAAAACAATTGGTTATATAAAAGTGAACCCCCACAAGAATTTCAACTCACTGTTCAGGAGAAACTTTAAAAGCCAAAAGGGAGTGGTAGGACTAATTCAAAGTGCTGAAAAAAAAAAAACTTAAATTTTAAACTCTACCTGGAAAAATTATCATTCAGAATTGAAGGAGAGATAAAGAGCTTCTCAGACAAGCAAAAGCTAAAGGAATTCCTTACCACTAAGCCAACATTAGAAGGAAAGTTAAACAAGCTTTAAACAGAAAAGATCATAACTAGACATATAAAAATAAATTTTTAAAATCTCACTGAAAAATTCAAACATAGTAAAGGGTATTGAATCATCTACTTATATAGCTAGTATGAAGATTAAAAGACAAAAGTAGTCAAATTGTCTATATCTACAATAATAGGATAAGGAAAAAATAAAATTTTTAAAACATAAAATATGATATCAAAAACATGAACCATGGGGGGTAAATAAAAATGTAGTTCTTTTAGAATGTGCTCAAACTTAAGTGAGCTTAAAACAGAAGACAATATAAATAGGCTGCTATATAAGAACCTCATGGTAAAAAAAAAAAACCTGTAAGAGATACACAAAAAACAAAGAGAAAGGAAAACAAGCATAACACTAAAAATGGTCATCAAATCACAAGTGAAAAGAGCAAAAAAAGAACAAAGGAACAAAAAAGAACTACAAAAAAACCCCAAACAATTAATAAAATGATGGTAAGTACATACAAATCAATAATTGTTTTAAATTTAAATGGACTAAACGCACCATCAAAAGACATAGAATGACTGAATGGATACAGTATAAGACGTATATATATATATACAATGCCTGCAAGAAATACACTCAGGTCTAAAGTTACACATAGACTGGAAGTGAGGAGGTGAAAAACAATATTACATGCAAATGAAAAGGAAAAGAAAGGTAAGGTAGCAACACTTATATCAGACAAGACAGATTTTTAAAACAAAGATTAACAAGACAAAGAAAAGCATTACATAAAAGGAATAATCCAACAAGAAGATATAACACTTGTAACTATATATACACCCAACATAGGAGCACCTAAATACATAAGGCAAATATTCACAGACACAAAGGGAGAAACTGACAGTAACACAATAATAGTAGAGGACTTTAACACCACTTACATCAATGGATCCAGGCAGAAAATAAAAAAGCAACATTGGCTTTAAGTGACACCTTAGAAAACTCTGTCTTAATAGAGACACACAGAACATTTGCTACAAAAATACAAGAATACACATTCTTTTTCAGGTACACATGAACTTTTCTCCAGGATAGACCAACTGTTAGGCTACAAAACAAGTCTCACAAAGTTTAAGAAAATTCTAATCATACAAAGCATCTTTTCTGATGACAAAAATATGAGATTAGAAATCAACTACAAGGAAAATACTGCAAAAAATACAGACATGTGGAGTCTGAATAACACATTACTAAATAACCAATGGGTCATTGAAGAAATGAAAAAAACAAAAAACTTGAGACAAATAAAAATGGAAGCACAATGATCCAAAATCTATTGGATACACAAATGAAGATCTAAGAGGGAACTTTATAGAAATACAGGCTTACATAAGGAAACAAAAATATCTCAAATAAAAAAAAAACTAAATTACACCAATGGAAACTACAGAAAGAAGAACAAACAATATCAAAAGTTAGTAGAAAGAAGGAAATAATAAAGATGAGAGTGAAAATAAATGAAATAGAGACTAAAATCATATAAAAGATCAATGAAAATATGAGCTGGTTCTATGAAAGCATTAAAAAAATTATAAACTTTTAGCCATACTCATCATGTAAAAAAGAAAGAGGGCCAAAATAAATAAAATTGCAAGTGAAAGAGAAGATACAGCTGACACCACAGAAATACAAAGATCATGAGCAACTGCTACAAACAATTACATGTCAACAAATTGGTCAACCAAGATGAAATCGATAAATTCCTAAAAATGTACAATCTTTCAAGAACTGAATCAGGAAGAAATAGAAAATCTGCACAGACTGATCACTAGTAATGAAATTAAATCAATAATCAAAACCTCCAAACATTCAAAATTCCAGGACCAGTCTACACCAGTGATTCTACAAAACATTCTCAAACTATTCCAAAAAATTGAAGAGAAAAGAATTCTTACAAGGACACCACAAAAAAGAAAATTACAGGTCAATAACTCTGATAAATGCAGATGTAAAATCCCTCAATAAAATATTAGCAAACCTAATCCACCAATACATTAAAAGGATCATACACCATGATCAAAAGGGATTTATCCCAGGGATGAAAGGATGTTTCAACATCTGCAAATCAAAAATTGTGATACACCACATTAACAAATTGAACAATAACAATCAAATACTCATCTCAATTGAGGCAGAAAGAGCTTTTGAACAGTTTAACATCCATATTTGGTAAAAATCTCAAAAGAGTGGGTATAAAGGAACAATTCCTCAACAAAATAATAGCCATATATGACAAGCCCACACCTAACATACTCAATGGCAAAAAGATGAAAGCATTTTCTCTAAGATCAGGGACAAGATAAGAATGCCCACTCTCACCACTTTTATTCAACATAGTATTGGAATCCTAACCACAGTAATTGAGAAAACAAAAAATAAAGGACACCCAGTTGGAAAGGATGCAGTAAGATTCTCACTGTTTACAGAAGACATGATACTGTGTATGGAAAACCCTTAATACTCCTTGAGAAAAAGTTGATTACAACTAATAAATTCAGTAAATTTGTAGAATACAAAATTAATGTGAAAAAATCTGTTGTGCTTTTTTCCTCTTAATCTCCTCACCAATTTCTCTCATCTTCTGACATTCCTCCCTTATGTCAACCACCTGTTTGTTCTCTGTATCTATTAATCTGTTTCTGTTCTGTTACATTTGTTCCTTTTCTTTCAGATTCCACATATAAGTGAAATCATGCAGTATTTGTCTTTCTCTGCCTGATTGATGTCACTTAACATAATACCCTCCAGGTCCATCCATGTTGTCACATATGGCAGGATTTCATTTTTTATGGCTGGCAAATACTCCATTGTATATGTATACTGCATCTTCTTTATCCATTCATCTATCAAAGAGGATCTAGGTTGCTTCCATATCTTTGCTATTGTAAAGAATGCTTCGTGACATAAGGATACACATATCTTTTTGAATTAGTGTTTTTCTTTTCATTGGGAAAATTCCCAGGAGTAGAATTGCTGGATTGTGTGGTAGCTATATTTTAATTTTGGGGGGAACCTCTATTCTATTGTCCATTGTGGCTGCACCAATTTACATCCCCAGCAACTGTGCACAAGGTTTTCCTTTTCTCCACATCCTTGCCAACATTTATTTATTTATTTTTAAAATAAATGTATCTATTTATTCATTTATTTAATTTTTGTCTGCCTTGGGTCTTCGCTGCTGCATGCAGGTTTTCTCCAGTTGCTGAGAGAGGGGGCTACTCTTCATTGCAGTGCGCAGGCTTCTCATTGTGGTGGCTTCTCTTGTTGCAAAACACGGGCTCTAGGCATGCGGACATCAGTAGTTGTGGCACACAGGCCTCAGTAGTTGTGACTCATGGACTGTAGAGTGCACGCTCAGTAGTTGAAGCACACAGGCTTAGTTTCTCCTCGGCATGTGGAATCTTCCCAGACAAGGGGTCCAACCAGTGTCCCCTGCATTGGCAGGTGGATTCTTAACCACTGTGCCACCAGGGAAGCCCCTTGACAACAATCATTATTACTCTTATGATAATAGCCTTCTGACAATGTAAGGTAACATCTCATTTTTGTTTTGATTTGTATTTCCCCAGAGATTACTGATGCTGAGCAACTTTTCATGTGTCTCTTGGCCATTTGGATGTCTTCATTGGAAAACTGTGTATTTAGATCATCTGCCCATTTTATAATAGATTTGTTGTTTTGAGTTGAGTTGTATAAGTATTTCGTATATTTTGGATGTTAAACCATTATCAGATCTATCTTATGAAAGCATCTTCTATTCAGTAGATAGCCTTTTCATTTTGTTGATAGTTTTGCTGTACAAAAGGATTTATTTAAAAAAATTATTTTTAAACATGTTTATTGGAGTATAATTGCTTTACAATGGTGTTTTAGTTTCTGCTTCATAAAAAAGTGAATCAGTTATACATATACATATATCCCCATAACTCTTCCCTCTTGCATTTCTCTCCATCCCACCCTCCCTATCCCATCTCTCTAGGTGGTCACAAAGCACCGAGCTGATCTCCTTGTGCTATGCAGCTGCTTCCCACTAGCTATCTATTTTGCATTTAGTAGTGTATATATGTCTAGGCCACTCTCTCACTTTGTCCCAGCTTAACCTTCTCCCTCCCTGTATCCTCAAGTCCATTCTCTAGTAGGTCTGCATCTTTATTCCCATCTTGCCCTTAGGGTCTTCATGACCATTTGTTTTGTTTTGTTTTTTAGATTCCATATATATTTGTTAGCATATGGTATTTGCTTTTCTTTTTCTGACTTACTTCACTCTGTATGATAGACATTAGGCCCACCCATATAACTATAAATAACTAAATTTACTTTCTTTATATGGCTGAGTAATATTCCATTGTATATATGTGCCACATCTTCTTCATCCATTCATCTGTTGCTGAACACTTAGTTTGCTTCCATGTCTTGGCTATTGTAAACAGAGCTGCAATGAACATTTTGATACATGACTTTTTGAATTATGGTTTTCTCAGGGTATATGCCCAGTAGTGGGATTGCTGGGTCGTATGGTAGTTCTATTTGTAGTTTTCTAAGGAACCTCCATACTGTTCTCCATAGTGGCTGTATTAATTCACATTCCCACCAACAGCTCAAGAGTGTTCCCTTATCTCCACACCCTCTCCAGAAATTATTGTTTGTAGATTTTTTGACGAGGGCCATTCTGACTGGTGTCAGATGATATCTCATTGTAGTTTTGATTTGCATTTCTCTAAGGATTAAAGATGTTGAGTATTCTTTCATGTGTCTGTTGGCAATCTGTATATCATCTTTGGAGAAATGTCTATTCTGCCCATTTGGGGAATGAGTTGTTTGTCTTTTTGATATTGAGTTGCATGAGTTGCTCGTAAATTTTAGAGATGACTCCTTTGTCAGTTTCTTCATTTGCAAATATTTTCTCCGATTCTGAGGGTTGCCTTTTGGTCTTGTTTATGGTTTCCTTTGCTGTGAACAAGTTTCTAAGTTTCATTAGGTGCCACTTGTTTATTTTTCTTTTTATTTCCATTTCTCTAGGAGGTGGGTCAAAAAGGATCTTGCTGTGATTTATGTCATAGAGTGTTCTGTGTATGTTTTCCTTTAAGAATTTTATAGTGTCTGGCCTTACATTTAGGTCTTTAATCCATTTTGAGTTTATTTCTGTGTGCGGTGTTAGGGAGTGTGCTAATTTCATTCTTTTACATGTAGCTGTCCAGTTTTCACATCACCATTTACTGAAGAGGCAGTCTTTTCTCCACTGTATATTCTTGCTTCATTTATCAAAGATTAGGTGCCCATATGTGCGTGGGTTTATCTCTGGGCTTTCTATCCTGTTCCATTGATCTATATTTCTGTTTATGTGCCAGTACCATACTGACTTGATTACTGTAGCTTTGTAGTATAGTCTGAAGTCAGAGAGCCTGATTCTTCCAGCTCCATTTTTCTTTCTCAAGATTGCTTTGGCTATTCATGATATTTTGTGTTTCCATACAAATTTGAAGTATTTTGTTCTAGTTCTGTGAAAAATGCCAGTGGTAGTTTGATAGGGATTGCATTGAATCTGTAGTTGTTTTGGGTAGTAGAGTCATTTTCACAATGCTGATTCTTCCAATCCAAGAAAATGGTATATCTCTGCAGCTGTTTGTATCATCTTTAATTTCTTTCATCAGTGTCTTATAATTTTCTGCATAGAGGTATTTTGTCTCCTTAGGTAGGTTTATTCCTAGATATTTTCTTCTTTTTATTGCAATGGTAAATGGGAGTGCTTTCTTAATTTCACTTTCAGATTTATCATCAATAGTGTATAGGAGTGCAAGAAATTTCTGTGCATTAATTTTGTATCCTGCTACTTTACCAAATTCATTGGCAGGTGATATTAGTTTTCTGGTAGCATCTTTCGGATTCGCTATGCACATTTTCATGTCATCTGCAAACAGTGACACCTTTGCTTCTTTTCTGATTTGGATTCCTTTTATTTCTTTTTCTTCTCTGATTGCTGTGTCTAAAACTTCCAAATCTATGTTGAATAATAGTGGTGAGAGTGGACAACCTTGTCTTGTTCCTGATCTTAGTGGAGATGATTTCAGTTTTTCACCATTCAGAATGATGTTGGCTGTGAGTTGGTCATATATGGTCTTCGTTATGCTGAGTTAAGTTCCCTCTATGCCTACTTTCTGGAGGGTATTTTATCATAAATCGGTGTTGAATTTTGTCAAAAGCTTTCTCTGCATATATTGAAATGATCATATAGTTTTTCTCCTTCAATTTGTTAATATGGTGTATCACATTGATTGATTTGCATATATAGAAAAATCCTTGCATTCCTGGGATAAACCCCACTTGATCATGGTGTATGATCCTTTTAATGTGCTGTTGGATTCTGTTTGCTAGTATTTTGTTGAGAATTTTTGCATCTATGTTCATCAGTGATATTGGCCTGTAGTTTTCTTTCTTTGTGACATCTTTTTCTGGTTTTGGTATCAGGGTGATGGTGGCTTCGAAGAATGAGTTTGGGAGTGTTCCTCCCTCTGCTATATTTTGGAAGAGTTTGAGAAGGATACGTGTTAGTGCTTCTCTAAATTGTTGATAGAATTTGCCTGTGAAGCCATCTGGTCCTGGACTTGTGTTTGTTTGACGATATTTAATCACAGTTTCAATTTCAGTGCTTGTGATTGGTCTGTTCACATTTTCTATTTCGTCCTTGTTCAGTCTCAGTACATTGTGCATTTCTAAGAATTTGTCCGTTTCTTCAAGCTTGTCCATTTTATTCACATATAGTTGCTTGTAGTAATCTTTCATGATCCTTTGTATTTCTGCAGTGTCAGTTGTTACTTCTCATTTTTCATTTCTAGTGTTATTGATTTGAGTCTTTTCCCTTTTTTTCTTGATGAGTCTGGCTAATGTGTTGTCAATTTTGTTTATCTTCTCAAAGAACCACTTTTAGTTTTATTGATCTTTGCTATAATTTCCTTCATTTCTTTTTCATTTACTTCTGATCATATCCTTATGACTTCTTTCCTTCTGCTAATTTTGTGTTTTTTGTTTTTCTTTCTCTAATTGCTTTAGGTGTAAAGTTAGGTTGTTTATTTGAGATGTTTGTTAAGGTAGGATTGTATTGCTATAAACTTCCCTCTTAGAACTGCTTTTGCTGCATCCCATAGGTTTTGGGTCATCGTGTTTTCATTGTCCTTTGTTTCTAGGTACTTTTTTAATTTCCTCTTTGATTTCTTCAATGATCTCTTGGTTATTAAGTAGTGTATTGTTTAGCCTCCATGTGTTTGTATTTTTTACAGATATTTTCCTGTATTTGATATCTAGTCTTATAGCATTGTTTTCAGAAAATATACTTGATACTATTTCAATTTTCTTAAATTTACCAAGGCTTGATTTGTGACCCATCATATGATCTGTCCTGGAGAATATTCCATGAGCACTTGAGAAGAAAGTGTATTCTCTTGTTTTTCAATGGAATGTCCTATAAATATCAATTAAGTCCATCTTGTTTAATATATCATTTAAACGTGATTTTCCTTATTTATTTTCATTTTGGATAATCTGTCTATTGGTGAAAGTGGGGTGTTAAAGTCCCCTACTATGATAGTGTTACTGTCCATTTCCCCTTTTATGGCTGTTAGTATTTGCCTTATGTATTGTGGTGCTCCTCTGTAGGGTGCATAAATATTTATAATTGTTATATCTTCTTGGATTGATCCCTTGATCATTATATAGTGTCCTTCTTTTTCTCTTCTAATAGTCTTTGTTTTACAATCTATTTTGTCTGATATGAAAATTGCTACTGCAGCTTTGTTTTGATTTCCATTTGCATGGAATATCTTTTTCCATCCCCTTACTTTCAGTCTGTATGTGTCCCTAGGTCTGAAGTGGGGCTTTTGTAGACTGCATATATACGGGTCTTGTTTTTGTATCCATTCAGCCAATCTGTGTCTTTTGGTGGGATCATTTAATCCATTTACATTTAAGGTAATTATCGATATGTATGTTCCTATTCCCATTTTCTTAATTGTTTTGGCTTTGTAATTGTAGGTCTTTTCCTTCTCTTGTGTTTCCTGCCTAGAGAAGTTCCTTTAGCATTTGTGGTAAATCTGGTTTGGTGGTGCTGAATTCTCTTAGCTTTTGCTTCTTTGTAAAGGTTTTAATTTCTCTGTGAAATCTGAATATGATTCTTCCTGGATAGAGTAATCCTGGTTGTAGGTTTTTCTCCTTCATCACTTTAAATATGTCCTGCCACTCCCTTCTGGCTTGCAGAGTTTCTGCTGAAAGATCAGCTGTTAACTGTTTGGGGATTCCCTTGTATGTTATTTGTTGTTTTTCCCTTGCTGCTTTTAGTCTTTTTTCTTTGTATTTAATTTTTGAAAGTTTGATTAATATGTGTCTTGGCGTGCTTCTCATTGGATTTATCCTGTATGGAACTCTCTGTGTTTCCTGGACTTGATTAGCTATTTATTTTCCCTTATTAGGGAAGTTTTCAACTATAATCTCTTCATAGATGATGTGGTAGTAGTGTGAGAATAAAGGAGAAACTGGTTTTTTCCCTGTACAAAAGCAAAGCAAAATCAGCAATAACACATCAATATTTTCTCTCAACCTCAAGCAGACTCTGTGCTACAGTTAAAGTTTCCTTTTCATTTTATTTTTAATTTTTCCACAAAAACAGACACTTTTTGACTTGAACTTTTCTTAGTTCTTTGCCTTTTTTTTTTTTTTTTTTTTTTTTTTTTTTGCAGTATGCGGGCCCCTCATTCTTGTGGCCTCTCCCATTGCAGAGCACAGGCTCCAGACGTGCAGGCTCAGTGGCCATGGTTCACGGGCCTAGCTGCTCCACGGCATGTGGGATCTTCCTGTACTGGGGTACGAACCCGTGTCCCCTGCATCGGCAGGCGGACTCTCAACCACTGTGCCACCAGGGAAGCCCTGTTTGCCATTTCTTAATTAAAACACCTCCATCTTGATATCATTTGTGAATTTTCCTGATTATCAATTTTGCTAATGTGACTAAAACTAACAGTAATTTGAGATTGTGGCATCTGATTTTGGAGGGTGTAGAATTTATATTTATTTAATGCTCCATTACATTATTTATCTACCATGATCAAAAATTAAAATATAATGTATACTAAATAAACATATATTTCCAAATACTACAAGCTTTCTACCTTAAATGTTAGTTTTTAGTCATTTGGGGGAAATATTTCTAAAGCTTAATTCATCCTAACCTGTTCTCTTAAACAGAGTACACGTTATAGAATTTAATACTTTCTTCATGGTTGAATTTCTTTATGGTAATAAAACATTTTAATGATGTAAGGCCCTCAGTAACCTCATGGTTACTTCAGAAGGAAGTACTCTTTACCCATTCACTAAAAATTATACAATTACACTCTTTTTTTCTGTTACACTTACTTCTGATTCATTTGAGTTCGGTGATATGCAAGGCAAATCTTGTTGAGAGGTTTTGGGAAAGAAGTTTATGTCTACTTAAGAGCAATCCAAGAGAGGAGGGACCCTTTTTATCAAATGTCATTTGATAGCTGGTAAATATGGAAACTTGATGAAATTTGTCTGTGTAAGACATATGGAAGATTTCAAGGAAACAGAACAAGAGTTAACACCCACCCTAGTTGTATAAATTTGATTATTAATGAATCTGATTGGAATTAGGTTTTTTGTCACTTTACATTAAAAAATTTCTAACATATATTACAGTAAAAAATAAACCGAATTTATTACATCTGTTTTAGTTGCTTGAAAACTCACTTTTCCTTGATCTTATCCATTGCTTCATTTTGGAAAACTATTCTGTAGGGGCCATGTTGTTATAATATGTATATAGATCTATCCATCTACCTATCTATCTACCTATCTATCTATCTATCATTATTTCTTCTCATTATTTAATTTTGTGCATACAGTCCTTTTTGAAATTTCAAATATCAGCTATCTATATCGATATCCATCAATAGGCAAATATATTGGATCATCTTATGAATGATCAATACTATTATCTAGATAGTTATACAAAAATAACATTTTCTAATTATCCTTGATTCTTGCTTCTATTAAAAATAATTTCCAACAGCTAAAATAGGGATATATATTTACGCAAAATCATATGTCTAAAATTATTCCCTACATCTCAACTTTTGTGTAGCTAACTCATGTGAAAACAAGATAATAAATAAATAAATGTAGGTATTCTTTGTCTATAACTGGGCACTAGAAAAAGTTATATTAGAAGATAAATAGGACAACGCTTTTACAGGCCATTTCATCCTGACTTGTTTCAATGTCAGTTTTGAATATTGCAAGACAATATTTTTACTTCAGTAATAAAATGTTATTTTCTAAATTACTGAAGTACCATTGAGTTAATTATTACATTACTTTCAGGTGAATGACAGTGGTTCAATATTTTTATATATTACAAAATAATCACCACAATAATCTAGTAATCATCTGTCACAGTACAAAAGTATTACAATATTATTGACTATATTCCCTGCACTGTATATTATATGACTGTGTTTTATTTACTTTTAACTGGAACCTTAGTTTTTAATAGCTTTTAATAGTTTTTAATCTCCCTTACCTATTTTACTCATCCACTCCCCCCATCAACCACCACTTTGTTCTCTGTATTTATGACTCTATTTCACTTAGCATAATACCCTCTAGGTACATCCATGTTGACACAAATGGAAATATTTCATTCTTTTTTATGGCTGAGTAACAGTCCATTATGAACATAGGGGTGCGTATATCTTCTCAAATTAGTGTTTTGTTTTCTTGAGGTAAATATTCAGAAATGGAATTGCTGAATCTTATACTAGTTCTATTTTTAATTTTTTGAGAACATCCATAATGCTTTCATAGTGGCTGCATGAATTTAAATTTCCACCAACAGTGCATGAAGGATCCCTTTTCTCCAAATCCTCATCAACACTTGTCAATTTTTGTCTTTTTGATAACAGCCATTCTGACAGGGGTGAGGTGATATCTCATTGTGGTTTTGTTTTCCATTCCCTTGATCATCAGTGATGTGAGCAGCTTTTCAGATGTCTGTTGGCCATCCATATGTTTTTCTTTGAAAAACTGTCTATTTAAGTCCTCTGACTTTTTTTTTTTAACATCTTTATTGGGCTATAATTGCTTTACAATGGTGTGTTAGTTTCTCCTTTATAACAAAGTGAATCAGTTATACATATACATATGTTTCCATATGTCTTCCCTCTTGCATATCCCTCCCTACAACCATCCCTATCCCACCCCTCCAGGTGGTCACAAAGCACCGAGCCAATATCCCTGTGCTATGCGACTGCTTCCCACTAGCTATCTACCTTACATTTGGTAGTGTATATATGTCCATGCCTTTCTCTCGCTTTGGCACAGCTCACCCTCCCCCTCACCCAGTATCCTCAAGTCCATTCTGTAGTAGGACTCTGTCTTTATTCCTGTCTTACCCCTAGGTTCTTCATGATTTTTTTTTCTTAAATTCCATATATATATGTGTTAGCATACGGTATTTGTCTTTCTCTTTCTGACTTACTTCACTCTGTATGACAGACTCTAGGTCTATCCACCTCATTACAAATAGCTCAATTTCATTTCTTTTTATGGCTGAGTAATATTCCATTGTATATATGTGCCACATCTTCCTTATCCATTCATCTGAAGATGGGCACTTAGGTTGTTTTCATCTCTGAGCTATTGTAAATAGAGCTGCAATGAACATTTTGGTGCATGACTCTTTTTGAATTATGGTTTTCTCAGGGTATAGGCCAGGTAGTGAGATTGCTGGGTCATATAGTAGTTCTATTTGTAGTTTTTTAAGGAACCTCCATAGTGTTCTCCATAGTGACTGTACCAATTCACATGCCCACCAGCGGTGCAAGAGTGTTCCCTTTTCTCCACACCCTCTCCAGCATTTATTGTTTATAGATTTTTTGATGATGGCCTTTCGGACTTGTGTGAGATGATATGTCATTGTAGTTTTGATTTGCATTTCTCTAATGATTAATGATGTTGAGCATTCTTTCATGTGTTTGTTGGCAGTCTGTATATGTTCTTTGGAGAAATGTCTATTTAGGCCTTCTGCCCATTTTTGGATTGGGTTGTTTGTTTTCTGGTTATTGAGCTGCATGAGCTGCTTGTAAATTTTGGAAATTAATCCTTTGTCAGTTGCTTCATTTGTAAATATTTTCTCCTATTCTGAGGGTTGTCTTTTGGTCTTGTTTATGGTCTCCTTTGCTCTGCAAAAGCTTTGAAGTTTCATTAGGTCCCATTTTTTTATTTTTGTTTTTATTTCCATTTCTCTAGGAGGTAGGTCAAAAAGGACTTTGCTGTGATTTATGTCACAGAGTGTTCTGCCTATGTTTTCCTCTAAGAGTTTGATAGCTTCTGGCCTTATATTTAGGTCTTCAATCCATTTTGAGTTTATTTTTGTTTATGGTGTTAGGTAGTGATTTAATCTCATACTTTTACATGTACGTGTCCAACTTTCCCAGCACCACATATTGAAGAGGCTGTCCTTTCTCCACTATACATTCCTGCCTCCTTTATCAAATATAAGGTGACCATATGTGCGTGGGTTTATCACTGGGCTTACTATCCTGTTCCATAGATCTATCTTTCTGTTTTTGTGCCAGTACCATACTGTCTTGATTACTGTAGCTTTGTAGTATAGTCTGAAGTCTGGGAGCCTGATTCCTCCAGCTCCGTTTTTTGTTCTCAAGATTGCTTTTGTTATTCGGGTTCTTTTGTGTTACCATACAAATTGTGAAATTTTTTGTTCTAGTTCTGTGAAAAATGCCAGTGGTAGTTTGATAGGGATTGCATTGAATCTGTAGATTGCTTTGGGTAGTAAAGTCATTTTCACAATGTTGATTCTTCCAATCCAAGAACACGGTATATCTCTCCATCTATTTGTATCATCTTTAATTTCTTTCATCAGTGTCTTATAATTTTCTGCATACAGGTCTTTTGTCTCCTTAGGTAGGTTAATCCTAGATATTTTATTCCTTTTTTTGCAGTGGTAAATGGGAGTGTTTTCTTGATTTCACTTTCAGATTTTTCATCATTAGTGTATAGGAATGCCAGAGACTTCTGTACCTTAATTTTGTATCCTGCAACTTTACCGAATTCATTGATTAGCTCTAGTAGCTTTCCAATGGCATCTTTAGGATTCTCTAAGTATACTTTCATGTCATCTGCAAACAGTGACAGATTTACTTCTTCTTTTCCAATTTGGATATCTTTTATTTCCTTCTCTTCTCTGATTGCTGTGGCTAAAACTTCCAAAACTATGTTGAGTAAGAGTGGTGAGAGTGGGCAACCTTGTCTTCTTCCTGATCTTAGTGGAAATGCTTTCAGTATTTCACCATTGAGGATGATGTTGGCTGTGGGTTTGTCATATATGGCCTTTAATATGTTGAGGAAAGTTCCCTCTATGCCTACTTTCTACAGGGTTTTTATCATAAATAGGTGTTGAATTTTGTCAAAAGATTTCTCTGCATCTATTGAGACGATCATATGGTTTTTCTCTTTCAATTTGTTAATATGGTGTATCACATTGATTGATTTGCGTACATTGAAGAATACTTGCATTCCTGGAATAAACCCCAGTTGATCATGGTGTATGATCCTTTTAATGTGCTGTTGGATTTTGTTTGTTAGTACTTTGTTGAGGATATTTGCATCTATGTTCATCAGTGATATTGGCTTGTCGTTTTCTTTCTTTGTGACATCCTTGTCTGATTTTGGCACCAAGGTGATGGTGGCCTTGTAGAATGAATTTGGGAGTGTTCTTTCCTCTGCTATATTTTGGAAGAGTGAGAAGGATAGGTGTTAGCTCATCTCTAAATGTTTGATAGAATTCCCCTGTGAAGCCATCTGGTCCTGGGGTTTTGTTTGTTAGAAGATTTTTAATCACAGTTTCAATTTCAGTGCTTGTGATTGATCTGTTCATATTTTCTATTTCTTCCTGATTCAGTCTCGGCAGGTTGTGTATTTCTAAGAATTTGTCCATTTCTTCCAGGTTGTTCATTTGGTTGGCATAGAGTTGCTTGTAGTAATCTCTCATGATCTTTTGTATTTCTGCAGTGTCAGTTGTTACTTCTGTTTCATTTGCAACTCTATTGATTTGAGTCTTCTCCTTTTTTTTTTTTTTGATGAGTCTGGCAAATGGTTTATCTATTTTGTTTATCTTCTCAAAGAACCAGCTTTTAGTTTTATTGATCTTTGCTATCACTTCCTTTATTTCTTTTTCATTTATTTCTCATCTGATTTCTTTCCTTCTGCTAACTTTGGTTTTTTTTTTGTTCTGATTTCTCTAATTGCTTTAGGTGCAAGGTTAGGTTGTTTATTCGAGATGTTTCCTGTTTCTTAATGTGGGCATGTATTGCTCTAAACTTCCCTCTTAGAACTCCTTTTGCTGCATCCCATAGGTTTTGGGTTGTCATGTTTCCTTGTCATTTGTTTCTAGGTATGTTTTGATTTCCTCTGTGTTTTCTTCAGTGATCATTTCGTTATTAAGTAGTGTATTGTTTAGCCTCCATGTGTTTGTATTTTTTACAGATCTTTTCCTGTAATTGATATCTAGTCTCCTAGCGTTGTGGTCAGAAAAGATACTTGATACAATTTCAATTTTCTTAAATTTACCAAGACTTGATTTGTGACCAAAGATATGATCTATCCTGGAGAATGTTCCATGAGCACTTGAGAAAAATGTGTATTCTCTTGTTTTTGTATGGAGTGCCCTATAAATATCAATTAAGTCCATCTTGTTTAATGTATCATTTAAAGCTTGTGTTTCCTTATTTATTTTCATTTTGGATGATCTGTCCATGGGTGAAAGTGGGGTGTTAAAGTCCCCTACTATGAATGTGTTACTATTGATTTCCCCTTTTATGGCTGTTAGTATTTGCCTTATGTATTGAGGTACTTCTATTTTTGGAGCATAAATGCTTACAATTGTTATATCTTCTTCTTGGATTGATATCTTGATCATTAAGTAGTGTCCTTCTTTGTCTCTTGTAATAGCCTGTATTTTAAATTCTATTTTGTCTGATATGAGAATTGCTACTCCACCTTTCTTTTGGTTTCCATTTGCATGGAATATCTTTTCCATCCCCTTACTTTCAGTCTGTATTTGTCTCTAGGTCTGAAGTGGGTCTCTTGTAGACAGCATATATATGGGTCTTGTTTTTGTATCCATTCAGCCAATCTGTGTCTTTTGATGGGAGCATTTAGTCCATTTACATTTAAGGTAATTATCGATATGTATGTTCCTATTCCCATTTTCTAAATTGTTTTGGGTTCGTTATTGTAGGTCTTTTCCTTCTCTTGTGTTTCTTGCCTAGAGAAGTTCCTTTAGCATTTCTTGTAATGCTGGTTTGGTGGTGCTGAACTCTCTCAGCTTTTGCTTGTCTGTAAAGGTTTTAATTTTTCCATTAAATCTGAATGAGAACCTTGCTGGGTAGAGTAATCTTTGTTGCAGGTTCTTCTTCTGCATCACTTTAAATATGTCCTGCCACTCCCTTCTGGCTTGTAGAGTTTCTGCTGAAAGATCAGCTGTTAACCTAATGGGGATTCACTTGTGTGTTATTTTTCCCTTGCTGCTTTTAATATGCTTTCTTTGTATTTAATTTTTGAAAGTTTGATTAATATGTGTCTTGACGTATTTCTCCTTGGATTTCTCCTGTATGGGACTCTCTGTTCTTCATGGAGTTGATTAACTAGTTCTTTTCCCATATTAGGGAAGTTTTCAACTATAATCTCTTCAAATATTTTCTCAGTCTCTTTCTTTTTCTCTTCTTCTTCTGGAACCACTATAATTTGAATGTTGGTGTGTTTAATGTTGTCCCAGAAGTCTCTGAGACTGTCCTCAGTTCTTTTCATTCTTTTTTCTTTATTCTGAAATGCAGTAGTTATTTCAACTATTTTATATTCCAGGTCACTTATCCGTTCTTCTGCCTCAGTTATTCCGCTATTTACCCCATCTAGAGTATTTTTAATTTCATTTATTGTGTTGTTCATCATTGTTTGTTTCATCTTTAGTTCTTCTACGTCCTTGTTAAATGTTTCTTGCATTTCATCTATTCTGTTTTCAAGATTTTGGATCTTTACTATCATTATTCTGAATTCTTTTTCAGGGAGACTGCCTATTTCCTCTTCATTTGTTAGGTCTGGTGGGTTTTTACCTTGCTCCTTCATCTGATGTGTGTTTTTCTGTCTTCTCATTTTGCTTATCTTACTGTGTTTGGGGTCTCCTTTTTGCAGGCTGCAGGTTCGTAGTTCCCGCTGTTTTTGGTGTCTGTCCCCAGTGGCTAAGGTTGCTTCAGTCGGTTGTGTAGGGACTAGTGCCTTTGTTCTGGTGGATGAGGCTGGATCTTGTCTCTCTAGTGGGCAGGTCCACATATTGTGGTGTGTTTTGGGGTGTCTGTGGACATATTATAATTTTAGACAGCCTCTCTGCTAATGGGTTGGTTTGTGTTACTGTTTTGATAGTTGTTTGGCATAGGGTGTCCAGCACTGTAGCTTGCTGGTCGTTGAGTGAAGCTGGGTGCTGGTGTTGAGATGGAGATCTCTGGGAGATTTTCACCATTTGATATTATGTGGAACTGGGAGGTCTCTGTGGAGCAGTGTCCTGAAGTTGGCTCTCCCACCTCAGAGGCACAGCACTGACTCCTGGCTGCAGCACCAAGAGCCTTTCCTCCACATGGCTCAGAATAAAAGGGAGAAAAATTAGAGAGAAATAATTAGTAAGTAGGAAGAAAAAGAAAGAAATAAAGGAAGGAAGGAAGGAAGGAAAGAAGGAAGAAAGAAAGAAAGAAGAAAAGAAGGAAAGAAAAAAAAGAAAGGAAGAAGGGAGGGACGGAGGGATGGAGGGACAAAGGGAGGGAGGGACAGTGGGAGGAAGGAAGGAAGGCAGAAAGGAGGGAAGGAAGAAAAAAAAGGAAGAAGGAAGATAAATTAAAATAAAATAGAGTAAAATATAATAAAGGTATTAAATTAAAAAAAATAATTATTAAGAAAAAAAATTAAAAAGAAAAAAACGGACAGATAGAACCTTAGGACAAATGGTGGAAGCAAAGGTATACAGACAAAATCTTATACAGAAGCATACACGTACACACTCACAAAAAGAGGAAAAGGGGAAAAAATCATAAATCTTGCTCTCAAAGTCCACCTCCTCAATTTGTGATCATTCGTTGTCTAATGGAGGGAAGGAAGGAAAGAAAGAAAGAAGACAAAGTAAAATAAAATAGAGTTATTAAAATTAATTATTAAGAAAGAAAAAAAAAAACGGACGGATAGAACCCTAGGACAAATGGTGGAAGCAAAGCTATCCAGACAAAATCTCACACAGAAGCATACACATACACACTCACAAAAAGAGGAAAAGGGAAAAAATCTTAAACCTTGCTCTCAAAGTCCACCTCCTCAATTTGGGATGATTTGTTGTCTATTCATGTATTCCACAGATGCAGGGTACATCAAGTTGATTGTGGAGCTTTAATCCACTGCTTCTGAGGCTGCTGGGAGAGATTTCCCTTTCTCTTCTTTGTTCGCAGAGCTCCCAGGGGCTCAGCTTTGGATTTGGCCCTGCCTCTGCATGTAGGTCGCCATAGGGCGTCTGTTTTTCGCTCAGACAGGACGGGGTTAAAGGAGCCGCTGATTCGGGGGCTCTGGCTCACTCAGGCCGGGAGGAGGGAGGGGCACGGAGTGCAGGGCAAGCCTGCGGCTGCAGAGGCCAACATGACATTGCACCAGCCTGAGGCTCGCCGTACGTTCTCCCGCGGAAGTTGTCCCTGGGGAACCCGGCCGTGGCAGGGTGCACAGCCTCCCCAGAAGGGAGGTGTGGATAGTGACCTGTGCTCGCATACAGGCTTCTTGGCGGTGGCAGCAGCAGCCTTAGCGTCTCCTGCCCGTCTCTGGGGTCCACGCTTTTAGCCGCGGCTCGCGCCCATCTCTGGAGCTCCTTTAAGCAGCACTCTTAATCCCCTCTCCTTGTGCACCAGGAAAGAAAGAGGGAAGAAAAAGTCCCTTGCTTCTTCGGCAGCTCCAGACCTTTTCCTGGACTCCCTTCCGGCTAGCTGTGGTGCACTAACCCCATCAGTCTGTGTTCATGCAGCCAACCCCAGTCCTCTCTCTGTGCTCCAACCAAAGCCGGAGCCTCAGCTCGCAGCCCCGCTCGCCCCGGCGGGTGAGCAGAGAAGCCTCTCGGGCTCGTGAGTGCCTGTCGGCACCGAGCCTCTGTGCAGGAATCTCCCTGCTTTGTCCTCTGGTCCTCTGCACCCCTGTTGCTGGGCTGTCCTCCATGGCTCCGAAGCTCTGCCCCTCCACCACCCGCAGTCTCCACCCACGAAGGGGCTTCCTAGTATGTGGAAAACTTTCCTCCTTCACAGCTCCCTCCCACTGGTGCAGGTCCCGTCCCTATTCTTTTGTCTCTGTTTTTTCTTTTTTCTTTTGCCCTACCCAGGTACGTGGGTAGTTTCTTGCCTTTTGGGAGGTCTGAGGTCTTCTGCCAGTGTTCAGTAGGTGTTCTGTAGGAGTTGTTCCATGTGTAGATGTATTTCTGGTGTATCTGTGGGGAGGAAGGTGATCTCTGCGTCTTACTCTTCCGCCATCTTCCCCTCGTCCCCTGACTTTTTTTTTTAATTGTGTTGTTGTTTTGCTGTTGGATTCTATGAGTTCTTTTTTTTTTTTTTTTTTTTTTTTTTTTTGCGGCATGCAGGCCTCTCACCGCTGTGGCCTCTCCCGCTGCGGAGCACAGGCTCCGGACGCGCAGGCCCAGCGGCCATGGCTCACGGGCCCAGCCGCTCCGCGGCATGTGGGATCCTCCCAGACCGGGGCACGAACCCATGTCCCCTGCATCGGCAGGCGGACTCTCAACCACTGCGCCACCAGGGAAGCCCTATGAGTTCTTTTTATATTTTGGGTATTAAAACCTTATCACATGTAACAGTTGAAGTATATTCTCCCATTCAGTTGGCTGCCTTTTCATTTTGTTGCTAGTTTCTTTTGCAGTGCAAAAGCTTTTTAGATTGATGTAATCACATTTGTGGGGTTTTTCTTTTTTTGTTTGTTTGTTTTTTCTTTTTACTTTTGTTGTCCTTGCTTGAGGAGACACATCCAAAAAACATTGCTAATGTCAAAGAGCAATGTCAAAGAGCATACTGCCTATGTTTTCTGTTTTATGGCTTCAGGCCTTAAATTCAAATATTTAATCCATTTTGAGTTGATTTTTGTGTGTGGGGTATTAAAGTAGTCCTCTTTGAGTCTTTTGCATGGAGCTGTCCAGTTTGCCCACACTGTATATTCTAACCTCATTTTTCATAATTGACCAGATATGTGTGGGTTTATTTCTGCATTCTCTATCTTGTTGTTGATCTATGTGTCTGTTTTTGTGCAAATATCATATCATTTTGATTAACATAGCTTTGTAGTATAGTTTCAAGTCTGGGTGCATAATACTTCCAGCTTTGTTCTTCATTCATGAGATTGGGCTATTCAGGAGCCTTTGTGTTTCCATACAAATTTTAGAATTATTTGATCTAGGTTTGTGAAAAATGCCATTGGTATTTTGGTAGGGGTTGTATTGAATCTGTAGATTACCTTAGGTGGAATGTTCATTTTAACAATATTAACTCTTCCAATCCATGAGCACAGTATATTTTCCCATTTGTTTGTGTTGTCTTCAATTTCTTTAATCAATGTGTTATAGTTTTCCTAGTACATGTCTTTTACCTCCAAGTTTATATTTATTCTTAGGTATTTTATTCTTTTTTTAACATATTTATTGGAGTGTAATTGCTTTATAATGGTGTGTTAGTTTCTGCTTCATAACAAAGTGAATCAGCTATACATATACATATATCCCCATATCTCCTCCTTCTTGCTTCTCCCTCCCACTCTCCCTATCCCACCCCTCTAGATGGTCACAAAGCAGTGAGCTAATCTCCCTGTGCTATGTGTCTGCTTCCCACTAGCTACCTATTTTACATTTGGTAGTATATATAAGCCCATGCCACTCTCTCACTTTGCCCCAGCTTACCCTTCCACCTCCCTGTGTTCTCAAGTCCATTCTCTACGTCTGTGTCTTTATTCCTGTCCTGCCCCTAGGTTCTTCATAACTCTTTTTTTTTAGATTCCATATATATGTGTTAGCATACGGTATTTGTTTTTCTCTTTCTGACTTACTTCACTCTGTATGACAGACTCTAAGTCCACCCACCTCACTACAAATAACTCAATGTCGTTTCTTTTTATGTCTGAGTAATATTCCATTGTATATATGTGCTACATCTTCTTTATCCATTCATCTGTCAATGGACCATGTTATTGTAGGTCTTTTCCTTCTCTTGTGTTTCCTGCCTAGAGAAGTTCCTTTAGCATTTGTTGTAAAGTTGGTTTGGTAGTGCTGAATTTGCTTAGCTTTTGCTTGTCTGTAGAGGTTTTAATTTCTCTGTAAATTTGAATGAGATCCTTGCTGGGTAGAGTAATCTTGGTTGTAGGTTTTTCCCTTTCATCACTTTAAATATGTCTTGCCACTCCCTTCTGGCTTGCAGAGTTTCTGCTGAAAGATCAGCTGTTAACCTTATGGGGATTCCCTTGTATGTTATTTGTTGTTTTTCCCTTACTGCTTTTAATATGTTTTCTTTGTATTTAATTTTTGATAGTTTGATTAACATATGTCTTGTCATGTTTCTCCTTGGATTTATCCTGTATGAGACTCTCTGCACTTCCTGGACTTGATTAACTATTTCCTTTCCCATATTAAGGGAGTATTCAACTATAATCTCTTCAAATATTTTCTCAGTCCCTTTCTTTTTCTCTTCTTCTTCTGGGACCCCTATAATTTGAAAGTTGGTGTGTTTAATGTTGTCCCAGAGGTGTCTAAGACTGTCCTCAATTGTTTCATTTTTTTTTTCTTTATTCTGCTCTGAAGTAGTTATTTCCACTATTTTATCTTCCAGGTCACTTATCCATTCTTCTGCCACAGTTGTTCGGTTATTGATTCCTTCTAGAGAACTTTTAATTTCATGTATTGTGTTGTTAATTATTGTTTGTTTGCTCTTTAGCTCTTCTGGGTCCTTGTTAAATGTTTCTTGTATTTTCTCCATTCTATTCCCAAGATTTTGGATCACATTTACTGTCATTACTCTGAATTCTTTTTCAGGTAGACTTACTATTTCCTTTTCATTTGTTTGCTCTGGAGGGTTTTTACCTTACTCCTTCAGCTTCTGTGTGTTTCTCTGTCTTCTCATTTTGCTTAACTTACTGTGTTTGGGGTCTCCTTTTCATAGGCTGCAGGTTTGTAGTTCCTGTTGTTTTTGTTGTCTGCTCCCAGTGGCTAAGCTTGGTTCAGTGGGTTGTGTAGGCTTCCTGGTGAGGGGGACTAGTGCCTGTGTTCTGGTGGATCAGGCTGGATCTTGTCTTTTTGGTGGCCAGGGCCACATCCAGTGATGTGTTTTAGGGTGTCTGTGACCTTACTATGATTTTAGGCAGCCTTTCTGCTAATGGGTGTGGTTGTGTTCCTGTCTTGCTAGTTGTTTGGCATAGGGTGTCCAGCACTGTAGCTTGCTGGTCATTGAGTGGAGCTGGGTCTTAGTGTTGAGATGGAGATCTCTGGGAGAGCTTTCACCATTTGATAGTACATGGAGGTGGGATCTCTCTGGTGGACGAATGTCCTGAATTCAGCTCTCCCACCTCAGAGGCACAGGTCTGACACCCAGCCAGAGCACTAAGACACTGTGAACCACATGGCTCAGAAGAAAAGGGAAAAGAAAGGAAAAATAAAAGAAAAAATAAATAAAATAAAGTTATTAAAATAAAAATAATTAGTAAAAATTTTTAAAAATTAATAAAAAAAGAAAAAAAAAAGAAAGAAAGAGAGCAACAAAACCAAAAAAGAAATCCACCAATGATAACAAGTGCTGAAAACTATACTAAAATACAAACAAAGAAACAAAACAAAACCAGACAGAGAGAACCCTAGGACAAATGGTAAAAGCAAAGCTATACAGACAAAATCACACAAAGAAGTATACATGTACACACTCACAGAAAGAGAAAAAAGAGAATATATATATATATATATATATATATATATATATATATATATATATATATATATATATAAAATTGTGTCCAATGTCCACTGCCTCAATTTTGGCATGATTCATTGTCTATTCAGGTAATTCACAGATGCAGGGTACATGTAGTTGATTGTGGAGATTTAATCTGCTGCTCCTGAGGCTGTTGGCAGAGATTTCCCTTTCTCTTCTTTGTTCGAACAGCTCCTGGGGTTCAGCTTTGGATTTGGCCCTGCCTCTGCATGTAGGTCACCTGAGGGCATCTGTTCTTTGCTCAGACAGGATGGGGTTAAAGTAGCAGCTGATTAGGGGGCTCCGGCTCACTCAGTCCCGTGGGGAGGGACACGTATGGAATGCAGGGCGAGCCTGCAGTGGCAGAGGCCAGCATAAAGTTGCAACAGCCTGAGGCACACCATGTGTTCTCCCTGGGGAGTTGTCCCTGGATCACGGGACCCTGGCAGTGACAGGCTCTGCAGGTTACTGGGAGGGGAGGTGTGGATAGTGACCTGTGCTTGCACAGAGGCTTCTTGGTGGCTGCAGCTTCAGCCTTAGCATTTCACGCCCATCTATGGTGTCCACACTGATAGCCGTGACTTGCACCCATCTCTGGAGCTCATTTAGGCAGTGCTCTGAATCCCCTCTCCTTGCGCACCCTGAAACAATGGTCTCTTGCCTCATAGACAGGTCCAGACTTTTTCCCAGACTCCCTCCCAGGTAACTGTGGCACACTAGCACCCTTCAGGCTGTGTTCACGCAGCCAACTCCAGTCCTCTCCCTGAGATCTGACCTCTCAAGAAGCCGGAGCCCCAGGTACCACCCCCAACACGTCCAGGGCAGTGGGTGAGCAGAAAAACCTCTCAGGCTGGTGAGTGCTGGTTGTCACTGATCCTCTGTTTGGGAATCTCTCAGCTTTGCCCTCTGCACCTCTGTTGCTGCATTCTCCTCTGTGGCTCCGAAACTTCCCCTCCGCCACCCCCCCCATCTCCGCCAGTGAAGGGGCTTCCTAGTGTATGGAAACTTTTGCTCCTTCACAGTTCCCTCCCAGTGGTGCAGGTCCCATCCCTATTCTTTTGTCTCTGTTTTTCCTTTTTTCTTTTGCCCTACCCAGGTAAGTGGCGGGAGTTTCTTGCCTTTTGGGAAGTCTGAGGTCTTCTACCAGCATTCAGTAGGTGTTCTGTAGGAGTTGTTCCACATGTAGATATATTTCTGATGTATTTGTGGGGAGGAAGGTGATGTCCATGTCTTACTCTTCCACCATCTTGAAGGTCTATTTAATTCTTTTTGATGAAATTGTAAATGGGATTCTTTTCTTTTTTTTTCTCTTCTGATAGTTCATTGTTAGTGTATAGAAATACAACAGATTTCTGTATACAGTTAACCCATGAATAATATGGGTTTAAAATGTGGAGGTCACATGTGGATTATTTTTTCAATAAATAAATTCTACAGTACTACACTATCCACAGTTGTTTAATTCCATAGATGCAGAATCATAAATACAAGGAAGACCTGTAAAATTATATATGGATTTTTGAGGGCATGAGTGTCAGCACCCCAAACCTCATGTTGTTCAAGGATCAACTGTATTAGTTTTGTACCCTGAAACTTTACTGAATGCATTTATTAATTCTGATACTTTTTAGGTGGCTGAAATGTAAAACACTGATACATACTACACGTTGTTAACTATGTGAAGAAACTGAAACTCTACTACCCTGTTGGTAGAAGTGTAAATACTATATCATTTAAAAGAAACTGGTTGGAAACATCTACTGAACTTGAATATATGCATATTCTCTGGCCCAGAAGTTCCACTCTTGGATCTTTACCCAAACACACAGAAACATACACACACAGGTATTAGAAGCACAAGATGATTTATAACAATATTATGCATAATAGCTAAAAACAATACAAATTTAAGAACTCATCAGCAGTAGAACAGATAAATACATTGTGGTATATTATTACAATAGAATATCATACAGCATTAAAAATTGTCAAACTCCTGCTATGCACAGTAATGTGGATAAACCTCACAAATGCAATGTTGAGTGAAAGATGTTGGACAACACAGGTTAAGTTTATATAAAGATTGCATTCAAAAATAGGAAAATTAATCTATATAATTAAAAGTCAGGTCAATAGTTATTGTGGTAGAGAGAATAATGCCCTCTCTAAAGATACCTATGTCCTAATCCTTAGAACTGTGAATATTTTTCGTTATCTAGCAAAATAAACTTTGCACATATGATTAAGTTAAGGACTTTGAGATGGAGATATTACCCTGGTTTATCTTACGGGGGGGGGGGCAATATAATCATGAGGCTTATAAGAGGGAAACAGGGGGAGTCAACGTTTGAATAAGGAGATGTGATAATAGAATCAGAGGTTGGGGTAATGAGTTTTGAAGATGGAATAATGGGTCACAATCCAAGGAAAGCAGAAGCTAGTCTCCAGAAGCTAGAAAAATTAAGGTAATTGTTTCTCCCCTAAAGCCTCTAGAAGGGATACAGTCCTGCCAATTTACTGATTTTAGCATCTCCACTCTAGAAATGTAACATATATATATATATATATATATATATATATATATATATATATATATACAAACATACATAAAATTTTAAGCCACTAATTTTGTGGTAATTTGTTAAAATAGCAATAGGAAAGTAATTCAGTTATTTTTGAGGGGGAGAGTGCAGTAGAGATTATGAAAAGAAATAAAGGGATTTATTCGTTCAATCTCTTGATTCGAGTGATTGCTACACAACGGTGCACCTTTGAGGAAATTTATCAACCTGTGCTTTTTAAAAATTATGTTTAATACATGTGTATAAGCTATGCACTTTTGATTGGTGCACTTATTTTCAGTAAAACTAAAAGAATATTTTATCAAAGTGATTATTCTAAAATGATAACTCTGGTTGATCATCTCCAGTTTATACTTTATTTTTCCTCAAAATTGTGTGTGATAATCATGTATTTTCTTGACAAGGTAGTAAAAAGTAAAAAGCTTTGGGACTTTCCTGGCAGTTCAGTGGTTGAAATTTTGCACTTCCAGTGCAAGAGGTGTGGGTTCAATCCCTGGCTCGGGAACTAAGATCCTACATGCTGCACTCCCAAAGAATAAAAATTAAAAATAAAAAAAAAGTAAAAAGTAAAAAGCTTTAAGATAAATAAACTCCAGTGCAAGATACTTGCCTAGGGTATATCATAGGAGGAGTGGGAGATTTACACAGATGGAAACACATACCTCCCTTTCTCAAAACTATAAGCTCTACCTGGAAATTAGATATAGGCATAAACAAATTTGATTTTTAAAAATTAAATGTGGTGATACTGAGTGGCAAAGAAACAAGGAAAAGACAGAGTTTAAATAGAGATATTTTCTAATATCTCTATTATTGAGAGACAATATGGATAAAGAAAATGAGATGTGCTCATATGCAACCCAGTGTGTTTTACATATGCTTATCATTTAACCTTTATAGAACCCTATGAAATAGGTACTGTTATTAGCCCAAATTTTCAAATGAGTAAACTGAGCCTCAAAGATGTTAAAGACAGTCAAGTTTACACTCAAAGTCATGGAGAAGAAACTATGTGTAACTGACCCCAGAATCTGAGCTCTATATGCATATGTGTTACCATTCATGCCTGAGGCTACATGAGTGAATAAATATGAAACAACAAGGAAAAATTTCTAAGAAAAGGAAAACAGAGCACTACAAATATCAATTAAACAAACTGGTGTTTTGAAATATTAATTTTTTTCCTTAATTTTCCTTTGCTTCCTTGTACATAATCCTTCCCCTGGTCAATCAACCCATGCAACTTCAAAAAGAACCAGGCTTGTAAATAGCAAGAAAGCAAAGAGAAAACAGAATCATCATTATTTGATATAGCTATTTTTGTTTGGATGATTTTGTTGACATCCAAAATAGGATCTCAGTACCCACAGAGACAAAAAATTGTTTTAAAATTCTGAACTTTTTTATTTTCAAAAGTTGTTTTTTTTGTTTGTTTTACCTAAGATGTTTATTATAATAATTTAGAGAAATATAAATGAGTGAATTACTATGTTTCTCATTAGAGACTGGGAAATAAAAGAATATTTTAAAAATTACAGTGTTATAAAGATCTTAATCCTCTTATTTAACTCTTAATAAAAAACTGGCAAATCAGGATGTGACAAACACACAAACACATATAAAATTATAAAAATATATTACAAAACATTTAAATGAGCAGTATTTACAAAATAACAAATCAAAGTTTCAACTGGATGGTAGCATTTGGAGTACCAGATGAACATAAATGTTGGTAAAAAAATCTCTCAGGAATTTTCCTAACTTTAGCATGAGTGAAAAATTCCCTGTTGAATGTTTCTGAAAAATCTCTTTTCTATGTCATGTGGTCAACTCCAACAAGACTTTTGTATGAGTAATATATTTGGTCTTGCAGATTTTTGGATGATTCTTTGAGGAAAAAGCCAAAAATCTTACCTGCCTTCTGAGATCAAAGAAACCACTGTATATTTGGGGAGAATGGGGTTTAGTGGTATTTTAAGTTTATTTTCATTACATATTTTTAAAAGGTTGAAATATAGTTGATATACAATATTATGTTAGTTTCAAGTATAATACATAATGATTTGATATTTGCATACATTATAAAATGGTCAGCACAAAAATCTAATAATTATCTGTCCCCATACAAAGTTATTACAATATTATTGACCATATTCCTTATGCTTTGTACTACATCACCATGACTTATTTATTATATAACTGGAAGTTTGTACCTCTTAATCCCTTCACCTATTTCACCTACCCTCCCACTTCTCTCCCCTCTGGCAACCACCTGTTTGTTTCCTGTATCTATGTGTCTGTTTTGATCTTATTTGTTTGTTTTGTTTTTTGATTGCACAAAAGTGATATCACATGGTATTCGTTTTTCTCTGACTTTATTCACTTATCCTAATACCCTCTAGATTCATAATATTGTGACAAATGGCAAGATTTCTTACTTTATTGCTGAGTAATATTCTATGTTGTATATATTATTTCTTTTTTTTTCTTTATCCATTCATTTGTTGATGGACACAGGTTGCTTCCATATCTTTGTTATTGTAAATGTTGCAGTAAACGCTTGAGTGCATATATATTTGTGATTTTGTGGGTTTTTTTCTTCTTAAAAATTCTCAGAAGTGAAATTACTGGATCATATGGCAGTTCTATTTTTAATTTTTGAGAAACCTCCATACTGTTTTCCATAGCAGCTGTACCAATTTAGAATCCCATGACAGTGCAGGAGGGATCCCTTTATTATATATTCTTGCCAACACTTGTTAATTTTTACCTTCTTGATTATATTAATTCTGAGAGGTGTGAGGTGATATCTTGTTGTTTTTATTTGTATTTCCCTGATGATTAGTGATGTTGAGTGTCTTTTCATGTGTCTGTTGTTCATCTGCATATCTTCTTTGGAAAAATGTCTATTCAGGTCTTATGCCCATTTATTAATCAGGTTGTCTGTGTTTATTTGTTGTTCATTGTTCAGTTCTTTGTATATTTTGGATATTAATCCCTTATCAGATGTATAATTTGCAAATACATTCTCCAATACAAGAGGCTGCCTTTCCTTTTAGTTGATAATTTCCTTCAGTGTGGAAAGGTCTTTTAGTCTCATGCAGTCCAATTTGTTGACTTTTGTTTTTGTTCTCCTTGCCTGAGGAAACATCCAAAAAAATATTGTTGAGACTGATGTCACAGAGTTTATTGCTTTTGTTTTCTTGTAGAAGTTTATGACTTCAGATCTTACATTTAAGTCATTAATCCATTTCAAATTTTTTTTTTGTATATTATGTGAGAGTATGATCCAGTTTGATTCTTTTGCATGCAGTTGTCCAGTTTTCCCAACACCATTTATCAAAATGCCTGTCCTTTCATGTGCCTGTTATCCATTTGCATTTCCTCTTTAAAAGAATGTCTTTTCAGTTCTGCCAATTTCTTAATTGGATTGTTCGTTTTATTGATGTTGAGTAGTATGAGCTGTTTATATATGTTGCATATTAATCCCTTATTGGTCATATCATTTGCAAAAAGTTTCTCCCACTCAGTAGATTGTATTTTTATTTTGTCGATGGCTTCCTTTGCTGTGCAAAAGATTTTAAATTTAATTAGGCCCCATTTGTTTAATTTTGTTTTTATTTCTTTTGCCTTAGGGAACAGATCAAAGAAAATATCACTACAAACTATGCCAAAGAGTATTCTGCCTATGCTATTTTCTAAGAGTTTTATGGTTTCAGTCTTAAATTTAGGTCTTTAATCTATTTTGAGTTTATTTTTGTGTATGGTGCTAGAAAATGTTCTAATTTTATTATTTTACAAGTAGTTCTCCAGTTTTTCCAGCATCTCTTATTGAAGAGACTGTCTTTTCTTTATTGTATATTCTTCCCTGCTTTGTTGTAGATAAATTGACCATAATTGTGTGGGTTTATTTCTAGGCTCTCTATTCTGTTCCATTGTTCTATGTGTCTGTTCTTGTGCCAGTGCCATACTATTTTGATGACTGTAGCTTTGTAGTGTAATCTGAAGTCAGGGAGTCTGATTCCTCCAACTTCTTTCTCAAGATTGTTTTGGCTATTTGAGGTCTTTTGTGTTTCCATACAAATTTTAAGATCATTTTTTTCTAGTTCTGTGAATAATCCCATTGGTATTTTGATAGGCATTGCATTGAATTTATAGCATTGAATTGCCTTGGGCAGTTGGTCATTTTAGCAATATTAATTCTTCCAATCCAAGAACAAGGTATATCTCTCCATCTGTTTGTGTCATCTTCAATTTCTTTCATCAGTGTCTTGTAGTTTTCTGAGTACAGATCTTTTACCTCCTTAGGTAGGTATATTCCTAGGTATAACTATACATTCATTTTGATGTGATGGTAAATGGGATAGTTTCCTTAATTTCTCTTTCTGGTAGTTCATTTTTAGTGTATAGAAAAACAACAGATTTCTGTATATTAATTTTGTATCCTGTAACTTTACTGTGATCATTGATGAGCTCTAGTAGTTTTCTGATGGTACCTTTAGAATTTTCTAAGTATAGTATATGTATAGTATCATCAACATATAGTATCATCCCTAATCATCAGGGAATGCAAATCAAAACCAGAATGAGATATCACCTCATATCTGTCAGAATGGCTATCATCAAAACCCCACAAATATGTAAATCAACTCTATTTCAATTAAAAAATTAAAATTAAAAAAAAAAGTACACAAATAATAAATGTTGGCATGGATGTGGAGAAAATGGAGCCCACATACATCATTGGTGGGAATCTAAATTGGTGTAGCCACTATGGAAAACCGTACGAAGTTTTCTCAAAAAACTTAAAAGAGAACTACCATATGACCCAGCAATTCCACTCCTGGGTATATATCTGAAAAAATCAAAAACACTAGTCTGAAAAGATACACGCGGGCTTCCCTGGTGGCACAGTGGTTGAGAGTCCACCTGCCGATGCAGGGGACGTGGGTTGGTGCCCTGGTCTGGGAAGATCCCACATGCCACAGAGCGGCTGGGCCCGTGAGCCATGGCCACCGAGCCTGCGCATCCAGAGCCTGTGCTCCGCAATGGGAGAGGCCACAACAGTGAGAGGCCCGCATACCGCAAAAAAAAAAAAAAAAGATACACGCATCCTAAGTTCATAGCAGCATTATTTACAATTGCTAAGATATGGAAGCAACCTAAGTGTATCCATCAACAGAGACATGTGTGTATACATACATACACACACACAACGGAGTACTACTAGTCTTAAAAAATAAAATTTTGCCATTTGCAGCAACATGGATGGACTGGAGGTCATTATGCTAAGCAAAATACATCAGACAGAGAAAGACAAATACTGTATGATATCGCTTATATGTGGGATATAAAAGATACAACAAACTAGTGAATATAACAAAGAAAGAAGAAGACTCACAGATATAGAGAACAAACTATTGGTTACCAGTGGAGAGAGGGAAGAGGTGAGGGTCAAAACAGTGGTAGGAGGAAAAAGGGTTATTATGGATTTATATGAATTCATGTGTGTAAGATTTTGAAAATTGTAAAGCACTATAGAATTTAAAGAATTTTCATTCAATAAAAAATAAAAAAAAATAAAAAGGGCTGTCTTTTACCTATTTTTATTCTTACCTCCTTTGCCATGATTAATTGACCATAAGTGCATGGGTTCATTTCTGGGCTCTCTATTCTGTTCCACTGACCTATGTGTCTGTTTTTGTGCTAATACTTTACTGTACTGTTTGGCATACATTGTTTGGCATACAATGTAACATTGGCATACATTTTATGCCTGGGTGTGTGGGCATTGTTCTTTCTTATTAAGATTGTTTTGGCTATTTGGTTTCTTTTGTGTTTCCATACAAATTTTAGAATTATTTGTTTCAGTTTTGTGAAAAATGCCATGGGTATTTTGATAAGGATTGCATTGAATCTCTAGATTGACTTGTGTAGTATGTTCATTCAAACAGTATTAATTCTTCTAATGCATAAGCATGTTATATCTTTCCATTTGTTTGTGTCATCTTCAATTTTTTCAGTAATTTCTTATAGTTTTATGAGTACATGTATTTTACCTACTTCTGTTAGACTTATTCATAGGTATTTTATTCTTTTTGATGCAATTGTAAATGAGATTTTTTTTCTTTTAGATAGTTTGTTGTTAGTATGTAGAAATGCAGCAGGATTTTTTGTTGTTGTATTTTGATCTTGTATCTTGTGACTTTAGTGAACTATTTTATTAGTTCTAATAGTGTTTTGGTGATTTCTTTAGAATTTTTTATATATAGATATGTCATCAAGAAACAGTGAGAGTTTGACTTCTTTTCCACTTTTAGATGCTTGTTATTTATCTTTCTTTTCTGATTACTGTGGCTAGGGCTTCCAATACTATGTTCAATGAAAGTGGTTAGAATGGACATTCTTGTCTCGTTTCTATTTTTCAGCTTTTCATCATTGAGTGTTATGTTGTAATGCTGTGGGTTTGTCATATATAGCTTTTATTATGTTGAAGCATGTTTCCTCTATATCAGCTTTGTTGAGAGTTTAGCATAAATTGATATTGAATTTTGTCAAATCTTTTACTGGATCTACTGAGATGATATGATTATTATTCTTCAGTGTGTTAATGTGGTGTATCACATGATTGATTTGCCATTATTAAACCAGGCTTGCATCTCTAGGATCAATCCCACTTGATCATGGCGTATGATCCCTTAAAATATTGTTGAATTCAGTTTGGTAATATTTTATTAACATTTTTTTAACTGCATTCCTCCATACAATCTGTTTTATCCAATATGGTCTTCCTTTAGCATTCCCACACTCGAAACCTACTAGTCCTGTGATTGAAAATGTTTGCCCTACCAATTGTGTGCCAAGAAAGACATTTAAAGTTAAGAAAGGTGTAGAATCACAGGTCTAATTTATCATGCTAAGCAATCCACATGTCAGTCCATTCATTCATCTTTAAATTCAGCTAGAATCACAAATCCCAAACTACTTGTTATCAGTGTTAGGTCTTATTCAGGAGATATTTACATTTATGATTTAAAAGTTATTTATATTGAAATATTTTAGAAAAATATTCAACTAAAATGGGTAGTGGTAACCTATACATATTAATGAAATTACCCAGTAATTTCAATTTGTTTAATAATTTTAAAATTATTTTATCATTTAGGAAGAAATATTTATTTACAGGAGAAAATATTCACCTTGTGAGGTAAAAATAAAATTATTTTAAAAATTCATATAGGCAATTTTTATACATCCATTTTTATACATTTCTACATATAAATTAATTAAATCTGGGAGAATACATACCAACAAGGTAAGAATGCTTTACTCTAGGAGGTAAAATTACAGTGATTTCAAGGTCTTTTTTCTTTTTGTTTATTTGTATTTCCAATTTTTTTCTATATAAACATATATTACCTCTTTCAAATGTAAAATGAAGAGAAAATAATATATAACACATATATTTTAAAACATTTTTTATTTAACTGTACTTGCTGCCAGCAGTTTCATATCATTTGGCTTGACTCACTGAACTTCTTGAGTGATACCAGGCTATTTATATTAGAGAGTATTACAAATTGGATAACCAAAAATCTCCTAGAGATAGCTCATAAAATGACATGGTTGGATGGAAACCTGAACAGATGGGCTAACTCTACCATGTGCTATATTAAACCTACTGTTCTCAGACTTGTGGCCAATAAAGTACTGAAAAAGTACAATTCTAAAAATAAGTTGGTGAAATGGAAGTTGTTTAAATAATTTAAATATATGAGTTGGGACTTGGTGAACAGGCACTTGTTGAAATGTTTCACTCTTATTAAGACCAGTATTTTATGACTGAAAATACTTGAGCTTCAGAGGAGTTCTGGAAAGATGAACTCTAATGAGGTTCAGCAGCCTAGCATGTTTCCAAGCAGCTTGACTGGAGTCAGTATATTACATTGAAACTAGTATAAGTTGTGCTTCATTATGTATATGACGATGATAAGCAAAGGGAAAATGGAGTTGTAATTGGCTAAAAAAAGAAAGAATGGTTTCTTGATCTTCTGCATGTTCCTATCACTGGTTGGAAATCAATGGCAAAAATACACAGAGTAGTGTAGAAAAAAACATTTTCTGTTATCTGTAGAGATGTCAGAGCTTAGTCTCAAGAAATTGACCTGAATTATGCATGGAAAATAAGAGAGTTTAAAAAATTCATTGTTAAGAATTTAAAATAAGACCATAAGTAAGAGTAGAAATCTGTAACTTTTAGAAATACTCTTATTAAGTAGCTCTTAGTCAGTGGTCCATTCAATATTAACATAGATCTGAAGAGTCATTTAGTATTATAGTAACAACAGAAGAAATGCAGGTAATTCCATTTTGAGCAAGTATAGAGACTGTGTTGTCAGAAAGCCTGGTTTCTTGTCAAAATTTGTCATTAATGATATTTATGACCTTGAAAAATATCACTTATCCTCTATGAGATAGAACCCTCTTATTTAAAAAAAAATGGAGCTAAAGAGATGAAACCCAAGGGCCTTCTCAATGTTATGATTCTGTAAAAAGAATGCATTTTAGAATCAGTTACTTCAAACTGAAGTTTTCTAGAAAGATCTTGTCCCATAGAAGATGAAGCTGTAATGATAGGATATTCATAAGCCCATTTCTTAAAGGTAATTGTCAAATTTAATATTCAGTCAGATAAAATAGAGTGAGTTGGGGAAGTTAGGTTAGAGAGTCTCTTATTTGAAGTGTAATTAAAGAAATCACTCTTCTTTCAGCTGCACTTTGTGGTTTAGTCATGGTTAAAGAGCTGTATAGGCCTCAAGTCCCAAACTCTGATTAATGATTCAGCTCTATCCAACTCACTTCTGCTTCTTCCTGCTAAAAATCAGACTATCTCCAATTTGACATTGCTGTTGCTGAGAAACCAGTGAGGATTATCTGGAATTTATTTAAAGACTAACTAAATTCTTCATTTAACCCAAAATGAAAAGCATAAACAGAGTCACATTAAGATAAAACAATACCAGAAACAAACTTGGGGTTTCTTATAGGAATAGTGTTGAAAGCCAGTGGTTTCCAGACCATTCTTGGAAACTATTTTTAGATGATCTTCCAAACTTGTAGTCTACAATTCCAAAGAATTTCAAGATAGCTATCTTATGACTATAAGGATTTATTTGGTTACTAGAAAACTGATTGACTTGCCTAAAGTAACTGCACAAGTTGATAAAAAAACAACAAAAAAAATGTAGTAGTTATAATAGTCAATTCATCTTGTTTAAATATTATCTGTTAAAAACAAATCAATACCATTTTATGAATGTTGGAGAAATAACTATGAGAAATACAAGAAAATAAAATGATCTTTGGAAAGATAATTAAAATGATGAGTGTTTATTGGTACTAAAAATAGTATAGATGGCATCATTGGGCTTACACAAGGAAAGTTCACTGAAGGGCAGATAAAGTGGACTTAGTGACATGGCAGGGAAGGAAGTTCTGTTTTTATATACAATAAATAATGTCAGTGATTTATAAGTTGGAATGAATGGGAGATGGTCAAGAAATGGAAACATCCCCTGGAAGATGTTGGTGATATTAGTGAGAGATGAAAGTGAGGCTTTCAGATCACAGAAAAGGGTCCTTGCTGGAAGATATTTCTAGAAGAGAAATGACAGTTCTTTCCAGAAAAGAGTAGACCAGGTGCTGATAATAGAGCAAAATTAAGAATTTTTCTCAAATTATAATTTTAAAAGTTTAAAAGAAGGAAAAACTAGTGATATCTATCACTGGACAATCCACAATGAAATGACAGAATATAATGACTGAAAAGGGAAATCATAAAACACTGAGAGATGAATTAACACTTGCATCTAGAATAGGACCATAGATTCTATAAATTGAAATCAGCAAGATGGACTGTCTGAAGAACACAGTTATGAGGAAACATCCTAAATTTAGCAGGGGAACACATTTGAATTTCCAATTACCCTAATCATTTCATGACTCATTTCTTTCCAATATCTGTTAAACTAGTTTTAAGTAAAACTTCTTGGTAAAGTGATTCTCTGAACATAACTTTATTTCAAGGAATTTATTCAACTATTATTTGCTTTAGCAGTACCTCTGAGACTGAGACTACTACCTTTGGCTGATAGAAATAATAGGATTACAGTTTTACTTCCAAATATTTAAGGGAGAGGTACATTTCATTCCTCTTCCATCCAGTCAACTCTTGTCTGTTACTACTGTCTATTAATTAACATTTCCTGAATACTTATGTGTTAACAAATCCTATACACTTTGCATACAGCTGTCAAATTATACATTTATTTAGAAAGTAAACAAATCCTAGAGGCGTTAAACGACTTCTTTGAGTCATACAGATAGAAAATTCAAAGTAGTGATTGAAACTCAGTTTGATACTGAAGACCCTGTTCTGTCCACCTCACCTTGTTCTATTGCCATACACAAATGATTGATGGCAGATATGGGAACCTCCCCATCTTCTAATTAGGGTTTATTAGAGAGACTAATACAGCTGGGAAAATGCAGAAAAAAACAAATTTCTACTTTCAAGAGTTTTAACAATCTTGTCCTTGAAGAAACCTAAAGTAAGACAGGGAATTGGCCCGTGACTTTTCTGCTCTTTGCTTATTTCCTCCTTCCAATCCTATGTCCCTGTTATCCCCAAGGACTTGCTCTCTCCAGTAACTGCTAAGCTGGAAAGTAAACAACAGTTTGGATGTTACGTTGTTAATGCACTATGTTTCACTTTACAAAATTTCTGAAAATCATTCAAAACTCCAAACGGGAACCCAAAAGTGAAGGTCCTGGCTTATGAAGAAAGGATATTTTTAAGCAGATTAGTTTTCCAAGAACTCCTTAAATCACACAGTGGAAGCCATCAGTTGAGTAAATACAACACTGATTCAGTTCTTAGACTGTACAGAAGGCATTTTTTTCACCCTTGAATAGCCTTCAAACCTTGTGAGTGTGTGTTTCTTTCCCCAGAACATATCCTCTCTACAACTTTAAAAAATGAATCACGGGCTTCTCTAGTGGCACAGTGGTTGAGAGTCCGCCTACCGATGCAGGGGACACGGGTTCATGCCCCGGTCCGGGAAGATCCCACATGCCGCCGAGCGGCTGGCCTGTGAGCCATGACCACTGAGCTTGCGTGTCCGGAGCCTGTGCTCCGCAATGGGAGAGGCCACAACAGTGAGAGGCCCGCGTACCGCAAAAAAAAAAAAAAAAGAATCGCAGTGTGTCTATGTCCTCTTTTTTATTTTTTTTATAAATTTATTTATTTATTTTTGGCTGTGTTGGGTCTTCGTTTCTGTGCGAGGGCTTTCTCTATTTGTGGCAAGCGGTGGCCACTCTTCATCACGGTGCGCGGGCCTCTTACTGTCACGGCCTCTCTTGTTGCAGAGCACAGGCTCCGGACGCGCAGGCTCAGTAGTTGTGGCTGACAGGCCCAGTTGCTCTGCAGCATGTGGGATCCTCCCAGACCAGGGCTTGAACCTGTATCCCCTGCATTGGCAGGCAGACTCCCAACCACTGCGCCACCAGGGAAGCCCTATGTCCTCTTTGAAGGTATTTTCAGTTGATGTAGTGACGCAGGAAAAGAAGTAGAAGCTTTTAACTTTTACATCAATGAAACTAGGAAAACAAGAGGTTTTTCAAGGAAGAAAATTTCTATATAGTTCCTTTGGCAATTAAAGATGGTCAAAGAAAGCCAATTTTAAAACAGAAGTTACTTGTTCTACATCTGCATCCCATGAAACTCCACTCCTTAAAAATCCTTGCAAACAGTCCAGTTTATATAAAGATGCAACAACAAAAACAAAAATTCAAAATTATTTAAATCTTCCCCCAGAATATTTGTCCTTGTTATCAGTACTTTCTTCTTTCTGAATTACTAGATTATCTACAAATCTTTGTTTGGAGTAAATTTGAATGGAATGGAGACAGATTCTATATTTTTTATAATGTATTTTTACTTTTTATTCAATTTTAAAAGTTCTTAGTTTATCCAAAATATATGTTTATATTACATTATCTTGCCAAGACTCTACAGTAAAAAATTGCAGCCTTAAATTCTAAAAAAGTAGCAATGGCAAATTACTAAAGAAATTTATTTTTATCATTCAGTATCTCTTCAGTCTCCCTGAATCCTATACCTGTGAGGGAGACTTTGGAGCCATTTGGGAATTCCCTCAAATCTAACATCTTGTTGGGTGTGAATTCTACCCCATTATATGCTACCCTGAACTTTATTTCCCACATTTGATACCTTTAGTGATAATTCCTCCATACAGACACAAGGAGCCGCACTTGGTATACTTTAAAGGGAAAAGGTAGATGAACTAATTGTTTTAAATTCTTCCAGTGAGATAAGTGGCAGGATGTTGGAATTGATCATCTAACTACCTATTTGTTATTGCAGAGAAGAGGAAAGTTCAGCCATAATTAATATTTAGGGAATGCAAAACTTATCTTAAATCAAGGTAAAGTATAATAATCATACCGAGGTCTTATTGCAGAAAAATATAAACAAGTTGCTAGATGGTGGGGGATTGGCTGCTTAGTTTTTAGCAAATTGAGTGCTGGCATCTGTGATATTGTATTACCAAATAATTAGTCTGAAACTTAGTTCTGATTTATATGCATTTTCATTTACAGAACTTTGGATGCCATTCCCCTTGATGTCAAGAGAAGAATGGCTATGGAATTGCCAGTCCAGGGCCAGCCACTCATCCATTAAGCATGGGTCCATTAAACATGCAACTTATTTGTCAGAAAAGGCAGTGGCAAAGCATTATCACTGACTAAGCAAGCAGTGACATTAATTATCAGAAAAGTATGAAAGTGTCTTATGAACTATATACAAGGAGAGTATCTACAGGATATACACAAGACTGCAGAACAATATACCTTTATTTTTAGTGCATACATTATTTGTTCTGTGAATAGTCAAACTGTGATCAATTTAAGAAAAAGACAAAAGTTGTCTTAGACCAGGAAGAAGTTTAGAAGAGAAATTTGTATGTGAATGGTTTGTTCGGTTTTTTACGTTTTGCCAACTATCTTGACATATCCGGTGAATGGCTGATGTGCTGGGTAAATGTTAAGTAAGAAGGTTATTACTACACATTGGTAATAAGGTTATTGTTAATGCTCACTGCTCTTTTGTCCTGGAAAGACCTCTATTTCCCAACCCATCACTAAACTACTAAAGTGAAAATGATAGGGACACGGTAAAAGGACAAAGTTGGTGATTAAATATTTAATCCCACTAAGTGATATTAAGTAGGGAGAAAAGTATGAGAGACCCCTGTAAGTTAATGATCACTCAAGAAAGCAGGCTTGCTTGACAACAAAACCAAACAGGCTTGCTTAGAAACAAAACTATGCAACAGAAGCACAAGACATGCCCCCAAACAATAAAACAATGGTTAAATGAGACTTACATCCTGCCCATTGGAGTCAGCAAGCTAATGATTCTTGAGAAGGGGCTTTTCTGCATGTACTAAGAGCAGAAATATAGGGGAAGGTTGACATTATACTGAAGCCTGAGATGATTTACAGTATTTTAGTATATGTTACCACCTTTTGGCTCATTTCCATAGAGCCATGACTGCACTGGTTGGGCCATATATTGTCAAAAACTCCCCCTCTTTATGTGTAGGAGTAGTTAATGATGGAAGCTTCCAAGAATGAGGAATAAGACTCCCCACTTTTCCTTTTATTATAAAACTGTAACCCACTAAGTTCTCAGTGTGGTACCCTCTTGCCGTGTATCTTGTATCACTTGTATCTCTCACAACTGTCCTATACTAATAAATCACTTGTTGCCTGTTGCTTTACCTCTCACTGAATTCTTTCTGTGCCAAGACAAAAAAAAAAAAAAATCCCAAGGTTCATTAAGTTCTGAAATGTGTTTTGCTGTTTTAACAGCATATGATCTACCAAGTTCCAAAACAAGTTGTGCGGTTTCAAAAGTACTTTGCCTTGGACTCATATTTACTTGCTTCTAGCATGATTTGGGTATGGCCTAGAGAGAAAGTGGCCCAGGGGGAAGCTTAGAGTATTTATCTCTGACACCTGGACTTCCACACCCAGGCAAAGTTGACATTGCAACCCAGTGTGGACCAACACAACCTGTGAACAATACGGGGACCATATAATATAGCATCAAAATCTTGACACTTCTGAAAGCTAAAGAAGTACATATTTATTGATTCCCCAAGACAAGGGCAGTATCAGGCAAACTGGAATATATGATTACATTAACCAGGACATTACACTACCATTTGGAGCAGTAATTAAGTATTTGTTGGTGCTACCTTGTCCTCTTCCTTGCACATAACTCCCTGAAATGAACATGGGAAGCTTACAGAGGATGGGTATGGTAAAATGGAATTTGAATTTTAGAGATCTTGGGTTCCAGCCATCTGTCAATCTCTCTCTTTCTTCTAAGAGAAAAGAGGTAACTTTTGATAGATCTGGCATACCAAGACTTGGAGCTATGTATATGTGTACACACACACACACATTAGGGAGTGGAATGAAATGGGGAGATCAAAACTAAGGTGATGCGACAAGCCTCTAGTAGTTATACTCCAACTGCAAGTGCAATTGTGGAACTGCTGAACGAGATCCTATTTAGTCAGCAGAATATGATAATTATGGGGATAAATTTATTTTCTACAGGCAAAGCCAGCTCACTCAGCAATTTCATCTATGGGAACATCTGGCTTATGTGCTCCAAAATCCTGCAAGATGGCAAAGTTCTCAAACTGTGGTTATGGCTATGGCAGATGGAATCTTGTGTTAGTGTAGGTTTGGGTTTATCATGAGCGCCAGTGCAGGGTTGCCCAGAATTTCAAATTGCAATCGAGGTTGCAAATCTAGTTGAAAACATCTCTTATGAAGTGATGTAATCAGTAGAGGCAAAGATTAGCATTCATTTCTAATGCTGGGACTGACTATAAATTTCTATAGCCATTCCAACTTGACAGTAGGACATTTTCATGTTTTTTTTTTTTTTTTTTTTAATGTTGAAGTTGTGGGAAAGCTATTATATGCTGGTGTTCTGGAAACTTTGGAGATGTAAGACATGAGAAATTTGTATTGAAATTTGAATTTTGGAAGTTCTAAAAAATTTGAAGAATTTTGGGAGAAGACATGTTTTGCATTTACTTTGGGATTTTAATTTCTATCTTTGTAAAGTTGAAATAAATATCACTAAAATACAATAAATTTAATTATTTTCCTAAGGGAAATCATTTGTTGGGCATAGTTACTTTAAGATGCTTTTAATAAGTTGTAAAATCAATCTAATATGCCAAGAGGGTAAAAGTAAGCTAATGACTTGAATATTCATTTTTGGCCTATTTGCCTTCAGAAAAATTGCATCAAGTCAAAGAAGTCATTGTATATATTTTGTAATCACAAATATATGGTTAAATAAGCAGACCAGTCCCATTCAGCTAAAAATAAATCAGAAAACAATTTTGAATAATAAACATTAATGCTGAACAGTTTTGAAATATGTTATAACCTAGGGTTCATAAAAGTTATTTCCGGGCTCCCCTGGTGGCGCAGTGGTTGAGAGTCCACCTGTTGATGCAGGGGACATGAGTTCATGCCCCGGTCCAGGAAGATCCCACATGCCACAGAGCGGCTGGGCCTGTGAGCCATGGCCGCTGGGCGTGTGCATCCGGAGCCTGTGCTCCACAACGGGAGATGCCACAACAGTGAGAGGCCTGCGTACAGCAAAAAAAAAAAAAAAAAAAAAAAAGTTATTTCCATTTAGAGAAATATTTTAAAATTCTAAGTAAAAATAATTTCTAAAATTCTAGAGTCATTATTGAGAGATGGGGAACATTGTTTCTATCCCCACCACTAATTCTTGACATATATGCAAAAAGTACCTAAAAGGACATAATTCCAACCAATTTTTTAAAATGTCATTTTATTGTGATAAGAATACTTAACATTACATGAGATCTAATCTTTTTATAAATTTTTAAGTGGACAGTACATTATTGACTATGGGTACAATGTTGAACAGCTGACCCCTACAGGTTATTGAGCTTAACTAAAATTTTATGCCCATTGCTCTGTAACTCCTCATTTCTCTTTCTTTTCAGACCCTAGCAACCACCATTCCACTACTTGATTCTATGAATTTGACTATTTTAGATAGTTTATATAAGTGGAATCATGTAGTATTAGTATTTCTGTTACTGGCTTATTTCACTTAGCATTATGTCCTCAAGGTTCATCCATGTTGTTGCTTATTGCAGAATTCCCTCTTTTTTAAAGCCAAATGGTATTCTATTGTATGTATGTTCCACATTTTATTTATCCATTCATCTGTCCATGAAAATTTAGATTGTTTCTACATCTTGGCTAATTTGAATAATGCTGCAATGAACATAGTTGTGCTAATACCTCTCTGAGATCCTGATTACAATTCTTTTGGATAAATACCTAGAAGTTGGATTGCTGGTAGTTCTATTTTTAATTTTTTGAGTAACCTCCATACTGTTTTCCATTGTGACTGTGCAGTTTTGCATTCCCACAAACAGTGTAAAAGGATTCCAATTTCTTTACATTTCTCCAACACTTGTTATCTCTTATCATTTTGCAAATAACCATCCTAAAAAGGTGAAGTGATATCTCATTATGGCTTTTTTTTTTTTTTTTTTTTGCAGTACGCGGACCTCTCACTGTTGTGGCCTCTCCCGCTGCAGAGCACAGGCTCCGGCGCTCAGGCTCAGCGGCCATGGCTCACGGGCCCGGCCACTCCGCGGCATGTGGGATCTTCCCGGACCAGGGCACGAACCCGTGTCCCCTGCATCGACAGGCGGACTCTCAACCACTGTGCCACCAGGTAAGCCCTCATTATGGCTTTGATTTGCATTTCCTTGATGATTGGTAAAGTCTTTTGATTGAAGAATTTAATCTATTTGCATATAAACTAACTATTGATAGAGAAGGATTTAGTTTTGTTTTGCTTCTTTCGTGTGTCTTCCTCTCTTGCTATCTTCATTTGTATTTTGTTGGTTTCTTGTATTGATGTGCTTTGATTTCTTTTTCTTTTGTGTAGTTTCTATAGGTACTAAAATGATTTAGCTGTAATTTTAGTGGGGATTTCAAACATCAGGCAAGCTGTTGGGGCTACATGAGCTCTTTGTGGTCAAAACTGTTAGGTAGTTAGACATTAGCAGCAAGGAGGTGACCATGGCGGAAAGACAAGAGGGGAATAATCAAGTCACACCCCAACCATCTGGGTACCCTCTCCTGACTCCACCCAGAACAGGCGAAACTATGGTTGGTGGTGGGCAACTTATCCTAATAAAGAGGGAGTACAGTAACACGAGGGAACTTCCCTGGGCTGCACATGCCCAGACTAGACAGGCGAATAACCTATAGTAAACGCAAACTCATTATACCATCACTATAATAAAATCTACATGTGGTTTTGCCACCCCTCCCCCGCCCACCCCACCCCCCACCCCCCGTGGGCTTTTCTTAGCGAATTAAGGGTAAGGGCATGCGCAATAATGAACTTGGTACATAACTCGGGACTGTCGATCAAATAATGACCCCCTGTCACTCACCCATGATCGCACCCAACCTCCTCACAGGACACTCCTTATAAACACCCTTAAACCTGTACAGGAGGGCTGGTTTCACTTCGCAGAAACAGCCTGCTCTCCCTCTGAGAGTTTAACTATGCTTTAATAAACTTGGCTTTGCGCTTAAGCTCGAAGTGGTAGTCTGCAATTCCTTGCTTGCTATCACAAGGACCGAGATTGCTGGTCCGAGTCGTTCGTTGACCTCCTTGGTTGAAGCTAGTTGACACAATGCATGCCAACACGGAAACATCTTTGGTGCCGTGACTCAGATCGCTAAAGGTATGTTTGAGCCGCCCGCCTTGCAGCTTCCTCCAGCTTTTGACCATTGCATGACAATTGTCCCACCTGGCTTTATCTCCTCTGTTTTACATGCCTCTGCTCCTTGCCTAACATGCCTGAAAAAGGACTGCCGTGTGTGTGCTGGTGCTAACCTGAGATGACTCAAATGCTCTTCGCCGGGGATCTATACCCATTATTTTCTTACCGACAACTCTCCTCTCTGGCCCCTCGCTTGCGTCCTTCGCCACTCCCAGCAGCGACATTGGACGAACTGGCACCTTCTGACTGTTACATATTTACACCTCTCTTGTCAAACTGACCTCCCTGACAAGCTTCCTTGAATTATGGCTATTGAGAAAGCTTCGAACCTCTCTCCAGCCCAACTTATTGGGACCTCTTAATCATTTTCTCTATCATTGGCTGGAATCGAGATCAACTGTGGGACTCTGGGAGGTTTTTCCACTTTCTTTTCAAGGCCCTTCTTTCCTCTTTTGAGACTCAAAGGAGCTTTCTTCTGTTGAAAGAGCAGGCTGACGGCTGCCCAATACACCCAGTCTGTTGTATTTGTGAGGACTCGCAGCAGTTCCATGTGCCCCAACCTCGAGGAGAGGCCCCCTTTTGGCCAGACAGCACTTATTTGAGGTCTCCTCATTCTTTTCCTTGTTGTCTCAAACATCTGTTTTGCATGATCCCTAAGGAGAACCAACTCTTCTTCCACTCGATCACCCAGAACAATTTCCATCACTACTCAGACCTTGCCGATTGCCAGACTGTCAGGAATCTCCAGGGACTTGCCTTTGCAGTCCTGATCACCCACATAAGGAGCCCTGGCCCACTGGCAATGGGAAAGGAGGAATAACTATGTTATTATGAGATTGAGGAGCCAGAGAGTACAAACAAACTGCTCATTAAGGTCAGGGAATCTCTACTGGTGACACAGCCTCAGTGCTGTGTATTCCCTCTACCAGACAAATTGCTCATCCAGGTGAGAGAATCTCTATAGGTGACATAACCATTGGCACTCGGTCTGTTACTCTCCCTGAATGTTGTGTGTCCTCACTGCTGATAAGGCAGGGGAATCTTTATTGCTGACACTGCCTTTGGGGCCAGAGGGAACAGACAGTAGTCCTGGAGGGTCTATTGTCAGGACCCTCCACTGATACTAGGAGGAGGGGATGCCCTCTCCTGCAGATGGTCAGGGATATAAGGATGCTGAGACTCCCCTGACCTCAATGTTGTATATTCTATCTTTCCAGTTGGGTAACCAAA